>NC_138952.1:35682645-36282645 GCF_965226115.1 Aulonocara stuartgranti | reverse complement strand
GTCTTTTGGCCTTCTGGTGCTCCGGTTTTGTTTTGCTTCGAGGCTCACCGGTCTGTAGGAGCTGCATTGTGAGGGATCCTTACCCTTAGGAGTAAACTTAATTTCATATACACAAATATTGTGACACCGTTCTTTTTTCGACACTTTATTTATGTTTATTCGATTTTGTTGAAATAAATGAGTTCTATTTGTAGTGCACACATTTAGTTAGCTTTGATACAATCATCTTTATTAAATTCTTTTTCTCTGTTTTACCGGTGCTGGCAGGGGTTTATGTCGCTGCTCAGGGCTGCTGGCGTCATGAAGGGCAAAAGATATGCTCTGTTGAGCACTGTTATACACAGGAAGTGCTGACTGGGTGATAGTAAGTGTAGTTCTATCATGAGGAAGAACAATTATCTTAAATGTTGCATAATTGCTTTTACTTATAAGTTGCTTATTTGCTGAGTATCATTAATTTGAAGTAAGTATTAAACTAAATGCTGCTTTTGGGGGCTTTTGTTGATGTTAAATTTGTTGGTATTTAAATTTGTTGGTATTTATGCATCAACCTGGTCTGATCAGCCAGTATTTAAGTCCTTTGTGTTTCTTGTGTGTTAGTTCAGTTTTATTTTGTTGAGCAATTAGTCTGGAGTTATGTTGAATTGTTATTTTGTCTTGAGTTTAGTTCTGTTCCTTTGGCCTTGTTTAGTATGTATATTGTTGATTCATTTTGTCTATTTTTCTGGGGTAAGTAAAAACCACCATTTTTTAGAATACCCACTTTGTGCTCCTGCCTAACCACCTCACGAGGTTCAATGACATGGCGAAGGAGAATATGCAGAGCTGGAGGATGCTAAGGATAGGGTGGGATGGAAGCAGATGATCCTCTGTGTGGTAACTCATAAAGAGGACAGCCAGAAGAAGAAGTAGCTGTAGTCACTTAACCATATTTTTTTTCAATGTTTTGTTTAAATGTGGGCGATCGTCTAATCTGGTCGTTAAGTGATGACGTGACGAATCCTACTTCCGGGCCTAAAGTAGTCTGTGTTTAATATGGCTTTTGTGTTGTGAACATGTTTAATGTTTTGTATTTTCTTCTATTTTATCTCAAAAAGCTCCTAAAACAGTCAGTGATCACTGCTGACCTCCCTCGGCTTTTATTACCGCTAATCATTTATTTAAGCTCAGTTTTTAAAACCTTAGGATGTAGCTACAGCCCAGCCCATGCAGCAGTATATGAATGACTAACCTCGTATTGTGGATGGATTATCTCAGTTGTTCTCCTGGCTGAAGTTTGGTCCTTTTACAGCATCCTGCCATGCGATTACATTTGTTCCTGACCACCGAGAACACTCACGTTAACTTTTATCGAGTGGAAAAAAAGTTAGCTTGTTTATATTATGCTAACATAGCTGTGTCGCTAGCGGTCACGTAGCACATCATTATATACCAGCTAGCCCAACTTCAGTAACCCTACAAACGTCACTGCTGTTTAGTTTTCTGTCTTCATTTATGCTGGAAGTGATAACAGAGCTGTACGTTTGAATTTGTTTCCAAAACCCCGCAGTCAGGACATGCTATATTGTATTTAGATAGAAGCTAGCGAGCTAACTCCCTGCTAACTTCTAACTCCGTTAAATGTCATAAATTCCGTTTTCATGGATGCCTGGATGTTAAACTCAATTGTTACACCTGGTAGAGCAGAACGCTGATCATTTTATTAAAGATGAAAGACTTTAGACAGTTTTTCAACTCTCAGTAATGCCACAGTGATCGTTTGATATATGGACCTGCAGCGGAGTTTAGGCCCAGACACGGCTAGTGACGTCAGACTTAACGACCGGATTGGCTGCAGGAGTGTGCAAAACACAGTAGACTCCCATTTAAGACACTTGTGTATTTATGTCAGTTGTTGTGCTTTCTGTGGTTATTATGTATTTCAGTTCAGCACAGAATCATTACATATACTCCGAATACGCCAAATACTCTGAATACAGTGCTGTTAATTAGTTGTCTGTAAAAAAAAAAAGGGAAAAGTATGCCCTCTAAGTGGTTAGTGTAGGCTGGTTGCAAGGACTGAGCTGGGCTTTTTTCAGACCTGCTGTACCTACCAACACATCTGAGTCTTTGTGTTCGGTTACTGTCTCTGACTCCAACGACCAGTGGGAGGAAGTGGACCTCACAGAGCCCTCCAATGGCATGCTCGAGCAGACGGTTACCACCGCTGGTGCTAATGGTGCCAACTGTCATGTGACCATTACCAATCACCCTTTCTGTCCCGGTGTGACGATGCTTCAGCTGGTTCTCACAGCGACCCTTTAAAGCTAGCGTCAAACATTCATCACCTGAAGACACAAAGGCAGACGACAGCAGGAGAAGGTTTAGGGTCAGTTTCCTGTAGTGGGTAGATGAGTGAAAGGGAAATTTGAGCACTGTGAAAGTAAAAATAAATGATAAAGTTTGTTAGCCCGGCCTCCTTTTCTTAGCTTTATAAGTAGAGTAAGGTTCTGCAAATGTTTAATACAGCCCTTAATCTTTAATGCACACCAAACCACTAACTGGGAGAGACATGAATTACCTTGGACCCTATTGGTTTAGAGATCTTTATGGAACCGGTAAAAAAGTGAACTATATATAGCTTTTCTTCCACATCTGTTTATCTTCTCTACTTCCTTTTTTGTCTTCTACTTTTACCATTTTCTTTTCTTTTTGTCATTTCTCTCTTTTCTCCTTTCTGCCCTGATTTGGTTAAATTAGGTCAAAAGAAAGTTTCTCTCTAAAGAAAATGCTCATGTAAATCTACCTATGGGACCCAGCAGGGGGCACAGTGCTGCGTGTGCATGCATGAATAGCTCAGCATTTGGCCTTAACCCCTCTCACAGTGGGAGGTCATAAACCTGCACTTTTATCAGAGATGCAGGAACACATACATCACAGAAAGCTTTTATTTGCCGTCCCTTTGGAGCAGTAGTGCAGCAATAACGCACTTTTAAAAAACTCTCCTACTCTGCCTTTTGACCTGCTGTTCATTAAACCTGTTGTTGCCACTGAAAGTGGAGCTTTTCAGATGCATGGAAACTAATTCTTAAGTTCGCCTCACATTGGTCTGTCTCCTTGTGAATGATAAGGCCAGGTATTAAACTTACCTGCAACCTGTACCTGCAGAAGAGGCACAAAAAAAAGAATTTTGCACACTTCTCAAGATGAACGGAGAAGTGATGGAGCTATAAGTCAAATGTCATTATGGCAGAAGAATAACACAAATAAGAGGTTTTGGGGGAAAAACCCTTCAGTCCCCCCCCCCTTTCCCAGCTATGTTTCTTAGTTGCAGCCTGCATGCTGGGCTGCATGGTACAGGTGAACCACATGTTCAAAGAAGCCTTTTTAGGGGAGTTTTTCAATCATTGATTGATTTGTCCTTTTCAGGCCTGTGAAAAACCTGAGGAAAACTGAGGCATGAGGAAACACAGCTGAAACTAATCAAAGCAACAAGACAAGGAAGTAAAACTCAATACAAGATCAAACCACTATCAAATAAAGCAGACCCTGCATTTACTGATTATTGACTTGACATACACTATATTGCTAACAGCATTCACCCACCCATCCAAATCACTAAATTCAGGTGTTTCAATCACTGCCAATGCATTGGTTTGGTGGTTGCCAGAAAACTGTGAGCCCGGTCCTCTTATCCAACATCAGTGTCTCATAAAAACAAAAATACTTCTAAGCCTTATGCAAAGCTTTCCCTGAAGAGTTGAAGGTGTGCTGACAACATATTAATCCTATGGATTAAAAATGTTATCTTACTCATGTACATGTGAACAAGTGAATGCTTTTGGCAATGTAGTGTAGGAGGAGGAACAAGAGCTCATAGAAAACAAACTGGAATCAAGATTCAAAACCGAATGGGAACCAACACCAGACAGTAAAACAATCAACATCTGCAACTAAGAAACCATAGACATAGACTGGTACCAGTACCATACTTACAGAGATGTGTGGTTGGACTTCCATGAGTCAAAACTAAAAAGCAGTGCATGCATACATGCATGTGGCGCAGTAACATAGCAACTGGGACAGCTCGTGGTCCACACATCGTACAGGTCAGTAGCTGCACACAGGTTTCTGGTTTGTGGGGTGGGAGAGTTTTTAATAATGAGGCGCTCCACTGGATAAATCTTTTGCTGTACCTGAGTCCTAATCCTCACAATCCTTTGCACAGTGCACAGCGATTTCTATCAGAAGAGTTTTCCCTTAAATCAAATGCATCTTTGTACATAAATTAAAGCACATTGTTAGTCGATCATCTGACAACTGCAGCATTACAGTAACTCGCCTCACCCAGTGAATCTGTCCCAAACATCTTATTTTGTGATCCAGGGAAACTCCTTTACTCCTCCCTGTTCTGTGACTGCAGCAACATTTCCTACATCCACCACTTCTCCCAGCTGACCTGTACCAAAGTTAAAATTAATCCTAACAAATAAAACTTATAGAATTTGATTTCTTTTTGCATCCAGAGGAGTTACCTCCTGCTGGCAAACAGATCCACGTAATCTTGACTTCCAAGGCTGGGCTATGTTTTCTATAAACTGTGTGATTTATCCACAACACGAGTTTTGTCATCAAATCATCTAGCAGTGACATTTTTTTTAAATTGGCACTCTGTGAGCTCTTAAAGTTCATGGACTGGATAACTGTCGGTGTCTTGAGACTCACCCAGGTAAATGCCATCTAGGTGGGAGCATCTTTTCTTTGTCACATTCACATCCACATAGAAGAGGACCACTGGGTGTCCAAAGTTCTCCCCAGGGCTTGGATCTAGCACTAACACAGCATCGTGGGCCATGGAGCGAGGGAGAGACTGCTGGTGTCTGTGGGGACCCTGCATCCCGTTCAGCACCTGGCTGCCGCTGAAGCGTCTCCGTAGCTTGGAGCTCAACATCCCGACGGAGGAGTCTGGTAGGATGGCCAAAACTTTGTCAGAGTGACCTACCGGGATGCGAAACAGGAAAACGGATTTTACAATGCAGCTATTTCATGCATACTTAATAATATGTAATAGCTTAGTAAGATACCTCTGTAAGCATCTGGTCAAATCTTTGTTAACTTGTGAGTAAAATTAGGTATGTTCTGAAAAATTGTTTGAAAGCACATTCTCCTGATGGTCATGGATGTTTAAAGACATCTTAGGAATAAATATGTGTACATCCACCAGACCTGTGTGCTCAGAGGAAGCACACTGAACACTGTGAATAACAGAATAAGAGAGTACTGCTACCTGCGACACTGTGAGGCTCCGCCACGTACACAGCCACCGAGGACAGCGGCAAGTGGGCGTGCTGCCTGCATTCAGCCTCAGAGAGGGAGGACAGGCGACGGCAGCGCTCCAGCTGGTTCCACTGCAGTGACTGGAGGGCTGAGCGGACCCAGCGCTCCAGCCTGCTCAGGGTTACGCTGGCTGCTGGGACCACAACTGTAGTGTGCAAAATGAGGACGAGGAGGAAAGCTCTGAGAGAAACCATTGTTACACTGCAGTTTTTTCAAGTGTTTACCTTCCTCCTGTTTTTTTGTGTGTAAATCTCTTTTTCTTGGTTTTCCAAACCTGTTAGTCTTTGTTCTCTTCTATCCACATATCTTTCCTCTGACCACTTTATGTTATTGAACTTTTCTGTTCCTCTATGCAAGATCAGAACCTCTGTTTAAAATCTCAGCTACAGGTTTTTTAAACAAACCAAATTCTGTATATCTTCAGTTGTGCCTTTTTCTTCTTACTTTATTTAAACTAAGACACAAATATTACTCTACAGCATCGTATCCATTAACAGGTGGACTGACTTCCTTTCATTCTGCTTTTCTTTGCATCTGAGGGGATAAAGTGGACATCAACATCTTCTGACTGATCTTCCAATCAAACACCTTCTTCACTTTTTTAATCCTATTTTCTTCTTGATATCAGCAGGAAAAAATCCCAAAATATCCAAAAGTCTCCAAAGTCTTGTTCTTTCTTGGGTCTTTTTCTTCTTTATTCATCTCTGGTCCAGATTAGTCTCAGGTTCAGAAATAGTTTAGTAGGTGAGAGATCATCATCAGTTCTTAGTTCTCATTTCTCCTTCCTGTCCCGTCTGCCTGCACATTGTTCACAGAAGCATTCCTGCTGCTGCTAAACTCACTGCTTGGCTTCTCAGCTTCAGTCAGCTTGTGGTCTCCTGCTCCTTTTATCTCTCTCTCTCTCACACACACTCACACACACACACACTCTCTCTCTCTCTCTCTCTCTCTCTCACACACACACACACACACACACACACACACACACACACACACACACGCACACACACACACACACACACACACACGCACACACACGCACACACACACACGCACACACGCACGCACACACACGGTCTCCAAGCTGTGACATGCAAGACAAAGGTGAAAGGATTGATGGTGAAACAGGAAAATAAAGGAGGAAAGTGAGAAAACAGAGGAAACAGAAGGGATGGTGAAGGGAGTCTGGGGAGAGGAAGGAAAAGGAAAAGAGGGAGGACGTGAAAAGAACACGGAGAACAAGGAAAGGGACAGTCCAGGGAAAGGAAAAGAATGAATGGAGAATGAAACAGAGAGTGAAAACGTCAAAGAAGTGAAAAAACAAAGGTAAATATGAAAGGTTAAAAAGAATATATAAGGAGAGAAGGAGTAGAGGAAGAAGAGAGAGAGAACAGGAAACAGAGGAAATGAGAGAGAGGAGAGGGAATGTGATGGACAGTCAAGAAGAAGAATACAAGGGACAAGGAGGTAAGGAGAGAGGGAAAAGAAAAGGGACAGAGGAAGGAATAAAGAAGGGAAAAGGAGGAAAAGACTGAGAAGAAGCGAAAGATAATGAAAAAAGCAAAGATTTGTACTTGAGGGAGTTAAAGAAGTGAGAGGAGTAAGAACTGGAAGAGGCAGAATCTACAGGGACTCTAGTCATCCCTCTGCTGGCGAAAGCTATAAAGACCCAAGGCTACATGATGCTTTCTTTCCTTATCTGTTAACTTTTCAACTGGTTTATGGTGTAAAAAAAAAAGCATTTGATGTAGTTACTTATCTAAGGTGGAAAAGAAAAGTTTTTTTTCTTGTTTGTTTTGTTTTTGCTTTGTTTTATTATTTGCTTCGAGCCCTGTGTACAGGAGCTGCATGCAAAAAGATCTTTTTTAAAAGGGTTGGCGTAATAAGCAAATGCTTCAGCCAATACCTTTTGATTAGCCTTGTCTCATGCTTTCTTGCTTTGTGGTAGATCTTTGCTCTGTCTTCACTGAGATATTTGAATGCTAATCAATAAAATCAAATCAATGTTGATTATAATTCTGAACTGCAAGCAAGCAAGACGGCACTGTGGCAGTCGCCACCCGGTGGTTCTTGGACAGCACACATCTGCCAAAATAAAGTGTTAACAAATACAGGAACACTTTCTGGGATGTTGATCTGGTCGATGGAGTTGAAGAGGGCATTGTTCAACAACGCAATGAGACAATCCCCATAATAAGAACAGCTTATTATGCTTCTGTTTAGACTACAATTTGTTTTTTTTTTAACTAGGAGAAGTCCCAGCCCCTCAGAGTTTAAAGCGCTGGGTCCATTTAAACTCACCATGTGTGGTTAATTCTACAGAAATATTCCAAAAACAAGCATTTTTAGGCAAGTTAGTGAAATTAAATCATGTATGTTGTTCAGTACTTTAAAAAATTCAGCTCAAAGGTGTAGCCAAAATTGGACAAACTGCACATCAGCTCGATATTGATTTATTAAAAGTGCAGTGTTTTTTTTTACTGATTTAGAAGCATCCATCTTTGCACAGGCGATGTTTATTTGCTGATTACTGATTTTCTGGATTAAAATGTGAACCAACGCATATTTTAAAAGGGTTACATGCGAAAATAAATAAATAAATAAATTAGGCGAGGAAAAAATTATTTTATTTTTCCAGCCTCAGTAACTTTAACATCTGCTGCAATATCTACACCTCTGATGAAATCTCACAAGTGTTAGCTTTATTTTGATGCCAAGATTGTTTACACAGAGTTTGTAATCGCAGAGAAATACTTCATTCATTTTGGGCATGTCATTTTAATGCTCAATCATCCAGGTAAGTAAATCTCCAAAAGTTGATTCTGTTCGTCTGGACGTAGCGTTTTGTGGGAGAAACGTTTCGTCATCATCAGGTGACGTCTTCAGTCTCAGCTGACTGCAGGTTTCAATCTTATAAACAGGACATTTGCATAATGACTGAAACCACCCCACTGAAGCAACAATGGGCTGGGAGGGCAGTTCCTTAATCTTAATTATGCAAATTCTCATGACCAATGATCAACAACCACTGATCAATGTCCATGAGTCCCATTCACAGAGAGTTGGGGAATGGCTGCAATCACAGCGTTGTAAGATGGGGACAGATGTACCCTTAGGCCCCCTCCTTGATTCAGAGATGGTCTTTCCCTTGGTCCACCCAAGGATCGGGTCCCCCGACACAAACAGAGTAACATAGTGTACGCTGTTAAGTGCCAGGAGGATTGCCAGGATTTATACATCGGGGAAACCAAACAACCTCTGACTAAGAGGATGGCACAACACAGAAGAGCCACCTCGTCAGGCCAGGACTCTGCAGTCTATTCACACCTACAGGCCAGTGGACACTCTTTCAAGGATGAGGATGTAACATCCTGGACAGGGAGGGACGCTGGTTTGAATGCAGCCATTTACGTGAAAAGGGAAAGACCATCTCGGAATCGAGGAGGGGGCCTAAGGGTACATCTGTCACCATCTTACAATGCTGTGATTGCAGACATTCCCCAACTCTCTGTGAATGTCAGGGCTCTGTGTGCGGGCAGGCGGAGAGGAGGATCCAAGCGCAGGACTCGAACACAGAATTATAAATCAGAACCTCAGCTTTTATTGCTGACATGAAAACCAGCCGTGAATACAGAAACCAAAGAAACACACAGGCATAAACTGAGGGTACGATGCGACACCAAGCATTGGAAAACACAGGGCTTAAATACACAGGGTAGTAATGAGGGAATGGGCAACAGAAGGGAGACACAGCTGGGGGAGATCAGGGCTAACGAGACGGGGGAGCTAAGCTGCACACACTAACATAAGACAAAGACTTTCACAATAAGACAGGAAACAAGAATTACTAAACCAGATGCAGACATGAGACTGAGAGACAGACTAGACACTGAACAGAAACTGTAATACACATGAGAACCCAAAACCTAAGAACTGACCCCTCACCAAGAATAACAGAAACAGATCTATAATGATAATAATAAACAAAGCACCAGAACATCAGAAAACAATCCATAATGCAAAAATAAACCAAAACATAATAAACTCAAAATACTGGGTCCAACGGACCCAGAACCGTGACAGTGAATGGGACTCATGGACACTGATCAGTGGGTTTTGATCAGTGATTGCTGATCAATGGTCATGAGAATTTGCATAATTAAGATTAAGGACCTGACCTCCCAGCCCATTGTTCCTCAGTGGGCTGGTTTCAGTCATTATGCAGATGTCCTGTTTATAAGATTGAAACCTGCAGTCAGTTGAGACTGAAGACGTCACCTGATGATGACGAAACGTTTCTCCCACAAAACGCTACGTCCAGATGAACAGATTCAACTTTTGGAGATGTAATTTTAATGCATACAAATTATTGAGTAGCATTTTGTCTTTGAATTCAGACACCCGAGCCCTAATCAGTGTTGGGATATTATTGTGGTAACGAGCACGGTAACTAGTTATTATGCCAAAATCAGGGACGCGTTACTCGTTACTGGGATTTAGATAGGCTCGTTACTCGTTACTTCGTGTGGTGGCTATCGCGGAGCTTCCACAGATTCAGTAACATTAGCAAGTGGTGGAGGCCAGCAGGTGGATGAGAGAAAGGGGAGGCAGGAGGAGAAACCCGAAGCGGCCGCCCGTCCGAGTGTCAGGTGAACTGAACTTCAGGTAAGAAGTTATGACCTGCAGTCTATCTGGGTCAGATATAAACCAAGTTTAGGTGGAGTTCATTTTCGTTAGGCTAGAATCATGGCGGTGGTCAACGACGGTCCAGGCGTGGGATTTCTCTCGTGGAAATATGCACATTATTTTTTCCTTTGGTAGGTGGCACAGTGCACTTGTGGCAAGTAAGCAAGCTAGAAGACTGGCACTCTTGCTGGGTATCCAGTTAGCAACACATTAACAAGAGAAGTCTGAGTAAAACCAAAGTTACTTTACCTAGTAACTAGTTACTTTGAAAGTAACGAGTAACTTGAAGTAACTGAGTTACTTTTGATGAAAGTAACTAGTAATGTAACTAAGTTACTAATTTAAAGTAACTTACCCAACACTGGTCCTAATACACACCCAGGCCAGAGGATTTGTTTTCCCACTGAGATTTGACGTGTTTGTTAACATTATTTTAGCGGCGTTCATTCGGACTGCAGCAGATACTGAAACCTTATAATGAGGAGATATACGTGCTTTAGGAATGCATTCAAAATATTTTTAAAAACAATAAAGTGATAGTGAAAGTTTGGAGAGTGGGGGAGATAGTACCTTCGTTTGACACCCTACCTCTCGTTACTTTGCTGTGTTAGTATCATGTTAGAACACAATATATGGTGAATTTATTTTATTTATTTATTTATTTGAAAGAAAACACCTAAAAGGAAACTGGGAGAGATTAAAATAAAGTTTAATCTAGGAATTGTTACGCAAAGGATTTCATCAGATTCATGTAATCTGTTTGGTGTCGAAGCAAATAAACGTTTCTTTCGTTCCCTGTGCCCACTAAGATCTGAACCAGATTCCCTTGGCAACAGTTACTAGGGACTGTAGCGCGGGATCCGCACTATGAAGTGACGTATCTTTACCAGGTGGTGGCAGTAACGCTCCGCCAAAAACCTCTACGAAGAAGAAGTCCTGCTCTAGGGTTTGTTTGTACGGCCCACACTCAACACCAATTGGTGGCGGTAAGCAAAACATTTCGCTGTTTGCCAACCGCCAATAAATACTGATAAAAAGAAGAAGAAGAAGTCGTCCTGCTCTCTTATTGGTTCAATAGACGATCTTGGGTCACGCTGATGTATCATTTGGATTTTTAAGCTCAGCGGTGCAACATGCATCCTATCGTTCGACTAGGAACACCAGCTTTAGTCATTACATGAGACAAAGTAGGTACGAACATAGAATAACAAGATTCCTATGAGTTCATAAAAGTATTTTATCCTCCGGGCAGTTCTTAGAGCACATGACGACAGTTTAGCAGTTTAATTGAATCGGTCTGGGTTGCTAAGCTAACACGAAGTGAACATTGTAGCGGTAAACTGAAGGTAGGTTAGTTAAACTGGCTTTATGTATGGCTACCCCACAGGGTGGGTGCATTGTTTCGCGTCAGCTAACACCATTTTATCACTTAACGTAATCAAACTAGACTTATAAGTAGGCTAATGTGAAGGTAAACTGAAGCGGCATGTCAGCTCACACGTGAATTCTCCACGCTTTCTCTGACAGTCGTCACTATGACAAAAGTCAGCAGCGACAGCCGTGAATATGGGACGTTATAGTTTACTTCAAGCTAGCCAACTCCCCACGTTCGGTCTTGCTGATCTATAGGACATCGCCACAGTGTTCTATATGCCCTTAATATTACCTGAAGCATGTTAGCCGTAGTACACGTTACGTAAAGGCACCCAAAATTAAAAATGCATACGGAATACAACAATCTGCCCCCATTATGGCTGGGCTATGTGTTCAACGGCCGTCATCTCAAATATAACATATAATTGGAACACAATCTGACAGAAAATATGGGGGAAAACCCAAAACAAAAACAACTGCAATTAAGTGAGTTAACCACCAACACAGATATATTCTTCCAGTCACCCAATGCTATTCTTCAAAGATTAAACCATAAAGATGCAATATTTCTAAGTAGTTTAATCTCAATCTAAAACTTGTTCTGTAATTTAAGCAACCTAAAATGTTCACAACCCAGTTTTTCAGTGATACAAAAATTTGGATTACCTGTGACATTGTATGTGCCTACTGCAGTAAAATGGCTTGAATATGTGCAAATACTAAGTGATGATAATATGAAAGGATTTTCATAATAATTAATAATAACTGACTGTGCTTTTTTCTCTTGTGCTTACAGTATTAGGGCTGAGAGTGGACAGTTTCATTTCCTGTAACGTGACTGAGGATGATATGATGGCTGTGGGGGATCCCATTCTCCTGTCAAGTCCTGATACCTTAGTGTGAATAATCTGGTGCAGCCACATTTCTTCCTGCAGCAGTATATGAGAAAATGACGGAAAAACACCTCCTGATGAACCAGAGACTTAAGATTCATCTTGAATTACGTATACTTCACACCTGAAAACATCTAAACCTGCAGCACAACCACAAGTCAATGTTTTCCTGCTTACCTCCAGCCCAGATGAGAGGCCCAGACATTTGCCATGGAAGTAGTGGTTACTGTTGGTCTGGCTTTATCAAGAACTGGTTATCTGTTTAGTTGGAGTTGACCTTGAAAATCACCAACTTTGGGTCAGCAAGAGGAGGAGGAGCTTTCAGCCATTCATTTATTAGTTTTCTCAACTGTCAAATTGTTTACTGTGATCACCCAAAACTCTGCCACAAAACCAGCCTTTAGAAATAAGGACGACATCGCTGGTTTTTACCATGCCAACCAACCAGTCCTCCCCCTGGGGTGGAGGGAAGCTTGTGGCTTGTTCTAGTGCAGATCATCCCAACACCACAACCCCTGTAAGTGCACAAGCCAAGACAGTTAGAGTCACAAAAGTGCCTTATAGTTATGTCTCCTTTGAGCTATCCAGGAAGAATGACCAAGCCAAGTCACCGGTGGTTGCTGTTTGTGAAAAAGGCGATGGCACCTTCACCGCTGTGTCAGATGGAATTCTAACCCCAAACAAACTGCTGGTACCAGGGCTGAAGCAGACTGGCTGCAGCCTAACACAGGCCAGTAACAAGATGGAAAACCAGGTTGGCCTTAATGTCCAGCTGCCAGATACCATGCCAAAATCTACATCGTCTGAGAGCTCTCAGTCTGCAAACATTTCAGCAGTGGAGAGTCATCAGGCTGCCACAGGCGATGCACTTATGGGACTGGGGGCAGTGTCTCATCAAGATCTGCTGATTATAGGGAAGCAGGCTTCCCAGCACACCAAGAAGCTGACGGTGAGTGCTTTTCCAGCACTGATCATTTCTAGGAATGTTTTGGGTTGCAACCAATTGCTCAGGCCATTGTTTAAACGACTGTGTAGTCTACAGCTGCCTTTATATTTTAGCATGTCCTCTGACAGAACCTCTGAACAGCTGTATAGCACTGTAAAACATGGATATGGTTATCAGCAGAGTTTCCTGTGCAATGGCTGCATGTTTGTGGGTAAAGCCCATTTGGAACACGCTTTGTCCTGTACATTGTATTCTGTGGAGAGTTGTGTGTTGTACAAGTTGTATGTTGGGTCTTTTAATAATTTTGAAGGTATTTAAATATATTTTGTATACAAAAGTATTTTTGAGTGGGCTGATGGAAAGAACTCATTTTGCAGCTGGAAGTGAAGTTGAGTTATCAGTAGTGAGCAATAACTTGTACACTGTAGATAATAATTAAATGCAGGTGTAATAATAATTACCATGATTTAAAAATCATTTTAGCCACGTCTAAGCTCACTTGACTGGGATTTAATATGTGGCACACTTCAATCAATAATTCCATTATTTGATATGTTCTTGCACTAAAACAAGATTCCTGTTGTGAATAATATGTTCCAGATTTTAGACGTTTAAAGTTGTTATGATGCTTAATGCTCGAACTCACGAAAGCCAACTTTTATTTCTACTTTTCCACACAGTGCTTGTTGTAGGTGCAGCCACAACAACCATCATGGTTTGTTTTTCCATAAATATGTTTGACATGTTCAAGTCTAGTGATTTAAACCAATCATTGTGTAGGGCTGTATTAGGGATCAGTAAAAGCAAATAGTTCATTATAGGCAAAACCGTAATTTAGCCACCTTCAGAAATATACCTATAATTTTAGGTTTATGCAAGTCTGTCTGATATTGTTTTGTTTTCTCCGCAGTGTGAGGCTGCAGACTGTTTCTCTTTGCCACCCGTGCCTGACATGTGCCTTAGTCTTTGTCAACATCAGGGGCCAGCTGTGGAGAAGGATGCTTCCAGCCTCGACAGCACAAACGCTGAGATGAGAAGCACAGGAGGAGAAGCAAAACCTACACAGAGGAGTTATTCAATCCCACCAGCAGCAAAATACGGTCAGACACACAACAGCAGCACAACTTTGTTTGACATTTCTTTTGACTGTCAGCTCCTTGTGAAAGGTGTTCCTCTCACAGTTTTGGGAGCAACTGCAATCACCAAGTCCCAAAAAAGAGCATCACTAGATCTAACCAAGCAGATCCCATGTAGTGTGCTGGGAAGAACCCAGCCCACATGCAAACGTATCAGTTCCTTTCCAAACAGTCCCACGCCACCTTTGAAATGTGCCAGTGACTCAGAAAAGCCACCTCCACCAGACGCTGCTGCAGGTAATCAGAACTTTTTGTTTGCTTGTGCTACACCCATATTAATGGAACCCAGGACGTGGAGATTGTCTGGGTATAGATATGAATATGAGATAACAAACTAATTTAAAGGTACAGTTGTTTTTTGAGTTTTATTAATAGAACAGCAAAGAGTATTGTACTCATAAATGGTAAGATCAACTGCATCTTCCAGCTAATTGACTGATTTTCATAAACTTTAATTAATCCATTGAACACTCATATGAGCAGGCACCGGTTTGTGGGAGATGGAGGATGGTTTGGACCTCAGACTGTGGAGATATGGAGTTGGCATTGGTTGCAAAATCTCTGTGCATTGAGATTTTTCCCCAGTGGTGACAAGCCTTATTTTTTCCAGTGAGGTAGATGTCACTCCACACCGTCACGCTGCTAAGGCTGTTGTTACCCTGTTGATGCAGCAATCAGCTTAGCGTTCTCCACGTCTTCTCTGCACAATGAACTCTATGATCTAACTGCACTAGACCCAATCTGAACATAATGTTTCTCCGTATGTTAGGATTTCAGTGCACATATTGCAGCACAGCAGTGCAGATGGGCCTGGCAGTGAAGTGCAGTTAAATCAGCTAGCTATGGTTGTCGAGAAGCTAATTCTGAAAGTTTCCTTGAAAGGACATTTTTCCATCAAAGGTTGTTGTGAGTTTGTTTGTTAAAATGGTTTTATTCTGGCAGAAAGAGCAAGTAAAATAAACTAAAGGTCTGGAGGCCGGGCAAAAAAGATGGAAGCAGTCTGAGCCGGCCATGCAATAGGCTGTAGGAACATCTTTTCTCCCGTAACGGAAAAGTTAAACTAGCAAACAAAGCTGCGAAACAAAGTGTCTTTGAATGGCAAAGATGCAGAAATGTGTGCGTATAGTACAGAGCCATGGCTCAGTGTCTAAATAAGCATTTATAATTCTAAACTGGTTTGAGTTGCTGCTCAATACAGACAAGCCAAGGAGCTGACCTCCCAGCCCATTGTTCATCAGTGGGCTAGTTTTAGTCATTGTGCAGATGTCCTGTTTATAAGGTTGGAAACCTGCAGTCAGCTGAGACAGTCACCTGGATGATGACAACTCGTTTCTCCCACTGATGCTACGCCCAGATGAACAGAATCAACCTTTGGGAAGCCCAAGCAAAATGTTGGACTTTTAACTCTGTGTCTGGGATCCTTATACAAGTCAACACAGCAGCATAGGTCGTGTTTTACACAGGCTGTCTTTGGTTAATACAAAGGGTTAGGGTTGACACTGCTAGCATAACGGACAGGCTTTTGACGGAGCTCCCACACAAACGCAAAGCAGGAGATGAAGCATCACTGAATATGTTTCCAAACCAACTTCATTTTGAGCCAAACACTAGAAAATATGGTGAGGCAGACCTTCCCTTTGGCTTCACCTGCACAAGTGTGGAGGTAGGTCTCCCTGCAGGATTGGGTTTCCCTGCGTCGGGAGCAGCGCTGGGCTGTTCAAATCACGGGCAAACAGAATCCCACATTCTTGATTTTTAGTTCACAAACACTTCTTATAAAGACTAACTACTCCTGACATGTTGGAGATGTTTGGGGGGGGGATTTTTCTTCTAAAACAAAGGGGGGCCTAGCAAAAAAAGTTTGGGAACCACTGGGTTAATATGTTTCCACCCACTGTTCTTTGTTTCAAATGTTGCAAAAAAAAAAGTCACAAATTTTTAAAAACACATACTCGGTCAACCGTACCCAGCATTATGAGTCTTTAGATATATTTTCATTCTCAATAATTGAATATCCTTATTGAAACAAAGGAGGCCTTTTTATTTATTTATTCATTTGTTTGTATGTTTTTCTTTTAATTTAAAGATTTTTAATGGGCCCCAGTTTTGTATTTACAGTACTGTGTAGTTATGTAGCACAATCCTGTAGTTCACATGCAGATGTTTCCTCCTGTCCTGCAGGAGCCTTGGTGGGCTCAATGACCAATCAGATTTCAGCCATTCGCCTCACAAGACAGGGACAGCCAGCCTCCACATCAGATTTCTTTCCATCCCTTTCCTCTCCTTCACCGACACAGGAATCCCTGCTTGAAGAGACTCCCCCTCCGCCTGGGTGAGAATCAGCTACATCACATTTCAGGTTTCCCTCCTTCACATCTTTCCTTTAGTGATTACACTTGATTTTGCTCAGCCCAGAGCATGCTGCACAGGCGGATGTAGAAGAAGAGGAGCTGGCTGATGAGCTTGCCTGCAGTGATGACGGTGAGACGTTTAAGTAAACTCTATCATACTTGTGCTGTAGTTAATCAGCTGGTCAGTTTTTTGTTGATGATATTATGACATGTTGTATAATTATGTAATAATATAGTACTGATGAGAACATTGTTATTTGTTGTTGAGTCAGACAGCTCCTCCATCACTGGCACTTCATCCGGAGGGTGCATCACTCTCCCCTCCTGGTAAGACATGCAGTAACCATACACACACCATCACTGGTTTATTTACTGTGACCTTCATAGAACAAAAATTCTTCCAATTCCAAATATGGTTCTTTGTCAATTGAAAGGGAAGTAAAAGTAAAAAAACAACAAAAAACACGCAAACATGCTGCACAGGCACATTTACTTAAGCGATATTTAAAACCTAACATAAACACATTCTTCAGCACATCCTTTTTATCAGTGCGCTCACTTAAAATGTGAACCTGTTGCCACAAGCGTGGCAGCAGCATTGTGGTACAACACTGTAGACGTAGCAGTGGTGTCAGAACGAAGGCTCGTCTCATGTTTGCCAAAGCACATCTTGAGTTTTGGGAAAATATTCTGTGGACTGACAAGTTTGCATTCCTCATTACACCCATCTCATAAGAACACCATCATACCAACAGTCAGATATAGTGGTGGTCATGTGATGGTGTGTTGCTGCTCTGCTGCTTCAGGACCTGGAGGTCTTGCAGTAACTGATGAAACCATGAATTCTGCCCACTTTTGCTAGCCAGCCTTTGTGCTTGATCTCTGCACTTTTTGGTAGCGTGTTTATCAGCATTTATCAGAGTAAACAGGTGTTGTAATCCTCCTTGTGAGCCAGCCGTGACACTGGCATCCAGTGTAGTTACGTAGGAGGATAAAGATCCAAAACACCAGCTCTCTGAATCACTGAAGAAAATAAATAAATGCATCACAATAATGGTTTTGCAGTCAAAGTGTGTTCTTAAATCCAATTAGCACTTTTTATTTACTTGGGTTATCTTTGTCTAATATTACAATTTGTTTGATGATCTGAAACATGCAAGTGTGACAAGGATGCAAAAAAATAAAAGGAAAACTGATGACATAAATAAAATGTAAGCACCAAAACAGTCTATGCAAGTTTTTCCTGAGAAACTTTAAGTAATAATTTATTTAATACTAGTTTATCAACAGTAATGATTGCTTTTATCTCATCTGCTGACACAATTTTGTCATTTATAAAATGAAACTGAATTAGAAGAATCCCCGGTAGAAATGATTCCTCTTCTGCTTAAAGCCGTCCTTCACCACCTAGTCTAAAGAAACTGTCCAAACTCCAGCCTCCTCTCCTAACTGGAATACCTGAAGTAGAGGAGACGAGAGCAGATTCCAGACGGGTTGTTGCAGAAATCCTGTTAATTCCGAAGTATTTCAACTTTTTCCTGCAGCTGGCTGTTACTGATTTATTAAGAGTCGCAACATTAGTGGCTGTAGCTCCAGCACCTGCTTCCCATGTTATGCTGCTCCGCCACAGCAGTTATTTGGGACACATATGAGACTGTATACCACCACAATTACAGCAGTTCCAGTACTTCAGTAACCTGTGCTTTTACTCTGACCTTCAGCTAGCTTTTTTACCATTTTCCATACCATACCAGCTTTATTTATAAAGCACTTTACCCACTTTAATTTCCATCAGAAACCTTTAAAGATTTGAACGTTCCTTTCAGGGCCTGGTGCTTTCTGATTGTTCTCCTAAAGTAGTGTCAAATGTCCCTCTGTCCATCAGAGCTTGTGAACTCTTTCAGTTCAAAGGGGCAGACAGCTGGAGAGTGGTGGAAAGGTCTGCAGCATTGTGCATCATATTGTTATCCTCTGTTATGGCGTGAACAGTAGAACTGCCTACCAAAGACTAGGAACTGATTCTCTGTAAAACCACTCTGGATCAGGACTGCTATTGTCACATTTGTTCCTTTTAACCCATCCAGCTGATTGGTTTGTGTTGATCTAAATAGACTGGCACTCTAAATAAAATAACACCCCTCCCTGAAAGCTAAAGCTCCCGTCAAGCTTACCTGTCATCACTGGAAGAAGATCTCTGCTTCCTATGACTGTCATGTGAGTGTTCTGGCATGTTTGTCTGATCAGGTTGACTGTTTATCATTTAACTTGTCATTTTGAACTAGGGCTGTTCGATACAACGATATATATCAGATGACGATATAGAAACATCGTTTCATTTTACGCTATCGTTTGTTTCGTGGTGTCTCAAAATAAACTGTTTACAGCAATGTTTTTCATGTTCTGATGTCACTGTAGTTATTATTAATTTCTTAAAGTTCTCTCTTTCTCTTATATTTAATATCACCACACTACGGACAGACAAGCGCATGTTTTTATGCGTTGTCGTTAGCAACAACGACGGTAACACCACGGCGTGTCCGCTTGTTTATTTTTCACATAAACCTTTCACAATAAAGCTCAAGATCCTGTTGAGACTTTTCAAAATAAACTGAATCACGTGAAAGATGCAGATTATTTACGGATGAGAAGTAAAAAAGACGCCAGGTGCTAAAAAATAAACCTTAGACTAAAACGTTAGAACAGGCTTCTCCCCGCAGCACGCCGTGTAAGAAATACTCACAAAGGAAACGGCGCCGTTACAACTTCTGTCTAAAAATGTATCGTTTCATGCATCGGTTAAAACACTCGACTCACCTACACGACGCCCAGCAGGAAACACTTCACCTGCCCGAGATTCACAGAATTGACAGAAAATGTTACATTTGTGTGATTTATATCGTTATCGGACGATAGATGTCTTATATCGGGATATGAGATTTTGGTCATATCGCACAGCCCTATTTTGAACCGCCTTTGAAATACTGTCCTATGAGATGGTGTATTTGCTTGCTCTCTATGAGCAGAGGAGACTTGACATTACAACTGTGAACCAGATGCCAGCGTCTCGTAGTTAGAAGTTGGCAAACGTAACTCTAACCATGAGATGTGGGCATAGGGATGATGTTCATTACTTTGTCTTTCTGTCAGCATCGAGGAGCCAATGTCGTTGGAACCAGGAGACAGTCAAGAGGAGCAACCAGCACTAGTTCCCAGTCTGTTTCCCCGTATCCCTCCGACCCTCTACTTCAGCACCGCCAATGAGAAAGGTCAGAGTTGTAACTGTAATATAAGAAGTTTACTATCACAGATCATTGATCTTCAGTTATTTATGTGTCTCTGCAACACCCTGTAACTTCTTGATTTATATCTTTACAACACGTCCACATGATCTCATTTATGGCTTTTTTCATTTTGGGGTCACCAAACGTTTGGTTCCACAGCCTCAGTCGCTGCCGGGGCTAAAACAGCATGGAAAATAGCTGAATCGTTTAGATATGTTTAAGAAGTATTTTTAGACTCCACTGTTACTGCGTTGCAGATATTTACAATGCTTGTTTGTCTAAAAAATGTTTGCTCTTAGCTGGAAGATTGCACTTCTGGTTAATTTACCACTGAATTTGCACTGAATCGGTCTAATTTGTGACTTGTTAGCTAATCAAAAAGTAGTCGAAAAAGTTTAACCCAGATGAATATTTATTTATTTATATATATATATATATATATATATATATATATATATATATATATATATATATATATATATATATATATATATTTTTTTTTTTTTTTTTTTTAAGACCTATTTGAAGACTGTAATCACATTTTTTTTCAATAATCAAATTTGTGGCACTTTATGCTGTGTTTAACATGATATACACACAACATCAGATCAGCCTCTGAAGTCATGTTAGCAGTGAGAGCTTTTCTGTCATGTTAACATCCACACACCTGTACAGAATGCACACCTGACCCCTCGACAGATGCTGACCTTCTGTGTCAGCTGACAAACCGGGAACATCAGTGGTTTGAGCAGCTGCCACCTGTTAGTTATGTTACTAGGTTTGTGTCCATTTGCATAACTATTTTCCAGCACAGAGTGAGGGACACCTACGCAGTCGTACTTGCATGCAGTTCTCATAAAAACCAGCAGCACATAGCTTTGGATGGCACTGTGCATAGGTCAGATGCTGATGGGTGAATTCAGGCCTGGAACAGAAAAGGAGCTTAGAAAACAGGATGAGAAGGAAAGAGTGGCTGCACTGTTCAGCGCTTTGTTTGTCATAACACGTGTCTGAAGTCCCAACATCAGCACGAGCAGGAGAAGCCCACAGACATGTTGTTAGTGACTCTGTCCCCTGGTGACCGTAAACTGCTACAACACGTGAAGATCGGTCTGCAAAGCTGGCTGTGTGCTGGAGGACCAACCATGCTCCAGCCTTTACAGTCCATCAAGCTTTTTTACAACTTCAGTAAGAGGGACACAGACAAGCCACCCAAATCCACACACCACCTGAACTATGCTGTCTGTCATTCATACCTACAGCCATGCAACACCACCAGAAACCAACCAGTATTGCCAAGAAAGAAACTTTGAAAGATCTGCATTAGTTTCTCCATACTTGTAGGTTGCTGGTTAGTGTGACCGATACCACAAGTCTTTATGGTGTGGTTGTAACAGAGCACTCCAGACAAGTGCATAATACCAGCAGTCTCCAAAGTAGGGCTGCCACAAACGATTATTTTGATAGTCGACTAATCAGATCATCATCCATTGGACGTAAAACGTACAGCTGCTTGCACCAGCAGCATCTGCTCTTATATAACGATCATTAGCTTACAGCTCGATGTGTTTAAGGTATGTGCTAACTAAAAATAAAGACAAGATGATAGTTTGCAGATTTGCAGATTCTCGGTGGAGTTTAATAAACTCTGCCGTCTGCTCCTTCATATGTAAAATATAACAGGACACTGGAGTAAACTCCCAACCATCTCACACTTCTGATGATCAGCTGTCTGCTTGACGTTTATTCAGCTGTGTAAAAACTATAACTTTAATCTCAGCCAAACAGATTTACTCAGGAACAAATAAAACACTGGAAAAAGCCAAACAATCAAATGTTTAAGTTATCTGAGTGACTTGTGTATCATGTTTAACCTGAGTAGCCAAAGACCACAGGGGTTTGAAAATGATGTTCCAGGAGTTCGCTGCTCTCGCCGGCTCTAGTGACCCTTGACCTCCCTGTCTGCTATCGAGCTGGTGGGTAACGGATGTCTCTGAAAACGTTGGAGCACTTTTGGAAAAATGTGATTACTTGATGAACCGAGCAGATATTTGAAGTTTACACAGCTACAGTCTCACCTGAAAATATCTTAAACGTTTATTTTGTGACCCAGAAAGATTAATAAGAGTGATATTAAAACTAAGCAGCTGCTGCCATTGTTGGAAACTGGAATTGGCAGGGCCGCGCTATGAATTCTGGGATATGGTGGGTCACGAAGGATACACCCGACCCATCCTCCAGATCTGGGGAAAAGGAGGACGCATTTGACAGCCGAATTTGGACAGGCTTCGTCGCGTCACTGTAATCGGCCTTCAAATGCGGCCTCAGGACGATGCGGCCCCTGAATTTGGACAGAAGGCGTTTAACGGCAGCTGGCATCCTTCTTAGATGCAGTGCTGCCACCTTCTGTTTCAGTCCCTTACTACACTCTTAAATCCTACTGCAGGATCTTACAAAGCTTCAAACGACGCGTCGACTGTTAAAATAGTCGTGGCTACTTCAGAGCCTACATTAATGCTGCTGGGTAAGATAAAACCCATGACAGAGGTTTACTCATCAATCAAACGTGGTGCATTGTTACAAGAGTAATATTCAGTGATCTGTAGATTTCTGGTCTATCACAGTATGTAGACCATTGTATGTGCCCAGAAAACTCCAGCATACATCTGTAGAGCCCACCCTCAGATAATGAGGATAACCCAGGCAGAGAACAATCCTCTGGGGGGCGCTCTCACTTAGTTTGAGCTCTCTCTGCAGTAGAGTAGCACTTCCTGTTCCTCTCAGAACAAACAGAGCACACTCTCCTGCCTCTGTACCCTCTTAACAGAGAAAACTATTTCCTGTCTGATCATTTCCTGATAACATTTACAATAATTGATTACACAGCAGTGGGGAGTGGACTTTATCACAGTAGATGTCTTTCTGAAAGCGCTGTAACTAAGTTTAAGAATATAATCCACCCACTGTTATTATCTTCAATGCCCTGTACCAACACAGAGCAGAGCAGCTGCCTGAACGTGTTGATTATTATGTTAATATTTTCACTTCTTCACTGTATACACCTCTGGATACTGTATTTTACAGCATGTGTTACCTGTTAAAAGAATGAATCGGTGTTCTTTGCAGTGGAACTGCTTCCTGCAGAGCAAAGGCGACTGTTAAAATGGAAGATGAGCACCGTAACTCCTAATATTGTCAAGCAAACCATCGGCAGATCACACTTCAGAGTCACAAAGAGTAAGTTGTTACATGTCGCTACATGTCACACACAGATATTGCTGAAACTGGTTCTTTGAAAGTCTCTGGGATTAGCTGTGACAAGATTGCTTTTTTCTAAAACGATTTGTGTACAGTTAAAAAGCAGTTTTTCCTTCCCACTGTCGCTGAGTGCTTGCTCATAGGGGTCATATGATTGTTGAGGTTAGTGTATATCTATGGGGGCAACAAAAACATTAGATGGTGAAGAATTTCAGTCTAATATTTAAAGGCTAAGATAAAAAGGTAACTCCTGACCCTGGCTGATAAACACGTGTTGTCACATAGAAAGCCATGACTGGCTGGGCTGCTGGGGACACCACATGAAGTCACCTGGCTTCAAAGCTCTTGGAGAACACCAGAAGGTCAGCACCTGCACATGGACTACTCTTGATAGTACGCTGAGAAAGTCCAGATTTTGACTGTACTTTTGTGTATTTGTGTGTCCCAGCTGAACCATTTTCCAGGAACATTTCAGATTGGGAGAAAGGACCGGCTGTGGAGGAACCTATCCAAGATGCAAGTCCGCTTCGGCAAACAAGAGTTCAGTTTTTTCCCCCAGACCTTTGTTCTTCCTCAAGACATCAAGCTGCTCCGCAAAGCCTGGGAGGAAGGGGGCACCAAACAAAAATGGATCATCAAACCTGTACGTTCAGGTCATAGAGTGTAACTTTATCAGAGGTGGAAAGAGTACTAAAATATTTTACTCAAGTAAAAGTACTATTACTTTGCTGAAATTTTACTCAAGTACAAGTAAAATTACCTGTCTAAAAATGTACTCAAGTAAAAGTAAAAAGTAGCTCATTTAAAATTTACTCAGAGTAAAAGTTACATAGTTACTTTTTTGTCAGCAGGAGGACAGCCTCTTCTGAGTAGTGCGAAACAGACAATGGGATAAATCTCAAAGTAGTTGTTTTTTAATTAAAAGAAAAACTTTACAAATTAAAGCGCAGTGGCAGTTAAACTGCAAGTCTACACATCAAAATGGATAATGGTCACCAAACCAACCAATTCTTTTACATGAGAATGTGTTCTAATGTCAAATAAGAGAACAAGTACTGAATTGAGCCGTACGGCAGCTGCTATAAAAATGTGTTTTCATTTTTTATACTTGGCCCTGCTCTGTTAATTTTGAGGAGCAATTCAATTCAATAAAACTTTATTGATCCTGAAGGTTGACCCCGAAGGAAATTGGGTTAAGGATGCCGACCTTTGCCAGCGCCGACTTACCCTCCGACCATACATACATTACACAAACATCACATGGGGAAGACGGGTCAGAGAGGTATAACAATGGAAAATGCACCACACGAGGAAAGATAAGGAGAAAAAAATAACTCCCCCCAGACTGAGCTCCAACAGGGAGATCAGTTTGAGAACAAAAAAATCACCTCTGCACATGTGTGAACAAATGTGGGTTAAGTAAGAAAGTAGCCGCTTCTGTCTTCTGTCTAATTTAACTATTTTTTTTAAAAAGAAATTATTATTATTAACAAACAGGAAAAATGTAAGTAAACTTACCTCTACATGCTTGCGCAGGTTTGATGTGAAATTTTTAAAAGCTGCTAAGTCGGTCTCTCTGGGCAAACACAGCTTGCACTGCATAATAAAGCTGCTGCCTTTCTTGCACTTGAAGCCAAAATGGTCCCTTAAATACGGCCAGGGGTTCACATCCGTTTCTTCGAGTTCAGGGTCAGCAGAATTCGACGGGGTTTCTTTTTTCGCTGGATCCGTACTGCCGATGTCAGACTCCATCTTTATCCTGACCCAACGCTAATTTGTTCTACTACCCATCATTCCCTGCAGTATTTCCGAAGCGCAATGTTGTTGTTTTTTTTGTTTGTTCTTTTAATTTACTCAGTAACGGGTGTGATTGAAAATGTAGCGAAGTACAATACTTTTTAAAAAATATACTTAAGTAAAAGTAAAATTACCGACTTGAAAAATGACTTTAAAAAGTACAAATACACAAAAAAACTACTCAATTACAGTAACGCAAGTAAATGTAATTCTTTACTTTCCACCTTTGAATTTTATGTACTGAAAATCTGCAGGCACGTCTGTGATTGTAATAGACAGCACACTATCTGCCAGATTTACTTAGCAGGGATAGTAGCATAAAAAACATACACAGCACACATTCATGCAGGAGCTTCAGTTCATTTCATCGACTAAAGGAAACTAGCTGCTCAGATGGAGCGAGTAATCTAATAACAGAAATTTCACTGTCTTTGTGGAAACAACAGTTCAGATGAACTTCCCATTACAGCTGAGATGGTTTGTTGTTGTGGAGGTGGAAGCAGCTGGTTTATTAAAGTCACAAACACCTACGGGGCAACAAACATGTGCAACAATACAACTGTCTGACGCACATTAGCTTTATTTCCTTAAGATAATTAAATATGTTATGTTATAGATTAGAAACTAGAGACAGGTTGAACTATGGAAAAAACAAAGTGTCATTGTACAGCTCTGTGTGTTGGCACTGTTAACACACAGAGGCTTCCTGTAGTCTGAGTAAAACCACTGTGTGGATCCACCTGCACATATTACACATGATTTGTATATGAATCGAGTAAAATGTGTTTTATTTATGTTTTAGTTTATTGTTATTACTTGTTTCCTCTCTTTTTTTTCTTCCATAGCCCGCATCAGCCAGAGGAATAGGCATTCAGGTTATTCACAAGTGGAGTCAGATGCCTCGTAAAAGACCTCTACTTGTTCAGAAGTGAGTAATCCTTTAATAGTTTAGAGCTCAGCAGCCTAAGTAACTCAGTGTTGCTGCATTAACATGCTCTAACTGGATGTTTGCAGGTATCTAGATAAGCCCTACCTCATCAGTGGGAACAAGTTTGACTTGCGGCTCTACGTCTATGTGACATCTTACGACCCACTCAGAGTCTACATGTTCTCAGACGGACTGGTTCGATTTGCTAGCTGCAAGTGAGTTTTCCACCACGTTGATCGTGCCACTTAATTTCACATGGGATGCATATGAATGAGATTCAGTTATCACCCCTCCATGCCTCTAGGTATTCGTCTTCCATGAAGACTCTGAGTAATAAGTTCATGCACCTGACCAACTACAGTGTCAACAAGAAGAACTCTGAGTACCAGACCAACAGTGATTACAAGGCCTGCCAGGGGCACAAATGGTAACACAGAGAATCGAGCTGAAGTGTGAATTGTAGAGAATGTGACCTTTTGACCTTTGGACACAGATGTAGGCGGCTTTTCAATGCTGTGCCAGGCTTTTTTGTCTGAGCTCTCCTCGCTGCACAGCATACGCCGTGTTGTTAAGCTTTTTTGAATGAGCCCGTTTCTACTCCTCGTCCGTTCTCTGGCTGTAGCGTTTTGGACCAGTGGACAGCTTATCAAGGGGCTTTTAGTATAACCTGATAAGGAAATGCAACAGTGTAGTGTAGAATGTCTTTGCTGTTTCTGTATGTATGACTTGGGAGGATATTACTTTGTGTTTTCAGGGCTCTGAAGGCCTTGTGGCAGTACCTCGGGTCAAAGGGAGTCAATACCACCCTGATATGGGAGAAGATTAAAGACATCGTGATCAAAACTATCATAGCGTAAGTTTGCCTGCTCAGTGACTGGCTGCAGAGATCAGTTTGTTTGTATTATATCTTTTAGCTAAAACCATCTGCATCCGTAAACTACTCGTGCAACAGACAGACTCGCAGACAGATTCCCACCCATTGTTTAACTGTTCGAGCTCAAAGGTTCTTTTCCCAGTTTTGATTGCTTCACAGCTGAGTCCCTATCTAGAGTAAATATTGGTATTTGATTTGAATCTTTGTTTTTATTTTTATAGCCTGTGATATTTCTTTAGATGTGTATTTCAATGCAGAAATTGTGATATCTTTCCACTGAGGAACATGTCCTTAAAAATGCTCTAAAAGGTGCTAACCTCACAAACATGCTGCACCTTTAAAGCTAAAAAGGTTGTTAAAAGAAAAGACCCCTGTATGTATTTCTGAAGATTAAACTGTGCATTAGGACAAGGATTAAGATGCTGAAATCAGCTTCCTCCCTCCCGTGTCGTGGCCAGGTCAGAGCCGTATGTTAACAGCCTGATGAAGCTGCACGTTCGGACACCTTACAGCTGCCACGAGCTGTTTGGCTTCGACATCCTGCTGGACGAGAATCTCAAACCCTGGATTCTAGAAGTGAACATATCGCCTAGGTAACAAATGCCCACATTAAAATAACACATTTCTTTAAAAAAAAAAGTTACCTTTAACTACATCTGTAACTCTGATCCAGCCTTCACTCCAACACGGGGCTCGATGTTTCCATAAAGGGTCAGATGATCAAAGATCTCCTGAACTTGGCTGGCTTTCGTATTCCTTCAAGAGAAGATGTGGTTACCCCCTGCAGCAGTGCATCCAGCTCCACCAGCAGGTAACAATAAGACACTACCCCTCTGGGTTTTTAGCTGCAGCCTCAGAAATGACCTCGTCATGAACATGCGTGCACTTGTTTGTTTGTAGTTTGTGCGCAGGGAATGGAGAGAGGCCCAAAGTGGATCTGTCTGCTGATGAGAAGGTCAAAAGAGCCTTTTATCTGAAACAGGGTGAAGCTAACCGGGTACACACACACACACACACACACACACACACACACACACACACAGGTTTACACAGTGACTTTAATAGTTTAACAGGAAGCGTAAGTGCATACAGCTACAGGTTTTTTGGTTATTATTATTTATTAATTGGTTGCTTGTGGTGGAAACAAGCACTGGTTTCATTGTTAGCAATAACACAAAGAAGCAGTTATGACCTTGTGCCCTTCATTTTCTCTCTCTCAGGACTTGATGCACACGGTGTTGGATGTTTTGACTCCAGAGGAAATCCGGGTTCTGGCAGAGAGTGAAGATGAGCTGAACCGTCGAGGAGAGTTCGAGCGCGTTTTCCCATCACCATCATCATCTCGCTACCTTCGCTTCTTTGAGTGTCCAAGATACCTCAACATCTTACTGGATGAGTGGGAGCAGAAGTACTGGAACAACAGGGCGAAATGTATGTGCACTGCTGCTTTGAAATAAGATAACGGTCACCTGACTGATGTTAACTTTTCTTTTAGGTTTTGCAGTTCTTGATAACTGTAACTTTATCAAAACACTGTCAGATTCTGTAGTTTTCTCTGATCCCTTTCCCCATTTGGAACAGGATTGATATGTTTAGCTGTCTGTCTGAGTGATGTCCAAAAATGAAGCAGGCAGTATAGATATTTGGGAGAAAACGCCCACCCCCTTAGAGCCTGCGTCTGCTTCCAGACCACCGAAGAAACAACCATAAATCAGTAACTATTTCAGCATCTTCCACATCTGCACCAAAGAGTAAATCAGTGAAATGTGGATTGTTAAACATCAGGTCATGAGCTAATAATTGATGAACCTCACAGAAACCTGGTGATAGCAGGATGATTATGTCGGATTACATGAATCTATATCCCACAGTATTTGTCTTTCTAAAGTGCTGTAACTAAGTTTAAGGATATAATTCACCCACTGTTATCCTCTTCAATGCGCTGTACCATCACAGCACAGAAACAGCTTTAGTGAAGGTTACAGATGATCTTCTTATGGCCTCTGACAGTGGACTCACCTCTGTGCTTGTCCTGCTGGACCTAAACACGCAAATCAGTCCGTGCATGATTGCATTGCTCCGCCCATCAAATGGTCTGTGCATATATCGCCTATCGTCGGTTATTGGACTGATGAATTTTTACATATCACCCATCCCTCGTGTGTATGGTGGTAAAAACCATTCTGGCAAAATGAACTAATAATAACATCAAACAAACATAGAAAAAGTATTGCAGCTCATGCGACTCATGATTGTTATCTGTTATTTCTGATTTATTTATTTTAAGCTGTCGGTACTCCAGTGGGCTGGGGGGCACTAACCTTGTAGTATGGTTTGTTCATCTCCTGCTGGTCCATGTGCAACTTCACTGTTATGTATTCAGCTGGACTGCTGTGACTTTGGCGTGTAGCCACAGAGGGAAGGGAAAACAGTGAAACTGCAGCTCAGGTTTGCTTTGTCTTACGTGCAGGTATCAGCCTACTGAGACCTCTCTGCCAGCAAGGAGTCCATCTGGGAACCAGTGACCCTGCTCACATGGTGAGAAACTGCAGAACAATGAAAGGAAAACATAAAACTAGAAGAGAAAGTGGCTCCTTTAAAATGCTGAAATCAGTCTGTCTTTGTAGTGGTGTAAGTACAGCTACAGCTCCAGGTTTGAACACAACAGACAGGACGTGGTTAGCCCTTCCAGAGCCAGGTACAGGGTTTATTCCAGTAATACACCTATCATATGGAAGTTAGAGTAATAAAGGATGTGGGTTTATTGCACACCGGTCTCTAAGTGAACTCTGCTGCCCTCTCCTGTGTTGTCCTTCAGGGTGGTGGTCAGCCATCAGCTCTGGTCTCAACGCAACAGCAGTATTGACGAGGATCACCAGCAGTGCCTGGATCACCAGCAGTGCCTCGGCCCGGCCTCACCCACAGCCTGCTGTCCCAGCAGTCGGCCTAACTCTGATGATCTGATTTCCTAACCCAGAATACACTGAAAGCTCAGGGTCTGTTTCTTCCCATCCTCTAACCAGTGCTGTCATTTAGCCCTCACCAATCACCAGAAACAGCAAACAAACTGTTGGAGGGAGGGAGTGGATTTTTAGGGTTTAACCCCTATTTTGTCTCGTTTTAAACTAAAGATTAATAATATATCATTTGTTAAGCATCTCGAAGGTGAGGTGATGAGTAATGGCACAGCACTGTAATTCTTGTGTCTTTAAAAATGACTGTTGGTTTTTAAAAAGAGTCACAAACATCTGTGTGGGACTGGGAGCTGTTTGTGTGTCACTGCTAACTTTGGGGGTTTCTCTGGGTGAAGGTGTTACTGGGTGTTTGACAGAATCTTGTTCTGATGATAGTGACTTACAGGGTGCTTGATGATCAAATATTTACTAAATGGCCTATGATGTGCAAATTGATGGTATTAAAATTTGAGCAGTTTGACTTGAACTTGCAAAACGGACTGTCCTTTACACACAGTGTTTCATGGAGGCTGCCAAGTGCAAGTAAAGCACCAGAATCTAGGTAACAGGTAGAGATGGGTATTGTTTAGGTTTTATCCGATACCGGTGCCAAATCGGTACTTTTGAAATGGTGCTGGTGCTTAAACGGTGCTCGAACCGGTGCTTAAACAATGGAGAACACAAACTTTGTCTAAAAACCTCTCATGTTTTCATTTTTAGCAGTCTCTTTTTTTCTGCAAAATGATAAGGACCGTCCAGCCCCACACACGGGGCGATCCGCGCTAACTCACTAATGGAGATTTACCACACCCGCAGTAGATGTGCTCGGTGTGAGGTCTCGCAGCAAGCTGTCAAATATGGTGCATTTCTCGGCTTTTAACAAAACGCTATGCGTCACCAGGTGTTTCATCGGATTCGAGGTGTTACCTCCTTTGCACAGTATCAGCTTAAAGCACTTGTTGCTGCTGAGTTTGCATCTTTTGCTGTGAAGTACAGCCAGACTTTGACCGCTTCGCTTTGGGCATTTTTACTCTGTAGCTCTGCTCTAAAACAACGTACGTACCTGGGCCCGCCTACTATCCTCGGAAAGGTAAAATGATTGGCTGGAATCCAAAGTGTGTGACATCTCAGGGAAAAAAAGCACCGAAATGTGCGCTGCTTTTCGGTCTGGTTACTACCGTTTATGTCAGAACCACCGGTACCCATCCGTAGTAATAGGTAACCATAGCTTCTTTGAACACAGTGCATCTCCCAATACTTTGTGTTTCTATGAGTTACACTTGCATTGCTCTCTGTTAGATAGATTCAAAGACTGTTTGTTCCCCCAAACACGGCGAGTGCAGTGTTAGACTGAGCCAAAGAGCCACAGTAAACATGAATGGGGTAAACTGGACAGAGCTGAGTTGTTGTTGGTAGGGAGTTCCTCATTTTCAGGAGAAAAAAAAGCTGCTGATGTTCTTTTAAGGTGATTTTGATTCAAGAATAAACTGATAAAAATGTTTTGGTACATCTTCTGTTAAAACTGAAAAATATCACAAGCAACGCTATTGCAACAGTGTTGTAGCTGCCAGATGTTTGTCACTACTGCATAATTATTTTCAGTTCTCTTCGTCATAGCAGGAACTTTAAAGGAGACGTGTTTGATTCTTGAACTGTACTTGGGAGACATCCTCTGCTGGGTGGCAGATGAACAAATTGATGTTGGCAGGAGAGAGAAGACGAATATGCCCAAAGTGCATTTTCTTACATTTAAGAAGCAGTTGAAGGTTCAAGTCCAAAAACGGCTGCCGTGTCTCTTTGCTGCCTCGGGAGATCCAAACGAACAAAAGCCCCACAGCCAGACGGTTCATGTTTTTTATTATGTGTGATAAACCTTCTCCACGGTACAGTGTGGGCAGTAAAAGACAAAACACAAATATGTGATGCTAATTATGACAAATCCGTCTTACAGGTAACAATGAATCTAGCCTTTGAAGCAGTTTAAAGAGTTTTGGCTCAAAGGGAGCACTTTACTGCATTATTTGAAACCACAATATGAATGTCTGACAAACACAGAATGAACTGACTGGTTCCTATATAGTGCTTTTCTACTCTGCTTGAACACTCAAAGCACTTACACCTACATTCATGCAAATAGTTGTTTCTATTCCTAAGGGCTTTCTAAGACTGACACTCTGGACACATCAGGAGCAACTTGTGGTTCGGTATCCTGTCCAAGGATGGTGTGCATACTGGAAGGATCGAACCATCGACCTTCCAGATTAGTATACGACATGCTCTAACTCCTGAGCACAGTGTGACAATGACAATAGCAACAAATCTGAAAGAAAAGTCATGAAGTTTGGGGTTTTTCTTTGCCCCAACCAGGCTTTGTGTAAAATCGGTCAGTACAGGTAAGAGGTGTTGGTTTGGGTCTTTCCCTTTTTTTTGTCACTTACTCTGATTTGATGAATATTAAATTAAAGAGAGTTGGGCTGCTTATAAATAGTAGCTTCTTTTTCACTTGGTGCCTTTTGAGAAGCAGCCTGCATTCAGCAGATCTAACAAACAAATGTTTTCTGGTGTTTGTTTCTCCATGGAAATTAACGGGGACATAATTTCGGTAGTTTGGAACTAGCGGTTTTGTGGTGCTACTCTTTTATTGGAGGAAATGAGTGAGGGCGCCTCCATTAGTGGGGGTGGGAAAAAACGTAGTTTTAGATATGAATTTATACAGATTAACTACATGTTCCAGTCACTATACAGTGGATCAAATAAGGTTCCTGTGAGTACTATGGGAGCCATAATCTGGAACAAGAAAGAACATAATTTCACCATAAACCAGCCATGACCAGTTGCTCCCCACAAGATTTCAGACAGAGAAGTGAAAATTCTCAGAAGAGTTGTCCAAGTGCTGAGGACCAAAACTACAAAAGGAGCTGGAATCATCCGGTGCAATGGTTTCAAAGAAAACAATAAGAGATGCACACCATGGCCTGTATGCACGCTCGCCATGCAAGACTCCATTGCTAAAGAAAAAGTATGTTGAGCATTAAAAGTTTGCTGAATAACAATAGACGCCTGTGAAATACTGGGAGAATATAGCCTGAGACCAAAACTGAACTCTGGAAGCCATTATACACACCATGTTTGGAGGTCAAAGGGCACTGCATATCATCTCAATATACCATACTAACAATAAAGGCTTGGCTCTCGACGGAGGCGGTCACATCTTCCTCTCTCCCTCCCTTATCTTTCCTGTTTGGCTTCTTTTGTCTCGTCTGCTCTAACTCAGCGACTCGCTCCGTCTTGTTCTCTAAAATCAAGAAATTCTGGATTTGATCAACTAGTCTCTTAACGCGACTGACATCTTCTTCTCACCGAGAAGACCGGGGGAGCCTGAATGTCCTGCAGGAATGTTGGCTGCTGCATACACAATGGACGGCTGGGGGGTGGCGGGTCTTGTGCCTGGCAACACTCGATGGAGGACGTTGAAGACATCTACCTATTTGGAACCATGATAACGGGGTTCCTGCTGATTGGAGCTGGCATAGCCCTGGCTTATCTACGACTAATGAAAGCGGTTACAGCTGCCCAAAAAGGTTGACCGGCATGACTGATGCAGTGAGTACTCAGACTGTGCTTATTGAACGCACTATAGATAAAATCATGGAGAAGCTCACGACTCTGCAATGGGAAATCAATAGACCTGGGACCAGTGATGGACAGTAGATCAACTGCAAAATTGGGATGCATCTTCACACGGCCTCCCCTCACCAGCTGGAAGCTCCAGAGCCGAAGCTGGAACAACAAATCCTTCCAGATTAAAGACGGTGTGTGACTCTGCCCTATCCTCCTACTTCCTCAAGGTCACCTGTGTTGGCTGGGGGATTGTTGACTTTTGCTTAAAACTAGGTGAAAGGGAACTCTCTCGAGTTGGATACAGGATACACGCACGCATACACATGTACTCAGACAGATATACAATAACCTCCCCCCTCCAACGGCTTCGAACTTCCACCCAATGCAGTCAGGCGAGTCTGTGTCCAGGGCCAGGGTCCGGCTGCAGGACCGGATGGCTGTTGTCTACGTCGCCTCTCTCCCAAACCCCACCCATCGCAAGTCCCGTGTTTTTTATGTTGTAAGGTGTGAAGACTCATGTGCTTCATTGAGGGTTTTGTTCCCAAACTGCTCTCCCCTGAGGAGCTCAGTCTGGGTGGAGTTTTTTTCCCTCCTCTCCCCTCATGTATTGTGTATTTCATTGTTTTTCTTACCCTCCTACCTCTCCGACCTGTCTTACCAACGTCATGTTTGTGCCTGTATTTACGGTCGGAAGGGGGCCTGTTTCACTGCATTCAATTCAATTTTATTTATATAGCGCCAAATCACAACAGCAGTCGCCTTAAGGCGCTTTGTAGTGAACAGTAGATGCATGTACGTGTTTCATTACTAGTGACAATCAGTCAGTCAATGCTTGTGGGCTGTCGTTCAGCATATGGAACTGTCACGCTTCATGTAACTCAAGAAAAGGTGAATAGAAAAATGTACCGAGACATTCGTAATAAAAAAATCTGTCAGGATTTCAGGATCAAACATAGACATGTATATAATTCCCTTCTCACCCTGGGGTGATCTTTATCCTTCAGGCCTCTCTACCAGAGGCCTGTGCAGTATCTTTGCTGTTCCTCGGACTGCGCCCTTCTACAGGAGAACTACTGCACTGCAAGTGCCCTGACTTCACTATATTATACTAGCACATCAAGTGGAAGTGTCTTTTTTAGTCACTGCGTAAAAGAACTAATAATGAAAAAACAAGGAAAACTACATAAATATGAATAAGAATCAGTGTTACTGTTACTGGCATTGACTGATCTGCAATGATGATTTTTATATTATATATAAATTTTTTCGTTCGTTCTGCTCTAAGAAGTCATAGCACTCCAATGCTATGCTATGTATTTTTCTAAGTGGTTTATGAGAATGGATTATGCCACCACCCAGTGAAATTATTGCAGCTCACCTTCTGGGTTGTCACGAGTTTTGACCCACTTCAGATCAACTCTATTCAAACATAAATTACCAACAGTGGGATTCTGGCATTTAAAAAGAAATGGCTCATCTCATTTAACGTGGTTAAGTTTGAGCATCTCTCCACAGATGTGTTCTGATGCTCACCTTTATTCACTTTTTGCAGACATAGATTTTACAGATTTGCTGTTTTTTAGTTTAATCACATTGTGTTTGTTCTTCTGTCCAATCACTGCAGCTTCTATGCGTTTTCAGGGCGCTGACAACTTTTCTTTGCAACTGTGATACTCCAACAACATTTTAAAAGGACTCTGTAAATAGCTGTAAACTATTAATATGTGAGGTCTCCTGTAACCAGCAGCACAGCCTGTTTGGACACCTGCAGTTATTATTAGCACGACGTTGTACAAGCTGGCTGTGAATCTGAATTACAATGTAAACTGGATTCAGAGAATGATCTACATGTTTGAGCTGTGTTAACACCTGAGAAGAAGTGCTGAATCTGTGTGCGTTTGCCAACAGTTTCTTCATTTTTAGTCAACAAACTGCAGAGTTTATTTTGTTATGTTTTGTTGGAAATTAAGAGAGAACACATGGTTTCAGGTTTCAAAGGGTTTTTTGGCAAAGTTTAAATCTTTTCTGTAAAAATGTGAATGTTGACTATGTGTTTAGTGATGTTAGAGGCTGCATGTAAACTGACTACGGTGCAAAGTAGGAGATGGTTTACTAGATTTATAAATAGTTACTGGCCCAGTAAACTTTGAATGTCTCCCACAGTAGTACCAGCAAAGTCTTAAAGCTGTACTGAGCACTTCTTTCTTCCTGTAACACAGAAGTATAAAGTTCAGCTATCCTGGGAGAAGTTAAATGCACCTCATTAAAAGCCCTACATCAAAGTTGGTTATTAAAAATGTAAGCTAAAATATGAACATTTCCACACTTAAAATCAAAGTAATATTAGCTAATGAAGGTTGATTCTGCTCATCCAAGTCAAGATTAGCAGAATCAGCCTCTGGGATTTACTTACCTGGATGATTGAGCATCAAGACACATATTAGCTAATATCACTAGCAGCTGTTTCACAAGAATTGGAAACAAAACTAAAAGTAATGTAAAATTCTTTAAGAGTAAAAATGACACTTTGGACAGAGAAGTTATGTCTACTGTTAAAACATGTCTGATGATCTGATAGCTAATCTTAAAAACACACAAATAGTTCATGACATTGAAGCTAACGAATGTGCTGAAGTGCGCTGGTTGCTACCGTAGCTGGATGTTGTCATTGCTGTATCACCCACTGGTTCTCGAGTCTGCACTCAAGAACCAGTATAAATGTTGGCACTTTGGCTGTTTTCATGGAGCCAGAGGTGGAGGAGAGGATGGATTATTGGATATGCAGACATCTCGTACATACAAACTGCTTATTAAATCTGTGTTTAGTTTCCACTTTCAGAAGATGAAGTGACCGGGATGAGCGTCCTCTGCTCTGCTACAAATGTTAATAAGGCAATACCCCCCCCCGTCTCCACCCACTCTTCCTCTGTCCCTCTAAATGCCACTCTCACACTTCAGTCCAGATTTAGACTTCAGTCTTTCCCAGACATTCTGTCCCAGCTGTCTCAAGCTTCACAGAGCAATTTGTCTCCCTCTCAATTTGTCCAGTTTTCCGTCCTTCTCACCATGTCTGGACTCTTTCAACACCTCTTTATCTGACTTGGCAGCAAAGTCTCACAGCTCCTCCAGGTAGACAGTCCGTCACAGTGCTGCTGTCTGTCATTTTGATGCCCAGGGTTTTGTGGGTCAGTGTGATTCTACGTGTGCAGACCTCTTATTGCTGTTGTCTGCAGGCTATGGAACCTCTGGCAGAGGTAAGACACTGTCCTCACCCTCCACCTCGCACCTCGTGTGCTGCTGTTTGTTCTACGTGACTTTGAAAAGTTGCTAAGAAAAAACACTGGACCTACTTTTATATTACCTCAGATTACACATAGATAATGAACTGGACTGGGTTAAAAACACTACTGCAGTCTACAGGAAGGGTCAGAGTCGTCAACTGAGGTCTTTTACAGTTTTTTCTGAATGCTTAAACCCTAACTGTGATTCCTGTAGCACAATCTCTAAAACTATTCAGACTTATAGCAAAACCACTCACTGAGTTTGCAAAACTAAAAGCACAAAAACTGCTTTGCACTCAGTTTGCAATTTTGTAACACACACTTTGCAAAACTGTAGGCACAATTCACTGCACAACACTCAATTACCACATTTCCAACACACTCCTAGCAAAAGTATACACATGTATGGCTATCATTAACACTAACTTGCCAACTGTCTGGCACACTTTCACATGTGAAAACTTTTTTAGATAATCAGTTCACTTTGCAATCAGCCTAAGCACTATAATACAGGTAAGCTGTGTGTGCGGAGTACAATGGAGGGAGCAGAAAGAGTGATAAGTAGAGGAGGCCGAGGAAGAGGACGTGGAGGTGAAGAAGTAGGATGAAGAGGACGACAAGGACAAGGAGGAGCAAGAGGAAGACGAGGAGGAGGGAGAGGAAGATGAGGAGGGGGGAGAGGAAGGGTAGGAAGAGTAAGAAATAGAATTGCTGATGACATCAGAGCTACAATAGTGGACCGTGTAATCAACCGTGGAATGACCCTGAGGGTAGCTGGCCAACGGGTCCAGCCTAACTCGAGCCGCTACACTGTAGCAAGCACCATAAGGACATCTTGAAATGAGAATCGGTCAGTACAGTCACTTTGCACAAAGATTTGTAGCACTGCCATATGCCAATGAGAAACACACCAATACCATTGATGTAAAAATACTGAAGTTGTTACTTTACAGAATTGCTAGATGACCAGATGCTGGGGCAGAGGAAGCATGTTCACTGCAGACCAAGTAACCCATATAGTCATTATGGCGATTGCAAATAATCCTATACTTGGAAATAAACACTTGTGTTTGTTTTGATGTGTTTGAATAAACACCAGTACTTGAAGTTTGGATCCCTCTATGCTTATGGATCTATGACAGAAGTATGAGCTCACACTGACATAGCCTACCTTGTGCACAGAGAAAGCAAAAGCCAGATGTGTTTTGTATTCATACCATCAGTGTGCAGTTGGCGCATTGTGTGCTTAGTAGATGATGGCTTGTGTGTACTGTTTGATACGGAAACACCATTTTTACGAAGGTGTGAAGAGTTAATCTAGCTGTGTTTGCTTTTGCAAGAGAACTACAATGTTTTGATGATTGGGTGACAGGTTTTCTTATTTGTGTGAAGAGTTTTGCAAAATTAGCCAATAGTTACAAAAAATGTGCTCAAGCAATCAGAAGAAACTGTAACATCTGTCAGACAACACTCAGGATTGTCTGTCTGTTGTGGCCAGTGCGATCCTCTGCTGTTGCATGCTGGGGCAGCAGGTTGAGGGCCGCAGATGCCAGCAGACTCAATAAAACTGATCCTAAGGCCAGCAATGTGGGGATGGAGCTGGACTTCCTTAAGGTGGTGTCTGAGAGGCAGATGTTAAGGATACGGTGATAAGGACAATGCTGGACAATACCTCCCACCCACTCCACGATGTGCCGGCCAGTCACAGGAGCGCCTTCACTGACATACTACCCATAATGCACCACTGAACGACACAGGAAATCATTCCTGCCTGTGGCTGTCCTTTACAGTGAGTTTTACAGTTTGAGGTTTAGAGTCAAATGTCAATATATTGAACCTCTGTAGTATTCTGGATAGCCATTTGTATATATTAGAGCTATTTCTTATGTTTTGTAACTTTGTAACGTACTGTATTATTTAATTAGTTCAGATTGTTACTGTAACCACACAGTTTCCTTAGGGATTAATAACGTATTCTGATTCTGATAATTACTTTATAAAATAATGTGCAACCTTGTTTACCCAACTAAATTCCAGGTGTAATCTGAAGCAGTGGACAGTCGGGTACAGACACCTAACTGAAATAGCGATGACTTGAAGCTTTAGGGTTCACCAGGTTGCCTGGTAACTGTAACACACATATGTCCTGAAAACGGGAAAGAAATCCGACGGGAGATGTGGCTTGTGTTTGCTGAATTCCCCATAATATTTATTCTGCTGCATACTTGATCCACTGTTTCTGGTCACTTTAGAAGTATTGAAACTGCAGTTGCTATTTTCAAATATTGCTACACGGTGGTAAATTTGCCCTGTTGCCCTTTTTTTTTTCTTTTGTATTTTTATTTTTTTTGGTATTTTTTTTTAAATTGGGATTGTAGATGGAGCTGTCCCAGCTACCGGTAAGATCAAGGAAAGATGGAGCACGAGCAAATCAAAACTTACCAGGGGCCAAAGAAATAACCAGAGTAAATGTAAAAGGTGGTCCAAACATCACATCATCACATCAGACGTCTCTGTCCAGGAGACTGCAGATGCTGTCAGCATCCTCAAACTCTCAAAACACTGTTAGACCCAAGCTTGAAGAACATATAATCTTTTTTTGTGAAAACATTATGATGCCCTTATAAAAAAATAAAAACCCTCATATAAATACCCAACATGAAACCAACATTTTTAACAGCAGTGTATATTATATTTCTTATTTGTCTGTGGCATAAGCAACACCTGCTCTTCTCCACAGGTCCAGACTGACACATTCATTTACATGAACTTCATGAAGAGTCACTCCTGCTACGATGCCATCCCAACCAGCTCCAAACTGGTCATCTTTGACACAACACTGCAGGTCGAATGTTCACAACACATCCTCTTATTCTGCCAGTAAAACAAGCCACAGTTACAAAACATGTTCATGGTTTCAGTGACTGGGTGTCTGTTTGGCAGGTGAAGAAGGCTTTCTTTGCTCTGGTGGCTAATGGTGTGAGGGCAGCACCGCTGTGGGACAGCAAGCTTCAGTGTTTTGTAGGTGAGCCATACAGGGAGTGCAGAATTATTAGGCAAGTTGTATTTTTGAGGAACAATTTTATTATTGATCAACAACCATGTTCTCAATGAACCCAAAAAACTCATTAATATCAAAGCTGAATGTTTTTGGAAGTAGTTTTTAGTTTGTTTTTAGTTTGAGCTATTTTAGGGGGATATCTGTGTGTGCAGGTGACTGTTACTGTGCATAATTATTAGGCAACTACAGTGGGGCAAAAAAGTATTTAGTCAGCCACCGATTGTGCAAGTTCCCCCACTTAAAATGATGACAGAGGTCAGTAATTTGCACCAGAGGTACACTTCAACTGTGAGAGACAGAATGTGAAAAAAAATCCATGAATCCACATGGTAGGATTTGTAAAGAATTTATTGGTAAATCAGGGTGGAAAATAAGTATTTGGTCACCTCAAACAAGGAAAATCTCTGGCTCTCACAGACCTGTAACGTCTTCTGTAAGAAGCTTTTCTGTCCCCCACTCGTTACCTGTATGAATGGCACCTGTTTGAACTCATCATCTGTATAAAAGACACCTGTCCACAGCCTCAAACAGTCAGACTCCAAACTCCGCCATGGCCAAGACCAAAGAGCTTTCGAAGGACACCAGGAAAAGTATTGTAGACCTGCACCAGACTGGGAAGAGTGAATCTACAATAGGCAAGCAGCTTGGTGTGAAGAAATCAACTGTGGGAGCAATCATCAGAAAATGGAAGACATACAAGACCACTGATAATCTCCCTCGATCTGGGGCTCCACGCAAGATCTCATCCCGTGGGGTCAAAATGATCATGAGAACGGTGAGCAAAGATCCCAGAACCACACGGGGGGACCTGGTGAATGACCTGCAGAGAGCTGGGACCAAAGTAACAAAGGTCACCATCAGTAACACACTACAACGGCAGGGAATCAAATCCCGCAGTGCCAGACGTGTTCCGCTGCTGAAGCCAGTGCATGTCCAGGCCCGTCTGAAGTTTGCCAGAGAGCACATGGATGATACAGCAGAGGATTGGGAGAATGTCATGTGGTCAGATGAAACCAAAGTAGAACTTTTTGGTATAAACTCAACTCGTCGTGTTTGGAGGAAGAAGAATACTGAGTTGCATCCCAAGAACACCATACCTACTGTGAAGCATGGGGGTGGAAACATCATGCTATGGGGCTGTTTTTCTGCCAAGGGGACAGGACGACTGATCCGTGTTAAGGACAGAATGAATGGGGCCATGTATCGTGAGATTTTGAGCCAAAACCTCCTTCCATCAGTGAGAACTTTGAAGATGAAACGAGGCTGGGTCTTCCAACATGACAATGATCCAAAACACACCGCCCGGGCATCAGTCCATAAAACCTTAGAAAAACCAGTCTTGAGATATTTCTTGGCCCAGTCTTGACGTTTCAGCTTGTGTGTCTTGTTCAGTGGTGGTCGTCTTTCAGCCTTTCTTACCTTGGCCATGTCTCTGAGTATTGCACACCTTGTGCTTTTGGGCACTCCAGTGATGTTGCAGCTCTGAAATATGGCCAAACTGGTGGCAAGTGGCATCTTGGCAGCTGCACGCTTGACTTTTCTCAGTTCATGGGCAGTTATTTTGCGCCTTGGTTTTTCCACACGCTTCTTGCGACCCTGTTGACTATTTTGAATGAAACGCTTGATTGTTCGATGATCACGCTTCAGAAGCTTTGCAATTTTGAGACTGCTGCATCCCTCTGCAAGATATCTCACTATTTTTGACTTTTCTGAGCCTGTCAAGTCCTTCTTTTGACCCATTTTGCTAAAGGAAAGGACGTTACCTAATAATTATGCACACCTGATATAGGGTGTTGATGTCATTAGACCACACCCCTTCTCATTACAGAGATGCACATCACCTAATATGCTTAATTGGTAGTAGGCTTTCGAGCCTATACAGCTTGGAGTAAGACAACATGCATGAAGAGGATGATGTGGACAAAATACTCATTTGTCTAATAATTCTGCACTCCCTGTACATCATCTGTCTGTAGCACTGAGCATGAGTAACATGAATCTCGATTGAAGCTTGAGCTCCCCCGATACAACCTTCAGTGGTTTATTAATTCTTTATAATCCAAGCCGCTCTGCAAATGCTTTTCCAGCTTGCATCTTACATTCTGCCCCTGTGTGTTAGATGGTGTCTGGGGTAGCTGTGCACAATCTGCTACTTGAGTGCTGTTGGCTGTGGTCCCCCCTTTATGAATATGGTGCTTAGGACCTGTTTCTGTGTGCAGGAGGCGGCTGATGGTCACTCCACTCCTAACTCTATATCAATATCTATTATTAATGATGAGCTGGGTTAAGGGGTTGAAGCCCATGCAGAGCACCAGTAAAGTAAATGATTGCTCAGATCAGAACACCTTGCCATTGGACTGAACAAGGTCTGCATCAGGGAAACCAAGAAATGCTAATAACAAGTGGACCGCTGCAACAATCAAGGACAAGGACTAAAAACTTTTTCTGTTATACGTTTCATGGGAAAAAACATCACTAAATAATTTCATTTCCCGGGCACAGGTGCCACCCACTCATTTAAATTCCTCAGGCATAAATTCAAGAGCCTGCAGGGGTAGAACTTAGCGCACAAAGAAACCATCGCACACACTGAGCGTTTGCGTTGCACACGCTGCTACAGTGTCACTCCCACAGGTAGCTCTTTGTGCTCGCAGTGAAATCCTGCTGGCTTGAGTCAAAAGCCTTTTTACTGGTTTCTTCAGCATAACCAGTGACAGGTGTCAGGGTTTCCACAGCTACACAGTAAACAATAACTGTTGATAATTAATTTGGCAAACTTTGTTTAACAAATTGTATTGAGCGGCACTGAATACTTGCGGTCGTGAAATGAAATTATCTGCTTGGATTATGTTTTCCTTGCACACGACTCGACAGAAAAATAATTTCATAATTGTATGTTACTATGCCAGTTTAGCCAGGTGCAGATTATATGCAAAGCATCTAGGAACGTGGATACAGTGGGGCAAAAAAGTATTTAGTCAGCCACCGATTGTGCAAGTGCCCCCACCTAAAATGATGACAGAGGTCAGTAATTTGCACCAGAGGTACACTTCAACTGTGAGAGACAGAATGTGAAAAAAAATCCATGAATCCACATGGTAGGATTTGTAAAGAATTTATTCGTAAATCAGGGTGGAAAATAAGTATTTGGTCAATAACAAAAATACAACTCAATACTTTGTAACATAACCTTTGTTGGCAATAACAGAGGTCAAACATTTACTATAGGTCTTTACCAGGTTTGCACACACAGTAGCTGGTATTTTGGCCCATTCCTCCATGCAGATCTTCTCGAGAGCAGTGATGTTTTGGGGCTGTCGCCGAGCAACACGGACTTTCAACTCCCGCCACAGATTTTCTATGGGGTTGAGGTCTGGAGACTGGCTAGGCCACTCCAGGACTTTCAAATGCTTCTTACGGAGCCACTCCTTTGTTGCCCGGGCGGTGTGTTTTGGATCATTGTCATGTTGGAAGACCCAGCCTCGTTTCATCTTCAAAGTTCTCACTGATGGAAGGAGGTTTTGGCTCAAAATCTCACGATACATGGCCCCATTCATTCTGTCCTTAACACGGATCAGTCGTCCTGTCCCCTTGGCAGAAAAACAGCCCCATAGCATGATGTTTCCACCCCCATGCTTCACAGTAGGTATGGTGTTCTTGGGATGCAACTCAGTATTCTTCTTCCTCCAAACACGACGAGTTGAGTTTATACCAAAAAGTTCTACTTTGGTTTCATCTGACCACATGACATTCTCCCAATCCTCTGCTGTATCATCCATGTGCTCTCTGGCAAACTTCAGACGGGCCTGGACATGCACTGGCTTCAGCAGCGGAACACGTCTGGCACTGCGGGATTTGATTCCCTGCCGTTGTAGTGTGTTACTGATGGTGACCTTTGTTACTTTGGTCCCAGCTCTCTGCAGGTCATTCACCAGGTCCCCCCGTGTGGTTCTGGGATCTTTGCTCACCGTTCTCATGATCATTTTGACCCCACGGGATGAGATCTTGCGTGGAGCCCCAGATCGAGGGAGATTATCAGTGGTCTTGTATGTCTTCCATTTTCTGATGATTGCTCCCACAGTTGATTTTTTCACACCAAGCTGCTTGCCTATTGTAGATTCACTCTTCCCAGTCTGGTGCAGGTCTACAATACTTTTCCTGGTGTCCTTCGAAAGCTCTTTGGTCTTGGCCATGGCGGAGTTTGGAGTCTGACTGTTTGAGGCTGTGGACAGGTGTCTTTTATACAGATGATGAGTTCAAACAGGTGCCATTCATACAGGTAACGAGTGGGGGACAGAAAAGCTTCTTACAGAAGACGTTACAGGTCTGTGAGAGCCAGAGATTTTCCTTGTTTGAGGTGACCAAATACTTATTTTCCACCCTGATTTACCAATAAATTCTTTACAAATCCTACCATGTGGATTCATGGATTTATTTTTCACATTCTGTCTCTCACAGTTGAAGTGTATCTCTGGTGCAAATTACTGACCTCTGTCATCATTTTAAGTGGGGGAACTTGCACAATCGGTGGCTGACTAAATACTTTTTTGCCCCACTGTATATAATACATATCTTTAAAAGTGTCCAGTTTCTAGCCACAGAGCCAGCCTCCATGATCATTTTATGGTTGGTGTCACCAGCTCGGATGCTGCTCCTCCAGAAGACCATCGTGAGGTACACTGTGTTGGCCACAAATGGGTGATTAAAGATATTCAACATTTTAGGATTTAAGGACCACAGCTTTCCAAGAAAATAGAGCCTGCTCACCTCCGTCTTCTATAAAGCCTCTCTATTGGTCTTCCCATTCAGCCCGTTGTTGACCTGGTCACTGTAGTGCCTGTATACCACTATTACATCTACATCCTATTCCATAAGAGACACAGGTTATGTAGCTTTTCCCTTCTATTTTATGTGTAAGACCAGAGAGACCATCTCGCTGTCTTATATCTAGTCACATAGTCAGTCATCCATGATGGCTTACTGACACTTCCATCAGCATCAGTAACATCAGCTGGATGGTATTAAATTCACTTGAAATCAAAGGTCAGATCCAAGTAGATCCAAGACTAGTCTTCCAGTACCTTGACTACATGAGACGTGAGGTGCGGTCAATAGTTATTAAGCTCTGATGGTGTTGATTTAGTTAGTAAGGAAAGTAGACAGCATTTCATGCTCACTTGTAAGATAAGAAACTTCCAGATGTGTGTCAGTTAGCATCATAACATGATGAATCCATGTTCAGTACGTCCAGTGTCACTCAGGCTAAACATGATCTATATGTTTCTGTCCAGGTATGCTGACCATCACTGACTTCATTAACATACTACATCGATACTATAAGTCTCCTCTGGTGAGCTGAGTTTCTGAGTACTATAAATTTATTGTATATATTTAGCTGCTTTGTGTTTTAGCAGAAGAAAATGGATGGATGCTTTTGTCAAATGCATTCACACTGTGCTTTCAAATCATGTTATAATACAAAAACCATACTGATTAAAAAAATAAGTAAAAATCCTCCATCATGTCGGATGTTGCCATAATCATTGGATCTGAAATGTTTGGTTTGTCTGCAGGTTCAGATATATGAGCTTGAGGATCACAAGATAGAGACATGGAGAGGTCTGTTCAACGATGCTGTCCGCAAGCATGAAAGAATAAGAATTTAGAACAGCTTTCCAAAAAAGTTGTGACATTCAACAGGATGTAAATAAAAACAGAATGCTGTGGTTTATAAATATTTTAAATATGTTTTTTTTTTTAAATGAATCAATCTTTTCTTATTGGCTTGGAAATGTGCCCATTATACTGTTTATCACTGCTTCCACAAACATTTAGAGGTCATCTATGCGTATTAGAGACATTATTGATTGATCCTCAACAGTACAGCTCATGGAGCAACATGCTCATGTTGCCATCCAGATGATGTTTTTGGTTTTTCCTCCCCCTTAGATGTTCTTGCTTATTTTAACAAGACAGTAACCTCATTACATAGTATTCCAACAGCATAGCACTGAAGTAGGAGTTTGGGTGCTCCTGCCTGGATGTAGACTGGATTGATAAGCTCACACACACACTCGAATATCCTCAAGAGGATTCCTGCTGGTCTAGTGTTCTGTGAACAGGACAAAACAGCATTGTTCCTCCTGGATCTGAAGTTTGACTAATGTATGAACTCTCCTTTCAAACGCCCTGACATAGACCTTACAGGGATGGCATCCATGACAGCGGCGGTGGTGGCCAGGGAATTTTTGTTGATTTCGCGTTTCATTCCCCCCCCCAGTTCGTTTTGGAGCTTTGGTCTGCCATGGCTGACAGCCTGGGGGTCAAGGTCCACCAAACCACAGCATACCACCCGCAAACCAACGGGATGTGCAAGCAGCTTCACGAGTCACTCAAGGCCGCTCTCTGGGGTTCTCTTACAGGTTTGCGCTGCGCGGTTAGGGAAGACCTCTGGGATTCTCCAGCTGAACTGGTCCTTGGCCAGCCGCTCCGGGATCCTGGGGAATTCATGCCTGCGAGCCCCCCCCCCCTTCGTGTTTCAATACCTCTATGCTGTCTCTCCGTTCCACCAGAGACTCGTTTTCCATTCCTGGTGCACCACTGCCTGCCCGACCCTATTGTTCTGTTTGACGGGCCCGTTCAGGGTTATTCAACCAGGCCGAAAGCCTTTCCTTTTTGGACTTTGGAAGTCGGCAGGAGGTTGTTCCTATTGATAGACTTAAGCCTGCACATGTCCTGCATGATCAAGTGGTGCCGGCCCAGGCCCTCTTCTGCAGCTGTCCGCCTACCACCGGGCTGACAGACTTTGGTTTTTCCTGTAGGAGTGCCCCCCACCCGGCACAGCTTGAGCTGTCTGCAGCTTTTCCTGACCACCAGTGCCAGCCTTGTCCACAGGCATGCTTAAAACAAAAGAACTCATAATGCACTTCAGGGGGCACAGACAGGTCCACTCTCTTCTCATTATAAATGGAGAATGTAGTAGTATTTATTTATTGTCATTGTCAAGAACAATGAAATTGCGTTTGGGGCTTCCATACAACCCAAAAAAAGAAGAAAATAATAAATACCCCTTAAAACCCAAGTGTACATATTTAACCCAGTGTGACTCCAATGCAATAAGACAATCCTTAGCAATAATGTTCGTAGAAATTCAGACAAAGACCTGAGAAACATGACAGAAATACAACAATGCAACCCATTCAATATTATTGTACTGTGAGATATGATATCAGATATGATAGTTATCTATTTAAGAAAGAGGGGGGGGGGCAGGAGGGGGAAGAGAATAAAGATATGATGCACCAATGCAGACCAGTTCATTGCAATGGGTGGAATCAGTCTCCACATTCAGGTTTCTGGGCGTCTCTGCCCTTTTAAAGAAGGCTCACCAATGGCTGCACTTCCTCTGTGTCCTGAGGAAGAATAACCTGGACTGGAAGCTGGTGCTGGCCTTCTACCGCTCCTCAGTGGAGAGCGTGCTCTCCTACTGCCTGGGTGTTCAGCACATGGGGGCCACTACTGAGAACAGGAAGGCTGCACAGAGGGTAATTAAAACAGCGCAGAAAATCACTGGCTGAACTCTGCCACCCGTAGGCCATCGACAGATCATCCTGTCTCAGAAAAACCACGGCCATCACAGGTGATCCCTTTCATCCGGCCCACCACCTGTTTGATGCACTGCCCTCTGTTCTGCGCCTGTGGTCAGTCTCACAAACAGCCTTTTCCCCTCGGCCATTCTACTGTTAACAAGCACTGTCCCTCATAATGTTGCTGCTCCATGCACAGTGTTTGTAACACTGTGCATGGAGCAGCCATAACTCCATTGTACATGTAGAATGACAATAAAGGGCTATTCTATTCTATTCTATTCTAAACCTGAAGGCTTTGCCTCCCGTTCTACTTTTAAATCCTAGGAACTACAAGTAAGCCTGCTGCCCAGTTTCTGAGTTGTTATATTTTAAGTTAAATATACAGTTCAAATAACTTGCTAATCACTACATTCTGTTTTTATTCACATTACTGACAGCATCCCAACATTTTTGGAAATGGGATTCTAATTCTTTTAAACCAACTATTCCCAAAACTTGCATTGTGGCCCACTGGTGGGATCTGAAGGTAGTGTGGAAGAGCAGTGAGACATTATTTACAATAATTAGTTGCATAAAAAAACTGAAGCACAAGAAGCAAACACTTGATCTTCGGCGTGTGTAATGATCAGGTTCTGATCAAAGGTTTGGCTGCACCACAAATGATGTTCATAGGCTACAATGGTCTTTAGTTTGGGAATGGCTGTTTTTTAAACATTTAAATGAGCTTTAGGCTGTGTTTCCAAGTAGTTTGTGGTTTGTTTGTTTTTTTTCTGTTTGCAGAAATCTATCTCCAGTACTCATTTAACAGACTAATCAGCATTACACCAGAGTCCAGGTAAGGCCAGCCCTAAAATAGATTTATTTAATTTAGTCATAATGTAGTCACACTTTATCATTTTAAAGGCTACAGTTCTTTTGCTTAAATTACACCAGATTTACAACTACAATTTCAAACAAAGTACAAAATATCAACATTTAGGGAATTTGGTATCTATTGACTTCCGACCAGTGTTCATTGCTGGAGCTAACTAATCTGAGCTGTGGTCTGCTTGTTAAAAGAGCTTAACTGGGCTGTTTGAAAGCCATATAAAATAATAAGCAGATGTAGGAAATTTACCATGGATAGCCTGTTTATTCTGAAATTCTTAAAATCCTAATCACAAATCGTGTTTGTCTTTTCAGTTTGTTTGATGCCATATACTCCCTGTTAAAGAATAAGATCCACCGCCTGCCAGTTATTGACCCAGCATCAGGAAACGTCCTCCACATCCTCACTCACAAACGCATACTCAAGTTTCTCCACATTTTTGTAAGGAGACACTTCTTGTGCAGCACACCGTTAACTTAATCCCATAATTTAATTGCAGTTAAAAGACCTGGCTCAAAGAAAAGAAATCTTTATTCTCCTGTATGTTGGTATTTGAAAGACTTCTTTTCATTATCTTTTTTTCCCAAATGAATTGTAATTTTGAGGGGCTACAGGTGCCCAGAAATACATCAGATATGGTTAAAAAAAAATCATGGTAAATTACTCTGGACCACTGCTGTGCTTGATAATGTTTGTTTTTCTTGAACAGCATTGGTCTTGAGATGCAGTGATTTCTCATGGCACATAGTAGACAGAGGTAGAAACATGTAGCTCCTTTGTGTAACGTATGATACAAATCGGAGCCTGGATACATCTGCATGCCCTCTATATGCTCACAAAAAGGGCTGTCATCACTGTTTGAAGATGTCTACTTTTCCATTTTAATTGATGCATTATATTTTTTCATGATATTGAGACTTTATATATTAAGAATAATAATAGTGAAATGCAAAATCTCAAAATCACAATATATTATCTTTTATTATGTCTTTTCCCTTAAGGGATCTATGATTCCCAGACCCAGGTTTCTTCAAAGGCAAATCCGTGAAGTGCCGATTGGTACCTTTAAACATATTGCAACAATCCAGGAATCGGCTTCCGTCTATGATGCTCTGAGCCTTTTTGTGGAGAGAAGAGTGTCAGCTCTGCCTGTGGTCAATGAACGAGGTAGTTTGATATCATGCTAACTGTTCCTATTGATAGACTTAAGCTGAAAACTGCATTCTTCCTCCTGTATCTGAGGTTCTACTAATGGACAGACTCCCCTTTCCAGCACCCTAACATAGACTTTCCCAGGGAGGCTATGGAGTGTGATCCTTCAATAGTTGGAACACACCCTCCAGTCTCCCTTCTTAAAAATGGGAACCACCACCCCAGTCTGCCAGTCCAGAGGTACCGCCCCTGATCTCCACTTCAGGAACTCAGGGCGAACCTCATCCACCCCAGGAGTTGTTTAACTGCCTCAATGACCTTGCTCCTGAAGATAGGTGAGTTGTCCCCCGCATCAGTATCAGACTCTGCTTCCTCCACGGAAAATGTGTCAGTGGGATTAAGAAGATCCTCAAAGTATTCCTTCCACCACCGGACAACTCCTCCCACACTTGAGTTTGAGCTTCAGCCACTGCCTGAGCCACGTTCCTCTTGGCCTGTTGGTACCTTTCAGCTGCCTTCAAAGTTCCACAGGCTAACCAAGCCAGAGAGGACTCCTCCTTCAGCCTGGTGGCTCCCTTCACCTCTGTGTCCACCATTTGGTTCAGGGGTTGTGGCCACCTTGTGGCTGCAGCTCAGTGCAGCCTCGGCAATGGAGGTCCTGAACACGGTGAATTCAGACTCAGTGAATTGACCATCTCCCTCAGAATGTTACTGAAGCTCTGTGGGAGGTATGCGTTGAAGATCTCGTAGACTGGGGCCTCTGCCAGGCACTCCCAGCGCCAGGTCTGTCCAGCATCCTCCCCCACTACCTGATCCAACTCACCACCAGCCCCTCTCTTTACCCGAGTGTCTAGAACATATGGCGGCAGGTCTGGTGATACGATTACAAAATCGATTATCAACCTGTGGCCTAGAGCGTCCTGGTGCTACGCGCACTTACGGACACTCTTATGTTTGAACTTAGTGTTTGTTATGGACAAACTGTGGTTGGCACAGAAGTCCAAGAACAAAACACCACTTAGGTTCAGATCTGGGAGGCTGTTCCTCCCAATCACGTCCCTCCAGGTATCACTGTTGTTGCCCACAGCATGTCTTTATCCTGTCTTCCTTCTCTCACCCCAGCCAGTCACAGCAGATGGCCCCGCCCCTCCCTGAGCCTGGTTCTGCCGGAGGTTTCTTCCTGTTAAAAGGGAGTTTTTCCTTCCCACTGTCGCCAAAGTGCTTGCTCATAAGGGGTCATATAATTGTTGGGTTTTTCTCTGTACCTATGAAGCGCCTTGAGGCGACTTTTGTTGTGATTTGGCGCTATATAAATAAAATTGAATTGAATTGAATTGAATTGAAAGTCTCACAGTAGGACAACAAAGTCCCCAGGTTGAGCAGCCTACAGCACACCACCCAGGGACTCCAAGAAGGCTGGGTGCTCTGAATTGTCATGCTAAGTTAATGTTGTTATTCACCTGGAAAATTTGAAGTTTGCATGATCATGAGTCATCAGCAGGTAATCACATGCAACTAACTGAATTTTGTAATATATGAAAAAGCTTGATACGTTTACATTACCGCTCATGGTAGTCTTTATTCTCTTACCAGCATGTAAAGCTTTCAGTCCTTGGTCTTGTCATAATACAGATTACTAAAGACGATCAGCTTTTTTTTTTTTGCTATTTGACAATTAAAGGCTTCAACGCTTCAAGGCCTTCTGTTATAACATTTTCATGTGCATATGCTATATAGATGTAAATTCCATACAAAGCAGCAGAGGTGAGCCTAGCCCTGCCACTAACCCTAATCAGAGACCTGGTGGATGCAAAGGAGTTAAGAATAAAATTCTACCAATTGATTTTTGACAAGGCTGACAATAATGACAACAGTTTGTAAAGCTGTTATCAAGACAAACAATAGCCACATTAGACCAAAAACCTTCATATGACGAAGAGTCATAATATGAAGGTTTTTGGTTTGTTTGCTACATAATTTAATTAAAATTTTTTTATTGTTCTTCTTCAGTTTGGATGCATACTTTGGAAAAAGGTAAAACAACAAAAACTTACCTCATGGCCTTTCTGTGTATATCCTCTGTAGGTAAAGTGGTGGCGCTGTACTCCAGATTTGATGTTATTGTAAGTTGCTGTTTTTTTCCCCATGTATTATGTATGGTACATAGGACCCACATGTGTTACACTGTATATCTTCACACACAATTTCTGATTAAAATACCATAAATTTATTAAAGAAAAAATAGAAACAGTTAAATACTTTATATATAAGCAGTTAATCCAGAAATGTTATTATCTTATGAAAGTAAAATCAGTAGCTGCTAACAACATTGTTGGGTTTTCTTCTGTCCCTAAGAACCTTGCAGCCCAGAAAAACTATAACAACTTAAATATGACAATGCGGGAAGTCATTGCATCCAGATTCTGCTGTGTTGAGGGGGTCCTTAAGTGCTACCCTCATGAAACACTGGAGACCATCATCGATCGCATTGCACAGGCTGAGGTAATACAGTGCAGCCTGCAGTGCTACAAAAATAATACTTATACACAAACTGCTGGGATACTTTTGGTGGCAATATGAGTCAGACGTGAGAGCTCTTGACTGTGTAATCAAAGTTAGTCCATTAGGCTCAGGTACATTAGGTAGATGCACAACATAAGTACTTAAAATACAGCTTCGATACTTAATGTGTCAGGGTGTACTGATGTATCCAGCAGAGTGGAGCTGAAAAATGTTATCTTTTGTTTCACCAGGTACATCGGTTGGTGTTGGTTGACAGTGATGATGTGGTCAGAGGGATTGTGTCTTTATCTGACCTTCTCCAAGCCCTCGTTCTCTCTCCTGCAGGCATTGATGCACTGTACTCCTAAGCAATGTTCCCTGTAATGTTTCATGTGTCTGAGCGAACACACAAACTCCCTGAGCAACAGCAGACGTGTGCACTGTGGTCACGCCAGCATCGAATCATCCAAGTTACATGTTTATTAAAATAATCAAATTACAGCATTTATGTTAGACTACTTTTAATTAACTGCTTTAGCCCACTTACAATGAAAATTTAAAAAATCTTGTTCATCACCTGTGTAGCATGTTAACACTATTGGAAGTAAAAATAACTTGAACTCCAATTTTGAAAACACAACTTTTTTTTTTATTTTTTAAAAGCTCTGGCTTGTATTATGAGTCTGAGTCTGTGGTCTGGGAGAGAGTCTGTAACTCTGTCTGCAAAATATAATATATAATGACCAATGTTGGGTAATTAATTATATAGTTACTTCTTCAAAAAAGTAACTGAGTTATGCAAACAACAAAGTTTTTTGCAGCTGTTTACCTAAAAATGCAGCCAAGGCGTTTTTAAACAAACATTTCAAACTATTTACAGAACAATCAGCTGTTCTGCATCAAATCTGATGCCACACAAATTATTTGTGCCGCTCCAAAAATAATTTCTGTCCACTATGAGATGAAGGAGAACAACAGCCTGATACCTGCAGGCCTGACAGCAGCAGATGTATCACTGCTGTAACACCTGTAACACTCAGCAGTCGCCTCATTGTTCTGACACACAACAAAACTGTTGACTACACTACACACTAACTACACACTAACTACACACCAACTACACACTAACTACACACTAACTACACAAGACAACACACTAACTTTAGACTCCAAACAGGCTAAACGTGGCAAATCTCTCACATCTCAAACACGCCGTCACTCCTAAAACTTCCCCCTCCCTAAACATCTAAATGCCATGTTGCCATATCATTTTTTGATTGGTCCACGAGGTACATTTTTCCACCAATAGGAAAGGCTGGTTTTTTTTGGTGTTGTTTTAGCTCACAGGCTTTTGAGTGTTTTCCTTATAAAACGCAGTTTCTATATAAAGTATAAACAACGACAGTATTCAGGAAGAAAAACAAACATTGCAGATATTTTATCATAACTCTGGTTTTACGTGGCCGATCAACACAATTTAAAAACTGGTATAAAGTCCACACTTTGTCCGTCAGTTGTTCCGTCTGTCCTGCTCACATCTCCAATGGTTGTACACGTTGTCATTAACGTGGCTTCACTCCACATCAGCCACGCCACTTTGCTCGCTAAAACACCGGCGTCGGGACATAAGGACGCTGTTAGAGCCTGTCAACCACGTTGATTAGCTGCGTATATACGAATGTGAATCGCATCATTGGCTGGAGCAGCCAGTCACGGGTCACTTACTGACGCACACTGCAAAACAGAATTGTTAACGTATTTATTTTAATTTCAATTCAGGTTAGATTTTTTTTTGTGTGTGCAACACAGATTGGAGACCATGCCAGCAGTGTGCGATTGCACACGCAGCTTAGAGGGAACATGGCTCCTAAGTCCAACCCATGCTCTCCTTTGAGGAGCCACCCATCGACCTATTTGCCTTGAAATCCTTAAAGGTTTCCTGCTCTTTCTGGTGTTCTTGCCTTCCTTCTGAAGGCAATGGAGATTTTTTCTTTCTGGCATCAGTGTTCTAACCCTGCTATAGTCCTCCTTCATAATATCTCCTCCTAATTCTTTCAGTTTTCCTTTTCTGACTCCTAACAAGAATAATTGTGCTTATTCACTTAACTGTCTCATTGGGAACTACTTTCTTCAAGAACAATTTATTCTAAAACAGTTACATGATTTGAATGGTCTCCTTAAATCTTTTGCTTCAGCTGTCAAATACTGGCAAATTCTGTATCTCTGCCAATTTGTTGTTATTTCACCAAACAGTCAAGCAAATCTTCTGAACTCTATTCACTTATTAGCTCTTCTTCAAACTCTTAGTTTGACAAATCTGACATTAATACTCCACAAGCAGCTTCACTGTGTAATTCTTCCTCTGAATCCACTATGCCATCAGCATCAGCATGCCATAAGCCTAAACTTAGCACATGTGAGTACACGCTGTTGTGATTCTTCTGTTAATTTATCAAAAGTTATACTTTTTTTAAAGGAGTTTGGACATCTTACGATTAAGATGTAATTCAGATCTGTTTTGTATTGTTTCCATGAACAATGCAAAAGAATGTGCTGTCTAAGGCTACAGTATCAGTCAGAAACTTGCATCTATTCATTTTATGAGGCTTCCCTAATTTTTCTAAGAATGCCTTAAATACTGTTGGAAAAGTTCCAGGCTACTGTGAAATAATGTTTCATACTTTTGTATTAATCATATAATTTAATATGTCTTATTTCATATTTCTGATGTCTTTAGTTTTGTTGTACACTGTTGAAAATAAATAACAATTCTTAAATCAGTATTTGTGTCTGAACTTTTAACTGGCGCTGACGTTACATAGCTCTTACATGACTTCAGATAAAGAAGTATACTTGGTCATTAATATTAGTGATGCGATGACATTGTGAATTCCAATGTTGTACTATTCCCACCTGTGTCTGGCTGAAGAATTGGTTGGATAGGTCTTTATTCCAGGCAATCATATAATTTATATGAATGGAGATGACATGTTGTGGTGGTGTGGTCCCTGGCTTGGCTGCAGGGGAGGAGTGGTGCAGTGAGCTCAACGGGGCGGTGCAGGGGAGGCAGATGAGAACACAGCTGGTGGCGTTTGGACTGATGACAGTTTTATTTTCCATTTTTTATTGAGGCAGAAGACAAGCGAAGGGTGCTTGAAAAAGCTGAGACTGGCGCTGACCAGACTGTGAACTGTCGCACAAAAAGTCACAAATAAACGTCACATCTCTGTGCATCAAACTGTGTGTGTGTTGACTGCATTCTACAAGTGGTGCCGAAACCCAGGAAACGTGGGGATGTCAGACCCACATGCTGCGCCACCTACCCAGCCTTTGCCGTTCCTGGCGGAGATGGCAAAGATGAGCCAAGACCAGGCGGCTGCCCAGCGGGTCTACCTGGCAAAGCTGCAGGAGCAAGCGGACCGGCAGACTCAGGTTCTGGAGCGGCTGTTCGGGGCCACTGTGCCGCTGAAGGCCCCTTCACTATTTGTGGCAATGCACCGGATGGGCGACAGGGACCCCCGGCTGGTGGACAAGGTGGTGCTGGAGCAGTTCATGGAGTGGCTGCCAGCGGAGAAGACAAGATGGGTCTGGTGCCACCGACCCGCGAGTCTGGAGATCGCGGTCACACTGGTGGAGGACCATCTCGTCGCCAAAGCAGAGGAGCCCGGAGGAGGCAGCCAGACACCGAGCAAACAAGCCCCAAGGCACCTCCGCCTGCACAGGGAGAGTGGGCACCGGTGTTGAGCCCCACTAACCCATTCACTTCCTTTGTGCCTTCCCAGGGATTGGAGGTAACCAGTGCTGCCCCTGAGCCACGGAGAGTGGCACAGACGCCGGGGCAGGAATGCTGGAAGTGCAGCCAACCGGGACGCCTGAAGAGGAACTGTCCTCGGATGGAAGTAAGGCAGGTGTTCCGCGTCACCCGTGCCCCAGCACCCTTTCCCAGTCCAGGAGGGACATATAGCATAAGGACTCGAGGGGGTATACGCCATGCTTTGGTGGGCAGGGGCTGTGCGCAGACCCTCGTGCACCGAAGCTTGGTTCGTCCTGGGGCACTGCTGGTCCTTCATGGGAGGCCCTGCCGGCTCCGGAAATTCCCCCCACGGGAGATTTCCCACTGGAGCAGTCTCGTGATGACACCCTACGCTCAGCCTTCGACCAGGTGATTGAGATTGATGGTCACATGGTGATCCCTGAAGCCGCGCTTCATGTTATTGAAAGATAGGTTATATCGAGTGAGTCATGACACTTGCACAGAGGAGACACACACCCAGTTGTTGGTGCCGCAGAGCCACCGGGAAATGATTTTTCAGGCGGCTCATTATAACCCCATGGCAGGGCATATGAGATATGAAAAAACTCTGAAGGGAATAACGGCCAGATTTTATTGGCTGAGCATCCAAGCAGATGTGCACCGCTGGTGTGCGTCCTGCCCTGACTGCCAACTTGTTAATCAGCCGGCCATACTTAGAGCACCTTTGCACCCGCTCCCACTCATTGGCATGGACCTCATCGGGCCGTTTCACCGGAGTGCACGTGGCTATCACTTTGTATTAGTTCTGGTGGATTATGCAACGCGATACACGGAAGCAGTCCCGCTGCGCACCATCTCTGCTAAGAGTGTGGCGCAGGCACTGTTTCAGGTCATCTCCTGAGTTAGAATCCCGAAAGAGATACTGACTGACCAGGGCACTTCATTCATGTCTCGCACACTGCGGGAACTGTATGAATTACTGGGCATTAAATCTATTTGGACCAGCGCCCTCTAGTGGAGCGTCTGAACAAGACTTTAAAGTCCATGATTCGTAAGTTAATTCACAAGGATGAACGCAATTGGGATTGCTGGTTAGACCCTCTGTTATTTGCAGTGCGGGAGGTGCCCCAGGCCTCCACGGGAATTTCTTCCTTTGAACTACTGTTCGGCAGGAAGCCGCGTGGGGTGCTCGACCTGATTAAAGAAAGCTGGGAGGAAGGTCCGAGCCCCGCCAAGAATGAGATTCAGGGTCTTCCGGTCAGCATGTGACCCGAATAGACGCAGGAACAAGCTGCTCCGGTGAACTTAACTCCGCTTTGACCAGTTTCACCCCTTCAACTGCCACCTTTAAGTCGCTTACACTCGTAACTGCTTTTCTAGTGTTTTGAACACTTTTGACCCTTTCCAATGGCTGCTAAGAGTGCAAAAGCGAACAAAAAGGAGGACGCTAGCTTAACACTGGAGGCTATCACCACGCTGCTCCAGCAGCACCGAGATGAGTTGGCATCTGAATTTAAGACCTCATTTAACGCCCTCGATTCGAAACTGGACCAGGTACGACAAGCCCAAGAGGAACAGGCCGAGAGAGTTTCATCCTTGGAGCTTGCAACTGAAGACCTGAGCCAACGTGTCGCTGACCTTGAAAACACGTGTGCCGCTCTTCGCGAAGACAACAACCAGCTAAAGAACAAAGTCACTGACCTGGAGAGCCGTAGCAGGCGTCAGAACATCCGCGTCCTTGGACTGCCTGAAGACACTGAAAGTGGGCGCCCCACTCACTTCTTTTCCAACCTTCTCTGTGAGTTATTGGGCAAAGAAATACTTCAGTCTCCACCGGAGCTCGATAGAGCGCACCGCTCCCTCGCAGCGAAGCCGCCCGTGGGACGCCCACCTCGCCCGGTGATCATCCGCCTGCACCGATACCAGATCAAGGACCTCATCATCCGAGAAGCTAGGAGGAGAGGGAAATTCGACTACCGAGGCGTGCCTATCCGAATTGTGGAAGACTACAGCCCCGAGGTCCTCAATCAGCGGGCGCAGTACAAGGACATTATGTCGGAGCTCTACGGGCGAGGCCTGAGGCCAGCTCTCCTCTTCCCAGCACGGCTTCGCATAACGCAGGCCAGCGGCGCCAGAAAGTTTTTCAGCTCCGTGGACCAGGCTCAACAGTACATTGAGAGGCTCCCAAAGGCTCCGGAAGCCCCGTGAAGAATTATTACTGATAAAACAATGGCACCAAATGCAGGTACCAAACATTCCATATAGGTATGGAGGCGCAGTCGGGATCCACGTAAGACGTTGCTTCTCCCCTCCGAGTGTAGCGATGTAGTCTGAGTGCTATAGCACTGAAATGCTGATTATTACTTTAATTTAACTCGATAATCTTATTTTGTTTTCTTTGTTAAATAAGGAGACAACCTCATTGACTTCTACCCGTTGGCTAATGACGTAATACCTGTTGCACGGAGACGGGGAGTTTTGTTATCTACTCGTAGCCTTCTGTCTGTTCTTATTCAATAATTCAGTTATACCGGTAGTACTTATTGAACTACATCATCTTTTTGTGTTTGGTTGTTTGTTTACATACTTGGACTCTGCTTTGAAACACTCCAGCAATTACATTTGGACTTGGTGGCTGATACAGTTTCGAAACTTAACAGTATTATACGGGGTTTCAGCTTACTATGCTATGGCCACCGGAGCAGTGGTTCAACTGCTTCAATACCTAGGTTATTGGTATCATAGACAGGAGGAGTAACACTCTAAATATGTTAAGTTTGAAGAGCTCGCTGCTTGTTCTTGTTCTTTTTTTTAGCAGCCATTTTCTGTTGTGGGGAGGGCTTGGGGAGGGTAAGAGTCACTGCTTTGAACCTCATACACTGTTCTTTTTTTTAACCTGTTCTGAACTAATTTCCACCCACTGTAAAGTTATTCTGTTCTTATCATCTAAGGCCAGTGTGCATAGTTTCTTTGCTCTACAAATCAGATGAGTCTGCAATTGAACTTTCTAAGCTGGAATGTTAAAGGTCTAAATCATCCAGTCAAGAGAAGGAGGGTTTGGTCACATGTTAAACACCATAACACTGACGTGGCTTTCCTGCAGGAGACCCACGTCAGGGCCTCTGATAATGTCCGTCTCTTCTCCCGTTGGAGGGGCCAGTGTTTTCACTCACTTTTCCAAGCTAGGGCACGTAGGGTCTCTATATTGGTCAGGCAGAACATTCCCTTTGAGGCCCACAATGTCATAGCAGACAAATATGGTAGATATGTCATAGTCAGTGGGAAACTGTATAACAGTCTTGTTGCTCTAGTAAATGTGTATGCTCCTAATACAGATGACGAGAATTTCTTTAAACAACTATTCTCCTCTTTGCCTGACTTAAATGTCTACTCTCTTTTTCTGGGGGGTGACTTTAACTGCTGGTTAGACCCAGCCCTGGATCGCTCATCCACTAAGAGCAATGTTTTAAGCAAATCTGCATCTGTCATTCATGCCTTTCTATCAGAATATGGAGTGTGTGATGTTTGGCGTACTCTAAATCCTCATAAAAGAGATTACTCCTATTTTTCACATGTGCACCATACATATTCAAGAATTGATTACTTTATCATTGACACTAATTGTCTGCAGCAGGTCCACTCCTGTGCCTACCATAGCATAGTTATTTCAGATCACGCCCCTCTTACTTTGTCTCTGTCTCTTCCACATCCTCCTGTTAAAGCTGCACAATGGCGTTTCAACTCGACCCTCTTGTCGGATGAAAATTTTGTAAAGTTTATCCAGGATGAGATACGCTTTTACTTTGCCACCAACTCTTCCCCAGAGACTTCCAGCCTTGTCGTATGGGATGCCTTTAAGGCGTATATCAGAGGCCAGATTATTGCTTATTCGGCAAGAATCAAAAAACAGTCCACCCATGAAAGGAACAAGTTAATGCAACAAATTAAGGAGACTGATGAACAGTATGCTCTCAAACAGAGTCATGAAATATTTAAAAAGCGTGTAGAACTTAAAACAAGACTTGACCTACTCACAACGTACTCGACTGAACGTTTACTCTTACATGACAAATCCAAATTTTATATGCATGGTGACAAACCTGATAAATTACTGGCGAGCCTTCTAAAAGGTTCTCGGGCAAGGCAAAGTATTCTTAAAATTCGACAACAAGATGGCAACATAGTCACAGATCATGAAAAAATCAATGAAGTGTTCAGGGATTTTTACTCACAGCTTTACACCTCAGAGTCCCAAACTGACTGTAATGCAATTAATGAGTTTTTAGCTAAACTTGACATTCCTGAAATTCCACCAGAACTTAAAACAAGGCTGGATGAACCCATCTCCCAGTTAGAAGTTTCCTTGGCTATAGCTTCGATGCACTCTGGTAAGTGTCCAGGTCCGGATGGCTTTCCGCCAGAATTTTTCAAACACTTCTCTTCATTACTGTCCACGCAGCTTAGTGCAACCCTCACGGACTGCAAGGAACAAGGATCTCTTCCTCGATCATTCTATGAAGCCTGTATTACACTTATTAAAAAGAAAGGAAAAGATCCGTTGGAATGTGCCTCCTATAGACCCATTTCTCTACTGAACACAGACGCTAAAATATTAGCCAAGATACTTGCCCGTAGACTAGAAATAGTTCTTCCAAAAATTATTTCGAAAGACCAGACAGGCTTCATTAAAGGTCGTCATTCATATTTTAACATAAGGAGGCTATTTAACATAGTCTACTCCAGCTCTACAGACTCTGATGAATGTGTGGTCTCGCTTGACGCTGAAAAGGCCTTTGATCGAGTTGAGTTTGATTATCTCTTTGCAGTCCTTGATAGATTTGGCTTTGGAGCGAAATTTACTTCATGGATCAAATTACTCTATTCTCAACCATCTGCTACAATACGAACTAACCTCCAATTGTCAAAACCCTTCAAACTTCACAGAGGCACACGCCAGGGATGTCCTCTCAGCCCCCTGCTTTTTGATCTGGCCATAGAACCCCTTGCCATTGCGTTCCGCAGTTGCAAAGAGGTACACGGCATTTGGAGAAACAATACAGAACATAAGGTCTCGCTCTATGCAGATGATCTCCTGCTCTTTATTTCTAAGCCCTTAGCCTCACTACCATCTGCATTGAATCTGCTTAGTCAATTTGGTCAGATTTCAGGGTATAAACTGAACCTTAATAAAAGTGAGCTCTTCCTGCTGAGTAGCAAAGCCAGTATGTTAGACTTCACCTGCTTGCCCTTCAGAGTTGAAATGACAAAAATTACATATTTGGGAATCACAGTGACAAAAAAACATAAAAACCTTTTCACAGAAAATGTGAGTGCTTTGCTGAACCAAGTGAAGCGGTCCCTTACCCACTGGACACCACTCTCTATGTCTCTGGTAGGACGTATCAATTCAATTAAAATGACCATTCTACCCAAATTTCTATACCTTTTCCAGGCCATACCCATTTTCATTCCCAACACTTTTTTCAATAAGCTGGACTCTGTCATCTCATCTTATCTATGGCAGGGTAAACGCCCAAGGCTCAATAAGATGCATCTTCAAAAATCTAAAATTGAGGGTGGGTTTGCACTTCCCAACTTTCGTTTTTATTATTGGGCTGCTAACATACGATGTTTGGTGTTTTGGTATTTTTACCATAATCGGAGTGGTTGTCCTGACTGGGTCACTATGGAATTGCATAGTGACAACAGTATATCCTTACCAGCTGCACTTTGTTCTCCACTCCCATCCTCTTCATTCAACTTCATTCCCAACCCTGTAGTGGTGCACTCATTAAAAATATGGGGCCAGTTTAGGAAATATTTTAAACTTTGTGACTTCTCCCTCCTCAGCCCCATTGCATCTAACCATTTCTTTAAACCTTCTACCCAGGACAGTGGGTTTGCGGAATGGCACAGAAGTGGAATAACTTGCTTTAAGGACCTATTCATAGCCAACAAACTAGCATCATTTGAACAACTTGCTAATAAATATATTCTTCCACCATCACACTTTTTCAGATACTTGCAAGTCAGGCACTTTATTTGTTCCCAGATTTCAGGCTCAAGCCCTCCACCAGAGCCTACACTACTAGAAACTATTCTACAACTCAATCCAACCAATAGAGGGCTGATTTCCTTGCTTTACAATAAAATGTTAAATTTGACACATACCTCTTCATCCAAGCTCAAGACACTGTGGGAAGAGGACTTAAACATGACAATCTCTGATGAAACATGGGCCTCTATACTCAAACATGTCAACACTACATCACTATGTGCCCGCCATTGTTTAATCCAGTTCAAAGTGGTGCATAGAGCCCATTTCTCAAAATCCAGATTGTCCCGTATCTACCCTGAAATCACTCCATACTGTGACAGATGCAAAACTGCTGAAGCCTCACTGGTCCACATGTACTGGTCTTGTCCCAATCTCACTCAGTTCTGGTCAGAGGTTTTTCGTACCCTGTCCGGAATTCTCAGTGTGACGCTGGCCCCCGGCCCCCTTCTTGCTCTGTTTGGCATCAGTGGGAATGAGGTGCTTCTACCGGCCTCTAAAAAACAGACATTATCATTCTGTTCCCTGTTGGCCAGAAGGGCAATCCTACTGAGGTGGCGGGACGCTGCCCCTCCCACTCACAAACAGTGGTTATATGACCTCATGGCCTGTCTAAAACTGGAAAAGATAAGACACTCACTTCAGAACTCCACTGGGAAATTTCAAGACATGTGGGGACCCTTTCTTGATGCTTTTCAAAATCTATAAGAATTTTTCAGCGAACTCTTAAGTCAGGTGTGGAAATACAGTGTGCGGGTGCAGGCAGTGACCTGGGTGGGAATGAATGGGATTGTTTTGCAGGGATTATGTTACTTTGGGATATATTATACATTTGTTTATATTATTATTTTTTTCTCTTTCTTTCCCTTTTTCCTTTTTTTTTTCTTTCTTTTATTTCACAGCCGAAGATACATTTTTGGACTCATTTCACAGCTTAAATGTACTACTTAACCTCAATGTACAGATCATCTGTAATCCTTCTCTTTTCTTTCTGTCTATATGTATAATATATATGTTGATGCTTATGTGTACAAAAGGAAACCTCTTAATAAAAAAGACGTTGTTTAAAAAAAAAAGAATGAGATTCAGTACGTGTTGGACCTGAGAGCAAAACTCCACAGTTTGAGGAGGTTGTCACGGGAGAATTTGCTCCAGGCCGAACGTCTCTCATTGAGCATCATTTTGAAATGCAGCCTGGCATGACGGTGCGTTCACGGCCCTACAGGCTTCCTGAGCAAAAACCGCAAATTGTTTGTGCTCAGCATTTCAGTAAATTGGCCAAAATGCTGAAAATGGGAGTGATAGAAGAGTCGCACAGCGTCTAGTGTAGCCCCGTAGTTCTTGTGGTGAAGAAGGATGGGTCTATACGGTTCTGTGTCGACTATCGCAAGGTGAATGAAGTGTCACGCTTTGATGCTTATCCCATGGCCCGGGTCGACGAGCTCCTGGACCGGTTGGGCATGGCCTGTTTGTTCGGGCAGGTGCATCCACAGGTGGAGAAGATGGCAGCTATCGCATCCTGCCCCCGCCCGCCCCAAGACTAAAAAGGAGGTGAGATGGTTCCTGGGGTTGGCAGGTTACTACCGCCGTTTTGTGCCCGGGTTTGCGGAGCTGACCAGCCCCTTGACCAAGCTCACCCGGAAGGGTGCTCCAGATCTGGTCCAGTGGACGGGGGCCGTGCCAGATGTTGTTTGTGCAGGTAAAAAAAGCTCTCTGTGCGGAGCCGCTGCTCCAGACTCCTAACTTTGCCCTCCCTTTTGTTCTGCAGACTGACGCCTTGAACAGAGGGCCGTTTTGTCGCAGCTGGTAAGGGGGGTCGACCGGCCCATTCTTTACATCAGCCGGAAGCCGACGGAGTGTGAAAGGTGGTACAGCACCATAGAGAAGGAATGCCTGGCTATCCGGTAGGCGGTCGACTCCCTTCGCCATTACCTCCTGGGGTGCTCCTTCACCCTCTGCTCGGACCATGCCCCGCTACAGTGGCTCCACCGCATGAAGGATACCAATGCCAGGATCACCTGGTGTTATCTGGCTTTGCAGCCCTTTAAATTCAAGGTGGTCCATAGGCCGGGGGCGCAGATAGCTGTGGCCGATTTCCTCTCTCGCTCTGGGCGGGGGGGGAGTAGGTTCGGCCGGATGGCTCCCCAACCTCAGTCGGGCGGTGGAGGTGTGTGGCAGAGGTGTGGTCTCTGGCTCGGCTGCAGGGGAGGAGTGGTGAGAAATTTTACAGAGAGGATGTCAATTAACTTTCCAACTGTATTTGCGCCATCTGGCGCAGCACTCCATCACTCTCCTTCTTGGTCACAGAGCCCTCACACAGCCTGGAGGTGTTTGGGGTCATTGTGCTGTTGAAAAACAAATGAATCCAACTAAATGCAATCTGGATGGGATGGCATGTCGCTGCAGGAGGCTGTGGTAGCCATGCTGGTTCAGTGTCCCTTCAGTTTTGAATAATTCCCCAACAGTGTCACCATCAAAGCCCCCCCACACCATCACACCTCCTCCTCGATGCTTCACAGTGGTGGTGGAACCATGCATGTAGAGACCATCCTTCACCTGATTCACACAGTGTCCTCTGAACAGACTGGTGGCTCAGATGAAGAGGTGACTTTATTTATTTTACTTTATTTATTACTTTATTTCATTTTACAGGAATTATACTTGCATTAATACCTTCTTTTCTTCACATTTCGATCTCTTTGATACCACGCTGGTAGTAGGAGCAGATTTCAAATTTGTATTTAATCCAAAAATTGACAGGATCAGTACAGCAGTGAGTCAAAGGAACTGGTATTCAACACACAGTCTTAAACAATACATGAGTGATTTTGGTCTTTGTGATGCTTGGCGTTCACATCCCCCCACTCTCTGGGATTACACCTTCTTTTCACCTGTACACCACTCACAATCTCACTTACTTTTTAGTTAGTAGCTCCATTATGAGGGATATTATAGACACTCAGATTCATCCTATCAGTGATCATGCACCAGTGTCTATCTCCGGTGTCTGTCCTAGGAGGTGGAAATTTAATACATCATTCATCATCATGCATCAATTTCTGATGCAAAGGCTCCATTTTGGAGAACTTTGAACACACACATTCACACTCACTCGCTCACACATGCACACACCCACACACTAAAAAACATTGTTGATTTATGTACCTGTGCATTTTTGAACTTTTGCGTTCCAGGTGCTAGAACTTTTTTTTTAGTAACTAAAATAACATGAATAGAAATGAAGTATTAAACAGGGCCATCTGCTGCGACTGACTGGAGTGAGGAAAGGGAGACAGGATAAAGACATGCTGTGGAAGAACTGATCTTGGAAAAGCCAAATGTGTTTGGCACAACAGTGCATTCACATCATAATTCAGACTCCAAAAGCTGCCAAACAGGACAAGATTATAGAAGGGAAAACAAGATATCTGTAATCTGCTTGTGGCAGGCAAAACCAATTAGACAAGAGTTTAGGAAGAGAAAAACTTGCAATTCACAATGAACGTCAGAAAAAATAAAACAGCACAATGTAATACCTCAATGAACATCACTGTGATAAAACTGCTATGAGGCTTAGATAAATGCAAGGGCATGAAAACATAAAGTGCTTCGTCCAGTAAGTTTGAACTGGCAGAAGTTTGGCACTTTCAGGACTCTTCATGTCAGCCAACAATGTTATAGATTGTCACTGTAATAATGCAGCTCCAAGTGGACCTGAAGAAAGGACAACAGAAATGAATGCATGTCAGCGGTACCACACTGTCCATCTGAGTCGATGACAAGGTCTATTAGGACAGTAAAATTCTGTCCTAATAGACACCAAGAAGTCTCCACCAGTAAGAGCTGAAACACTACATATGGTGACGCCTTTTGTTTTTCAAAGCTCAGTCTGCTCACATTCATTTCAAAGTCTTTAGTCATGTCATAGCCAAAAGAAGCCAAATGAAAACTCCATTTCTGTCCGTTTTTCAGACATTTATAATCACTGTGATGGAAACTTATTTTGCATTAGTGTATTGATCATGTGCTTTGACAATAGTATACAAATAGATGTATTAGGTTAGATATAAAAGATAGCATCATATATTTGTTTATATTTTGTTCTGTTAAATTTCCCAATTCTTTCATCTTTGGGCTGAAGGAAGAACAACACTCGGTGTATAAATGCTCAATCAACAATCTCTTTGTTCCATATTCCATACAACACTTAAAAAACGTCTAGATGGGAGATGTGGACAGGAGAGTGTCTCAAAGTGTCTGAGCGTTTCTCACATTCTTATAGCTTCAGCCGCCCTCCAAAGTCATAAAACCTAAACATCCACATTCTTTCTCTCTCAGTGAGCCTGAGTTCTGACCTCGGCTTCCTGTGCAGTATGTTCTGTTCTTTCTAATCAGACAAATAAGGCCATGATTCTCTGAAAACAGCATTTCTTATAAATCAACAGTATAATGCATCATAAAACTCATTCACAATAAATCAGCAGTCCAATGTAATACAAATCAGTCTAATAAATCTAATAGTTATCACCTTCTTCTAAGTAAGGAGTATAATGCAAACTAAAACTACATAATGATTTCCCAATCTTTACTCCAAGGCATAATGTGGCCTATAGCCATATAATGATTCAACAATTCTTTGATTAGAAGTATAGGGTGGCATAAAATAGTGTAATAATCTCACAGTTCCACACACAGTTATGTATTGTAAGTTAGATGTAGACTGGCACACCCAGGCACCATTAGATAGTAGAGATGTTAGGCAGATAGCGAGACCCCTCTCTAACCCTCAGGGAGGAGGGGGCCTCTGAAGCTAAATCTACATCTGACTCTTAAGAGGAAAACAAGGCTGTAGCTCGCTCTTATTGAGGTTGAGGCGCTGAGCTGGGAAAGTTGGGGAATGTTCTTTGTTTCTCACTTTGTATATAAGGAGCGACTGCAAGAGCTACTGTGCAGAGTGCAAGCTAGTCAGCAGCAACTCCATGTTTGGACCCAACAAGGTGACTGGAATTCGGTTAGCTTTGCTGGTGCTTTAACAATTGTGAGAAACGGAAAGCCATTCACAGATGAGGGGTATGCCAAAACATTCGTGCTTGATGTTGAACTTTAGAAATACAGTCTTATCCCTCCAACAAGCAGTTTGCGTTTGAAAACAAACTCTTCGTCGCCAACATTACAACAGGTCATTTATTACACTTTGAAAAACTGGGAGAGTTTAAAGAGGCATGCACAGCAAATGACCCTGCTCAACATCTTAATCGTCAGCAGCTAGCAGGCTTCACATTTAATCTCCTGCAGTCATTCAAAGTGTGCTTTGGAGAATTTTGTGAGCGCACTCGTCTTTTTAAGTGCATCACCCATCCACACAAGTGTGCAGTGGACAGCAAAGACCTGAGTTACATTCCCGGTGTCTCCTTCAGAGATTTTGAGCTACATGCTGCTGACCTGAAGGCCTCGACATGTGGGTGAATAAGTTCAAGTCACTTAATGAAGATTTGGAAACACTTGCACGACAGCAAGCAGAGTTGGCGAGCAAACACAAGTGGGGAGAAATGAAAAAACTTCAGCCAGCTGAATGTCAAAACTTGGAACGCGCTTCCCGTCACCACACACTGCAGCATGTGAGTATTGCTGTACTGACAATGTTTGGCTCTTCATATGCATGTGAGCAGTCGTTCTCACATCTAAAGAACATTAAGACCAACCTACAATCGTGTTTAATGGATGGAACTCTCAACGCCTGCATGAAGCTTAACCTCACCACGTATCAACCAGACTACAAAGCCATCAGCAAAACCATGCAGCGCCAGAGGTCGCATTAATGGTAAGAAGTACTTTATTCATCTTTGGGTAGCTGAACGGGACAGGCAAAAAGAAAAGAAAAAATTAAAAATTAGTACATCTGTTGGCTGAGCAGATTTACTAAGCTTAATAAATGTTTTTGCTAATACTTCATGTGTCACGGTCTGGCAGGCAGACCGTGGGGGTGTAGGGAAGGAGGACCCAGGCACGGTGCTCTGTGTGCGAACAGTGCGTTTATTTACAGTGTATGGTGCAAAACAACAATAAATCCCCGTGTTTCCCAAGACTCCCGTGTTGTGTCCTCCTTGTGCTCTCTGCTCCGTGTCTGCACTCCCGGTGCTCGCTGCCCTTCGGGCCTCCCACGCTCCTCCTGCGGGAAACAATAGCGGCAGCTGTCAGGACACGTAACAATAGCAGGCATGCACTAAACGACTAAACCTAAACTGGGTGACTAACGTGGAGTCTCACGCAATGATCCCGCGTCGGTGGGAGCTCCAAGACTCTCCTAAGTAGCTCTCCCGACGAGCCCTGATCAGCGGCAGGTGTATGGCTTCGGGTGTGGCCAGTCCGCCAACAGGGCCACACCCACCAGGCCTGAAGGCGCCCGCAAATCGGTGTTTGCAGAAACACCAGCATCCGTACACACACACACACACACACACACACACACACACACACACACACACACACACACACACAGTGGCAGCAACACCAAACATACATATACAATACATATAATATGTATTGTCTAGACTGGGTCTAGAGAGTATTTTAAATTCAGGGAATTTAAAATAGAAAGTAGCTCGTCCACAGAAGGACTGGTAGCTCCCCTTACGATAAGGGTTCAGATCGCGCGAACAGGTGTGAAATGTGTGTGTTTAGTTAGTTTGTTTGTTTGCTTGTTTTAATCAATTTTAAATCATGCTTTTTATTTGTTTTTGTTTCTAATGTCTCTGTAAAGCACTTTGAATCACCTTGTTGTTGAATTGTGCTATACAAATAAATTTGCCTTTCCTTGCCTTGCCTAATATAACATAAGTCCATAGCTGCTCAGAGCTCCTGGGTCGCTCAGACCCAGGACCCTGACATCATCTTCATGAGAAACTGACCTCACTTGTTCTGTCAGTGGTGCTGGTTTCAGTCATTATGCAAATGCACTGTTTCTAAGGTTGGAAACCTGCAGTCAGCTGAGACGGAAGAAGAGTGAAAACGCCACGTCCAGAGGAACAGAATCAAATTTTGGGATTTCTTTTCCTGGATGATTGAGCATGCATCAAGACAACACTTCATCTTGAATTTTCATTTTTAATTCATTTTTAATATGTCCCTGTTAATATAAATATGTCACATAATACTCAAGTTAGCTATGTCCCATAGTGTTAAGGCTTTTTAATTTTATTCTTATGTAATTATATTATACTTTTTGAGATATTTGTGGTAATGCATAGGATGCATTACAGTAGATCAAAATAAGTTTAAATGAAATGGGTAAAATAATGATAATGGGAAATTTTCTAACTATATGTAATAATAGAAAAACATACTTTTATTTAGTGTATTTAAATGGGTAAAATTTTTCACATATAAGCACAGATCATATTAAAATGAGCAGACATTTGTTTCCCTAAAATCTGATGTTCTATTTAATAAAAGGCCACAGTGTAGAACATACATAACAACTACAAGGATTTCTTTGGCATCCAATATAAACGCACACATGCAAAATGTAAATAAAATGTGCTCAATTAGCATTTAGCTTAGTCCGAAATGCTCCAGCTGATATGTAAAAACATCACATGAGCATCTGTCATCATCTGGACAGGGTGTGAGTTCCTCTGTTTACCATGGGTGGGTTTGTTAACTCTCCAAATATCATACATCCTGGTCACATGATTACAAGGTTCAGGATAAGCACACACATACAGTGCTAGATAAACAGCTTTGCTTATGTATTAATTTATTAGCCTCAAATTAGAGACAGTAACTTATTTTCAGGTGACCAGCAGATTAGATTATTTGACATCCAATGACAGATAAATAGAAAAAACAAATATTAGCACTGCTGTCAATAATACTACTACTGCACCTTTACTAGCAGTAAACTAGCATTAGTTTTGCTACAGCTTCAGGTACTTGTAGCATGATGTACGAGGTACATCTGCTAGCATTACTATTTAATGTAAAAACACAAATATTAGACCAAAGAAATTGGTAGGAGGATGCTTCTAAACTTTCATACAGGCCACCAAGGAAAACAGGATAATTCCTGTTTTCCTTGGTGGCCTGTATGAAGGGTTGGTGCGTGCATGAACCACATGCTCCCTCAGTTTTACAACAGAACTTTTTGAACAAACATTTCAACCACCAATCACATAATCGGGCTGCTATTCAATGCGTTGCTTCAACAGCTCTGACTCTGAGTCACCGAAAGCATATAACATGCAGTCTTGCGTGTCCAACTGACAAAAGTGAAGAGTGCGGTCTTGTGACTAACACTGGATCCCAAACAAAGGTAGGAAACTTCTCACTGCTGCGATGTTTAGCTTATTTGTCTTATTTGAAATTATGAAGCTTATTCTTGAAAATGGAGAGGATGTCTCTCCTGATCCATAGTAGATGGGCGTGAGAGCTAAAGCTCACATTCTAGTTTTGGACTAGGTCTATGGTTAAACCTCTGTTTCTATGATTATATATTTACTATATGCAAAGGAGTTAAACAGGCAACGAGTTTTGCCTTGAAAGTTTGAGTTTAAATGACTTTTTTTTTCAGTGAAGCCACATTAAGCAAACACATCAAAGAGCAGTTTAATAGAAATGAATGATAGTTTACATATTTCAGCTTCTCGTGCTGCAGGAAAGACATCAAGCCTATGCTCATCAGTGGCTAAAAACAGATCTTAAAACTGAGTTATTTTACTCAATAAATTAACAATAACATACAATTATATGTTGCCAGTGACCTGTTGGATGTTAAAAGGTTAAAAAAAGGGATCAGACACAAAGATGTATCTGGCTTTTCCTTTGTCTGTGCTCTCATGTTTATTAGCTGACCTGCATTTCAACATAAAGATAAAGCTGATAAGGGTAAAAATAAGTCCTGACTACATGAAAGGTCTACTCTCCTGTGAGCAGAAAGCCCAAAAAAATGTTTGGCCTGAAAGTGAAGAAGAAGAAGAAGAAAGACAATGAAGATCTGGTTCTGGCAAACAGGGGAGCCACAGGTAAGGCCTGCAACACACACACACACACACACACACACACACACACACACACACACACACACACATCCTTAAAAATATGATGTCGTGCTGTAGATGACCTTACATTAACATATATAAAGCATATAAACATCTTAGTGATATTAATGCAAAGTTTCATAAAACTAATAAATACTTAAAAACTGTTGAATGAAGAACTTTTCATGCTCATTATACTTTTTACTTGAAATCATGAATCCAGAGCCAGTTTGGTCCTAATGGGCTCCCTCACTCAAGTTACTTATATAGTAATTAGTTACTAATTACTTATTATTTCTCAAAGGAAGTAATCCTGCTACTTTACTGACTACTTGTTTTCAAAATTAATTAGTTATATTATTAAATAGTTACTTTTTAAAAACACGATACACATCCTGAATGTTATAAAGCAACCTTTAGCACAATTCTATTTATCAAGGTTTGCTGTGTGGCAGGCAGAGGTTGGACCCAAACAGCTTTTATTCACTGGCAAAAGCAAACTGAGAAACACAGCACACGAGCAGTAGAAATAAAACAAAAACTCAAACTAGGAAAAATGACCTAAAAAGTGAGGATATGACATGACATGATAAAACATGATGAGCGAGGAACACACAGCTAATGAGGATGTGACAAGAAACGGGGGAAGACTGAGGACTTAAATACACCGGATAACCAGACGATAGGGAACAGATAGAAACACCGCTGGGACTAATTGGACATAACAGGACAAAGGGGAAGCAAAACTTACATTCACCCAATGTATATATATATATATATATATATATATATATATATATATATATATATATATATATATAATGTTTTTCCTCTACACCCCCCCCCCCCCCCCCCAATTTTTTTGCACATGTCGAGGAGCGTGTCAGGCTACATTTCACTGTGTGTTATACTTGTATAACTATGCATGTGACAAATAAAGAACCTTGAACCTTGAACCTTGAACTGAACACACTTACATAGAACATGTTAAAACATGACGTATACACAGAGACGCGACTGCCTGGATACGAAACACGGAACACAGGAAAGACAGTGACTGAAACTAAAAGCTAGAACAACGTATATAACATCAAGAGAACTGTGAAGGTTCTCAGTCATCCAGGCCATCGTAGTCTGAGGAGCTTGGAAAGAAAAGCGTCTGGACTTCTTTGAGTTGCTTGAAGACGTTTCACCTCCAAAAATGTGAACGACATCCCAGCAACACGCTCAGACAAATACTGGTTCACCAAAGACAAAACTCCAAAACACAGACTTAACAATGTGGTGTTTGCTGTACAGTGCAGCGAGGAATGCCCAGACCTCTACATTGGAGAGACCAAACAGCCACTTCACAAGCGCATGGCACAACACAGAAGAGCCACCTCCACAGGACAAGACTCAGCAGTCCATCTGCATCTTAAGGATAAAGGACACTCTTCGAGGATGCCAATGTTCACATTTTGGACAGAGAGGACAGAGGGTTTGAAAGAGGAGTGAAAGAAGCATCTATGTCCACTGTGAGCGACCATCTTTGAACAGAGGGCGGGGCTTATGACACCAACTCTCTGCCATCTATAATCCAGTTTTGAGATCCCTCCCCAGACGCCTTAACGCCCACTCACATCCTGGGCCATCTGACCTCAGGAATTCGCATGATAAGGTGGGGCCAGGTTTCACAATGAACTCACCCGAAACTCTGGCTGATTGTGACCCACACCCAGTTTCCCACCTTGGCTCAGGCGATTAGAGGATCATCAGGGGTCCTTTTGTCCCTCTGTGGGGGGAAACTCCCACTAGGTTTATATCTGGGACTCTCCACCATTTGACCTTAGAACTGAAGAAGCTTCTTGGATGAGAGGTGAAACGTCTTCAAGCAACTTAAAGAAGTCCAAACGCTTTTCTTTGCAAGCTCCTTTGACTACGATGACCTGGATGAGTCTTCACAGACTTTAAGGCTGTACACCACAAAAATATTTAAGGAAAGTAACTCTGAATTAGTGTGCAGACATTTTAACTTTGTAACTTTGTTATCAGCAAAGTCCTTAATGGGTGTAATACCTGCACCTTTGTAAGGTGACCATCAGAGTTCAAAGTAGAGGAAGGCAACGAATGATGATCTTGACTGGTGTAAAAGTCTCTCACAGCTGACACACGGACCCTGCTCGACAGGCTGCACTCATCTGGCATGGGGTTAGCAACTAGCCTTCACTCAGCGACTGAGTTTTCACTGTAGCAGTCCCCCAGACCAAGGAATATTTCCACTTCAAGATTCATTCAGAATCTAACAGTGCTGAGGTGTGCCAATACACCGTGAAAACTAAACAGAAATACAAAATACATCTTTTAGTTCCAAGGGCTGCAATGTGTTAATGTCGCGAGAGTTCGGTATCACGCTGCTTCGCGCTTCATTGAGAGCTGCCTACCGGCACATGTGCACCACAAAATGCGGTCTGAGCTTGAAGTGCAGCTTGCCACTAACTAAGCGACAGAGCCCTCTACTGGACACTAGCTGTAGCTGTACAGGCTTATATCAATAAACGAAAAACAGACCTTTACACATATTCCATTCAAGGCCATAACCTGCTGATATTTTTTATAAACTGTTTGATTAACACACATCTGAACATCACATTGTAAACACACTCACACGCAGAGAGACAGAGCTCAATAATTAAAAACGTGTGCAGCAGCTTTTGGTCTTTTATAAATAAAACAGATGCACAAACTCCGTTTAGGTTTCAAATTAACAATCAAATAAAATCCATCTCAAAACATGTTTCTTGTCTATTTCAGTACCATGACAGGCAGCTTTAAACTCAGTAAGTAGGGAGTTGAATTACTATAACAAATCTAGTGTTATGGTTTTTAACTCATTCACTGCCATTGACGTCTATAGCCGTCAATTGCAGTGAATGAGTCAATGGGTTTAACTCATTCACTGCCAATGGCTGGCAGTGAATGAGTTAATTATGAGGTTTTTTTCTCCTAAATTCCTTTTTAAAAAGTAGTTGTCACATTCATGTTTCAGTTTCAGAATTAACTGTGTGTTACAAGTGGTTTGAGGAGGATTTCATTATCATCTGCTCTTCACAGTATATATCTCAGCTATAAATAAGACACATACACAAGCCAACATTACAGTGACTGATGTGTATGGTAGCACTACAATAACCACTGTCTGATGTTTACTCTCTTCTACTTGGAAATTCTTGTACTACTGTGACTTTTATGTGCGTATCTTTCCTGTCATCTTGCGTGCGTTAAAGATGGGTGATGGCTGCCTTCTTGATCCAGCATTAAAAAGAATAGAAAAGAAATATACTCACTTCACCTTTAGGAAAATCTAAATTATCTAATGAATCGTGGTACTGAGCTAATCCAAAAGTAATAGATTGAGTTCAAAATTTAAATTATTTTAAAATTAATTTAAAATTTGCACAATGACATGTCATTTTTCTTTGCCTCATATTCCTTCATTTCTTTGCCCTTTTCAGTTACATGCCTTTCACGATAGCTGGATCTCGCTCCTTGTTGCTCTGAGTCGTCAGCTTCTTCAGCAGGGTTACACATTTAGTTACTGTAATGTGTATGTTGCTCTATGTGATAACGTCTGGACTTAAATTTAAGTGAGTGTTACTTTAACTTTTGGAAACAATGCTCACATCAGACGTTTACACCATGTAAATAAACAGATTAGCACAACGTTACTTTCAAGAAGAATAAACCCATTTTAATTTTTTCACTTACATTTTGAACAGATGCAAAACTTGAAAACCTGAGACGTTTAAGATCCACAAATGAATTACAAAAATAAGAAGGAGTTGAAAATACCAAGAGGAGCTTTAGGGTTATTTTTGAAAAAGACTAAATTAATTGAATAATAGGCAGCAGAACTGAATCAAATTAAAGCATTACAATAACTAATAAAGACATGTGGCCAGAGACAAAGGAAAGGGGATGGGGGCACTCATGCAAAAACAGTATATGCGCATGGTTGCGCATTTTTCATGTACACACAATTCCACCAAACTATCACTACTGACTGGCCTTTAAGATCTTTTCAGTCAGGAAAGAATCCTGAAATTGTTTGTTTATGCTTATAGACAGTGAGGTGGAGGCCGCTCCTGAAGCTTCTCTCCTACTGGAGGGAGAAAACACTGACGATAAACCAAAACAATCTGCAGCAAGAACCAGAACAATCCCGAACACTAACAGGTACGAGTTTTCATGCTTACAGTACCAATCAGATTATCTCTGTCTACACAGGTGTTTCCATGGTAACACTTCTAGGAAAATATTATGCGTCAGTGGTGACTGGTGGTAACAACATTTTGGGGTTGGAACTGGGTCAATAAAAGAAGATGTTATGAACCCGACAATGGGGGAAATAATCCTTTCCTCTCCCAGTGAATTGATAAGTTAGCTCTCTGAGAAAGAAACGAACAGTCTCTAATTTTATGGTAGTTTCATTGTATAACATAAAAGTTATAAATTGTTGGTATGCACAGCGGTACAGTGTTTCTTGTAGTTGGTCACCAGGTTTGCATCCATCTCAGGAGGGGTTTTAGCCGACTCCTCGCTCTACAGATACTCTCTCCTGTAGACGTCTTGAAAGCTGCTGGACTGGACAACATTGCCCTCTCTAGCACCGCTGTTGGAGAGTCCAGCTCCACACTCCAAAGGGTTACTGTCCTTAAGGATCCGTTTTTTTGAGTATCTTAGTGACCCTCAATGTGCTGCCCAGCTTGCAACAGCACAGAGGATAACACTGGAGTCTTTTAGCCTCCATTTCAAGATTGATCAAAGACGTCCTACCAACAGTTAATCTTAAATATGATCAGCCTGTCTATGCTATCAGCTACGTACCACGGGCTTTCAAGCTGGCGGTAGTTAAACCATTACCTAAAAACCCATCGCTGGACTCAGGTCCATCCATCCATTCGCGTCCGCTTATCCTTTTCAGGGTCGCGGGGGGCGCTGGAGCCTATCCCAGCTGTCATAGGGCGAGAGGCGGGGTACACCCTGGACAGGTCGCCAGTCTGTCGCAGGGCTAACACACAGTGACAGACAACCATTCGCACTTACATTCACTCGCACATTCACACCTATGGGTAATTTGGATTAACCAATTAACCTATCCCCACTAAGTGCATATCTTTGGACAGTGGGAGGAAGCCGGAGTACCCGGAGAGAACCCACGCAAACACGGGGAGAACATGCAAACTCCTCACAGAAAGACCCCAGCCTGATGGTGGAATTGAACTCAGGACCTTCTTGCTGTGCGGCAACAGTGCTAACCACTGTGCCACCGTGCTCTTAGCTAATTATAGTCTTACTTTACATTTATTTTTTTGGAGTTTTGGTTGATGTCCTTCTCCATCAAAATGAAAATACTATAAAAATTGAAAATTTTTAAGTTTTTGGAAGTAAGCCAACTTAAAAATTCAGCAGGTGATCAAATAATTATTTCCTTCACTGTAATATTTAATTGTAGAAACAATAGCCAACTAGAGAAGTAACCGTGTGCCTAAATACACCTGAACTGTGTTTCTCTACTAGCAATAACCTCATTTGTCTCTGACTCTCTTTCCATAGGTCCAAACTGAATACTCGCATTCAGGACAGTGAAGCGAAACCCCAGAGCTTCCAGGTAATCGCATCCACAATTCGCTGGTAGTCTACTAGATGTGTTTCTTTTAATGTACTGAGAAATGTGAGTGCTGGTATTTCATATTTTCAGTTGTATGTAAACTGGACAATTGTCTTAACCCTGATGGGAACACATGCTCTAATAACACATGCTATTGTTTATCTGGCTCATAGATTGCCATTAATATCACAGAGGCCAGACAGCTTGTGGGGGAAAACATTGACCCGAGCATAGTGATAGAGATTGGTGATGAGAAGAAACAGACATCAGTCAAGGAAGGAACCAATGCTCCTTTTTACAATGAGGTAAAAAATAAAAATAAACAAAAAGAACCCATTTGAACCAGCTGTGCATCAGTACAATAGTTTACTGTGCATTAACACAATCTGTCACCCTGTCCTGTCATTTCTTTCCATCAGTATTTCGTGTTTGACTTTTTTGCCCTCAAAGATGTCTTCTTCGACAAAGTGATCAAGCTGACGGTGGGTAAAGACTGCAGCGAAACGTTTCTGGCATCTCTAAACGATTGGTTCAAAAATCCACAGTTTAGCTTTTAAGTAATTTTAATTCTGCCTTCATTCTCTCTCCAGGTTTTACACTCTAAAATGCTGAGGAGTTTCTCTGTCGGATCCTTTAAGTTAGATGTGTGGACAGTCTACAAACAGCCAGGTATCCTAAATTTTTAATATGCAATATGTTGCCAAACGTATCATACACACCAGTCCAAATAACGGAATTCAGTTATCAGCATGGAGACTACAAACATTAGAAAACAACTTAGAACAACCCGTTCTCAGTAAATTCCAGTGTGAGATGTGATTATCAATATTACTTAATTAATGTTATTTAAGAAAGTATTAATGTACAATATTAACACAAATGTTGCTGTTCAGTGCATTTTACCAAAGTTAGCTAAAGCTAATTTGCATCAGTATAGTCCCTTGTGAAGTCAGGTGATAGGATGCTACCTGTGCTACAAGTCCAGTCATGAAATTTCCTCACTACTAAATATTCCACAATTAACTTCAATTCAATTTTATTTATATAGTGCCAAATCACAACAAAAGTCGCCTCAAGGCGCTTCATAGATACAGAGAAAAACCCAACAATCATATGACCCCCTATGAGCAGCACTTTGGCAACAGTGGGAAGGAAAAACTCCCTTTTAACAGGAAGAAACCTCCAGCAGAACCAGGCTCGGGGAGGGGCGGGGCCATCTGCTGTGATTGGTTGGGGTGAGAGAAGGAAGACAGGATAAAGACATGCTGTGGAAGAGAGACAGAGATTAATAACAAGTATGATTCGGTGCAGAGAGGTCTGTTAACACATAGTGAGTGAGAAAGGTGACTGGAAAGGAAAAACTCAATGCATCATGGGAATCCCCGGCAGCCTACGCCTATTGCAGCATAACTAAGGGAGGATTCAGGGTCACCTGGTCCAGCCCTAACTATATGCTTTAGCAAAAAGGAAAATTTGAAGCCTGATCTTGAAAGTAGAGATAGTGTCTGTCTCCCGAATCCAAACTGGAAGCTGGTTCCACAGAAGAGGGGCCTGAAAACTGAAGGCTCTGCCTCCCATTCTACTTTTAAATACTCTAGGAACAACAAGTAGGCCTGCAGAGCGAGAGCGAAGTGCTCTAATAGGGTGATATGGTACTACAAGGTCATTAAGATAAGATGGGGCCTGATTATTTAAGACCTTGTATGTGAGGAGCAGGATTTTGAATTCTGGATTTAACAGGAAGCCAATGAAGGTAAGCCAAAACAGGAGAAATCTGCTCTCTCTTTCTAGTCCCTGTCAGGACTCTTGCTGCAGCATTTTGGATTAACTGAAGGCTTTTCAGGGAGTTTTTAGGACTTCCTGATAATAATGAATTACAGTCGCCCAGCCTGGAAGTAATAAATGCATGAACTAGTTTTTCAGCGTCACTCTGAGACAGGATATTTCTAACATTAGAGATGTTGCACAAATGGAAGAAAGCAGTCTTACATATTTGTTTAATATGTGCATTGAAGGACATGTCCTGGTCAAAAATGACTCCAAGGTTCCTCACAGCATTACTGGAGGCCAAGGTAATGCCATCCAGAGTAAGAATCTGCTTAGATACCATATTTCTAAGATTTTCAGGGCCGAGTACAATAACCTCAGTTTTATCTGAATTAAGAAGCAGAAAGTTAGCGGCCATCCAGGTCTTTATGTCTTTAAGACATTCCTGCAGTTTAACTCATTGGTGTGTGTTATCTGGCTTCATGGACAGATAGAGCTGGGTGTCATCTGCATAGCAGTGTAAATGTATGCTATGTCTTCTAATGATGCTGCCTAAGGGAAGCATGTATAATGTAAACAGAATTGGTCCTAGCACTGAACCCTGTGGAACTCCATAATTAACCTCAGTGTGTGAAGAGGACTCTCCATTTACATGCACAAACTGGAGTCTATTAGATAGATATGATACAAACCACTGCAGTGCAGTACCTGTAATACCTACAGCATGTTCTAACGCTCTAATAGGATATTATGGTCAACAGTATCCGCATGGTACGTGGCAGCTTGAGGCGAACGGACACAGGGTTGACAATGGAGTCTACGGGAAAGGGGCCAATGAACTGAGGTGACAGCTTCCTAGACTCTGTCCGTAACGGCACAAAACGGGTAGACAGCCATACCTGTTGACCGACGGAGTATTCAGGGGCCGGTGTCCGGTGGCGGTCAGCGAGGGCTTTGTTGCGCTCCTTAGTACGGAGTAGAGCGGCCCGAGTAGCACGCCAGGCCCGGCGGCACCTGCGGAGGTGAGCCTGAACAGAGGGGACAGAGTGCTCACCTTCGACAGCTGGGAGCAGGGGTGGTTGGTAGCCCAGGGATGCCTCAAAGGGTGACCTGCCCGTGGCGGCGGAGGTGTGGCTGTTGTGGGCGTATTCAATCCATGGCAGCTGTTCACTCCAGGTTGATTGATTGTGGGAGGCAACACACCGGAGGGCAGCTTCCAACTCCTGGTTAGCCCGTTCGGACTGTCCGTTGCTCTGCGGGTGGAAACCGGAAGAGACAGATTGAAAAACAGATTGTACTCGAAGTTTGGCTGGTAAGAGAAGTCTGGGGAGAGGGTTTTTACTAGACAGATCGCCCACCAGCACCCTCTCAATCACTGGTGAGCGCGCCCTTTTGCCAGCGTCGGGCACGAGGAGACAGAGTGACCCTTACAGCTGCAATAGACGCACTCACCGGCGGCCAGACGGCGCTGGCGCTCTGCAGGCGTCAGCCGCGAGCGTCCAAGCTGCATGGGCTCCTCCTCATCACAGGTGTCGGAGTCGCGCGGCCCGCGGCCGGCAGGAGAGGCCCCGTGATACTCCAGTGATTCCTGTCCCGTCCGTGTGTGTGCGCTCCGGTGTGCGCGCACGCGGTCATCCAACCGGACGCACAGAGTCATAAGCGCGTCTAGGGAAGAAGGCAGTTCACGAAGCATCAGTTCTTTCTTTATTTCTTCGTTAACATTAGAAAGCAAAGTGCTCTTAGGAGCCTCCTCCCCCCACATTGTCTGTTCAGCCAAGGTGAGGAAGTCAATAGAGAAATCAGCCACACTCCGCTTGCCTTGTTTGAGCGCGAGCAGGCGCTGGCCGGCTGTGAGCGTGGTGGATTTTCTGTCGAAGACGCCTTTGAACTTATCCAGAAAGTCAGAATACGTTATTTCAGGGTTGGCGTGAAGCACAGCTTGAGCCCAAATCAGAGCCCGATCCTGGAGTAGCTGAAATATATATGCAATCTTATCACCATCATTAGCAAAAGCTTGCGGTTGCTGACGAAACGGAAGGGCACATTGAGTGAGGAAGCCAGCACACTTATCAATTTCTCCGGAGAAAGCTTTCGGTGTGGGTAGAAATCTGTTAGATTGGATAAGTGAAGAAGCAGGAGGTGTGGCACTTACTGCGGAGGCCGAGGCTTCCTGGAGAGGAGCGACGGCAGGTGGAGTTGCCGGCAGGGGTGTTCGTTGGGCCACAGCCTGAGTGAGAGCAGCGATCTCGCCACGGAGATGAACAAACATCTGCTCGTGTCGCTCCAGCATAGCTGCCAGGGTGGCGAGAGTGGGAGTGGAGGCCGCCGAGTCTGCTGAGTCCATTTCCTGGCTGGATGATTCTGTCACAAACTGAAAGCAGGGACTCAAGCGCAGAGCAGGTTGACGTATCAGAACACGATTTATTTACACACCAGTGCAATACTATATACAGTGACGGGGAAAGTCCAGGGTTCCAGGGGATTAGGGGAAGGCTCTCTCTCTCACGCTCGCTCACGTCCTCACATCCGACTCACACACGTCCGTACCGCGGGGAGGTCACAGGTCCGGGAAGATAAACTGGAATAGGGAAGGGAGAAATCACTCACAAATCACGAAGGTAGGGCGTAAAGGTATAAGACCAAAAGAAAGACTAACGTCAGTAGCTCAATCATCCAGCGATGAGAGGATCTGTGACCCAGCCTCAAATAGTAGATCGGTAATCAGCTGATCGCCAACAGCTGTGTGAGCCAAGGGTGGGAGCCAGCTGTGAGCTCCGCCCAGGCAGAGAGGTAGGGGAGAGAGAGAAAAAGCAAAAACACAAGTGTAGCCTTGTGAGGCCGGCTGGGCAGGCACAGGGACCATGACAAATCAGGCCCCATCTTATCTTAATGACCTTGTAGTACCATATCACCCTATTAGAGCACTTCGCTCTCGCTCTGCAGGCCTACTTATTGTTCCTAGAGTATTTAAAAGTAGAATGGGAGGCAGAGCCTTCAGTTTTCAGGCCCCTCTTCTGTGGAACCAGCTTCCAGTTTGGATTCAGGAGACAGAATCAGAATACTTTATTCATGGAAAAAATCCAGGAAAAAACAACGAAAATACACTACATGAGGTAAGAGGAGGAGAAAAAAAACTCCACTCAGACTGAGCTCCTAGTGGGAGAACAGTTTGATAACTGAAAAAACACCTCAGCACAAAGCACATGACTATCAATACACCATAGAAACACAAGACAAGCAACAGGGGCGGGTAAAGGGTAAGAGAGAGCCGGTGTAGACAGCGCATCCGGTCCTGCAGCATCTGTGCTGGTCCAGTTGACTGCTATCTTCCCCGGTAGGGCACAAGCATCGAAGGCGTTTGGAAAGGGAGGGGGGATGAGTGAGTGCTTATCAGTGTAAGTGTGTGTGTGTGCGTGTCCATAGTTTAGCTGAGACAGTGTCCTTTGGCCTATCAGGCTAAGTAAACAGTCCTCCAGCCAATCCAGGTGTCCTTGCATGGGATGGGAAGAATAGCCGTAACACAGTCATTATCAGGGAGTGATTGTTCGGCTCCAGCCTTGGGCCTGCAGCTGGCGCCGTGATGGGGATCCGCAATGTTTATGTTGGTTTTGTTAATTTCATGCGAGCAGCCCAGGAGAATTTTTCAGGCTGCTCTTTAACACTCCGACACTGGCCTCTCGATCTCCCGTTGGAGAGTCGCGAGCCTCCCCATGATGGTATCAAACTTCTGTTCCATGGTGTTATCGTTCTTTTGATTCTGAGACCTCACAACTGCAGTGATCCGTTCCGCGATGTTTTCCAACTGTCGCTCAAGGGTCTCATTTTGAGCAGGCCTTTCTCTGATGTTTCCCCTCATACGCTCAATGGTGTTGTTTTGAGCCTTCACAGCAGCTGCAAGCGTCTCCAAGGTGTTGACCATATTACGTTCGTTGTGAGAGGTTGCGCCTCGTTCCATTTCGATCCCAGACAGACACTATCTCTACTTTTAAGATTAGGCTTCAAACTTTCCTTTTTGCTAAAGCATATAGTTAGGGCTGGACCAGGTGACCCTGAATCCTCCCTTAGTTATGCTGCAATAGGTGTAGGCTGCCGGGGATTCCCATGATGCATTGAGTTTTTCCTTTCCAGTCACCTTTCTCACTCACTATGTGTTAACAGACCTCTCTGCATTGAATCATATCTGTTATTAATCTCTGTCTCTCTTCCACAGCATGTCTTTTATCCCGTCTTCCTTCTTTCACCCCAACCGGTCGCAGCAGATGGCCCCGCCCCTCACTGAGCCTGGTTCTGCCGGAGGTTTCTTCCTGTTAAAAGGGAGTTTTTCCTTCCCATTGTTGCCAAAGTGCTTGCGCATAAGGGGTCATATGATTGTTGGGTTTTTCTCTGTATCTATGAAGCGCCTTGAGGCGACTTATGTTGTGATTTGGCGCTATATAAATAAAATTGAATTGAATTGAATTGAAGTATTACAACATTATAAAATATAAGAAATAGCTCTAATATATACAAGTAGCTCAATTATAAATATCCAGAATATTACAGAGATTAAATATGTATGATTCATATTTTTTTTTTATAAATTTTATTTTCAGTCACAGCAGCATGTTAACAACAAAACATTGAACATACAGTAGTTTGCTGTTCAGTATTTACAATACCCCAAAAGATAACAGAAATAGAGAAGGAAAAAACAAACAAACAAACCAAAGAAACCCCTACAAAACAACAAAAAACAAACAAACAACAACAAACAAATAGAAAAATAAAATGTATAAGGGACATTCAGCGTACAGTTAGCTATGATAGCGATATAGAGATATGGTATCTGGTCATGATAAGGTGGTCATTTTAAATGTTTCCATGTACATCAAGAATGGCTGCCATGCCCTAAGAAATTTGGTGGTTGAACCTGCCAGTGTATATCTCATCTTTTCTAAATGTAAAAACCTCATGAGCTCCGCAAGCCACTGTTCATGTGTGGGAGGCGCTTCCTGCTTCCATCTTAAAAGTATAAGGCGCCTTGCGATAAGTGAAGCAAAGGCAATAGAATTCGAATAGCATTTTGGCAAAGTGATGTCTTGAGGTATCACCCCAAAGATAGCCGTTAGAGCAGAAGGATCATATTTAACGTTATACATCTCTGACACAGTGTTAAATATAGACACCCAATAGATATGAAGATTGGGGCATGTCCAAAAGGTATGAAGGAGCGAACCTGTTTCTGCTTTACATCTGTTACACAGAGGGTCAGCTCCTGGATAGAACTTGGCTAACTTTTCCTTGGAGATATGTAATCGGTGTAGGACCTTAAATTGAAGGAGCCCATGCCTGGCACATATCGAAGAAGAGTGTACCCTCTGGAGAAAAGATTGCCAGAGCTCATCTGTTATAGTCATCCCAAGGTCTTTCTCCCACTGTGCTTTAAGGATGGAGAGAGAAGGAGATTGAAGATCTAATAGTATAGCATAGATTTCTTTAATCGCCCCTCTCTTATGAACGTTTATATTAATAATTTTATCCAAAGAAGTTTCCTCAGGTAGTTAACGTTAAATTGAAAACCTGAAAATGAAATCTTTCTGGCTATAGAGTTGACACAGAGAAGTTCACTTTTATGCAGATTCAACTTGTAACCTGAAATATTACCAAAACATTCAAAAATGGCAAGAGCACGGGGAAGAGAGCATAAAGGCTCTGACATATACAGCAGGAGGTCGTCAGCATATAAGGATATTTTGTGCTCCTGGTCACCTCTGAAGATGCCCTTAATGCAACTGTCAGCTCGCAGTTTAATCGCCAGTGGTTCAATTGATAATGCAAAAAGAAGAGGGGATAAGGGACAACCTTGTCTCGTACCACGGAGAAGTGGGAAATAAGAAGAGAATAACGAATTTGTTCTAACACGTGCCATAGGTGAGGAGTAAAGTAACTGAATCCATGAAATGAAATTAGGGCCAAATCCAAATTTATGCAGAGTATAAAACAGATAATCCCACTCCACCCGGTCAAATGCCTTCTCAGCATCGAGTAATAAGGCAATTTCAGGGGTTGTAGTTGACTTGGTGTGTAATATGTTTAAAAACCTGCGCAGGTTGAAAAAATCATGCCTACCCTTCACGAAACCTGTCTGATCTGGAGAAATTAACAATGGTAGATATTGCTCTAGCCTGAGAGCAAGTGTTTTTGACAGTATTTTTAAATCTACATTTAAGAGTGATATAGGACGATATGATGAACACTCTAATGGATCCTTATTTGGCTTCAATAGGAGTGAGATGGTCGCTTGTCGAAGCGTTAGGGGAAGACATTTTGAAACCAATGACTCAATGAACATGTCTCGTAATAAAGGTGATAAACTGTCTTTAAAGGTCTTGTAAAATTCAACCGGATACCCATCCGGACCCGGGGATTTGCCATTCTGCATTGAGCTAATCGCCAATTTAATTTCTTCCACTGTAATTTGCTCCTCCAATTGGTCTCTGAATGCCGAGGTTAAAGTCGGAACTGTCATTCCATCAAAAAAAGCCTCAAACAGTCCAGGCGTGTTTAAAGATTCAGAATCATAGAGACTGGAATAGAATACTTTGAAACTCTCATTTATTTTTTGTGGTGTAGTGGTGACATGTCCAGATTCAGTCCTAATTTCAGGGATTACACGAGTTGCTTCTGATTTACGAAGCTGATGTGCTAAAATTTTAGATGCTTTTTCTCCGTGCTCATACCATCTTCCTCTAGATTTAAGAATCATAGACTCTGACTGCTGGGTTGAGATTAAATTAAATTCAGTCTGTAACGTTAGTCTTTGTTTATACAAAACTGGAGAGGGGGTTGTAGAGTGTTGCTCATCCAATTGCGAAATAAGGTGTATCAATTCAGAAAGACGTTTCTGTTTTCTAGTATATGAACAGTATGATATAATATGGCCCCGTAAGAATGCTTTTAAGCTTTCCCAAACCGTACTATAGGCCATGCCAGGCGTAATGTTTGTTCTTATAAAGATATCAATTTGTTTGGAAAGATATTCCACAAACTCCTTATCCGACAAAGAAAGAGGATTGAGTCTCCAGGAGTACACAAAGGGTTCATCCGGGAAGCCGAGTTCCAAAACAAGTGGACTGTGATCAGATATTACTATGCTATTGTATTTACAAGTCTTGATATTGGGAAGCAATTTTTTGTCAACAAAAAAGTAGTCTATACGAGAATACGTTTGATGCACTGCAGAAAAAAAGGAATATTGTTTAGTGGAGGGGTAGAGAAATCGCCACGCATCAACAGCCCCATAGGTTTGTAAATAAGACTGTAACACTAATGAGGATTTAGGGAGTGGAAGTCTTTTATCTGAGGAGCGATCTAGTACTGGATCCATAACAGTATTCATGTCACCTCCAAGGATCAATTGGTGTGTATTGATCTGTGGAAGGGAATTAAGAAAGTCATTGAAAAAAGTTGAGTCATTCCAATTCGGAGCATAGACGTTTGCCATAATAAGTGAAGTATTAAACAGGGACCCTGTCACAACTACATAGCGACCATTTGGGTCAGCTATTGTGTGAGAGACTATAAACGGAGTATTCTTATTAATCAAAATTGCTGCACCTTTGGCTTTACCATTGAATTTGGAATGAAAAATTTGTCCAACCCAATTTCGTCTTAATCTGGCATGATCTGTATGCTTAAGGTGTGTTTCTTGAAGAAACGCTACATGTACTTTAAGATAAAGAAGATGAGAGAGTACCTTATTTCGTTTCACTGGGTGGTTCAATCCCTTCACATTCCAACTAATAAAGTTAACATGGCAGCCGTTACTCACAGCAGTTGAAGTGTCATCAACAGAAGTCATCACCATATAAGTACATGATGAAAAAGGCGGTTCCAAACGCAAGTACCAATCCTATCATGGGTGCACACTGAAATGTTGTTGTTAACAATAATCTGAGCAAATAATATACAACAAAAAAAAAAAAAAAAAAAAAAAGGAAAAGAAAAAGTAGATAAGTCCCTCCCACCCACCACCCCGTGTTCAGTGTTGTCCCCAAACGACACACACCAATTTCCCACAGCTCCCCTGCTTCTATTAAGAGTCCCAATCACCTTATTCATAACCACAGCCCCACATGAGCAGAAGCATCTGAACTATGAATCACACATGTAGTCCAAAACATATTCAAATTAGAAAGTCACAAAGTCCAACACAATAGAGTAAAATAATTAAGAGAAGGAAAGAGAAAAACTCCCACGTCAAATTTACCCGTAGCCGAAAAACGGACCTGTTTCACTTCTCATCAAAGCTGACCCCGGAGTCCCTTTTAAGTGACAAGTACTGGAATATAGTTAACCTCCCAGGAAACAAGGGCAAACTCACCAACATCTGAGATTTCTAAATGAACATTGAACATGAAACTAAGCTAAACCAAAGATCGTCCGTTTATTGATTGACAAAAATATAGTCACGATGGTATGAAAGTCCCGGTGGTTCTTATGAAATGTCATTCGGGAGATGACTCAAACTTGGAGTCAATGAAATCTTTCACTGCTTTAGGAGAGTCGAATACCTGTGTTTCTCCATTAAACGAGATCCGAAGCCGGGCAGGATAAAGAAGACCGTAGCGAACTCCGTCTTTTTTCCGTAGTAGTCCCTTCACCTCGCTGAAAGCAGCCCGGCGTCTGGCCAGGTCGGCGCTGTAGTCAGGAAAGATGAAGATCTGCTTCCCTTGAAACTCCAGCCGGCCTTTCTGTCTGGCTAAGCGCTGTATCCGCTCCTTTTCCTGGTAGTAATGAATGCGAACAATGAACGGCCGCGGTCGCCCTCCCTCCGTGGGCAGCGCAACCGCTGCCCGGTGAGCTCTGTCCAGGATCGGAGCCTGCTCCAAACCGCCGGGACCACCCAGTACAACGTGCAACAGATCAGCAACAAATTTAGTGGGATTCCCTTGTTCGGCTCCCTCCAGCACTCCTAATATACGCAAGTTGCATCGTCTTCCCCGATTCTCCAAGTCGTCAGTTTTCAGCAGCAACTTCTTGTATTGGTTACTCAGATCTGCGAAACATGTCTCCATAACTTCTAGCCGCTTGTCCAGATTATTCAAGCCTTCTTCGTGTTCGCCCAACTTCTCAGTACATTCGTCAAGAGTGGTTTGGATGGGCGAAATGGCTCGTTTAATTTCGTCCCGTAGGTTGTCATTTTCCTCTTGAATCACTTCTTTGACAATGTCGCGGAAAGCTAGCAGTGTCGCTGGGTCAACGGTAGTTTTGCTAGCGGTCCCTGAGCAGCTAGCCTGCACTCCTTTAGCAGACTGCTTAGGAGGCATTTCACTTCGAGATAAGGCAAAAAGACGGAAAGAACAACAGCTAAAACAATGCTGACTTTCTTAATAGAGCTTAAGAAATCTCTGAATTGGGCCACAATAGGTGAACCATAAAGTAATTTAACAGATAAATGGGACCTCGTGGTTTGCGCGTCTACTCCATACTCCCCTAGCAGACCCCCCTGTATGATTCATATTTTACTATAAAGTGTAAAACCTAATGAAAAAACATCATGGAGTAGGTGCGAGGCACTCTCCAGCACCTGGACAACATCCGCCTCTCCAACACCGCCTTAAAGGAGTCCAGCTCCATGCTCACAACATTACTGGCCCTGTGGATTAGTTTATTGAGTCTGTTAGCATCTGTAACCCTCAACACTCCTAAACCCTGTGGAAAGCTTTCCTACAAGAGTTGAAGCTATTGTAGCTGGAAAGGTTGAGCAACATCCTATTAACCCCTGTGGACTAAGAGTGAAATGTGCTTCTGGAAGAATGTTCCAGAAAATTCACACAAACACATTTCTTCTGGAAAGCCTTCCCAGAAGAGCTGAAGCTGTTACAGCTGTAAATCAAATCAAATCAAATCAAATCACTTTTATTGTCACATCACATGTGCAGGCACACTGGCACAGCACATGCGAGTGAAATTCTTGTGTGCGAGCCCCACAAGCAACAGAGATGTGCAAACACAACAACACAAACGAGCAAAATACAAGAATGGCCAACCTGAAACTGTGTGTATACTGTATAAACTGTGTATACTAAATATTTTCCTACGTGTGTGTGTGTGTGTGTGTGTGTGTGTGTGTGTGTGTGTGTGTGTGTGTATACACATTTTTACAAATTAAATAGTAAAAAAAAAAAAAAAAAAAAAAAAAAAAATAATAATAATAATAATAAAATATATAAAATATACAGAGTTGAATATGTGCAGAACAAGTGGCATTTATATACAGTGTGGAGTGCATAATGTTGAAGTTCCAGTAGTGAAGCTGAGGTGTCTATGACGTGTTCAGCAGTCTGATGGCCTGGTGGAAAAAGCTGTCTCTCAGTCTGCTGGTACGGGACCGGATGCTGCAGAACCTCCTTCCTGATGGAAGCAGTCTGAACAGTTTATGGCTGGGGTGACTGGAGTCCTTGATGATCCTCCCCGCTTTCCTCAGGCAGCGCTTCCTGTAGATGTCTTGGAGGGAGGGAAGCTCACCTCCAATTATCCGTTCAGAGCACCGCACTACTCGCTGGAGAGCTTTGCAGTTGTAGGCGGTGCTGTTGCCATACCAGGTGGTGATGCATCCAGTGAGGATGCTCTCAATGGCACAGTGATAGAAGGTCCTGAGGATGCGGGGGCTCAGTCGTAGGTGTAGAGTGAGTACAGGAGAGGGCTCAGTACACACCCCTGTGGAGCACCAGTGTTCAGTGTGATGGGGGATGAGGTGATGCTGCCCAGTCTGACCACCTGGCGTCTGTCAGACAGGAAGCTAAGGATCCAGCTGCAGAGGGAGCTGCTCAGTCCTAGATCCTGCAGTTTCCTGTCCAGCTTCGAGGGAACGATGGTATTGAATGCTGAGCTGTAATCTACAAACAGCATCCTCACATACGTGTCTCTCTTCTCCAGGTGTGACAGGGCAGTATGTAGTGTCAGGGCTATGGCATCATCAGTGGACCTGTTGTGGCGGTATGCAAACTGTAGAGGGTCCAGTGAGTCGGGTAGTGCAGAGCAGATGAAGTCCCTGACCAGCTTCTCGAAGCATTTGCTTACGATGGGGGTCAGGGCTACAGGTCGCCAGTCGTTCAATGAGGAGATGGTGGAGGATTTGGGTACAGGGACGATGGTGGCCATTTTGAAGCAGGCTGGGACTACAGACAGAGAGAGGGAAAGGTTGAAGATGTGCGTGAACACTCCAGCCAGCTGAGCCGCGCATGACCTGAGGACGCGGCCGGGAATCCCGTCCGGACCAGTAGCTTTGCGTGCGTTCACCTTCCTGAAGCACTTCCGCACATCCTCCTCAGACACAGTGTGCGCACTGACATCATCCGCGGTGCGCACACTGTCCGGTCTCATGGTGTTCGCCGTGTTGAATCTAGCGTAGAATACGTTTAGATCCTCACACAGAGAGGCCGTGGTCTGCGGTGTGCTGGTTTTCCCTCTAAAGTCTGTGATCGTGTTTAGTCCCTGCCACATACTCCGAGGGTTGTCAAACTGTTGCTCCACCCTGTCCCTGTGCTCACGTTTGGCTGCTTTGATCGTCTTCCGGAGTTGGTAATGTGCGTGTTTGTAGTCCGATGTGTTCGCGGAGGCAAAGGCGGTGTTCCGTGCCGCCAGTGCCGCGCGAACATCCCCGTTAATCCAGGGTTTTTGATTTGGGAAGGATTTGACTGTTCTGGATGGGACGACATCTTCCACGCATTTCCTGATAAATCCGCAGACTGAGTCTGTGTATTCATCAATGTCTCTGGCGGCCACGTGAAACATTTCCCAGTCCGCGTGATCAAAACAGTCCCGCAGCGCAGACTCCGATTGGTCCGTCCAACAGTGCACCGCCCTCCGGGTTGGAGCTTCCTGTTTCAGCTTCTGCCTGTAGGCGGGCAGGAGCAGGATGGAGCAGTGATCTGATTGGCCGAATGGGGCGCGGGGGAGGGCTTTGTACGCATCCCGGAAAGAGGTGTAACAGTGGTCGAGTAGCCGATCTCCACGAGTGTTAAAATGGATGTGTTGGTGGAGTTTGGGTGAGACTTTCTTCAGGTTTCCCTTATTAAAGTCTCCGGCTGTGATAAACGCTGCCTCTGGGTGTGCGGTTTCCTCACTGCTGATCGCGCTGTACAGTTCCCTGAGTGCTCGGTCAGTGTCGGCTTGTGGGGGAATGTAAACAGCCGTAATAATCACTGCTGTAAATTCCCTCGGTAGCCAGAATGGCCGGCACTTAATCATCAGGTACTCCAGGTCCGGTGAGCAGAAGGATTTGACCGGGTGCACGTTCGCATAATCACACCAGCTGTTGTTGATCATGAAACACACACCACCGCCTCTGCTTTTCCCAGTAAGATCCTGTGACCTGTCCGCGCGGTGCACAGAGAACCCCGGCAGTTGTATTGCGGAGTCCGGTACTTTGTCCGATAGCCAGGTTTCTGTGAGGCAGATCACGCAGCAGTCCCGCATCTCTCGCTGGAATGAGATCCGTGCCCGAAGCTCGCACAGCTTGTTCTCCAGAGACTGCATATTAGCCAGTAATAAACTGGGTAACGGTGGTCTGTAAGTGCGCCGTCTCAGTCGAACCAGAACGCCAGATCTTCTCCCTCTGCGTCGGCGTTTGCGGCCTCCAGGGCCAGAGAACAAAGGCGTCTCAGGTGAGATGAATGGGGGGTCTGCAAACGGAGCGTCCGTGTTGCAAAACTTGAACTCCGGAAAGTTATAAGAAGACCGTCTTTTATGTCCAGTAAGGTTTGTCGGTCGTACACAAGGAGACAAGTGCTGCTCGTGAAAAAATAAAGGAAAAGTAAAATTAAACACAGAAGAAAGCCGTTGCTTGGGGGAGCTCGCGACGAGGCTGCCATACTCGGCGCCATCTTGAACGTACAACGTAAATGCTGGGCCAACACCACATTAAGCCCTGTGGTTTTAGAATGGCATGTCTCTCACTTTAGGGTGGATGTAGCTCACGCGGTAGCACAGATGATCGACTTTAGGGAAGGGTGGTGTTTCATTCACTGGCTGCTCAGGTCTTCATGCCAAATATCCTTGGGAACGATACTAACACCAAGTTGCTCAGTGTGTGCGGATGTTAGATAGAAAGCACTTCAGCACAGAAAAAAGTGCTTGTATGAATGGGTGAAAAACACATGATGTGTAAAGCTCTTGGAGTGCTCCGAGAGAGCAGGAAAGAGCCATATAATAATCAGCAGAGGTGTGGACTCGAGTCACATGACTTGGACTCGAGTCAGACTCGAGTCATTAATTTTATGACTTTAGACTTGACTTGAAAAAATGTTCTAAGACTTGTGACTTGACTTGGACTTTTACACCAATGACCTGGGACTTGAATTGGACTTGAACCGGTTTACTTGAAAAGACTTGATATTTTACCCCAAATATAAAATTTAACATGCATATTATATAGAGATTGAAAATGTGACGTCATTCACGGGTAGAACCGCAAAGGATTCTGGGAACTCGTGGCAAGCGGTACTAGCGCACGCAGGCTTTCAATTGAAATCAGTCACACAGCGATAAAAAGAAACACAAAAATGGCAAGAAGCTGTTGTATTATTAACTGCAATAGCTGGTCGCATGACAGCCACGGGAAGCCGACGGGTAAAGAGATCGGTTGTTATCGGATTACGTCGCTGAAGAGAAATTGTTCAGCCATGTTTCCGAAGTAACAAAGACGCGACGGATGGCCTGGATTGCAGCCATTCAAAGATCAAATATAACGTCCCAGAACACTCCAGCTCACAGGTTAGTCTGCTCCAAGCATTTACACGAAGGTCAGTCTGCTGTTGTAGTTAACATAATTGGTGATATAGGTTACAAGCAAGTCTGGCGCTGAACAGAAATGGTCGCGCTATGCTCCTTTATTTATTGTGCATAAATAGTGAATTGTCCTGACACAATATTGTGTTTCGCTTCTGTTATTATGGTACATTGACAAAAACATAATACTTTTATTCACAGGATAAAACAGGTTTTTTGTATCACTAATTGCCCAGTACGATTACAGCATACAGTATTATTGTCACTGCTACATTTCTGTGATGCTACCAGAAATTATTTCCACTACTAATTAATTACCATTGAGCTCAAAGGTCCTATTAATAAACGGTTAAGGAATGTGTATTTATGAAGACGATTTGTGAGACTGGTAAACTTATGATACGTACGATGGTCTTTCGTTCTACACGGTGCATTTCAAGGTCCTGCACCCATCCGTCGGTAAACTGTACCTGGGCTTGTTGCAGTGACCTGAAGTTACTAAACTTCATGAGTGTATGCACTCACTCCAAGAACCGTATGATTATAAATATGCATATAAATATGCTAAGATGAGATAGCTGACTTCATCTAACTAGCAAATGTTGTCCAGGCTACGTTGGTGATACAGTTTTTTTTAATGTGTATGATATTTTTGTCATGCGATTTTAAAGCTGGTCCTACAACCGCATCCAAGAATAACATGCAGCTTATCTCAGAACTGTCGGTGAAAATTATTCTTGGAGCTAGGTTTAATTGAGCTGCATTTTAAAGAGGTGCAATTTCACAATTTGTGTATATTTTCTAAGTTCACTATTTTGTCATGTGTTGAGAAAAACACAGATTTTAAAATTACATGGTCTAATATTTACATTTAGCATAACTGCAACATTATTTTTTCGTTTTTTTTTTTAAAGACTCGAAAGGACTTGAAATTCAAAGTTTCAGACTTGTGACTTGACTCGGACTTTTACACCAGTGACTTGAGACTCGACTCTGACTTGCCTGACATTACTTGAGACTTGACTTGAGACTTGAGGATAAAGACTTGAGACTTACTTGAGACTTGCAAAACAATGACTTGGTCCCACCTCTGATAATCAGACCATTTACTCAAGTTCATAGGTGTGTGAAGACAGACGAGGGAATAATTTTGGCAACATAGCGTATGTAAAGTAGCTTTTCTAGTGGAGAGTTTTAGCAGATTGGTCAAGATAAAGGCAAAGCAGCCTTTGAAAACTGTTTGCTTTGTGACGAACTCTGACCTGTTTGACTGTCACAAAAAACAAACCAACAACAAGACTCAGTGCCAAATTCTAATGAAGTGATCTTCTACAGAAATGTGTTTGTGCCAACTTGGCACAGACTCATGTCTGGTTATAGTTCGGGGCGATTGTGGCTCAAGAGTTGGGAGTTCGCCTTGTAATCGGAAGGTTGCCGGTTCGAGCCCCGGCTCGGACAGTCTCGGTCGTTGAGTCCTTGGGCAAGACACTTCACCCGTTGCCTACTGGTGGTGGTCAGAGGGTCCGGTGGCGCCAGTGTCCGGCAGCCTCGCCTCTGTCAGTGCGCCGCAGGGTGGTTGTGGCTACACTGTAGCTGCCATCACCAGTGTGCGAATGTGTGCGTGAATGGGTGGATGACAGGTTGTGTAAAGCGCTTTGGGGTCCTTAGGGACTAGAAAAGCACTATACAAATACAGACCATTTATTTCTCAGATTATTGATTTAATTTCATTTATTGAATTTACCTGTTCATAAATCACACTAGTGTCTCTTCCTTACTCCTGTAGGTCACCAGTTCATCAATAAGTGGGCAATGCTAACCGAAGGTGGTGACATTAGCACTGGGGTCAAAGGTTATATCAAGTGTGACATCAGCCTTTCATCGAAGGGAGATACCATGCAGCCAGGACAAAAAGCAAGTGATGCCGAGGAGCAGATAGACAAGTATGAACCATCTTTTTAATGTCATTCATAATTTAACTGACCCGATGTTTTTGTAGATTTCGTAGAAAGAAATTGTCTGTTTTGTTTGTTTTCAGTCTAGGATCCAGTTTTCAAGATATCATTTTCAATATGTCTGTGAAGGTTCTCAGTCATCCAGGTCACGGTAGTCTAAGGAGCTTGGAAAGAAAAGTCAGGACTTTTTAAAATAATAATGCACATAATTATTTTAGATTTCCATATCACTCCCATAGGGCTTACAGTTTTTTCTGATTGCTTAAGCACATTTTTTGTAACTATTGGCTAATTTTGCAAAACTCTTCACGCAAATAAGAAAACCTGTCACCCAATCATCAAAACATTGTAGTTCTCTTGCAAAAGCAAACACAGCTAGATTAACTCTTCACACCTTCGTAAAAATGGTGTTTCCGTATCAAACAGTACACACAAGCCATCATCTACTAAGCACACAATGCGCCAACTGCACACTGATGGTATGAATACAAAACACATCTGGCCTTTGCTTTCTCTGTGCACAAGGTAGGCTATGTCAGTTTGAGCTCATACTTCTGTCATAGATCCATAAGCATAGAGGGATCCAAACTTCAAGTACTGGTGTTTATTCAAACACATCAAAACAAACACAAGTGTTTATTTCCAAGTATAGGATTATTTGCAATCGCCATAATGACTATATGGGTTACTTGGTCTGCAGTGAACATGCTTCCTCTGCCCCAGCATCTGGTCATCTAGCAACTCTGTAAAGTAACAACTTCAGTATTTTTACATCAATGGTATTGGTGTGTTTCTCATTGGCATATGGCAGTGCTACAAATCTTTGTGCGAAGTGACTGTACTCACCGATTCTCATTTCAAGATGTCCTTATGGTGCTTGCTACAGTGTAGCGGCTCGAGTTAGGCTGGACCTGTTGGCCAGCTACCCTCAGGGTCATTCCACGGTTGATTACATGGTCCACTATTGTAGCTCTGATGTCATCAGCAATTCTATTTCTTACTCTTCCTACCCTTCCTCTCCCCCCTCCTCATCTTCCTCTCCCCCTTCCTCGTCTTCCTCTTGCTCCTCCTTGTCCTTGTCGTCCTCTTCATCCTACTTCTTCACCTCCACGTCCTCTTCCTCGGCCTCCTCTACTTATCACTCTTTCTGCTCCCTCCATTGTACTCCGCACACACAGCTTACCTGTATTATAGTGCTTAGGCTGATTGCAAAGTGAACTAATTATCTAAAAAAGTTTTCACATGTGAAAGTGTGCCAGACAGTTGGCAAATTAGTGTTAATGATAGCCATACATGTGTATACTTTTGCTAGGAGTGTGTTGGAAATGTGGTAATTGAGTGTTGTGCAGTGAATTGTGCCTACAGTTTTGCAAAGTGTGTGTTACAAAATTGCAAACTGAGTGCAAAGCAGTTTTTGTGCTTTTAGTTTTGCAAACTCAGTGAGTGGTTTTGCTATAAGTCTGAATAGTTTTAGAGATTGTGCTACAGGAATCACAGTTAGGGTTTAAGCATTCAGAAAAAACTGTAAATCTGGGACTCTCCACCATTTGACCTTAGAACTGAAGAAGCTTCTCGGATGAGAGGTGAAACGTCTTCAAGCAACTTAAAGAAGTCCAGACGCTTTTCTTTCCAAGCTCCTTAGACTATCATTTTCAAATTTTGTGTGATGGTAGATGCCAGTACCAGCTCGAACTGATTTAATTTTTCTGAAAACCAGGTTAATGTCAAGGCCACCAAAGATTTTACATTACCCACAATTTTTATGAACATCAAAACAATATACTATGTTTTGATGTACATGAGTACCATTGGTTGGCAAAGCATTTGATCTTCACCTTTATTATAAATGCTAAAAGTCAAAGTAGACCTATATTGAATAATATATCACATGACAGGGCATGGAGAAAGCTGCAAAACACCTCCCAGTTCATTGTTCCTTCAGTGGGCTGGTTTCAGTCATTATGCAAATGTACTAAGATTGAAACCTGCAGTCAGCTGAGACTGAAGACGTCACCTGATGATGACGAAACGTTTCTCCCACAAAACGCTACGTCCAGATGAACAGAATCAACTTTTGGAGATTTACTTTCCTGGATGATTGAGATGCATCAACACACTTTTTTTCAGTACAAAGCCCTACAATGTTACAAAATTCCATGAATATATCTTAAAGTCTAAAGTTTTTACTGCTTATAGAAGCTAAAGATTTCATTCAAGTTGCTCCGATCATATGAGTAAAAAATGACACCTGTTTCATTTTCATTTTAGAATGTAACGCTTCAAAGTCATAGGTAGAAGCTCCAGGTCAGACGAATTAGGAAAATCTTTCTCTTGAATCATTTCCAAACGTTAGAGCAATATATTTATCATTAAGGGACACATTTTTTCAATACAACATTATTTAACATTATTATTTGACTTCATAATGACAATTAATTGATATATTACTCTAAATGTCCATGTTAACAATGTTTCAGTTTCAGTTTTCAGGTTTTTTTTGTGATATGCAAGTTAGCACAGGGTCAACATTGCAATGAAATGTGTTTATGTGTTATGTTGACATCACCTGATCTATGAAAATAATGCACATCATTATTGGAGATTTCCATATCACTAATACTTACATCAGCATAAAACATCAAGGTCTTAGTATAGTTGTTGTATAGTATAGCACTTCTTATCCTCCCGTACTTTCCCGTATTGAGATACATTTTTTAATGTCATTTATGTAAATAAATCAGTCAAGGAGATGCTGTGAGCACCACTGTGCTTACGTGAAAAACAAACTTGACTGTTGTCCACATCACAATGAAAAGAAATATTGTTCTTCTGGAAAATAGTGCCAAGTGGCACCTGGTACAAAGACAAAAGGTGGTCCAAGAATGGAAACTTATGTTACTCCTCAAGGGAGGGAAGCAGAGGTGCAGCTAAAACTATCAGTGCTGACACAGAAACTTATCAGAGAGGAAGGACCTAAACCATTGGAGAGCTGAGGCAGTGATGCCCACCCACCAGTCATGATCCACAGTGTCAAAGGCATCAGTAACATGCAGTGGCATGCAAAAGTATTCGGCCCCCTTGAACTTTTCCACATTTTGTCACATTACAGCCACAAACATGAATCAATTTTATTGGAATTCCACGTGAAAGATGTTACGAAATCAGTTCTTTTTATTCCTCGAAGCATCCAGAGATGGCACCGGAACTCAGTAGTCATTCCACAAAACCTTTATTCATCTTCATTTAAGCATGCATCTTCTAGAAGGGAAGACGTGCCAGGCCGGTGTCCCTCTGCAGAATCTTCCACCTCTTTGTTAGTTACAGCCAGCTTTATAGAAGTGACCCCATCATGAAACCCCCATGGTGCGCTGCAAACCCTGTGTGTCTGTGTTTATGCACGAGCATGTGAGTGCCTGTGTGTGCGCATACCCGCGTGTCTATGTGAGTGCACGTGAGTGACTGTGTGCGCGTACCTGTGTGTATGTGTGTGTACGTGAGTGAGTGAGTGTGCATGTAGGTGTGGGTGTGTCGTAACAGTCAAAGCACTGTGTGTGTCTCTGCATACGTGACTTCCTGGGGGTCATAAAAGTAATCTCCTCACCCAAGCCACACCAAATTCCTCTACACAACATAGAAAACAGAGTTAACATATTACAAACACTGAGACCCCCACTCTGCATCCACTGGGTCGTTGGCCTCTTGTTGTCTTACATTTACAGATAAGCATGTGGAGAGTCTCCTGCAAACCTACTTCTAAGTTTATAACAATTATGAGTTTTTATTAAAGGTACAAGCATCAGCATCAGCAACCCCCAACTGTAGCTTCCTGTCTCCTGGCAGGCAGGCAGACCCCCAGTGTCCATAAATTCCTTTCTCTCTAAACAATTACACTCTCAGGCTACAGCTAAGCCAAACTGAAACACAGACCAATCCCTCCTTATTCCTCTGATCTAAACAAATTTAACACATCATATTATAATAATTATTTTCTTGTACTCACAAAGACCAACACAAAGTGGTGTACACGTGAGAAGTCATACATGATTCCAAACATGTTTTACAAATAAATAACTGCAGAGTGGGGTGTGGTAATTATTCAGCCCCCTGAGTCAATACTGTGTAGAACCAGCTTTTGCTGCAGTTCCAGCTGCCAGTCTTTTAGGGTCTGTCTCTACCAGCTTTGCACATCTACAGACTGAAATCTTTGCCCATTCTTCTTTGCAAAACAGCTCCAGCTCAGTCAGATTAGATGGACAGCGTTTGTGAACAGCAGTTTTCAGATCTTGCCACAGATTCTCGATTGGATTTAGATCTGGACTTTGACTGGGCCAGTCTAACACATGGATATGTTCTGTTTTAAACCATCGCATTGTTGCCCGGGCTTTATGTTTAGGGTCGTTGATGCTGGAAGGTGAACCTCCGCCCCAGTCTCAAGTCTTTTGCAGACTCTAAGAGGTTTTCTTCCAAGACTGCCCTGTATTTGGCTCCATCCATCTTCCCATCAACTCTGACCAGCTTCCCTGTCCCTGCTGAAGAGAAGCCCCCCCAGAGCATGATGCTGCCACCACCATATCTGACAGTGGGGATGGTGTGTTCAGAGTGATGTGCAGTGTTAGTTTTCTGCCACACATAGCGTTTTGCATTTTAGCCACTAAGTTCCATTTTGGTCTCATCTGACCAGAGCAGCTTCTTCCACATGTTTGCTGTGTCCCCACATGGCTTGTGGCAAACTGCAAACGGGACTTCTTCTGGTTTTCTGTTAACAATGGCTTTCTTCTTGCCACCATAAAATGGTAAATTACCATAAAGGCCAACTTTGTGCAGTGCACGACTAATAGTTGTCCTATGGACAGATTCCCCCAGCTTCACTGGGTGAATGGGTTAAATGCAGAGGAACTATTTCCCTATGGGGACTAACACGCACACTTTTTTTATGAGCTGTAGATCTCTGCAGCTCGTCCAGAGTCACCATGGGCCTCTTGGCTGCATTTCTGATCAGCGCTCTCCTTGTTCGGCCTGTGAGTTTAGGTGGACGGCCTTGTCTTGGTAGGTTTACAGTTGTGCCATTTCTGAATGATCGCTTGAACAGTGCTCCGTGGGATGTTCAAGGCACACTCAGTGCTGTGGTGAGTATTAAATATCACTTTGTATTAGTTCTGCTGGGTTATGCAACATGATATCTGGAGGCAGTGCCGCTGTGCAGCATTTCTGCAAAGAGTGTGGCCCAGGTGCTGTTTCAGGTCATCTCCCGAGTCGTTATCCCGAAAGAGGTACTAGTTGACCAGAACACATTGTTCATTGTCACACTAAAAGAGCTGTACGAATTATTGAGTAGTAAATATGTTCGGACCAGCGTCTGCCACCCTCAGGCTGACAGGTTGGGGGAGCGGCTGAATAAGACTATAAAATCCATGATTAGTAAGTTCTTTCATTTGGATGGACACAATTGGGATCGCTGGTTAGACCCTCTGTTGTTTGCAGTGCAGGAGGTGATCCAGGCGTCCACGGGATTTTCTCCTCTTGAAATGAACATCTTTGAGCCAGTCCAAGGGCTGCTCGAATCAGAGATATCAGTACAGGGAGTGCAGAATTATTAGGCAAATGAGTATTTTGTCCACATCATCCTCTTCATGCATGTTGTCTTACTCCAAGCTGGAAAAGCATTTGCAGAGCGGCTTGGATTATAAAGAATTAATAAACCACTGAAGGTTGTATCGGGGGAGCTCAAGCTTCAATCGAGATTCATGTTACTCATGCTCAGTGCTACAGACAGATGATGTACAGGGAGTGCAGAATTATTAGACAAATGAGTATTTTGTCCACATCATCCTCTTCATGCATGTTGTCTTACTCCAAGCTGTATAGGCTCGAAAGCCTACTACCAATTAAGCATATTAGGTGATGTGCATCTCTGTAATGAGAAGGGGTGTGGTCTAATGACATCAACACCCTATATCAGGTGTGCATAATTATTAGGCAACGTCCGTTCCTTTGGCAAAATGGGTCAAAAGAAGGACTTGACAGGCTCAGAAAAGTTAAAAATAGTGAGATATCTTGCAGAGGGATGCAGCAGTCTCAAAATTGCAAAGCTTCTGAAGCGTGATCATCGAACAATCAAGCGTTTCATTCAAAATAGTCAACAGGGAAGAAGCGTGTGGAAAAACCAAGGCGCAAAATAACTGCCCATGAACTGAGAAAAGTCAAGCGTGCAGCTGCCAAGATGCCACTTGCCACCAGTTTGGCCATATTTCAGAGCTGCAACATCACTGGAGTGCCCAAAAGCACAAGGTGTGCAATACTCAGAGACATGGCCAAGGTAAGAAAGGCTGAAAGACGACCACCACTGAACAAGACACACAAGCTGAAACGTCAAGACTGGGCCAAGAAATATCTCAAGACTGGTTTTTCTAAGGTTTTATGGACTGATGAAATGAGAGTGAGTCTTGATGGGCCAGATGGATGGGCCCGTGGCTGGATTGGTAAAGGGCAGAGAGCTCCAGTCCCACTCAGACGCCAGAAAGGTGGAGGTGGAGTACTGGTTTGGGCTGGTATCATCAAAGATGAGCTTGTGGGGCCTTTTCGGGTTGAGGATGGAGTCAAGCTCAACTCCCAGTCCTACTGCCAGTTTCTGGAAGACACCTTCTTCAAGCAGTGGTACAGGAAGAAGTCTGCATCCTTCAAGAAAAACATGATTTTCATGCAGGACAATGCTCCATCACACGCGTCTAAGTACTCCACAGCGTGGCTGGCAAGAAAGGGTATAAAAGAAGAAAAACTAATGACATGGCCTCCTTGTTCACCTGATCTGAACCCCATTGAGAACCTGTGGTCCATCATCAAATGTGAGATTTACAAGGAGGGAAAACAGTACACCTCTCTGAACAGTGTCTGGGAGGCTGTGGTTGCTGCTGCACGCAATGTTGATGGTGAACAGATCAAAACACTGACAGAATCCATGGATGGCAGGCTTTTGAGTGTCCTTGCAAAGAAAGGTGGCTATATTGGTCGCTGATTTGTTTTTGTTTTGTTTTTGAATGTCAGAAATGTATATTTGTGAATGTGGAGATGTTATATTGGTTTCACTGGTAAAAATAAGTAATTGAAATGGGTATATATTTGTTTTTTGTTAAGTTGCCTAATAATTATGCACAGTAATAGTCACCTGCACACACAGATATCCCCCTAAAATAGCTAAAACTAAAAACAAACTAAAAACTACTTCCAAAAACATTCAGCTTTGATATTAATGAGTTTTTTGGGTTCATTGAGAACATGGTTGTTGTTCAATAATAAAATTATTCCTCAAAAATACAACTTGCCTAATAATTCTGCACTCCCTGTATATGCAAAAGCTTAAGCTATTATGAGACTTGCCTTTGTGCTGCTCATCCCTCCACTTGTTGCTCATAATTCGTAGCAAATTTGATATAAGTGTATGGTTTATGGTCATCCTCAGGAACCTGTTGATTCCAGAGGGGTTTCCTTCTGAACGACCATGGGCTCGTTTCTGTGTGAAGGTGTATCGAGCTGAAGGCCTTCCCCGCAACAACTCCAGCATCATGGCTAATGTCACCAAGGCCTTCATAGGAGAAAACACAGCACTCATAGACCCATATGTTGTGGTCAGCTTCTTCAAACAAGTGGTTGGTTAAATGTCATTTATTAGCAGATAAGTCTGATCATTTATATTTAGAAATTAAACATAAAAGCTACTTTTCACTGCCTCCTTGTTCTGAGGGTCACTGGGGCTGGTATCTCTGCAGGTGATTTGGGAGGCTTTTACACTAGAGTGTAAAATTATACATTTATACAGTGTTTTACTATTTACATCATAAGCACTTTGCACCAGGAGCCCCCTCGCAGTGAAGTGGCAGTACTTGCCACTGTGCAAATCAATATCACGTTCTAATCATTTACTCGTCCCTTCAGGGTCGGACGTCAACACAAAAGTCGACAGCAGATCCAGTGTGGAATGAGCAGATTGTCTTCACTGAAATGTTTCCTCCTCTGTGTCAGAGACTGAAGATCCAGGTATGAACGCAGAAGTGCTCACTTCATGTTTGTATGTAGTTTCACTGTAATTTACACTTAGAAAGAGTCATGTTTTAAGTCCATAATCACTGACCTCATATCAAACTAATGTTTCTAGAATTCTGGCTTCTCTTTCCTCGTAGGTTTGGGATGAGGGAAGCATGAACGACGTTGCCATTGGAACCCATTACTTTGACCTGAGATGCATCTCCAATGAACAGGATGGTGACAGAGGTAGGAAACAAAGTCCATGACACAAGAATTACTGAGGAACTGTTAGTTGATCTGTGGTGACTTTTATATCTCTTGTTTTTATTATTTCTCCAGGGTTTTTACCAACATTTGGCCCTGCTTGGATCAACCTGTATGGGTCTGCTCGAAATTTTTCTTTGGGTGATGACACAGGGGAGCTTAATGAGGGCATTGGAGAAGGTGTGTCGTACAGGTAATATTAAAAGTTCATTCTGAGAAAAACTTATTTTGGGGTCTTTACCTTACAACATAAAGTGTCTGTTGTTGTGATTTGGCACTATGTAAGTAAAACTGAATTGAATGGAAAGGAACTGAATTAAACTGAAACCAATGAGCTGCCCGATTTCTGTTGGTATCAGGGGCCGACTCTACATGGAGCTGGCTGTTGAGATTCTGTCGGGAGGGACAGGGTCAGACTCCAAACTTAGCCGTATTATGAAGCCAATAAAAGATGCTAAAGCAGGAAAAGCTGGAGGAGGAGCAGGCACAGGTGGAGCTGCTGATGATGACAAAGGAAGAGCTGCAGCAGAGGTCCTGCCTGTGGATCCTCCTCCTGTGGTAAGAGGAGTGTGTGTGTGTGTGTGTGTGTGTGTGTGTGTGTGTGTGTGTGTGTGTGTGTGTGTGTGTGTGTGTGTGTGTGTGTTCCAGTATTTTATCAGTATTTACACACTGAGGTTAATTATGGAGTTCCACAGGGTTCAGTGCTAGGATCAATTCTGTTTACATTATACATGCTTCCCTTAGGCAGCATCATTAGAAGACATAGCATACATTTACACTGCTATGCAGATGACACCCAGCTCTATCTGTCCATGAAGCCAGATAACACACACCAATGAGTTAAACTGCAGGAACGTCTTAAAGACATAAAGACCTGGATGGCCGCTAACTTTCTGCTTCTTAATTCAGATAAAACTGAGGTTATTGTACTTTAGCAATGGGTGCCATTTAGCTCAGTGCATTGAACAGGCAACCACATGTCGTACAACTGAAAGTGGCCAGCCCAGGTGTGAGTCCAACCTGCCGCCCTTTACTGCATGTCTTCCCCTCTTTCTTTTCCTCTGCTTTCCTGCCATTTCTTCACTGTATCTGTCAATAAAGTTGTAAAAGGCCCCAAATAAAAAATACAAAAAAACCCAGCAATATGATATACAACCAGGTGCCTACTCAGCATGGCATTACCTTGGCCTCCAGTAACACTGTGAGGAACCTTGGAGTCATTTTTGACCAGGACATGTCCTTCAATGCACATATTAAACAAAGAATTCAAAATCCTGCTCCTCACATACAAGGTCTTAAATAATCAGGCCCCATCTTATCTTAATGACCTTGTAGTACCATATCACCCTATTAGAGCACTTCGCTCTCGCTCTGCAGGCCTACTTGTTGTTCCTAGAGTATTTAAAAGTAGAATGGGAGGCAGAGCCTTCAGTTTTCAGGCCCCTCTTCTGTGGAACCAGCTTCCAGTTTGGATTCAGGAGACAGACACTATCTCTACTTTCAAGATTAGGCTTCAAACTTTCCTTTTTTCTAAAGCACATAGTTAGGGCTGGACCAGGTGACCCTGAATCCTCCCTTAGTTATGCTGCAATAGACGTAGACTGCCGGGGATTCCCATGATGCACTGGGTTTTTCCTTTCCAGTCACCTTTCTCACTCACTATGTATTAACAGACCTCTCTGCATTGAATCATATCTGTTATTAATCTCTGTCTCTCTTCCACAGCATGTCTTTATCCTGTCTTCCTTCTCTCACCCCAACCAATCACAGCAGATGGCCCCGCCCCTCCCTGAGCCTGGTTCTGCTGAAGGTTTCTTCCTGTTAAAAGGGAGTTTTTCCTTCCCACTGTCGCCAGAGCACTTGCTCATATAGGGTCATATGATTGTTTTGTCTGTATTATTGTAGGGTCTACCTTACAATATAAAGCACCTTGAGGCTACTGTTGCTGTGATTTGGGAGTATACAAGTACAATTGAGTTGAATTGAACCTAATTCTGAGAGCTTCCACCAAAGCTAAATATATCAATTACACAAAAGATTTTTCTAACTGGGAACCATAAAACCATTGCGTTAACAACATGCTGAAAAAGCATCTAATGGGGCAACATCATGCTGCCTTTTTCTAAAGTCAGATAAAATTCCAGGACTTTTGGCAGGACTTGCAAACAGTTCATGATTTTAGTAGTTTTACTGACCTGCAATGTCTCCCTCTGGATGAGAGCATAGTGAAGCGTAAAAATGCATTTAGTAAAGTAATTAAGTATGGTTGAAATGTAGTCATACTTTAAATATTTCAATTTTATGCTGCTTTCTAGTTTTCTTCATTATTGTACTTCAAACCACTTTTTAATTGTTTAGATTTCTCCTTTCATGCAGATTTTAAAATATGGTTCTAGTGATTCTCTTTTGTGTCTGGGGATTCAAAGCGCTTTATGCAACATGCAGCATCCTAATAAATAGCCTAATAGCATCTAATTATGATTAAAAAGTGTAAATACATGTTTTACCATTTGTACAGTGCCACTTTTCATCTATTTTTCTATACAAAGGCACATGAGCTTGAAAATTAAACACAGGTTTCACATTTTTCTACACGCTTGTACCTGGTACTTGGTCCCTCGTGTATCACCTCACTGAAAAATTCTGGAAACCTCCGTGTCTCCAGATGGATAATTACTTTCTCCATTTAGGTTGTGCAAAAAGAGTATTGTGCAAATTTCAGAGAAATGAATACATGAAGATGTTTCTGTGTCCAGCTTAATGCAGACGACAATGAGAGCTTCCTGCTGTTTGGTGCGTTGTTTGAGGCCACCATGATTGACAGGAAAATTGGAGACAGGCCTATCAGCTTTGAGTTCTCTCTCGGTAAGTGGATGTGTGGAGTGTTAAGGAGTTTAGTGTCCTGCTAATCATTTAGTCACATAATCCAAACATGAAGAATAATACCAGTCTTGCATTTATGTGGTTAATATATAATGAAACTATCATTTACTATTCCTCCCACTATCAGGTAACTATGGTAACACCTTAGAGTCTGCCCCTCAGCCCACTATCAGTTTCACCAGTCCTGCAGTCCCTCGGAGGATGCCAAGAGTGCTGGATTTCCCAGACACTAGTGATGTGTTCGGCTCGTTCTCTCTCAGCACCTCCCCTAACAGTCCTACTTCCCCCCTGCTACCCAGAGAAACTCAAGACGCTGCCATGACTTCAAAATCCACCACATCTCCAGAAAAACCAATCATTGTGGAAGGAAACAGGTTGAGTCACTTTGCTGATCCTTTGAAAAACATTAAAGTTCTTGTGGATGTCAGAAACTCTGTTCTATGCACCAAAGACAGCACGTTTAATTTTCATTGGACAGTCATTGCAAACCGTGGATTTCTTTTTAAAATTTGCAATAAAACATAAACAGTGCCTTTATTAGAAAGCACAGATAGACAGATGGAAAGAGAGCGGGTGAGTGACATGCAGCAAAGGTTCAGCCAACAGGAAGTCACGCATCATAAGCTGTCAGTGTACTGGTCGAGCTACGTCCCTACCATTACCTAGGCTCACGAGCTTTGTGCAGGGACTAAAAGAACAAGATTTCCTATACAAGTAATGGTAATGGATTGGATTTATATAGCGCTTTTCAAGGCACCCAAAGCGCTTTACAATGCCACTATTCATTCACTCTCACATTCACACACTGGTAGAGGCAGCTACAGTTGTAGCCTCAGCTGCCCTGACAGAGGCGAGGCTGCCATATCGCGCCATCGGCCCCTCTGGCCATCACCAGTAGGCGGTAGGGTAAAGTGTCTTGCCCAAAGACACAACGACCAGGACAGAGAGCCTGGGGACCGAACCGGCGACCTTCCGGTTACAGATGCGCTTCCCAACCCCCTGAGCCACGGTCGCCCCCCCAAGTAGCCGAAATGAGCTTTCTCCTGGCCTCTCACTTACTGACAGGGTGAGGAGTTCAGCTTAGAGTAGAGCTGCTACTCCTCCACATTGAAAGGAGCCAGTTGAGGTGATTCAGGCATCTGATTTGACCTCCTGGTGAGGTGTTCTGGGCGTGTCAGCAGGCCTTTTATCGCCTCTGTGATTCCTCACATAAGCTGGAGGAGGTGGCTGGGGGGGGGATGGAGGTCTGGGCTTCTCCCCTGTTGTTGAATAAGAGGTTGCATGGATGGATGGATTAGGTTACTGGTGCTAATGATGTTAATAAAGGAGAGTCAATAATATTTAATAATAATAAATCACTCCTAGCCAAACCTATTGATATTAACAAATCATTAACAGTAGTGGACTGAAACAGTATCATTTTTTTTCTTTTTGTAAAGTTTCAAGTTTACAGTGTGTGTGTGTGTGTAGGTACTACATGTACTTGCCTCTGGAGAAGCAGAAGCCATGTATTAATGTGCTGAGTCACTGGGAAGAAAGAACCTACCGAATGCACAACTCAAACATGCTGGACAACATAGCAGTTCTTCTTGTATGTATACACACACACACACACACACACACACACACACACACACACACACACACACACACACACACACACACACACACACACACACACAGAGCGAAACACATCTCATCTCTTTCAGTGTTAGTTCCATGATTGTTAGTATGCAAATTCTTATTCTTGGGATGTAGGCAGTGACAGTTTCTGTATATTCCTGAAAGTCTGTGGTGTTGTCGTGTGTGGCGGCCTGTGGTGGAAAAGCAGTGCCTCTGAGGACCCTTCTGGCCACACCTGTACCTGCTTACGAACTGGTTTGGTGACTTTGACCAGGGGCCTGTGGGAACCCATGGCACACCTAGATTTCTGCCTGTACTGACCCTTATGCAAAATAGGTGGAATTAAGACACAGTTCCAAAAGCAAACACAACTGATCAGTGCTGAGAGTGGTCCTGTTGCTGAGGTTGGGATGATCCTGTAATCTCTTATGAACGACCTCCAACGCTTCTATGACTGGGATGCAAGTGAAGACAGATGTAACATCTCTCTCTCACTGTACATGTACTGTTTATAAAATTAGGGAAACATAACCTGCACAAACAAAATAATTTGCAGGACAAATGGTTGACATCAATTTTGTTCGATTTGAAGAAGGTAGGGGGGGCAACTTCACTCACATGTGTTTATAAGGTTGGGGAAACCTGCAGTCAGCTGAGACTGAAGAAGTCACTTGGATGAGTGACGAAACGTTTCTCCAACTGAAAATGTCCAGATGAACAGAATCAACCTTTTGGGATTTACTTACCTGGATGATTAAGCACGCATCAAGACGTTATTTTATTAAACATTTTAAAATGTTAGCAGCACAATCAAACATTTTTGCAGCACAAACCAGCACAAACGTTTGACATCAATTTTGTTTGATTCCATTAATATGGGGGGGCTGGTTGACCTCTAGAAATTTTTGTTAATATCTTTAAAATAATAGCGGCACAAACAAAAATTTCTGCAGCACAAACCAGCACAAACGTAGCACAAATGTTTGATACCACTTTTGTTGGATTTGAAGAAGGTGGGGGGGGGGGGGCAACTTCACTCACATCATATCTTAAAGAAATGGACTGTCAACAACTGATGTGTGTTGATGAGTGTGTTAAAACTTCATTCTACTGTATATTAAGACACAGTGACACTTGATACATTTGTTAAAGTGAAAAAGTGACTTGGCTTTGACTGACCTGATAACTGTGTCAACATATCACCTACACTCACCTACACTCGTGAGAGAAACTTCATCTTCATGTCTTGCAGGAGGAGGGGGTGACAAATGCATGGGAGCTCCACAGAAAGTCAGATCCTGCAGCCGAGCTGCTGATGAAATCTGTCCTCCAGGACTTTTGTGCAGATGCCAGGTAATCACAGCAACTCTTTAATGCTACTTTGTGAGCTAACTGTCTCACGTGGTTCACTTCCTGGGAAAATAAAGGCCAAACAATCAACTTAAATAATTAATTTAAATTTGAATAAAAATGTATTATTTTATAGCACAGAGCATAGCAGCAAATGTGATCTGACATTACAAGTCAATAAATACTGAGAACAGAACTCCTACAGCAAAAACAGTTTACTTAATAGTTGTCATTGTTCTAATTTTAGACATTCAAACTCCATTGTCACATTTTAAGCCATGACAGACTTAACAGACATTAACTTTGTCCATGGAATTGAAGCTTAGAATGTCTTCATAATGACACCATCCTTCCATGCTGGAGACCAAACTCCTGCAACGCTTGTACGGGGACTAAATGGCCCATAACCCCAAATTCCTGAAACACACAGGGGGAACGTCATCCACCCCAGGGGCCTGGCCACCAAGGAGTTGTTTAACTAACTCAGTGACCTCATCCCCAGTGATGGGCAGTGATAGACGAATCAGCCCACTCCACTCATCTCCAAGTTCTGCTTCCTCTACAGAAAGGATTAAGGAGTTCCTCGAAGCATTCCTGCCTATATAAATTGCATTTATTACTTCTAGGCTGGACAACTGTGGGCTGGACACTTAGACAGTATGGGAGGAATTACTAGAAATTAACGAACAGAATATCCAATTCGTACATTTGAAGCAGGATTTTTATCCACTGGAGCTACAACAGATGGAAGAGATTTTCACCATTTCCCCTCTGTGGCTCCAGAGACGGAGGAGACACCGCAGTGAGAAGTGAGGCAAGCGGAGCGCCTTACGTGCTAGCTAACAAGCTAACCCATACAGACCATCTCTCCCCATCCTTTTTGTCGCCAATACCAGGACCCGCGCTAACAAGCCAGACCAGATCCAGCTGAACAGTTGTGTTGTGATTGTCACCGAGATAACAACATCCCCGACACTGTGGTGGAGCTTGAGAGCTGCTCTCTGTTTGATTACCTGGATACCATGGATCAGGGACTTTCTCACCAACCAGCCTCAGGTGGTGAGAGTAGAACAGAGCATCATCCACCCTGGTCCTGAATAGGACCTCACTTGCACAAGTACTTTTACAGAGCTGTGATCAAGAGCATACTCTGCCACGGCACGACTGTGGGGTACGGCAGCCGCACAGCCCAGGACAAAAAAGACTTGGCCTGGTCAAAATGCCCAGTGGATTGTGGGGGGACAGCTAACAGACCTCAGTTCAGTGTCTTGATACATGCTCAATCATCCTGGTAACCTCCGTTACTGGTAATGGGCACAAACACGCTCTCAGAATGGTTGACTGGTTCACCAGCTGACATTCCAGATAGGATATCCACCACCTCCCTGTGGATGCCTGGCTAAGACAATCGGGCCAGGACTGGATCCGGAGTTTCGTCATATCCCATGTGACCAGACATCAGGTTATAATGAGCCAACTGGAAAAAAGTTTCCCAGCAGACTTTTGACATAACTGGGTGTGCTCTTTCTGTGTAGTGGTGTCTCAATACAGTCTGTCCCTAATAAACACAAAATGTGAAAATGTCAGGGTTATGTCAGTGCACATCATTTGACCATCAATTTTCATCGCTTGATCGAAGGCTGAGCTTAGAGTGTCGTCACAAGACCGTTCTAGTGGGAAATCTTTTCTGGAGCGAATCATCGCTTTTCATCCTCCACAAGGTCGGTGTCGGACAAGCTCACATCACCGGTGAGAGCAACACAAAGGTCTGATCCCTCGGTCCCATTTCCAGAACTGATGGCAGTGGTCTTCAGGTGAGGCACAGCTGGTCCAGGGCTGCCCAACAGACATCCGGGAATCACTTCCTTGCTGTCAGGCTTGCTGAGTGCTGCCACCTGGGTCTCCCCTGACAGCTGCCACAGCGACCATTCCCCCACAGGACACCGGCTTTCCTGTGCCGTGACCGAAACCATTCTTGGAATGACTGGGGCAGGTGTTATCTCCTTCCCCCATCTTGTGGAGCCTCACTGCAGAGCCTGGGTGAAGTGGTGGCACTGCTAGAGACCCAGCATGAACAATTAAATTTTCCAGAATTTCTGTCTGGCATTTGGCCTGGTCCAGCTGCTGCTGGTGCTCCTCCACCTACTCCTGATACATGGCAGGCAGCTCCACCATCATCTGCGCCAGCACCTTTAATCCGCTGCTTCTGACGTCTTTATTAATTCAGGCTACCAAGTACAGCAGTTGAATCTAAAGTGGATGTACAATAGAGGTTAAAGTCACTAGCACATCCAGAAACTATTCACAGTGCTTCACTTATTTCACATTTTGTCACATTACAGCGTTATTCTAAAATTGATTCACATCCAGCACCCCAGCCATACTGGTCACATGTAGGTGGCATCTATTTTTACTGTGACTCGGGAGGTAGAGCAGGTCATCTGCTTATCAGAAGGTTGGTGGTTTGATCCTTGACTGCTTCAGTCTGTATGGCAAATGTCCTTGGGCAACATACTAACCCCAGGTTTCTCGCCAGTGGATCTGAGTATAAATGTGTGTGAATGTTAGACAGGAACTACTTGCATAGAGCAGATAAATGCTAAATAAGAACCAGTCCATTTACCATTCACCCTATGGTTCTGTTTTTGTTGTCCTACCTTGACCAGTTTTTTGACTGGGGAAATAACAGCAATGTTTCAGGCAGGTTTTCCAAGTTTACCACCTTATTAAACAAAATGCAAACGATACGATCCTGAGCTTTTTGAACTACGGTCTCTTTGAGAAACTTGAGATCTTCATTACAGACTTTTCTCTTCCTGTCAGCACAAATGTTCTTTTCTTTATTTTACTTTAGTTTTGAAAGCTCAGTAATTGTTAACATTTTGCAGCAGTCTTAGTCAACACTGCAAACTAGAGAGGGCTGGAAAAAATTTGGAAAAAGAATTTTATACTATTTGTGCTAAATATGTTTTTGGCTGTTTGTCAGGAGTTTCATTGAAGCAGCGGAGGCTAAGTTGAAGGCTGAGCTGAAGTCGACTTATCTAACACAGCTGGACAAGAAACGCCTGACCATGTGTAAACAGGAGCTGGTAGGAAAACTAAGTACAATTCTTATCACATTCCTTTACATCTCAATTAACTTTTGTCTGCTTTTACCTCAGTACCTATGCAAAATGAACAACAAGCCTCACAGACCACCAATTATAATACATTTCAATCACATTGCAGACTTAAACTGTTTTGGATATTGATGTTTGTTGGCAAAAATGTCCAGTATGTAAGATATTTATTTACAACTCCTGGGCAGGTGCGACCAGATTTGCAGTTTAGTATTCCATATGCATAATGTGCATTACACAATCTTAACAACAGCGTACACAGCATTTATACAACACCGCATACAATAATGGATGTATGTGTATTGCAGGAAAGTATGATAGGGGAGGCACAGTCCCTGGTAGGGAGGAAGAAAAATGCTGGTGGTGTGAAAGAAATGCTACAGGACGCAGCAAAACTCACACATAAACTCCGCTTTCTTGTGGAGGAGGTTTGTATCTGTTAGTTGTCACAGGGATTCGTCTGATGGTTCTGGTTCTCTCACTGACATTGCAGAGTGTTTGTCTTGTGATATAAGGAAACTTCAGATGACTGATGCTGTGAAGTTGTATTACTGTATATAAGTAAAATAAATGGAAAAATCGAAGTCAAAATTGGGATGCAGGCACAGGAAAAAGTGTGAATTTTGAAATGTCATTTTTTTTAATTTGCCTTATATATGACAACTTTTCTCATTCACACATGTACATCCTCACAATCTCTAGCCCCAGCACACAGTTCCAGACATGTTTGTGTGGCTGCTGAGCAACAACAAGCGTGTTGCATACGCCCGGGTTCGAACCAGAGACCTGCTGTACTCCAGCAGGCAGGAGGCCCGAGGAATTAACTGTGGCAAGGTCATAACCCTGTTTCTCAAGGTAAACTCACATACGCAGAACATGTCTTATCCATAGGAAGGCTTCCAGATGAAAAATAATCTCTGTGTGTGGATGTGTGTGTGTCTGTGTGCACGCAGCCTCCAGGTAAGCGTGTTGCAGGCTTATCAGTCCAAGCGAAACTGGATGTGTATCTGTGGTTTGGAGCTTGCAGGGACTCTAGCCACATGCTGGATAACCTGCCTGCAGGATTCACTCCAGCTACAGGGGGCGCTGATGCCAACAGCCCTCCCACACACTTGCACTGCGAAGGTGAGACTGAAGCTAACTTTTGAAGTGTCTATTTACCTTGTTTTATCTATTGTGCTTTTGCAGTGTCTATTTACCTTGTTTTATCTATTGTGCTTTTGCAGTGTACAGGCTTTCCATTTCTTTTGATCACTACCTAGAACCAGAAATCAGTCCATACTGACAAGACAGTTTCCTGCGTTATGATATGTAGAGACATGGAAAATATGTACATAGTTTCCAGGTCTAAAACGTGAAACCAGTGTTTCAAATGGCTCATAGAATTCATTAAAAACACAACCCTATAATTGTCACGGACTCAACTCAACTTAAATAAAAGTGCTTAGGTGTAGAAACAAACACACTGATAAGTCACACCAGTCAGCTCAGGGCAGCCCCATGACTCACCAAGGGCTACTGGGCCCTTGAACAGCAAATACACATCATACCCCAAAACTTTCTGTTGTACTAGGACAAGGACATCTCATCTTGCATATGAAGCAGAGGAATAAGCTTGGCAGCTAAGAGACCATGGCCATAATGATGACAACTTGGTCACACCTAAGAAACTGGTACTATGATATGACTATATTTCAGTTCCCTGACAGGAGATTAGTCGACACAGAGTCTGAGTCAAGACTCAGCAGTAAGTCCAGGTCTACACAGCTGGTGGTTAGGTACTTCTTCTTGCGCCTATGTTGATGGTGAAGGGACTGAAGCAATCAGCACGAAGACCAGAGCTGTTTTGTCCAGTAGGCAACACTTCACCCGTTGCCTACTGGTGGTGGTCAGAGGGCCCGGTGGCGCCAGTGTCCGGCAGCCTCGCCTCTGTCAGTGCGCCCCAGGGTGGCTGTGGCTACAACGTAGCTGCCATCACCAGTGTGTGAATGTGTGTGTGAATGGGTGGATGACTGGTTGTGTAAAGCGCTTTGGGGTCCTTAGGGACTAGTAAAGTGCTATACAAACACAGGCCATTTACCATTTACCATGAATTTCAGTTGAGCCACAGGAAGTTGAGCAAAGGTCTTCACATACCTTACACCTAGGAATGAAGGCTAAGTGTACTGCCTGGTAGTAGGAGGCCATTTAGGGGAGTCATGGTGAGTCACATGGTGAGGTTTGAAACAACTCCTACTAGTCTACCACTCGATACTGGTTAGCACTCTAACTAAACTGGAAAGATTTAAAGTAAATTTGGGATGAAATATGGCAGAGAAGCTAACCCTAGAAGCTAACGGTATAACGAGTCAAGTGGGCTCACTGCCCCCTGAGTCGGCTGCACCAACCCACCACGCCATGCTTTTTGACCCGGTAAATAGTCCTGTGACGACACATCGTTTATTCAGTTCTTTGGTCTGATGCAGAGCAGCCTGTGTTGCCCTCCAAAGTCACTGACACCTGCAGAGATGGTGTTCAACAGAAGGTACAAAGAACTCACCTTCAACAGTTGAAAACAAAGGCGGCTGATACCCCAGGGAAGCCTTGAACGATGAGAGCCCTGCAGCTAGCTGGGAAGGATTGGAGGACACCACACACCAGCTCGCTGCTGGTCTGCAGGGAAAACCAGAGGAAAGACTAGCCAGGGGTCCCGGGACAGTGCAAAACTCTTTCCATATACTGGAGGTGAACTGGGGACCACAATCCGACACGATATCGATGGTTGTTGGTGTGAGACAATCATTTATCGTCTGGATCTTTGCTGGGTCAGCCCTAATTTGTCCTTTCTCAACAATGTAGCTTAAAAAGGAGACGGAGTCAACGTGAAACTTTCTCTCCCTCCACAGATAGGTTATCTAGGAGATGCTGCAGCACCAAACGGATATGTGACTCGTGTAAAGAAAGAGATTTGGGAAAAATCAGAATGTCATCTAAATAAATGAAAACAAACCTATTGAGGTAGTGTCTTAGCACGTCGTTGAGCAGGGCTTGGAAAACGCTCACCAGCTGAGCTTCCTGTTGGACAAGAGAGTGCTGAACGGAGTCCAAGCACTCTGTCATAACCTTTGAGCAGACGGACTCAAAAGCGAGACCCAGGATGCCAGTTCAGCGAATTTATTTACAGTGAAGTGCAGGTACTATTTACAGTGTCTATCAAAAGGGGAAAAATCCACAGTCTCTATTTACAATAGTCCGGTAGATTTATCCTCCGTCTTCAAACAGGACCGTGAAACGGGATCCTCTCCTCTGAACAGAACCGTCCACGAGACAAACATATCAGTCTCCTGGACAGAAGAGAGGATGGATGAGGAAAAGGGAACATGGAAATAGGTAAACAGACTTACAGATTGGAGGTGAGTATCTACTGCAGTTGGTTTAACGCTCAAGCGATGGCTGAAAGAACGTCCTCTGTATTTAAAGGAACGTCAGATGAGGAACAGGTGAGTTGATTACTGCAGGTGTGTCACTGGTCAGAGGGAGGAGACCCAGGGGGATCGTGCCCCTGGAAGATGTGGTGTGGTTATCGCATACACGCACATACACAGAGAGAAAAGAGAGAGCCGAGGGAGAGATGGCAGGAGTACCAGGAGGAATGCATGATCATGACAACTCAACTGCATTGAATTAAATGTTTCCTTCTGAAAGCAAAACTCTTGTAATACACATGGAAATAATTCAACTACAGCAATTTATGTGTACCCACCATTTAGAGACAACGTTGACATTGCACCTGTAGTAAACCCTAACAATAACTTTTTAACAAACTTTCAGTTTTGTTCTGGACCAGGCAGTTCATCCTTAAGGTTTTACATTTCCAGCTGTGTCTGTGTGTCTGCAGAGCAGCATCAGTTCCAGTTGAGGTGCCACATGTATCAGGCTCGTGGCCTGATCGCTGCTGACAACACTGGCTTGTCAGATCCCTTTGCTCGAGTCACCTTTCTGTCACACAGTCAAACCACCAATGTAAGTGTGTGTGTGTGTGTGTGTGTGTGTGTGTGTGTGTGTGTGTGTGTGTGTGTGTGTGTGTGTGTGTGTGTGTGTGTGTGTGTGTAAAAAAAATTAAAGGAACACTTAGAAAAAAGATCTCCGCAGGGAAAAATAATGTGGTATCTACACTAATATGCACTGAGTAATGTGTTAGTAACAGCAAGATGCCACGACCTACAGAGGGCTGATTTCAAAGACCCCAAACACCAAAGTAATAAAAGGAAATCAAAACGATGCAACAGTTCTGTAAAGGTTCTCAATCATGCAGGTCGTGGCGATCTAAAGAGCTTGGAAAGAAAAGCGACCAGACTTCTTTAAGTTTCTTGAAGATGTTCACCTGTCATCCGAGAAGCTTCTTCAGTTCTAAGAGCAATTGGTAGAGCGTCCCAGATTTGGCACCATGAAGCCCCAGAGGCATTTGCTGTTTGCATCTAGAGACTGATTAAAAAGTATTCCTTTAATATTTTTGAGCAGTATATTTTGTCTGTTTATAACATGTGTTTCCATTTGTGGAAAGATGATAATTAGGTAATAGATGATAACATGGTTCATTATAATATGTCCAAATGGTGGTCAGACGGTTAAAAGTTTAAAATGGACACACAGTGCTTTACAGATGTGTATGGGACTATGTAGCCATAAATACTCCTTCATGGCAGCAATATGTCCTGGTTGGCTTCGTTCGGTAGGTTAATGTGCCCTGCCAAATTGTAAATGTCAAATTCAAGTACCCCAGTCTGACTCAACATTTGAGGATATGCTGGAAAAGCAGTTCTGTTCCATGAAGGTCCAACTTGGACCTTCCTGGACTTCCAGAATTTGCTGCTTTTGTTTGCTTTCAAGCTGGTCGTGTCCAAGTCTGATTTGCTTGGTGATACTGTGTTGTCAGATTATCAGTCAGACTCTCAGTCCTACATGGAATCAGTGTTTGCCAATGAGCCATCTGCTGCTGAGTGGAGATTTGCAGTATATCCAGCGAGAGCCACCACATATCCTCATAGAGGTGTATGATGACGACGCATTGGTAATCCCTAATTCAAATAAAAGACTCAATCAAGTTATTTGAACTATTATTTTTAGCTATGTTCCTGCCTGACTCTCCCCTCTCTGAGCTCACTCTGGTGTGTGCAGGGAAAGGCTGAGTATCTGGGTGCCACAGTGGCAGTGCCCGAGGTCTGTCTGTCCTCTGCTCCCTACACACCTCCAACTCTCCAGTACAACGCTCTGCACTGTGGCAGCCAGCCAGGGGGAGAATTGCTGGCTGCATTTGAATTGCTGCAGGTCAGTCTTTTAAATAACCATACATGCTCCATCATAATATTGCATGAGTGACTCCTGACTTATTATGATTGTGTAGATCTCACACTCTGAACAGCAGAGTCTGCCAGACTTAGAGGAACAAGATGGAGGCATCTACACAGTTCCTGCATATATCAGGCCTGTCCTCAGCACCTACAGACTAGAGGTTTGAGTACATGAATGTGTGCACGTGTCTGGATTTGAGACTAGTAACCCTATCTTTTTTCTCACCCCCCCAAATAAATATATAAAAACTGTATTTTTTCAATAGGTATTATTCTGGGGTCTGAGGGAACTGAAGAAAGTCCAACTTCTGTCTGTGGATAGGCCACAGGTACAAACACAATCTTTACAATGTACCTGTGTTCTCTCTAGGACCTGATATGCTGGTGTCCAGGATCACAATATGCTTAATTAATATCTGCCAGATATTAATACTTAATATCTGCCTTTCTCTAGGTCATTATAGAGTGTGCTGGTAAGACGTTACGCTCTTCTGTTATTCAGAAGTACAAGTCCAACCCAAACTTCACCACACTCGTTGATGCCATCGAGCTGGTAAGACAAACAGATCTCTAACATTTTAAAACTGGAGCCCAGCCATTACCCAGGGCTGCTACTGATTTTCATTTTGCATCAATGATTTTCAAATAATCAAGATGTGATTGAAGTTCAGACTTTCAGTATTATTCAGTAAACTAATTAGGAATTCGATCCATTTTAAACAGTACAGTGTAGTGTGGGTTATAGTATCTCAGTTTATATCAGCAAATATAGCACAAGATACAAAACTGTTTGACGTCATTACTACACAACATGATCTGGTTGACTGCTGTCCATTTAATATCATATTGTTTTACTCACTGCTTACTTTATTTTTTTAAATAACTCTGTAATTACTTAACGTGCATTACTACCTTCACAGTAAACACAGGTGAGACCCAAGTGCTGCTACCAATGCCACAGTCAGAAAGTAGCTCAGCTGGAAGGTCAAGTTTGTGACCTCTACCGAATCCTGGAGAATTAACTTCTGACAGATTCATTCTTCATTTCGAAGCAAGTCGTGTTATTTCCGTTCACAAAGAGGACACATGGTCCAAGTTTTGGAGCCAAGTCTCGAGTGCACACCTGTACCATGCAAACACTTTTTCTGTAACATTTTTTCTAAAATCAGAACACAATTTGGTAAAAAAGTTATTTCATGTAGTAACCATCAACAGCTCTTTAGAGACTGGCATTTTTCTCTGAAATGTACTAAAATCACTCGACTACTCAAGAACAAATAATGTAGTCGTAGTTATAAACTTTTTTTTCCAAAATATTTGGACAAAATATATAACTGAATTAATACTTAATAATCAACTGACTGTACTTGTGATACGTAACCATCTCAGGACCTGTCATGCAGTCATTGAGACTTTCAGTCTTCGTTCTACTCGATCTCACGGCTACTTTTAATTTCTATCACAGAATTCCACAACATTTCTTTATTTAGCACAAGACCCTTTAAAGTCTTTAAAGTCTTGCAAAAACTAAAAGGGAAATGCGACACATATGGCACGATCCTGGGTCTTATGACCCAGCGGTTTTTCTTGTGTTTTGTCATTTTGTATTGAGTCCACCTTGTCAGTTTACAGTCCTTGTCCCTCGGTGGATATGTTTAGCTTTTGGTTGTTAGATCTCCCCGTATCTTTGCTCCTGTATCTTCCTCTGTGTATCTGTGTTCATATAGCTCTGAGTTCCTGCGCCTTGTTTCCCCTCGTGTTTTATTCCATGTTTCCCCAGCCGTTATCTCTGTGCCCTCTCTCTCTGCATCTCTGTGTTCTTCCTGTGCTACGTTTAAGGTCCACGTACTGGGTCAGTATTTTCAGTTCCGTGTCCTTCCTGTCTCGTTGTGCGTAATTGTCCTCAGCTGTGCTCGCCGTGTGTTCCCACATCCCTCATTACCTTCTGTGTATTTATGTCAGAATCTCCCTCTGTTCTGAGTCGCGTCGTCCCTCGGTGTTGTGTGCATTTCCCCGTGGTTTACCCGTGCCTCCTTGTGAGTTAGTTTTAGTTTGTCCCAGTATAGTTTCGTATTGCCCTTTGCCTCTCTGTTAATAAAGTTTTGTTTTCCGTTTACGAGTTCAGCGTTTAGGTCCAATCCTGCCTGCCTGACAATATACACTGATACATAGGAACATTTACCCATATCTAAGAACATAACAACCAAGCCGTTATCAACCGTCATATATTCATGTTCAAGCTGTCTTCAAGTGAATCCATGATCATTTTCAAGTTTTATAGCTGCAGCTTTTTGAAATTCTAACATCCTAGAAATCACAAGACTTTCCACATTCACTGCATCAGGACAAATTCAAGATTTCATACAAAATGGAAATCAACTTGTTTTCCGCAGACACCCACATGTTCTTATTAACCCTCTCGAAGCAGTAGTTAAAAACTAACAACCTGATTACCCCACATACATAATGTATGAGTGTTTTTTTACTCAGAAGTACCACTTCAGGACTTGGTTGTGTATTAGCAACAAAAAGTTTAATTTGAGCCTGAGAGGGTTAAACATATTCTCTGTTATATCGAGATCCCTCCACCCTGTTACATATTCCGTATGTATGGGGTAGGACCCCCCCTGGGTCCTGGCATGTGGATACTTCTTTAAGACACTCTGGCTGGCCTGGCCACGCCCACAGCTTACCTATAAAACAGCTGTGCGACCTGAAACCGGTGATCATTTGATCTGCACTTATCCCATACACATGGAATATGTAGGAGTGAAGCCTCTGTTACTCAGTGAACCAAGGTTACAGAGTAACCGTACGTTCTCAGGTATCTGTGATTATTTCCACATGATGTGGCTGTATGACTAATATGCCCTGCTGTATATGTAGCCCTTAATGTAGCCACATACATAGCTAATAATAACAATAATACTAAAAATAATATTATTATAAGATTTTTTAGTAATAGGATTAAATTTGGAGCCTCTATTCTAAAGAGTTTTCTTTTTATTGTTGTGTTTTTAGAAAAAACAAATTAGACAGATTCAGATTGGATCAGGCCCAGAGTTTATTTCCCAGCTCATGCTGTCTGGATCTGTTCATAATCGCTTCATTTTTCCAGACACAGTCTGCTTACTACACTAAAAATGTCTCATCCTCCCAAAACTAAAATCTAATGTTTAAGATCTCTAAAACCTAAGACATGTCTCAGGCTCATGTCTCATGGCTTCACTGATTAACAGAGGGGGCAAAATTAAAGCCATAGTGTACTTAAGAAGAAGTACAAATACTTGTGTTTCTTAAATAACTAATCATTTGATTCAGGTGTGTTGACCCAGGGTAATGTCTAAATCCTGCAGGACACCGGCACTCGAGGCCTGGAGTTGCCCACCCCTGCTTTATGTAATGTAACTCTGACCACGAACACCACAGCCACAATAAAGATGGGTCTAAAAATCTATATTATTTATTTATTACTGATGCTCATTAGGGAAACAAAGACAGTAGACACTATTAGAAACCTTTCGTACAGAAAACTCAGGGTTAACGCTGAAGTAGCTCAGAAAGAGAAGATACGAGATGACGTTGGAGGAGCAGAATCCAAAAGAGGCTGAACAAACCTGTTGTCAACTAAGCAAGGAGTTAAAGGCACATCCATCCATCCATCCATCTTCATCCGCTTTATCCGAGGCCGGGTCGCGGGGGCAGCAGCCTAAGCAGAGAAGCCCAGGACTCCTCCTCCCCAGCCACCTCCTCCAGCTTATCCGGGGGAATACCAAGGCGTTCCCAGGCCAGCCGAGAGATATAATCTCTCCAGCGTGTCCTGGGTCTGCCCCGGGGCCTCCTCCCGGTGGGACATGCCTGGAACACCTCACCCAGGAGGCGCCCAGGAGGCATCCTTGTCAGATGTCCGAACCACCTCAGCTGGCTCCTTTCGATGTGGAGCAGCAGCGACTCTACTCTGAGCCCCTCCCGGATGGCCGAACTTCTCACCCTATCTCTAAGGGAGAGGCCAGCCACCCTTCAGAGGAAGCTCATTTCTGCCGCTTGTATCCGCGATCTCGTTCTTTCGGTCACTACCCACAGCTCGTGGCCATAGGTGAGGGTAGAGACGTAGATCGACCGGTAAAATTTTTATTTTTTTTTAATTTTTTGTGGCCCGTTTGGATCTTTAGCCATCAGAATTGTTGTCTTAAGGCCAAGAAAGATGCCAAGCGGATTTATTTTACCAAGTGGATCATCATGGCCTTGCCATATTGGTCCATTTGATTGACCTTTATTATAATTATGAATTTATTTTATTTTCAGTTGCTACAAACGGGACAGACATGACTGGGGGATAGGACAGGGAGAAAGAATGAAAGAAAGAGAGGGAGAGAAAGAAAACCAAAGGGGAGAAGAGACGGTGAGAAGGGGGGGAAGAAAGAAAAAAAAACAAACAAACAACAACAAAAAAACAAACACCTGGGTCACCTGTATGGAGAAAAAAAACAGAAGAGAAAGCAAACAACAAAGAGCAACATAATAAAAAACACGGCACCATCACAATAGACTAGCTAGCAGTAGATATCAGTAGATGCTAAGTAATAAACGATATTGTGCAGCACGCAAGATAGACAGCGTACAATGTGCTTTGAGGCAGCAGCCAAGAAAGCTGTAGTCCGCGTCTGTGAATACCCGTGTGTACACCTGTGTGCACACCTGTGTGGATCAGCATGCTTGCATTCCACAGGTTTCTCCATGTAATGATCTGTTAGGGAGTGTGGGGGAGCCACAGCCCCGTCCTCCAGGGCATGAAGCAGGTATGGAGGAGATCAAAACTCCAGACATCCAGAGGCCCCCAGAACACAAGAGACCAAGGAAGACCAACAGAGGGGCAGCCGCACCACTGTCCCAGAAAGAGCTGAGGAGAGTCCCAGATGAGGGCTCACTCAGCAGCCGCGGAGCAGAAGCCAGGGGGAGTTGCAGTGACGCGCCCGTGAGCTCCGCCGGCAGCCAGCCGTGCCTGAGTGACTGAGCCCCAGGCCGAGAGGCCGGGGGCACCCCACCTCCGAAGTGGCCCGAGCGAGCCCCAGGCTCCAGGCCCCGATAAGCGGCCGCCAAGGAGTGAGCCGGTGTGTACCCGGACGCCCACCCCCAGACACAAAGAACCACCAACGCACCGACACCTGAGGGAGTCCGCCACTGGCAGGGGAAGTGGTGGTGGGTGGAGATAGGCCTCCAAACCTTGGAGCGCCTGAGGTGTCCCCAGAGAGGTGGCGTCTGACACCCAACCTGACATATAGACACAGACATACAGGCACACACAGACACAAACATCCATTCCCACCCTCATGCTCTCATATGCACTCACTCCACACTCAACCAACGTGGAGACAGACATAAAGAGACGCTGTACACACGATCACACTCCCCAAGCGTACTCTACAAACCGGGTCTAGGTACCCTTGCCCCTGGAGGGGGGAACTGCACCCAGACCCAGGTGGTGTTACCCTTTTCCCTGCGGTGGGGAGAGGCAGACCGCCCCGACTCCGCAGCAGCAGGGAGGCCCCACACTCCAGACCGCAGTCGGACGGCCAACTCCTCCTCCTAGCCCCCCCGCTCCAGCAGGCCGCAGAGAATGGGGGTGAGAGAAGACTCCAAACCTCCCTCCACCCGCTCATTGTAGTGTTGATGCATGTGTGTTCTAAGGTGCATTTAAAACCCAGGAGGGCTTGGAGCTACCTGCCAGAGAGCAGCAGGTGAGCGCATAGTCCCTCCTGCTAGCCCTCAATGTCTACGTGTATTTAAAATTGAGAGGTGGGCAACGATGCCAGGGGTGAGGTGTACACCCTGATGGTAATTTGGATTCCGTGCATCGTGCCCACCCCCAAGATCCTATATGTATGTGTAATGAGAGTGTGAGTAATGTGAATGTCTAAGTTGTGGGATAAAATTGAGGCAGAGGCAGCCAGAAGGGGACGGGGGGGGGGGGGGGGGTAGCCTCCTCTGCACCCTGGTGACATACCCCTACTCCAAGGCCCTGCATGTGTGGGTGGTTGTGGTGGAGCGGGAGGAGGGAGGCAGCTGGAGATGGGGAGGGAAGGAAGGGAGGGGCAGGTGACCCCTCCCTGGGGCCAGCTCCCCCGCTGACCCCAGTAGGCACTCCCATACTCCGCGACCCGCCAGGGAAAGGGGGCCCGGTAAATTGAGAGCTTCGCTTTTACACTCAGCTCCCTCTTCACCACGACGGACCGGTGCAGCGTCTGCATTACTGCAGCTGCAGCCCCAATCCGTCTGTCGATCTCCGGCTCCCTTCTCCCATCACTCGCGAACAAGACCCCGAGATACTTGAACTCCTCCACTTGGGGCAGGAACTCATCCCTGACCCGGAGTGGGCACTCCACCCTTTTCCGGCTGAGAACCATGGCCTCAGATTTGGAGGTGCTGATCCTCATTCCCGCTGCTTCACACTCGGCTGCGAACCGTTCCAGTGCGAGCTGGAGGCCCTCACCCGATGAAGCCAACAGAACCACATCATCTGCAAAAATCAGAGATGAGATTCTGAGGCCACCAAAGCGAAAGCCCTCCGCCACTTGGCTGCGCCTAGAAATCCTGTCCATAAAAATTATGAACAGAACCGGAGACAAAGGGCAGCCCTGGCGGAGCCCATCACCCACCGGGAACGAGTCCGACTTATTGCCGGCAATGCGAACCAAGCTCTTGCAACAGTTGTATAGGGATCGAATGGCCCGTAGCAATGGGCCAGATACCCCGTACTCCCACAACACCTCCCACAGGACACCCCGAGGGACACAGTCGAATGCCTTCTCCAAGTCCACAAAACACATGTAGACTGGTTGGGCAAACTCCCATGCACCCTCAAGTATCCGCGACCAGGACGAAAACCGCATTGTTCCTCCTGTATCCGAGGTTCGACTAGCGGACGAACTCTCCTTTCCAGCACCCTGGCATAGACTTTCCCAGGGAGGCTGAGCAGTGTGATCCCCCTGTAGTTGGAACACACCCTCCGGTCCCCTTTCTTAAAGATGGGGACCACCATCCCGGTCTGCCAGTCCACAGGTACTGCCCCTGATCTCCACCCAACATTGCAGAGGCGTGTCAACCAGGACAGCCCTACAACATCCAGAGCCTTCAGGAACTCGGGGCGGACCTCATCAACACCAGGGGCTCTGCCACCAAGGAGTTGTTTAACTGCCTCAGTGACCTCGCCCCCGGAAATTGGCGGGTCATTCCCCTCATCCCCAGACTCTGCTTCCTCCTCGGAAGACGTGTCAGTGGGATTAAGGAGGTCCTCGAAGTATTCCTTCCACCGCCTGACAATTTTCTCAGCCGACGTCAGCAAATTAAAGTTAAAGGCACAAATACAAGGAATTCAATTCAGTTTTATTTATGTTATGTATATAACAATAATCCCATCAAGGCACTTTTATTGTAAGGAAAGAAACTACACAATAGAGTGAAAACCCCAACAAATGACTCCCTATGAGCAAGCACATAAACACAAGGTTAAATTTCAACAGCACATAGTAAAGAACCACAATGGTCTAAAATACAGAAGAAACCTCAAATCTCAAAACCTGGAGCCAGAGAGCACGACAGGACTGTTGGGTTTTCTCTCTATTGTTGAAGGGTATTTACCAATATAAAGTGTCTTGAGGTGACAGGTGGTGTGACTTGGTGGTCTGTAAATTGAATCAGCTATGATGAGGAAATACTGACCTATTTCTGCATCGACTGAATTTGTGAAAAACACAACCGTGTAACTGTGTACAACTTAAAAACCTGCACTCTGTTACTGTTCTGTAGGAGTTACCAGAAAATGAACATCTCCATCCTCCGCTCAGTATCACGGTTGTTGACTGGCGTGCTTTTGGTCGCAGTACGCTTGTTGGGAACCACATCATCAACAACCTCAAAGCTTTCAAACCGATTCCACTTCCAGCCCTTCCTGCACCCATACAGACACACAAACCACCCAAAGACATCAGCACCCCTGGACCTGCCATGACAGTAGAGCCACACAGTGCTGAGGGTAATGCTAGTGTGTGTATTTGTTCATTACATAATTATTGGTTATGACATGCATATTAATTCAACTAGTTATGATCCATATGCATTATGGAGAACAGTGGCAGTCTTGCAGAGGATGGTATTTTGCTGAGACTTTGGAAAAGATCACCTGACACAAAAGTACATAAAGAATACAAATGAACCACAAAATGACTATAAAAAGGTAAAAACAACAACAACAACAATGCAATTATTTCCACTGATGGCTGTAGAGGGTCAAAAGCAGCCACTACATTTTCCTGTAGAACTGACCATTCTTGTACAAAGCACGCATTGTGCTAGATTAACAACTTGCTTAATGAATAATTACTTAATTCATATTTAATTAAAGGACAATTAGACTGTGGTTCACGTAATAGAAATACCCTTTTTGGTCAACCTAGACAGACTGAATTACCTGATGTGTCCATGTGCCGTTTGTCCGATTCCCTCCTTCCACAAAGATTTTCTTTTGAGGATATTTCCAATAGTAGGTTCACATGACAGCATCCTAAAAGCTGCCTCTTGTCCACCAGGACGGTCACAGGATTCTCCAGAGACTAGTTCGGCTGTAGCAGTGGCTAACCAAGATTTCCGGATCACTGTAGAGGATGAACCCCTACCACCCGCTCCACCACCTGCTCCACCCATTCCTAAGCAAGAAGCCAGGAAGAAGAAGATGATAGTTAGTTCACACAATAAAAAATGTTTCTGTCAGTCACATAAACTGCTCTCTATACATTTTTCAAATATGTATACATGTTTTAAATCCAGGAGAGCAAGGCAAAGTCCACCCGTAGTCGTTCCACCAAACGCAGGAAGCGGACTATCGCAGATGAATCAGCTGAGAGTGTCATCGACTGGTGGTCCAAATACTACGCCTCAGTAGAGAGAGAGGTATCTAAGATTGCTGGGCTGTTGTCTAAAAAGATCAAACAATTATTTAAGTAATTTTAAAATGTGATGTGAACATATGCTTCCCTGATTATGTTCCAGATCAAACGACGGGACAACTCTCCATTTTCTGAGGTCTCCAAAGGTACATATGATCAGTGCTTTTTGAGCAGCTGCTTGTGTTTTGTTCAGGGTCAAGGGTCAGTATTAGAGGACCGGCTCCCTATTTTGCAAGGTGTGAGTGACACAGTTTACAAAATTTGGGAAAATTGAAAAATCTGAAATTATCAAATTGGGTAAAAACTCAATCTTATAAGATACCTCTCCTCTCTCCCAGTTTGGATTCAGGATAATGGTATCCAGATTTTGCATAAAAAGCTTATAGTTGGGGTCTGATCACTCTTTTCACTTTGCACATGTTTACAGACAACTTCTGGACGTTTACATCGATATTAGTAATTATTAAACTGTCTCTCTCCCATAGTGTGCCTTTTGTCCTGCCTCCCTCTGCTGTCTTCTCTTTCCCCTCATCCCAACCGGTCGCAGAACAGAGCTGCCCCTCCCAAAGTTCTATCAGTGCTTCCTTCCTGTTGAAAAGGAGTTTCTCCATCGTTGCTAAGTACTTGCTCATAGTTGATCGTCTGAGTGTTCAGGTTTTCCCTGGAGTGTTGTAGGATCTTTACCCTACAATAGACGAGGAACAATTTCAGAAATGTGCCTTGTGTGAACTGAATAATGTGCAGAAAATAGCCTCTAACCACTCTCAGTCATTCTTCTTGTGATTTGATTGTGAGAAAAAGTATTTTTGACCCACCATCTTAAGTGTCTGGACCATATATAAAAAATGAGAACACAAAATTGAAGCCAACATTTTCAGTTTCTAGGTGCTACCATGTTGCATTTTTGGAGTCTGCACAGTGGGGACTTGAGGTGGAGTCGTGGAACTCTTTATGTAGCCTGGTTACTCCGTTTCCAGTTTAATCTCAATTTAAATTTGTAATGCCTCAAAAATCCTAAAAGTTCTAACAAAATATGACTATCAAATTCAAATTCAAATTCAAATTTTATTTGTCACACACACACAACCATACACAGTATGACATGGGGGTGAAATGCTTGTAGCTGTACAATGCCCGACCATTAAATGACAGAAGAAAAGTTTTACAATATTTACAATTTACAGTTTACTACAAAAATTTACAAATTAACTTAGGAATTTACAGTAAAGAATGTGCAAATAGCAGAAGAGATTATAAAGATAAGGATTATAAATTATAGGAATTATAGGATTATAGGAAATGTGTGGTGGTGCGTGTGGTGATGTGTGGGAGAGTCCAGTCTTATAGTGACGTGTGTGGGAGAGTCCAGTCCTACACCTGGTTCAGGCCCCGAATAGCCTGGGGGAAGAAGCTCCTCCTCATTCTCTCTGTTTTGGCCTTAAGGGAGCGGAAGCGCTTCCCAGACCTCAACAGTGAGAAGAGTCCATTGTTGGGATGGGAGAGGTCCATCATAATCTTCCTAGCTTTGGACTTGCACCGCTTGGTGTAGATGGGCAGCAGGTCAGGGAGCTCTGATTGAATGATGCGTTCTGCCGAGCGCACCACCCTTTGCAGATCTCGTCTGTCCTGCTTGGTGCTGTTCCCAAACCAGGTGCAGATGTTTGCCGTCAGGACGCTCTCGATGGTGCAGGAGTAGAAGTTCTTGAGCACCTTCAGTGGCAGATGGAAGTCTCTAAGTCTTCTGAGGAAGAAGAGACGCTGACGGGCTTTCTTAACCAGGTTGTTGATGTGGCAGGACCATGACAGGTCCTGAGTGATGTGGACACCCAGGTATCGGAAACTGTCCACTCTCTCCACTGGCGTGCCACTGATGATGAGGGGTTTGTAATTCCTCGCCTGCTTTGTAGTGAAGTCCACGATCAGCTCCTTAGTCTTGCTGATGTTTAGGAGGAGGTTATTCTCCTGGCACCAGGTCTCCAGGTTCCTAATCTCCTCCAGGTAGGCCGTCTCGATGTTGTCGGAGATCAGGCCCACAACAGCAGTGTCGTCAGCAAACTTGACAATGGAGGTGGTGTCGGATGTGGCTACACAGTCATAAGTGTACAGTGAGTACAGCAGGGGGCTTAAAACACAGCCCTGAGGCACTCCAGTGCTGAGTGAGATGGAGGGGGAGACTTGTTTTCCTACCCTCACTGATTGGGGTCTGTCCGTGAGGAAGTTGAGGATCCACTGACACAGTGATGAGCTGAGTCCTAGATCCGTCAACTTGGTGAAAAGCTTAGAGGGAATTATTGTGTTGAATGCTGAACTGTAGTCCACGAACAGCATCCTAACATAATTCCCTCTGCCAGTGTCCAGGTGACTCAGGGATGTGTGGAGCAGGTGAGATATGGCATCGTCTGTGGAACGAAGCAAACTGAAGTGAGTCGATGGTGGGAGGAAGTGAAGAAGTGATGTGATCTCTCATCAGTCTTTCAAAACACTTCATCACAATTGAAGTCAGTGCTACTGGACGGTAGTCATTGTGGCAAGCGGGCTGTTGTTTCTTTGGAACAGGAACAATGATGGACTGTTTGAAGCACGTGGGAACCGCAGCTTGGGCCAGGGAGAGGTTGAAGATCTCTGTGAACACCGGTGCTAGTTGATCAGCGCAGGCTCTAAGGACCCGGCCAGGGATTGCATCTGGTCCTGCTGCCTTCCTGGTGTTCACCCTCCTGAAGGTGTTCCTCACGGCATGCTCTGTGATGACGAATGCATTTTCTTCACTGGTGCACTCCGAGCGCGCGCAGCCGTTTGTTGTTTTAATTGCTGCGGCGTTGAAGCGAGCATAAAACGTGTTCAGCTCATCAGCCAGTGAAGCATCGGCATTCATCATTGAAGAAGCTGGTCGTTTATAGTCCGTTATAGTCCGCAGTCCTTTCCACAGGCTCCTAGAGTCGCACTGTCGTAGCTGTGACTCTAGTTTTTCCCCGTAGCTCCGCTTTGCCTTTCGGACCGCGCTGCGCACGTTGTAGGACGCAGCCTTGTATAGGTCCATATTACCGGAGACAAGCCCTTCATTGTAGGCAGCGGTGCGTGATCTCAGAGCGTCGTGGATGTTTTTATCCACCCACGGCTTCTGGTTGGGAAACGTTCGGATGATAGTTCTTTCTGCTGTGTCGTCCGCTAGTTTCCCGATAAATCCCACAACCGCTTCCGTAAACATGTTGATGTCATCAGAGCTGCGCCGAAACATGTCCCAGTCTGCGTCATCCAGTGCGTCCTGCAGCGCGGCCACCGATTGGTCCGTCCAGCGAGCGACCTCCCTCCTGATTGGTGGTTGCTGCTTTAGCCTTTGTTTGTAAGCAGGCATGAGGAAGATGGCGGAATGGTCCGATTTTCCAAATGCCGGCAGGGGCTGAGCCTTGTAACAGTTCTTGAACGGGGTGTAGCAGTGGTCTAATGTCCTCGTGCCCCGGGTGGGGCAGTTGATGTGCTGGTGAAGGTTGTGAAATGTCCGTTTGAGATTCACTCTGTTAAAATCTCCCATAACAATGAGTGCGGCATCTCGGTGAAGTGTTTGTTGATGTGTGAGAGCCTCATGTAGCTCACATAAGGCAGTGTCCGAGTCCGCGTGAGGCGGAATGTAAACAGTGCAGGCAATGACCGCAGTGAATTCCCGAGGGAGATAGAAAGGGCGACACTTAACGATCAAAAGCTCCAGATTGGGCGAGCAAGAGCGTGTGAGTGGGGAGATGTTTGTGCTGTCGCACCATCTGTTGTTCACCATCAAACACACTCCACCACCTCTTTTCTTCCCCTACTCCATTGTCCTGTCCATGCGGTAAACCGAAAAGAACCCCGTCGGCTGCACGGCGTGGTCTGGTATCGCTGGGTTCAGCCAAGTCTCAGTGAAGCAGAGGAGGTTGCAGTCCCGAATGTCTCTCTGGAACTGTCATGGACCCGGGCCATGTGGGCCCGGTATTCTCGGTTTTTGTATGTTTTGTATTTCATCCCCTAGTCATGCCTTGGTTCCTAGGTTCTTCTGTTAAGATGTTCCTTATTTGGTTACCTCCTGTGTGCCCCTGTGTAACTGTGAGCCCTCGTGTTTTATTCCATGTCTTCCTCAGCCCGTTATGTCTGTGTTTTTCCCCGTGCTCTCTCTCCTCCTGTTTGAACCTCTGTACTTCCTGTTTGACTCTGCCTGTCTCCCGTCAGTGTTATGTTCACCCCGCCCTGTCTCGTTATGGTTATCTGTGTCAGCTGAAATCATTAAAACTGGAGCAGCCAGGCAGGGGCAGGGGTTGTGTTTGCAGTTACGTCCGCTGGGTGGGAGTTCAACACAGCAACTCCACCTCAAGTCACTAGTGGACAGACTCTGGCTCCAAAAGTGTAACACGGTTGGCCCCATAAACTGCCTGTGCTTCAGGGGCAGAAGCTTATCTTTGTATCAGCATTAGCTAAATTCTCCCAGCAGCTGAGAACTGTTCACATTCCAGCTTAAGCCATGAGACCGGGATCGCTTTGTGATACTTTATAATAACATAAAAAGAGACAAATAAATGATAATGTGTCAAAGACTTGGTGTCAAAGTATTGTTTTCTGCGATAACCTAAAAATCATGAAATTGGGAAATATCAATTGGTACGCACTGGTTTTAGAAATAATCACCCCTTTTCTCCCCACTGACCCACACACACTGTTGTGCATTGCAGCTTTGTTGTACCACAGCTTGCTCAGCGATGGAATAGAATCTTTGGGTAAGGATTAAGATCTGCAAAAAAAGAGACAAAAAGATTTGAAAAAAGATACAACGCCGTGTCATTGAGGGTCATTTTTACTTTCTGGGAGTTGAGGTTCTGGGAACTGTCTGGTTTTGGTGCTACGATCCTGCAGACAGGTTTTAGCAGCTGTGTTTTGGCTAGTTTATGATGTTACTGGATGTGGTCCTCTCACTGCATGATCTGATTGGTATGACTGGATATTTAAGATGGCAGCATTTGAAAGATTTGACAAGTTCTTCTGAAAAACCCTGCAAGAGAATGACTGCAAATGTCGTTAAATAACAGACAACTTTTGAACTGTTGCTTCTGGTGAATAGGACAGTTCTGAGCTCAGGGCATGGCACTTCTTAACTAAGCTCGGTGGCTCACTTTGTTACCTGCTGTTAAATACTGTAGTCACATTTTCAATATGATTTCTGCTGTGTTTGGGCCTTTAGTTTTCACATTTGAAAATAACCCTTGTCTATTTCATCAGTCAGCAGCCAGTCCGATGGAGATAAGAAGAAGAGGCAACAGAAAGTAAAGGGAACGAGCATCAGCCCTCATACCAAATTAGCTACACTCAAGGTAATTTTTTTCAGAGATGATACAATTCTTGTACAGGTTTACTGGGCCCTGTTATGCTTTTACTGTCCAACCAAAGAATAAAAGGGGTACCATATGCTAGAAAGAAAAGCTTGAGTGAGTCTGATCTTGGCTCTGCAGCTGTACAACAAGGAGTTGGAGTCAGAGTTTGGGTCCTTTGATGACTGGGTGAAAACATACGAGTTGTTCCGAGGGAAAGCCAGTGAGGAAGAGGGATCAAATGAGGAGAGGTTTGTTGGAAAATTTAAGGTGAGATACTAAGTAATGTTCTTTGCGGGTACTACTTTGGTACTGCTCAACAACTAGCATATCTACACATAAATCTTCATGCTGTCTCTTAGGGTCGATTCTGCCTCTATAAGCTCGCTGAGGAGGAGGAGGAGGACTGGCATGAAGCAATAGACGCTGGGAGCTTTAGAGTCAACAGAGGAATCCCTCCCAACAGCTCAGTCCAAGTTCTCATACGGGTTTACATTGTCTGTGTGAGTCCTGCTCACATGGGAATTTTCTGCTGAGTTCTCTTTGGAATGTTTTACTTGAAAGTTGTAGAATAGTTTTCCATTGTACTGAGAAACAAAAAGAGCAGCGTTTAGTGAGGCTGACGTGATACAGCAGTTAGTACATCGCCTAACACCAACGTTAGAGGTTTAAACTGGTCTAGCTCCTTCCTGTGTGGACCTGATTGAAAGCACTTCCTGGATGTGTAGTTACACGTCTGCCTTCGCTCTCAAAGTGCTTCTGCAGACTTAACTATGTCAAAAGTCGCATGCAAGAAAAAACATAATGACAAGCAAATTATTATTAGTATTGGTCAAGTTACTTAGAAATACTAATTACTTACTAATTACTTCTCCAAAAGGTATTCCCATTACTTTACTGATAACTCATTTTCAAAAGTAATTAGTTACTTAGTTACTTTTAAAAAACATGATACACAACCCGAATACGTAATAAAGCAACAGACCTTTCAGCCCAATTCTATTTTTCTGCATAATCCATCGTTTGCAATGTAATCCAATGAAAAAGTCTCCTTTTAAAAATTGTTTCATGAGTTTTAATCTTTTACCTTTATGCACATTGCATCAAGCAAAAATGTAATTATATGCAACAGTCTTTGACTTGAAGAAATTCTCTAACATTTAAACCTATTTTCTGCATATTCCAAAAAATAATTTTTTGTGTTTACACTCTTTCAAATAGATGCAAGTAAAACACAGCAAAAATAAACCAATTCAAACATTCAGCAGCTCTTAAATCTATTGTCTATTGGGGTGGGTGGAGGCTTGCCAACAGCGGTCATGTCAGTGGGGGGGTCCGGGGGTTTCTCTGTGAATGTCACATTCCCGTGGCAGCGTGCTCGCTGCTCGCTCAGATTTGAAGTTTAATTTTTCTCTGTAGAAGGAAGTTTTCTTCCCACACAGAGTGAACATTACCTGAGAAAAGTAATCAGACTGCCCATCTCTGATTGCCACACAATTAAATTTAACTTCCTGGAGAACTCAGCAGAGTTTTCAAGGAAGCCATCACACATGTGAGAGCCTGCTGTGCGAGTGATGCCAGAGATTCAGGCTCTCACATCAGCTCTGTTCTCAAAGCTTCATTTTTCAAACAAATGCAGTTTAAAACAGCGCCTATGTTACTCCTGCAGCCTAACTCCATTTAACACTGAACCCGTCCATCACAGAGCCTGTGGTGTCACTGTTTTGAAAGTGACCAATCACATTAGGACCTCTATTCCTTTAGGCTCATTGACTAGCTGCACCACTCTGTGATGGAAACTGGTATTACACAAAAGTACCTTCGTTAAAACTGTCACCACATTTGTTAAACCCATCTGGTCTCATATTCAGAGGCCAAATAACATTCAGCACCAAGCTCATTAAAAGCTGTAGCAAAGCACTTAATTACATTTCAAACGGAGCTTTTCGTAAGCAACCAGTACTTTAATATAGGCTGTCCTTACAGCCCAAACAAGCACTGCAACACTTGACAACCACAAAAGCCCGACTGTGAACACCACAGCGAGGGCGGGAGGATGTCTCGCACAGTCTTCCTCAAGATTTACACTCAGACAAAAGGTCAATCCCTGATTCCCAGTCCCTTGTTACCTAAAGGAGGACTGTACTCTCCCCTTCCTGTGCATGAACATCTCTTACACTTGCCTGTTGATCACGCTTTGGTGACCTCTAAAAGGAGCAGCTGAAATAATAACATTAAGCAGTAGACATCTTGAACTATAGCATATTTTATAATGGAAGGTTTTAAAAAAAAGTAAACAGAAGAATTTACAAATAGTGCCGTTAAAAGTACTAGTTTTAGTCCTTGTTTGTGAGTTCTTTTATGATACCCCTTCTCTTTCCAGGCCTCTAACCTGCACCCAGCTGACCCGGATGGGAAGGCGGACCCTTACATTGTTCTACGACTTGGCAAAAATGAAATCAAAGACAGAGACAACTACATTCCCAAACAGCTAAACCCTGTTTTTGGAAGGTAAATAACTGGTAAAGCTTCTCAGGAATTGTCTCACATTTTAAATATGACTTCTTCTATTCTCCTTCTTCCAGATCTTTTGAGATGCAGGCAACACTTCCTCAGGAGTCTCTGCTGTCAGTGTTCATCTATGACCACGACCTGGTGGGAGGGGACGATCTGATTGGAGAGACCCGCATTGACCTTGAGAACCGATATTACAGCAAACACAGAGGCACCTGTGGACTCCCTGCTGAGTATAGTCTGTAAGCCTGGACGTTTGAACTCTTTCAGATCAAAGTCCGAGTTATTTATTCCATTTGGTCACTTCAATAAATTACTATCCTACCTCATAGTTACATTACTTTTTTTCTATTACATTAAACTACCAAATTCAACTAAAGGAGTAGAAATTCCAGGCATTTATATCCATCTACAACTCTGCATTCTATGAATCCCTCGCACTGAAGCGTTTCCTGTTCCTTCCTTGTTGTCTGTCAGTGAGGGTTACAATGCCTGGAGAGACTGTTTGAAGCCATCAGAGCTGTTGGCAAAGATGTGCAGAGAGAGCGGTTTGGACGGTCCTCACTTCAGTCCAGGACGCATCATTGTGTCAGAGAAGGTTTTCACTGGCAAAACGCTCTTCATGCATGAAGGTAGATATAGGGCATTCTAGATCAGCTGCATGATTATTTTTTTAACTTAACATTTAGAAACAGTATTCAGACATTTACTGCATGAGTCCACATGATACCTTTTAATCAGGTGCAATTCCATCTTTGTAGTCTAAAGCACTTGTCTGTCAGTATGAGTAGGAAAAGCGCTATATAAAATGTAAGTACAACACAATGTGAGAACAGTTGCATAAGTAATAAATATCCCCATCAGTAGCTGGAGATGTCATTTCAGTTTTAGAGAGAACACCAACAATCACTCGATCCCTATGATCCAACACTGTGGGGAAAGATAGTATAGATCAAGAAAATATGCTGGAGCTAGAACATGTATATAGGAGTCTGATTTGTCATTGTCGTGTGTATCCCTCAGACGAGCCAGTGGAGTCCTATGAACACTTGTCACTGAAGATCCTACACCGCTGGGCTGAGATCCCAGGTGTAGGATGCACACTGGTACCAGAGCACATTGAGACCAGAACTCTGTTTAATAAGGCCCGGCCTGGAATGGACCAGGTATGTTTGAGTTTAGTATTCTGGTAAAAAATAATCATTATTCATGCATTTACAACCTTTAAGCTTTTTGGGTTTTCTGGGTCAACTGCCTACATCTGTGTGCATGTACATGTAGGGTCAGGTCCAGATGTGGGTAGACATGTTTCCAATGGACCTGCCACATCCAGGACCTCCAGTGGACATTTCACCTCGAAAACCAAAAGGGTGAGACTTACCAAAACGTAATAAAACAATGTCTGTCAACGTTGTTTTGGCATGCGGTCATTCAAACTCAGATGTGTTTGTGCAGATACGAGCTGCGTATTATCATCTGGAACACAGAGGACGTCATTTTGGAGGACAGCCACTTCCTCACTGGTCAACAGTTCAGTGATATTTACATCAAGGGGTAAAAAAATCTATTTGTTCCTGGTATTTTTTGGCAATATAAATATTTTTTTTAGCTTTGGAAATAATAATTCCAAAACTAAAGTGACGTTTGCTGTCTGTTGTGTAAGCTTGGCTGATTCCTTATTGAACAGCACATTGAATGTACTGAATATATCTCTGTTAGCGAGTTAACGTGGATCGTGTGAGGGCTGCACGGTGTCAACACGTTAGCGCCTTGCAGCCCAAAAAGCTAAACTAGCTAGCTAAACCTTTATATAAAAAGCACTGCTAGAAAATCTCTCACCTTACCAAATCTACCGTTGTAGCTGGCTGAAAGGTTTAGAAGATGACCGACAAGAAACTGATGTGCATTACAACTCTCTGACTGGAGAAGGAAACTTCAACTGGCGCTTCGTGTTCCCCTTCAGCTACCTGCCTGCTGAAAAGGTACTCATATTTGTGTGATCTTTGGTCCTAGGAGCTCCGGCTCCAAGCCTGATGTAGATAAAATAGCTGCTACAGAATCACATCGTTACCAACTTTACCTCTGACAGGTAGTGGTGGTGAGGAAGAGAGAGAGTATTTTCTCTCTAGATAAAACAGAGCAGAAGATTCCTGCTATCCTCATTCTGCAGGTCTGGGACTTTGAGACACTCTCCTCTGACGACTTTCTAGGTGGGTATGCATAAGTGCCTATTCACACAGAGAGGCAATTATACACACACATTTCACTGATGAACATAAAATACTAAGGTGATACAGTGGTTAGCACTGTTGCGTCACAAAAAAGGTCCAGAGTTTGACTTCACTATGCTAAACGGACTGGTTATTGGACAGATAGGAGAGAAGAAGACAAGAAAGAGCCTGCAGTAAGGTTCAAGGCCGCGAAAAGGCTGAAAGTTGCGAGTCTCCCTGTGGTCGTCACAAAGCACCTCCCACACAGTAGACTCAAAACAATCTTCTAGAGCCTCCTCGCTCTCCTCCGACTATCTCTGCACTGTGCGGGTGGCTGGTGGCTCCCTGTGCACCAGGTTGTGATCAGATCTTTCCAGGGGTGGCAGAAGTGATAAACTGTATGCCTCTTTTGCGTTGGCATACAGTAAGTCCAATGTTTTATTGTCTCTGGTGGGCCATGTCACATACTGGGTGAAGGTGGGCAGTGTTGAGTCCAGTGATGCAATATAGTCCCCAGATGTTCAAAAAGGGCTCTCAGAGATTGCGTTTGCAGTCTGCTGACCACAGAGCGGAGTAAGAGGCTGCATCCGCATTGGCTGAGGGGGGGGCTACGCTGTTATCGCGATAACATGCGAGAATTCCCGGGGCAGGTAGTACAGACACATTTTAACGGCTAACAGCTCAATGTCTCTGCTGCAGAGCTGTTCTTTCACAGTGATGTGCCCCGATGCACCTTTAGTTCACAATCACTGAAGAATAGAAAGTGTTACTGCATTGTGTTCAGGGAAATGCTGCTATAATGGCATTAAATACAGGGACATATTGCCAATTTGAACGTATAAGGAGCATGCTTGAATCATTCCTGTGGAGGACAGGAAACAGCAGAAATTCAGGAAGACTACTCCTGCTAACTATTAACAATTACCCCCAAAACCTGAAGATGGTGCTAAATGTTTAAAGCACTGAAAGCAGAAGAAACATGAAGACATGACAAACCTTCTAAGACAATCTTTAATGGCAAAAAGTATTAGAAGTCGCACTGGAGAGTCAGGATGAATAATGGAGATAAAATGTGCATGACTTGAATGAAGGCAAAAACAACTTGACAAAAGAGATTCAGAGATTCTGGTGTTGGCTGCATAAAACACGGCAGTGCACCTGACTGACTGTGTGTCTGCAGGCACACTAGAATTAGACCTCCATGGATTTACTCGGGGAGCTAAAACAGCCAAGTTGTGTAAGGCGGACATGCTGACAGATGGGACTGAGAGAATCTCCATCTTTCAGCAGAAGAGAGCACGAGGCTGGTGGCCCTTCACCAAGTCAGGAGAGTTGACCGTAAGTACACAGTAACACACACATGCAGTGTATAAACAAATGTAAAAATAAAGTCAGGCAAATACAGATCATCAAACAATCGATCTTCCTCCAGGGGAAAGTGGAAGCAGAGTTCCATCTTGTGACAGCTGAGGAGTCGGAGAAAAATCCTGTTGGCCGTGCCCGCAAGGAGCCAGAGCCACTACCAAAACCAAAGTAACCATAACCACACAAGGCTCTGTTTATCTGTCAGAATACAATCTAATTTATGTACGAAAAATGCGTCAAAGGAATACAGGGACATTTCTGTAAATCTGAGGTATATTTACACATTTTCAATAACAATATTTGGGTAGCCTGGGGGTCCTTACTGGATACAGAGTCAACCCCCCAACCTGGAGCTATATCTATGTGTGCATCAATGCACACATAGATATAGAGAGAATAAACGGCCTGTTCCCAAAGATCAATCCAGGTGTAATCTCATTTACAAGAGAACAATAACACACGGCCAGACGCTCCCAGACCAGAGACTGCACAACACTAGATCCACATTTTACTCATTTACTTTTTGGTGCAGTTGAGGATATCATATTACTTTCTCTTATGTATTCTATTCTTTTCTATTCTATACTTTTTGATGCTCGAGTCATTTATCTTTTTAGTAATTTTTGCTCGGGTTTGTTTGGTTTTTTTATTGTCTGTGAGGCTGTTATGGTGGGAGAGAAGCTGCAGAGAGGTTTCTGGTCCAAATGAAGTCATGTGTTCAGGGGTTCACAGTTTGGTTTCTATAAATGAGAGCTGCTCCATTCAAAGTTTTAGTCTTATTACTCATATGCTTTAATTTTCAGACACAGGAGATTCACTGGTTTAATGTGCCAGAATAAAATCCCTCTCCCACTTGAGCTGTTCCATTTAACCTTAGTATTTAATATGAAAATGCCGTCAGTTTATAATGCACATCATCTGGATGCACCAGGACGCCGTTATGATTTCTGGAATCACGTTTTTAATGTCGTAACATTAGACACTTTCTCAGGTGACCCATTCAGGGTTGCTAAAGCATCGTAATCATCTCAGCCTGTAAGAATCTGTAATGAACTAAACCACTTCATTTGCTTTTCTCCTCTTTCCCGCAGTCGTCCAGACACCTCCTTCTCGTGGTTCGTTAACCCTTTCAAATGTTTCTTTCACTTGGTGTGGCGAAGCTACAAGAAGTACATCATCATCGGCATCATTCTGCTGATCACAGCGCTGTTCCTTGCCCTGCTCTTCTACACACTACCCGGAGCCATCTCCAACAAGATTATCAGCGGCTAAACGGATAAACTATGTGTGTGTATGCTGCAGCTCTACAGCTTTTCCAAATGATCAAAGTCTCCATTTTTTGAATATTGAAGTTGTGTAGATGTTTGGTCTCACTTTTTAAAACAGTCATTTACATCAACGGGAATAAGAATGAAGGCTGGCCATTTGCTTTTAATTCGTTCTGTGTCTGAATAAATGTTTTCCAAATGTTACTAACCAGTGAAAGTTAACATATTAACATTTTAAGATGATGAAAATGGAAAACAAAATCTGTTTAACCAGAATAAATAAATGTGAGTCAATAACACGTCTGGATTTCATACCTTCATTTATCAGGCACACGTCATTCAGCAAAGACCGAGTACAAACACATTATTACTTACAGTAATTACTTCTGTAATTACTTTACATGTCTTTGAAGTCCTACCATTAACTAAAGCTTCAATACTGTTGACCATGATATATTATTACAGTGATAAGAGCATGCTTTGGGAATTAAAATACTGTGCTGCGGTGGTTTGAATCATATCTAACAGACTCCAGTTTGTCCATATAAATAGGGAATCCTATACAGACTCCACAGGGTTCTGTACAAGGACCAATTCTGTTTAAGTTATATATGCTTAACCTAGGCCGTATCATTAGAAGACATATTTTCACTATGCAAATGATACTCAGCTTTATCTGTCCATGAAGACAGATAACACACAACAATTAGTTAAACTACAGGAATGTCTTAAAGTAATTAAACACGTGGATAACCTCCAATTTCCTGTTTCTAAATTCAGTTAAAACAAGGTTATTGTCCTCTGTCCTAAATAGGATGTTTAAAAGAAGAATGGGATCAGGCTTCAGCTTTCAGGCGCCTCTTCTGTGGAACCAGCTTCCAGTTTGGATTCAGGAGATGGACACCCTCTCTACTATTAAGATTAGGCTTCAGACTTTCAGTTTAGATAAAGCACGTATTTTGGGTTGATCAGGTGACCCTGAGTCCTCTTAGTTATGTTGCAATAGGCCTAAATGTTTCTTCTTCACTCACTTTTTGGCATTGATACGCCACTTTGCATTTAATCATTACTTATTAATCTCTGGCTCTCTTCCACAGCATGTCCTTTGTCCCGTCTTCCTCTTTTCTTCCCAAACTGGTCGCAGCAGATGGCTGCCCACCCTGAGCCTCATTTCCTCCTATTAGAGTGCTTGCTTAAAGGGATCATCCTACTGTTGAGGTTACAGTATTTGCCTTACACTATAAACACTGTTGTGATTTGGCAGTCTTGTATCAGTTGGCATGACCCAGTCTAGCTGCACGTTCAGTATTGATATGTTAAAGGATACAGTGAAGGTTTGTACATATAAACACAGAGATTTGATGAAAATAACAATAGTCCTTGTGAAGGGTATGGCAAATGTTTATTGTGTATTTAACTGTGTGATGGATGTTAGTTTAAGGATTTGGGGTTTTCTGATACTGACAGTACCGGATTACAACATTTAAGACAAAATGATCCATAGTGGCCGCTGCAAACGCTGCAAACGCTGCAAACGCTGCAAACGCTGACCCGAAACCTTGGTTTCCTTACGTGTCGAGTAAAGATAAATCTGAGTTCTGTGAATGGAGCAGTGTTAGCTCACTGTAAGATAGTGTCTGTCAGAGAGAGTCTCTGTGGAGAGATGTTGCCATGGGGGTAGGAAAGTGCCACAGCGTGCTCATGTGGAGCCATGTTGGGGCCTTTCAGAACCAGGGTGGAAGTGGATGTAGACATCCGTGGGATGTTATTCGATGCCGAGCTCTGTCTCTGCTGAGTGCTGGAGGTGGAAGCTGAAACACAACATAGAGCAGCTGGTTGAAGTGACAAACGAAAAGTGTAGCACCACCTGCTGAGCCTCACTGAGCAGACAGTGAGCTTTACTGGACTTATATACGGCTGGTTTAGAAAGTTTTCTCTGTGAACATGACTTCTTTTACAGTTTCCATCTGGCAAAGTAAAAGGAAGGGTTGACCATCCAGGCTCCAGTGTGCAGTACATCTGGAAAGTATTTGGAGATTCAACAGTTCCCATTTAGTCATACTGCCTTATTCCAAAATGGAGAAAAATTCTCACAAGTCTATAAACGATACCTCATAATTACTGTAATTCCTGCAAATTTATTTAAAATAAAAAGGAAAAATATAACATGAACATTAAATATTCACAGTTTGGAACTTGAGCTCCAAAGTGTGTTTTTGAGGAGCAGCAGGCAGTTTGAAAAGATGTGTGAAAAGTCATCTGAGCCACAACTTACCACAAGCTGATCTGGGCTGCTGCTGACTGCTGATGGCAAAGCCAGTCTGAGAAAGACCTTGAGTGTCTCCAAAGGCCTGACAGGGAACAAAGCAGCAAAGGCGTGGCTGATTGGTAAGCAGCTTAATTATTCAACTTTAAACAGACAGAGAGAATGGGTGTGAATTTCAATTTGCCAAAGAAGGTTTCTAACAGATCTACAACTACAGGTCAATAACCAGCGAGACTGAGAGGCTCTCTGAGGGTTACAGTTACAGAAGGACAAAGAATAACAATTAACTGCATGTCTTTGGACTGTGGAATCGAACTCAGGACCTTCTTGCTGTGAGGCTAATCGCTGCACCACTGAACTTCTAATGTGAATTACAAAGTGCCTGATTCTCCTTTTGCTTTCGACTGAGGAGAAACGTTGAAACTGGAGTTAACAGCAGAGGTGGAGGCCACTCCTGTTAGTCTCACGCTCCTATATTCAATTCTGAAAATATCATAGATATACATATAAATAATAAAATAAACTATATCTCTACACATACATCTCTCTCTAACCACATACATACATGATGTAGAGAGAGATGTATGTATACATCTACATCTATATCTATAGCAGACAAAGATTTTAGTATCAGAATAATGTGATGGAAACCGGGTGGAGACAAGAGTCTGTGAGGCAGGCAGAGACACTGTGTGGACACAATCAAGAACAAATATATGCAGATCACACAGATGATCAAATCAAACAGCTGGCTACGTTTTCTCGGCACACCTGTTAAGGCAGCCACAAACTGATAAAATGATGATAATCTCCAAAACATGAACGGACAGGTCGTCAGATATGGACTTGAGTTTGTGTTGCTGAATGTCTCTGTGCCATCTTTGTTGTCCGTTGAAAAACAATGCAATGGAAACAGAAAACACTCCCTTTGAATCCAGGAATCCAAAGCAGGTTGTGTTTCCCACGGTACAGCCCTCACATTCTCACTTACACTACTTTATGTTAGCAGCTCCAGTATGACAGATGAAAGATGGATTATGCAGAAAAAACAGAATTGGGCTGAAAGGTCTGTTGCTTTATTACGTCTTCAGGTTGTGTAACACATTCATAAAAGGCAAGTAATGAAACTAATTACTTTTGAAAATAAGTAATCAGTAAAGTACCGGGATTACTTTCTTGGAGAAGTAATCAGTAATTAGTAACTAATTACTTACTAACTTGAGCAACACTGGATATCACAGACACTAACACTCATCACTGTCAGTGATCACGCAGCGGTGTGTCGCTGACACAGACAACAGTCCAACTCGAGATTTAATACCTGCCAGGAATGTATGTTCGATGGCAGGGTCTCAAACTCCGGTCCTCGAGGGCCGCTGTCCTGAAACTTTTCCATGTGTCCTTGTTACAATTAGCATGTCATTAGCAAGACTCTATAGCACTTGGCTGCATGCTGAGGTGGCGACCCCTAACCCTACTCAAGTAAGTTGAAGTAAGTGTTTGGAAAAATGTCCTTCTAAAAGCACTTTTATTGTTCATTCACACATGAGCTGCTGTAACATGAATCAAATGGCTGAGCTGCCACCTCAGCGTGCAGTCAAGTTCTATAGAGTCTTGCTAATGACCTGCTAATTGTATTCAGGTGTAGAAAGTTGCACGACACCGGAGCTCGAGGACCGGGGTCCGAGACCTCTGCTCTACACTGAATAGTTGTGAACAGTCCACACCCACTGAGGTAAACAATACTCTGGCAGCTACCAGAGAAATGCCTCCCAAAGCATTCAAGGTAACTTTGGGTAAAAATGAAAAATATTGTGAAATTTCTTTTTGATTGTCATATACACGTTTTAAATTCTTGATATTACTGAAATACGTCAAAAATAGTTTGCAAAAATGTTTTTATTCACTGACCACCAAAATCTCCATGCAAATGTTTTTAATCAATTTCCACCTTAAGCCCTGAGAGATGGAGATCTCATTCATGAGAAAGAAACAGACCATTTCCAAAAGAAATGTCTGAGTGCAGAGACTGTGGTGGAATCACCGACCTGCATCTGGTTAAGGCAGGCCTGGAGTTTCCGTTTTGCCCTCCACCTGGCTACCCTCAGTCTGGTCTTCTCTCGACGCTCCCGCACCTTCAACACAAAATCACCTTTATTTTTCAGGTTCACTTGATGCCTTTATAAATGAGGCACTTTTTTAACGTAAATATGCAGAAACCTTCTGTCCTCAACAATTTGAGGTGGACTGACCAGATCTGCCAGCAGCGGTTGAGGTAACGATTTCTCCAGTTCTCTGCGCTTTGTCATGTTTCGGCGACGAAGCTCACTCCTCCGCATTTTGTATTCTTCATAAAGACTAAGGTCTTTAGCCCAGGGTCGCACGGCTTGGCGAGGTGGGACGCCAGGTGGCAAGATGGCAGCTGACTGAGGTGCTGAATCTGAGAGTGCACACACAGAAAGCGCCCACTCTAAGTTCCAGTTGTGAGGCTATATTAAGCCACGTCACAGCGATAAACCTCCTTCATCACTTTGTTCTCGAGCTATAGCAACCAAAAACTCGAGTGTCAACATCACCTGGAAACCCAGCAGGGTGACGATACCATCCCGAAAGCCTTTTACAGCTGAGGGATAAAAGGTTTTAGGACAAGTCCCAGAACTTTTTATCATATCTAGTAAAATTAGACTAGAAGCATACAGACATGATCGACAGTTATTCACATCAACTCACGGGTGCTTCGTCCAGCTGAGCTGAAGGCTGTAGTATTTCTTTGGCTTCCTGCAGCATTTGGGCACTCTGTCACTGACGGTTGAGGCTGAGCACAGAGATGAAAGCATTCATTGTATTCGATAGTCTGCAATAACAGGATTCCACGAGAGTTTTCCAAAACTGTCCTTCAGTCTGTTGTTGAGCTTACAACCATTTGTTCAGTCCAATGACATGCACGTGCAACTGGTAATGCTAAAATGGCCGTAGCTGTGGATATGTCATAAAGTAACAGTGGCACGTGCCTGAGTCAAAGTGTTTTGTAGTGTAAACTGCTTTAAATGGTCAGAAACACAAAAAGAAGTACAGTGGTGTGAAAAAGAGTTTTTTTGAATGTTTGTCACAGTAAAATGTTTCAGATCATCAAACAAATGTAAATATTAGACAAAAATATCAGAACTAAACACAAAATGCAGTTTCTAAATGAAGGGGGAAAAATCCAAACCTACACGATCCTGTGTGAAAAACTTACTGCCCCCTAAACATAATAATTAGTTGGACGACTCTTAGCAATCAAACATTTGCAATAACTGGCAAAGAGGTTTTTTACAGCGCTGTGGAGGAATCTTGTTTGTGATTCAGTCACGTAGCAGAGTGAACAGCCTCACATCCCAGCACCTCAGGCAGATTCAGGTCAGGACCAGGCTCCTCCAACGTCTTTATTTTGTTTTTCTCAAGGCAGCAAAACAGCCAGAGACCACCACACTACCACCACCACAGGTTGCTGTGATGTTTCTTTTCTGTGCTAGCCACGTGTAATGCGACTCAAACTGAACAAAAAGTTCAGCTTTTGTCTCGTCAGTCCGCAGAGTATTTTCCCAAAAGTCCGGGGCATCATCAAGATGTTTTCTGACAAATGTGAGATGAGCTTTTGTGTGTAGCAGAGGCTTTTTCCTTCAACTCTCCCATGTAGGCCATTTTTGCCCAGACTCCTTATTGTTGAATCATGAACTCTGACCTTAACTGAGACACGTAAAGCCTGCGGTTCGTTAATGTTTGGTAGGCCGGCCGCACTCCTGGGAAGCTTCACCACATTTGTGTTTAATGGCTCCCAGTGTGGTTCAACAATGCATTTGTAACCTTTTCAGATGTCAGTGACTTTGTTTCTCAGGTGTTTCTTAGATCTCGGCATGATGTGTGGCTTTTGAGATGAAACATGTAGAGTCAGGAAGGGGGCAAACAGTTTTTAACACCACTTCATATAAATGTCAGTGCACTCGCTCAATGTTTGGTCCTTTGACGTTTCCTTATCTTTTTTGTTTGACCATCTTTCAACGTCATGAATTCCAGCAAAGCTGTGAACGAGCGTTTACTAAGAATCCTTTAAAAGACCTGGAGCGCTCAGACAATCCAGCTTATAGAAGACTTCTTCACAGCGTGGTGTCAGATAACGGCTGGGATTAAACTACAATGGTGCAAAGACTGACATCCAAATGCTCATCGTCCAGGATGCAACTTATGGAGGAGAAAAAAAAAAAGGAGGGGGAGATGATCTTTCCCCCAAGAAAATGTCCCATGCATTCTGTCTTTGTCTCTGCTTCATGCAAGCTCTTTAGATAAGGACATCCTAGCTAAAAATAAAGTTAGAACATCTTTAAGGTTGAATAAAGTGGCTGTCACTTTGAGATTAGCAGCTGTTTATCAATATATTCTCTTTGGTCTTTGACAGTAGATGGAGAAAAGGAAGAACCACTTGTTAAACCTTTAAAACAAATAGAGACTTGACCACGATGGGACATGTACTCCCCGAGTGCCCTACAGCTCTTAGATTAAATAAAAGTTACAGTGAACACAAATGTAACTTATGTTCTTGAAAATTGTGCCCCACAACTGTAACCTCACCTCTGACTCTGGCTGATGACCCTGCTGTTCGTGGCAGTCAAGCAGCAGGGTGGCCATCACCTCTTGCTCTTCCTCTGGCTCCTCTTTTATATAGATCACCTCCTTCTCTTCTTCCTGTGCCTCATGCTTCACCTAGTTTGAAACAGGAGACAAACTGGAATTTACAAGTGCATTAGCTTGGAAATTGAAAATAAAAGAGCCTGTACTTTATTAAAATACCTACATAAGGCTTAATAAAACTGAACTGAAAAGAAAGTCTAAATATTTCTGTGTTAGAATGTAAAAATACAGTTTTAGGAACTGTATTCATTTCAGGTCATTCACACATGCATTCATTTCTGTAGCGCATTGTCTCATACGATATAAACCTTGCCAGCAGGATGAGATCGAGCCCTGAGGCAAATGTTTTGACTCTGTGCCATTACACTTTTCTGCTTCCATGCTTCCTGACAAGCTTCAGTGTAGGGCTGTGCGATATGACCAAACTCTCATATCCCGATATAAAACATCTATCGTCCCGATAACAATATAAATCACAAAAAATTTAACATTTTCTGTAAAGTCTGTGAATCTCGGGCAGGTGAAGTGTTTCCAGCTGGGTGTCGTGTAGCTGGAGTCGAGTGTTTTAACGATGCATTTTTAGACAGAAGTTGTAACGGCGCCGTTTCCTTTGGGAGTATTTCTTACACGGCGTGCTGCGGGGAGAAGCCTGTTCTAACGTTTTAGTCTAAGGTTTATTTTTTAGCACCTGGCGGCTCTTTTTTACTTCTCATCCGTAAATACTCTGCATACTTTTTCATGTGATTCCATTTATTTTGAAAAGTCTCAACAGGATCTAGAGCTTTATTGTGAAAGGTTTATGTGGAAAATAAACAAGCGGACATGCGATGGTTTTACTGTGGTTGTTGCTAACGACAACGCATAAAAACAGGCGCTTGTCCGTCCGTAGTGTGGTGATATTAAATATAAGAGAAAGAGAGAACTTTAAGAAATTAATAATAACTACAGTGACATCAGAACCATGAACAAATATTGCTGTAAACAGTTTATTTTGCGACACCACAAAACAAACGATAGCGTAAAATGAAACGATAGACGTTTCTATATCGTCATCCGATATATATCGTTATATCGAACAGCCCTACTTCAGTGACTCCTGACAATATATCCCTGGTTTCCTTTTTACCTACCAGGATTTCCTTTAATACTCCAAAAACACGTTTTATCAGGGTTTTTTTTTAAAGAAATGTAAATTAAAAAACAAAACAAAACCTTGTGATATATCAAATCTGGAAAACTTGATTTGAATGAGCTGTTACCTCTGGAACAGAGAAGAGCAGCGTGGAGCTAGCTGCATAGGTGGCGCCATCTGGAGACAGAGAGGAATCCCCTGACTGCTGCCCATCATCTAAATTCGGAGCCGGGGCAGGAGACGAGGCTATGGCACTATCCATGCCTTCTGTATTAGAGTGCAGAATGGCCCATTCACACTCATCCACCTCTTCAACTTTCTTACACTGAACTGGGTCTGAGCTAGGACAGAACAACACTGTAGAAACAACATGTACTTAGTCTAACATATCAGTGTAAGGCAGTGGTTCTTAACCTGGGTTCGATCGAACCCTAGGGGTTCGGTGAGTCTGTCTCAGGGGTTCGGCAGAGCCTCAGCCGTGATATGCAAGGCTCATTTTGTGCACCAGTAAAAAATATATGTATGTCTTGAATTTGAAAAAAATTCTATTTTATTTTTCACTAAAGAGGGGTTCAGTGAATGCACATATGAAACTGGTGGGGTTCTGTACCCCCAACAAGGTTAAGAACCACTGGTGTAAGGCTACATTGTGTCACAACATGCCAACCTACATTAAGCTCATTGCCTAAGGGCTTGCTACTCTCCTAAGTAGCAACACCCGCCTTGAGTAAACTGCTGCTGTGATGCAGTGCTATATAAATAAAAAATAAAGTAATAGTAAAACTACGGTAATGTTCATCTAAAGATTTAGTGATGTTCTCAGTGATGAGAGAGAAAACATGTACGCACGCACTGTGTACCTGTACTGCTGTCCAGAGATTCTCCAGCCACATTCAAAGTGAGTGAAGCAGGAAGCAGCAGGTCAGATGAGTCAGCGTGGGCCACGTTTGAAGGGCAGGACACTCTGACTTTTTGCCTGTTCATGCTGTTTGGTGAGGTGCATTCTGGGACTAGAAACATAAGAAAGAGTACAGTCAGCACAAGAGAAACCAGGACTCAAGCATTTCATTGGTACGTACTGTTGCTGTTCCTCATCAACGCTCCCTCAGCAGTCCTGGCCTGAACTGAGAACGATGACAGGGTCTTTGTTGGGGAAATGCCAGATCTGCTTCTCTGTGTTCGTGTTAGAGTTGGTGGCTGAATCCAGACTAGGGTAGAAGCAGAGGCTCTCTGCTGCAGCTCCTCCTCCACTCCTTGCCTGTAGTACTTTAGCTTCAGCTCCGTGTAACGCAGCTTGGCCCGAATGTTATCGTTCTCCTTCTCTTTTTGAGCCTTCTCACTCTGCAGCGTCATCATGTCCCTCTTCATCTGCACCACTTGAGCCTTTAACTCCTCAAATTTGACTCCGACCACTTTAAGCATCTCGGCCAGCACCGTCTCGACCGCTCCATTTACTGCTCGCTCTACTACGGTCCCCATCTGGCCTCGAATTAGTGATACAGCAATGCTGACATCCATTGAGAATGAGTTCGGACTGAGAAACTGCAGGAGATGGTTCGTGCGTTTTACCTGCATGCACAGAAGCAGTTTAAACACGTATATTACATTACGTTACAATAGTCACGTCCACATTTACGCAAACGTTTTCACAGATAATTTAGCTCAGGTTACAGTACACTTTGAAATAATACTGTTAACACTCAAAAAAGCCCCTTGAATGCAAGAATGCAAGAGTCAATAAGACCCTGAACTCAAAGCTGGGTAATCGGAATTACAGACACGAGAAGCATGGACAAAACAAACAAACAAACAAACAAACGAACAAACAAACACTACTTCATCTGACCATACCACATAAATGCAAAAGGAGGTGCTGGATGTCTCAACCATGGACCAACTTGTTTAGTTTCAGAGACTTTATGCCGACATATACCAGTGACTGTAGCATTAAAGACTACAAGAGAACGACGTTGTACTTTACAGCAACTTTAATAAGGTGACTATGAATGGGTTCGAAAGAAAGACAGTGTACAAATGTTCAGTTAAGTTTTAGTTGCGTTGTATTGACATAGACGCCACACTGTGTATGGGAAACAACATCGAACTTGACAGATTCTGGTAACATTAACCGCCGCTATAAAGACTATTTCTCTGTATCCGAGGCTCCTTTCATTGATAAAAGCGCTGATTTCAGATGGGAGACAAACACACCACTTACCGTTTACTCTCGCTATTAGCCCGGTTAGATGACCGTTCAGTTATCTTAGCTGCTATCAGAACTTATACGAGTAGACAGCTAACTAGCTTAGGTTATCGTTAGATTTCTTAAATGGCTGTTAATGCTAACTTCCAGTTAAAGCTTAACAGACAAACAGTGTAACCGAAGAAGGTTAAACTTGTAAGACCTGGCATGCTCTGAACATTTTTTATGTGTAGCATAATTTTAGCAACAGAAGCGGATGCACTTTTGTTTCTGGCAAGTAGCATTATCGCCACCTAGTGCTATGGAGTGTGAATGCCAATAGTGGTATTTGGAGCATTCAAAAATTAAAACAGTCAAACGCAAACAATTGAGTCCAAGATGCTGCAATATAACTTCTTAACAGTGAAGGTATGGGTTTTATTACATACTTGATATCTATATATTATTTTCTAAAATCCAGTCTTTGTAAAAGGACCAATCAGCTGTTGGGTTTCCAGTTGTCCGTGTATATGTCCACAACGGAGCCTAATCAAAGCACATGAAACACTCTGACGACAGACTTTTCCAGCTTTCCTGCTGAGCTTTATCTGCAGTGGATTGCTCATTTTATTCCTATATCTGTTAATCTTTTTACAGGGAACATGGCGACCCAGTTCATTTACTGTATTATTGTGAGGTCTTTATCTCAGAATATAAAGCACCTAGAGGCAAATTGAATTGAATTAAATTAAGATCAGCAGCATACTTTTGAGACTGAGAGTCGTCAAATATGTGAAAATGAACCAGCTTTGTAATATGTTTGACATCATCATACAGGCCACCAAAACTAGTTACAGCATGAGTGCAAAAACTGAAAAAGATGTTGACATTATTTCTAAGTGAACCAGAGGTTTAGTGCTTACAAAGCAAGAACTACAGATCTTATTATTGCAGTAAGAGAATGAAATTTATCTGGCTTTATTTGAAAACAAAAAAACTACTTTGGTTTAGAGATGGCACGATACCACTTTTTTATGTCCGATACCGATACCGATATCATGAATTTGGATATCTGCCGATACCGATATGAATCCGATATAGTGTTTTTTTAATCAACAAAACTGTTTTTTTTTTAAATATCTTGCTGCATTTTGTATAAGTTCATACTCAAGTTTAAAACAACAACTACACTAAAGCTATTCTGTTATACCTGTATGCAAAAAAAAAATTTCATAGTTCAGCAATACTGATCAATCTAATAAACTTAAACCTACACCATCCTCCCTATTCTGGTATTTTAAAGAGTACTTAGCGTAAATATTAAGCAACCTAACTAATAGGGTTCCAACTCCCAGCAACAACAAAAATAAATAAATAAAAAATAGGGAACCACCCCTCACGCTCCACCTCATGATGCTTAATCGACGTAATCAACCTTAATTTGATGCAGTGTGAAAAAAAATGCACAGAAATCAATTATTTTTCAAGAAATATTAAATAGATTCAACATCTTTCTTCAACAAAATTGCAGACTGCACAGATGGTACCTTCCCAAAGGAAAAAGTACTATAGCTTACTAGGGTATATATATTAGACTTAATAGTTACTATATACAGTAATTGACTTCTATTCATTTTACATCAAATTAAAACTTTGGGTGTAAGATTCAGATAATTATTTATTAAAAGCTAGACATTTTAAATGAGAATAAGAAAGAAAAGTGTGTCTTTGTGCCCCCTTTTCCCTGTTCATGCCCTATCGGCCCCCCTGGCTAAACTTTGCTAGATCCGCCCCTGCACAGTTACCAGCATCAGCTACGTAGAAAAAGATCCTGGTGTAGAAATTAATATTAAATAAATTCTAACAACAGCTGATCAAGCTTAAACGTTCTGCTGTTGTTCAGCCGCTGGTTTCCTCTTTCTGGTGCAAAGTGGGCCAAAAACAAACCAGAGAGACGGACTCGCGACAGAAAAGCCGATCAGCTGATCATTAAGCAGTTTCATGATTGAAGTAGCAGCAAGAAGAGGCAGTCGCTCCATATATCGTTTGGTAAGCTTAACGCAGGAATGCTTTACAAACATTCAGAGATGGACTTACACACTTGCTTTACTTCTCTCGGGGATAACTTTGTCAGAGATGAAATGCCAGGTTGCTAGCGAAGCTCCACATGCTATCCAGACCACTGACAGGTCCCGCATGCCACAGCCGCTCTATCACGTGATGCATACTGCTCCGACGTGCTAACGTTCTGAGGTGAGTTACGGTGTGTTGCAAGTTTTGTGAGGTGCTTTCGTGATATTTAATGGATCGGATTACATTTTTTATTTTTCTCCGATATCCGATCCTGTAATTTAGGTCAGTATCGGACCGATACTGATACGTAATATCGGATCGGTCCATCTCTACTTTGGTTACTATATAGTTCTAAACAAACACTCACACTATGTGTTTGCCAATTGCACAGAGTCTGTTTCTTAAGAAAAAAAGAAACACTTTTAAGCTATTTATGTTCATGCAGTCTACATCTGTTCTGACTCATTTGTTGCAGGGTGAACTCGTCAGAGTGTTATGTATCACTTAAGTATCACTTCTCTGTTCCAGATGTCAGCATCATACACTCTGGGATTGAATTAGTTAGGTCTGAAGTCACTTAGTTCTATGACATAAAGAACAATTTTCTGTCAAGATTTTTTTTTATAAATACTTGATAAATACTTGATAAAGAGATAGTAGAAAATACTTCTTAACAAAAAATTGTTTTTTATCTTGTTAGAAAGTCTAACAAAAAGATCTGAAGAGTTACTGTAAGTGTAACATATGTTAACCATTCCTCGCCGTCAGTCCCCTGACCGTGGTCGGGAGACACGAGGGGAGATGCTTCCTCCAGGGCCGAAGTTTGTCCTCCTTCGGGGTTAACTCCCTTCACTTTTGTGGAGTAGTGAGGCAGACAGAAATCAGCCGAGGCACCGGAGAGTACTGAAGAGATGAGGCTTTAATAACAGTACTGCACAGTTCGGAAACACACTGCATAGCCTGTAGCCCGTTAGAACGCTGCTCCCGGTCGCCCTCTCTACCCATGACACACTCTCTCACTCTCTTTTCCCTCTTTCGCTCCCCGCGTTTCCTTCACGCGCATGCTCACACACACATTACATACATTCCTTACTGCACCCAGTCACACACAAGACAGCAATTCCCGCAACACTACCCCCACTCTGGATGGCAATTAAACAATAATTCCACTCCAGCATTGTAATGCATAAAACTGGTACACAATCCCCTTTACCACTTGGAGCCCACAGGAGATAAAAGTGTTAGCCATTACCGCATAAAAGGTGAGGTATAGTATCAACGAGTGCACTTCAGTGACAAAGAGGTTGGCTCAAGTAAGGTGTACATACATGTGCAAAATAAAGCATTTCAAGTGCTGTTAAGTAGAAAAGAAATTACACAATTGTAACTATTACATGGCGACCGGGAATAACCAACTTATCCTAGCATCTAGGAAGGCACAAATACAAATGGATAAGTGCATGTAGATAACCCCGTAGGTCCTTCAGATACTTTTTTTTAAATGTAAACACTGGAACAATGAAAAAAATATAACTCTTTTAAACCATTGTAGCTAACAGTATAGGAGGCTGAAACGATTTAAACTTGAACCGAATCTTCAGTCCTACTTGGAACTGTCCATGGTAGGTAAACCAAGTTAAGTGATCCACACTCCATACCGGTCTGGAGCTCTGCGCCGACGAGTTGGTCGCTGAAACTGCTGGCCCGGGTGGTCTGGCTCACCCACCACACCCCCACCATTCTCATGGTCTACATGGGAAGGGGACGATGGGACAACCACAACCAGAGCGGGATCAGCTGCAACTGAGACAGAAGGCTGAGAGGAGCTGGGGCCATTGCCAGTTGCAGTAGAGAACAGACTGTGCAGACCCAGATCACGGTCTGCTGGGTCATCTTCTAAAGCTGGTGGTGGGACCTCTGTAGGGGACCACTGATGAGCCTGATCAAGGACCCAGGTATTGTCCAGTGGCTCGCGGCAGCGATAATGCTTTAGCTGGTCATGGTGGACAACTTTCACTTTAGACCTTGGGTTCTTCTGGATCCGATAAACTAGGTCATCCAATTGTCCCAGGACAAAGAATGGTCCTTCATACGATGGGAGGAACTTTCTGACCTTGTTCTTGACGTGACGTGTTCCTTTGATGAGATACCACACAGGATCTCCAGTCTTATACTGTGTGTGGCAACAGTTCTTGTCATATTGCCTTTTTGTGCGCTTGACTGACTCACCCAGGGCTTCCCTGGCGATGAGGTGGGCCAGCTCCAGCCGCTCACGCATTTGCTGCACATACTCTGGAACTGAGGGTTGGTTGCCTGGATCAGGAGGTAGACCTGCGACAAGGTCCACTGGCTCACTCAGTTCTCGGCCAAACATCATGAAGTTCGGGGTGAAACCTGTAGCACTGTGTTTGGTCGCCCTGTAGGCCATAACAGCGTACGGGATCATCAGGTCCCAGTCCCAATGACAACGCTCTGCTGTGGAGGCCAGGATCTTCTGGAGAGTGGCATTGAAACGTTCAACCTGGCCATCTGACTGGGGTTGGAATGGCGTGGTATGAGTCTTATCTATGCCAAACAAACTGCACACCCCTTGGAACACATCAGATTCAAAATTGCGTCCCTGGTCACTGTGTAGTGCTTGAGGTATCCCGTAGCGGCACACCCACTCAGATGCAACGACCTCGGCAACGGTTGCAACCCGTTCATCTGGGATAGGAAAGGCTTCAGTCCACTTTGTAAAGTAGTCTTGTATCACAAGCACATATCGGTTTCTGCGCTCTGTCTCATTCAGTGGTCCCATAATGTTCAGCGCAACGCGCTCCATTGGGGCTCCTACCCGGACAGTTCCCATCGGAGCTTGCGGTGTCTTCTGGGGTCGGGCCCTGGATGCACAGCTGGTACAAGTACGGCACCAAAGAGCGACGTCTTCCCTCATGTGATACCAATAGAATCGGGTTCGTAGTCTGGCCACAGTCCGCTCGACACCAAAATGTCCACCCACTGGCCCTTCATGCATCTTGCCCATCACTTCTGGTTGTAGCTTGCGTGGCAGTACGATTTGGGGATAGAACTGGGTCTCGTCAAGGCAGTAGAAGCGACGGACCAGAACTCCATCTCTGAGGTAGAGCCGTTTCCATTGAGCCCAGTATGTCTTAGTGGCTGGGCTGCATGGTGAAACGATAGTCCATGGGGGGCGCTCACTGCTGGCCTCCATCCAGGCGCGTATGGGTGCAATGTCTGCATCAGCGTCCTGGGCTTGGCTCAGCTTCCCCATGGTCCAGCCATGAAACAGAGAAGCAGTATCTTATCTTATCTTATCATATTATATACATTTGTACTTATGTAAATATGTATATTTTTTATAGTTTTTTCCTTTCTCTTAGTTTAGGTAAAAGTTTTTCTAGTATGTTTCTCACAGTCGGGGGGAGTATTTTTTAGCCAGGAAAAACATTTCACTGTATGTTGTACTAGCTATAACTACATGTGACAAATAAATAAAGAATGAATGAATGAATCTTCAGTATCAAGGGTTTTAGCCACATATACTTTCTCGGTCAGCTTTACAGTGTGTGTATTAGTGGACATGTTCTGGTGTGATATGTCTGTTCTAGTGTGAATTGTCTGTTCTGAGATGTCTGTGTTGATAGGAGTGTTTTGACATGAAATGTCTGACTTTGTAAGAGCAGTTTGGTCTAAAGTCTTTGTTTCTGGTGTGGTGGTGTTATGACTTACCCCCACTAGACACACCGCTGTAGTAGCCGGTTGTCCCTCCACCCTCACCGGACTCAGCAACAGGGAGCTGGTGTCAGAGTCCAACTCGCATTGAACTGCCTGATGACTGGTCCCCCCGAGATGCTTGGGGGGGTCCTGCACTCTGCATGGACAGGACTGGCGACAGGGTCTTCTGGAGAGGCTATCAGCATTGGTGTGCACTCGACCTGGATGGTGGATGATCTCAAAGTTGTACTCGGCAAGCTTCTCGAGCCATCGAGCTAATTGTCCCTCTGGCTCTTTCATTTTTGTTAGCCACCGTAGACTGCTGTGGTCTGTGCGCACTTTGAAAGGCCGTCCAAGGAGGTACTGGCGAAAATGTATGGGCAGAAATCTGTGCCATCAGAAACTGAATTTGAATAAGTTAAATGTTAATTTGAATTGCTTAGATTGAATCTGAATTGTAACTTGAATAAATGCTTTTGAAAACTGAATTTGAATTAGTCTAATTTGAAATTGAATTTATGGTTTGAAAATGATCATCACTAAATTGAAATTGAATTTTATATTTTGAAAATGAATTGATTTGCTTTGAAACTGCATTTTATCCTTTAAAAATTCAGCTCTCGAATAATTTCAGTTTCACTTCTCACCATTCAATTTCAGTTCTACAATTCAATTTCAGTTCCAAAATTCAGTTTTTTGGAACTTACATCCGGTTCCGGTTCAAGCGCAGATTAATAGAACTACGTTTTACTAGCTGACCGAAAGTGTTACTGACGGGAATCTACAGCGTCTTGAGCTGAATTAAGACTTCAGAAGTCATTCGTCATGTCGAATGACCAGCGGATAAACTCTCAGGTTGGTAATAAATGTATTACATGTATAAGAACAAGCGTCATGTTAACAAATGATAGCCGTAAGGTAACTTTTATGCTTATTGTAGCTGTTAGCTAAAAACGCTAATTTAGCATAGTTTGCCCTGGATTCAGCTTTGACAACAAATATGATCGACTGTTTCTAGTAGAATTCCTAAGTTGTCATCTTAGACCCTCTCAGAGTACCCCCTCTGTATGCTTGCAGAGACCCCTACAGTAGGGAAACATGCAAAACGGTGTCCAAACTTTTGTGTTTTAGCTTTATTTATGTCTTACACAGCATCCCAACTCTTTAGCTAACTTAATAACTTTAGCTAAAGTGAATAGTTAGTCTAATTCATTAGTGCAGCATTACTGGGTCACCTCTGTTTGAAGTGATATAATATGATATACAACTATCAGTGTTTAACTACCATAATAATTCTTAGGGTACTGAGTGCATGCTTAATTAGATTTTTTTTTAAAGCATACTGCTCCATTACTATGTTTGACAGGCTGAAGTTGTCGGGTCACCTCCTAAATCGACCATCTTTTACAGGTGTTTTGTGCCAGAAATGGAGTGTCCACTGAAGACTGAAGATACTGAATCTCTACGCCTTGCCATTGATCCCTCTTGTGCCTTCATCTAGACAAGAGACATTAACTTAACCACTCTCATATGCTCTGTACCTACATCACCTTCCCTGACAGTCGTAGCTTGGCTCATCTGAGGGTGAAATTATAAGAATGTGTTATTTTGCAAAGTGCTCTCTAGGGTTCCTAAATAAAATATGGCATTGAGGTCATTTCTTTTGAATTAATCCCTTCTTCTGAAATATAAGAACCTCTCCTGGTTTTAATGGCACTTTGGATTTCCTTACTTTCTGTTCCACTTCCAAACCCAAATAGATGCTGACAAGCTGACACAGTAACATGGAAGAGGGAAAGAAGTTGGAAAGGACTAGTACAAATAAACCCAATGCCTAACAATGAAAAATGTAAAATAAGAACAATAATAATAATAAAGATAAAAGATGAAGTAACAAGTTTTTAGTTTTGTTTATTCCAAATGATCATCCAGATGTCTGTGACATGTGATGACAAACACCGTAATGGAAGGCCTTAGTCATCACATGCACTCATCATATATTTTTGCATATGCTGAACAGGCAGTCAGACATGCTGTAACTGTGGGGTGGAAAACAGCATGAACACCATACGGCAGGGGTCTCAAACTCCAGTCCTCGAGGGCATGGAAAAGTTGCATGACACTTTGACCCTTGAGGACTGGAGTTTGAGACCCCTGTCATATGGAATATGACAGGTGTGGTTGAACTGCATGAAGACTCTGAAGTTTCTCTTCTCTTCTGGCAGGACAGGAATGTGGCCTTGTCCTGTGAGCCACTGTAAGGATGTACTTAGAGTAGAACTGGACTGTCACCGGCCTCAGGCTCTTCACCCTTTTCAAAGACAAAGCAGTCATTTAGATAAAATATTAGATATTGTTTACCTGTAAATGCACAAAGAGAATTTAGAAATGTAATTATTGTCAAGAGTGAACAAGTACTGATAGTGTAATCTACAGCTGTGGCCAAACGTTTAGAGAATGAGAAGTGTTGTTTGCTTATTTACAAAGTTTGCTGTTTCAGTGATATTTGTATATCACATTATACCACTTCAAACAGAGGTGATCCAGTAATGCTGCACTAATGAATTAGACTAACTATTCACTTTAGCTAAAGTTATTAAGTTAGCTAAAGAGTTGGGATGCTGTGTAAGACATAAATAAAGCTAAAACACAAAGGTTTGGACACCGTTTTGCATGTTTCCCTACTGTAGGGGTCTCTGCAAGCATACAGAGGGGGTACTCTGAGAGGGTCTAAGATGACAACTTAGGAATTCTACTAGAAACAGTCGATCATATTTGTCAAAGCTGAATCCAGGGCAAACTATGCTAAATTAGCGTTTTTAGCTAACAGCTACAATAAGCATAAAAGTTACCTTACGGCTATCATTTGTTAACATGACGCTTGTTCTTATACATGTAATACATTTATTACCAACCTGAGAGTTTATCCACTGGTCATTCGACATGACGAATGACTTCTGAAGTCTTAATTCAGCTCAAGACGCTGTAGATTCCCGTCGGTAACAATTTCGGTCAGCTAGTAAAACGTAGTTCTATTAATCTGCGCTTGAACCGGAACCGGATGTAAGTTCCAAAAAACTGAATTTTGGAACTGAAATTGAATGGTGAGAAGTGAAACCGAAATTATTCGAGAGCTGAATTTTTAAAGGATAAAATGCAGTTTCAAAGCAAATCAATTCATTTTCAAAATATAAAATTCAATTTCAATTTAGTGATGATCATTTTCAAACCATAAATTCAATTTCAAATTAGACTAATTCAAATTCAGTTTTCAAAAGCATTTATTCAAGTTACAATTCAGATTCAATCTAAGCAATTCAATTTCAAATTTAACTTATTCAAATTCAGTTTCTGATGGCACAGACTTCTGCCCATAAAAATGGGACGTGAAATCCACGACGGCTAGTAGTTCACGTCGTGTGGTGCAGTAGTTTTGTTCAGTTCTTGATAGCTTACGACTGCCATATCCCAGCACACGTTCCACGCCCTGTTGCACCTGTGACAGCACCGCGCCGATGCCAGTGTCGCTGGCATCAGTGTCTAGTGTCATTTCTCCATGGTCAAGTGGATAGCCAAGAACAGGGGCAGAGGTGAGTCGACACTTCAGCTTGTCGAAAGCTGCTTGGTGCTCAGCATGCCACTGAAAATGTGCATTCTTCTTGGTCAGGTTGTGCAGGGGTTCGGCTATAGAGGCAAAATCTTTCACAAACCGGCGGTAATATGAGGCCAGGCCGATGAAGTGTCTGACCTCCTGGATGGACGTAGGTGTGGGCCACATCTGAACCTTTTGAACTTTGCTGGGGTCGGTAGCCACTAGAGATGGCACGATACCACTTTTTTATGTCCGATACCGATACCGATATCATAAATTTGGATATCTGCCGATACCGATATGAATCCGATATAGTGTTTTTTAATCAACAAAACTGTTTTTTAAAATATCTTGCTGCATTTTGCAAGTCTGCAAGTTCATACTCAAGTTTAAAACAACAACTACACTAAAGCTATTCTGTTATACCTGTATACAAAAAAAATATTTCATAGTTCAGCAATACTGATCAATCTAATAAACTTAAACCTACACCATCCTCACTATTCTGGTATTTTAAAGAGTACTTAGCGTAAATATTAAGCAACCTAACTAATAGGGTTCCAACTCCCAGCAACAACAAAAATAAATAAATAAAAAATAGGGAACCACCCCTCACGCTCCACCTTATGATGCTCAATCGACGTAATCAACCTTAATTTGATGAAGTGTGAAAAAAATACACAGAAATCAATTATTTTTCAAGAAATATTAAATAGATTCAACATCTTTCTTCAACAAAATTGCAGACTGCACAGATGGTACCTTCCCAAAGTAAAAAGTACTATAGCTTACTAGGGTATATATATTAGACTTAATAGTCACTATATACAGTAATTGACTTCTATTCATTTTACATCAAATTAAAACTTTGGGTGTCAGGTAATTATTTATTAAAAGCTCGACATTTTAAATGAGAATAAGAAAGAAAAGTATGTCTTTGTGCCCCCTTTTCCCTGTTCATGCCCTATCGGCCCCCCTGGCTAAACTTTGCTAGATCCGCCCCTGCACAGTTACCAGCGTCAGCTACGTAGAAAAAGATCCTGGTGTAGAAAGTAATATTAAATAAATTCTAACAACAGCTTATCAAGCTTAAACGTGCTGCTGTTGTTCAGCCACTGGTTTCCTCTTTCTGGTGCAAAGTGGGCCAAAAGCAAACCAAAGACACGGACTTGCGACAGAAAAGCCGATCAGCTGATCGTTAAGCAGTTTCACGATTGAAGTAGCAGCCGGAGAGTGAGAGGCAGTCGCTTGTTAAGATTAATGCAGGAATGCTTTACAAACATTCAGAGATGGACTTACACACTTGCTTTACTTCTCTCGGGATAACTTTGTCGGAGATGAAATGCCGGGTTGCTAGCGAAGCTCCACATGCTATCCAGACCACCGACAGGTCCCGCATGCCACAGCCGCTCTATCACGTGACCACACTGCTCCGACGTGCTAACGTTCTGAGGTGAGTTACGGCGTGTTGCAAGTTTTGTGAGGTGCTTTCGTGATATTTAATGGATCGGATTACATTTTTTATTTTTCTCCGATATCCGATCCAGTAATTTAGGTCAGTATCGGACCGATACCGATACGTAATATCGGATCGGTCCATCTCTAGTAGCCACACCATGCTCCGATACCACATGGCCAAGATAAGCAACTTCGCGGCGAAAGAGGCAGCATTTGGCAGGTTTCAGTTTCAAGTTAGCTTGTTGAAGTCTATAGAATACCTGGCCAAGCCGTTGCAGCATCCCCGACACGTCCTTAGCCAGCACGATGATGTCGTCTAAGTAGACCAGGCAGGTCTCCCACTGCATACCAGCCAGGACGCGGTCCATCAGCCGCTGGAACGTTGCCGGGGCATTGCATAGTCCAAATGGCATGACGTTCCACTCAAAGAGGCCTGTCCTAGTGCAGAAAGTGGCGGCCCTGCGTGCTCTAGGCGTCAGCTCAACCTGCCAGTAGCCAGATGCGAGGTCTAATGTGCTGAACCATCTGGCAGTTGAGAGTGTGTCCAGCGTGTCCTGGATGCGGGGCAGCGGGTAGGCGTCTGTTATGGTGCGGTCGTTGAGAGCCCTGTAGTCAATGCAGAGACGGTATGTCCCATCTTTCTTACGCACCATAACGATGGGCAAGGCCCAGCTGCTGCAGCTGCGTTGGGCGAGACCGCTCTGTAGACTGTTGTAGATCTGCTGATCAGCATTTTGCTGCTTTTCCCCTGCCATTCTTCGCGGATTTTGTTTGACTGGGGCACCAGGACGGGTTATGATGTCATGCTGCACCAGGCTGGTTCGGCCCAGGTCAGCAGGCCCTGTAGAAAACACATGTCCATAAGTGCAAAGCAAGCGTTTCAGTTGGAGCTGTTCATAGTCATTGAGGTCTGTGGAGCTCTGGGCAGAGAGCTCCTGCAGGTGCAGAGGAACCACAGGAGGGCTGGTCAGAGAGTCTGCAGCTGGAGAGACCATGGAGGGTTCCACGGCGTCAGCTGGCTGGAGGAGCCCGGCAATGGATCCCGCCTTAATTGTTACTGCTTTATTGCCATGGTTAAAAAGGCGAAGTGGGACAGCTTTAGAAGGCTGTGCGTTGACTAGGACTCTGGCGATAAGTACTTTGTGCTTCTCAACAAAACCTTTGGTGGGACTAAGCATCATGTCACCTCGAGCTGCTGCACCAGGATGCACGTTTCCTTTCACCATATACTCTTGCCCCGGTTCCACCACCACAGTTCTAGCTATTCTCACTGCGTGTGACTTTGTACTGGCTTCGGTTTGGTAGTAGAGCACCTCTTCACTGAAAAGGATGATGCGGCATTTGCCGAAATCAAGACGTGCTTCAGCTTGAGTGAGGAAGGGATGCCCAAGCAGCACCTCATTTCCTGCTATATCTGCCACCAAGAAATCAACATCCACCTGTCGATTGTTGATATTGACAGGTATCTGGGCTTCACCAACACCGGCACGTCCCCAGGTCCCACACCAAGCAAGGTCTCAACAACTGAGGGCTGTAGTGGTGGTCTCACGTCTGGGTGGATGGAGTTGTAGTAGGGCAGCGGCAGCACGCTCCTCCGGGCTCCACTGTCCAAAACAGCACATACCTCCACTTCGTAGAGGCGCATGGGGATACTCATTTCTTGGCTTTGGCACTTAAGGTGGAGTACAGTGGGTTTTGGGCTGTCCCAAGGGCTACTGTTCAGTGTTAAGGCCTTGGTGGTTTTGTGAGGGGAAGGGCACTGCTTTTGGACATGGCCCCAACCTTGACAGTTATGGCAGCGAACCCCACTCCTTTTAAAGTTTCTGTGATTGTTCGGTGTTGTCGAGGGTGTGTGTGGGGCAAAACGATTCGGTGAGGGGCTAGCTGCAGGTGCATGCTCATGCTCCGCAACAGTCTCATCTTTGTCTTTTTCTCTGACGACGGCAGCTCGGGGCCGGCGTTCAGCTGCGTTACGGGCTCCTTGCTGCATGGCACTGGTTACATAAGATGCAGCCCTTTTAGTGGTTTCGTGTCGGTGGGCTATTTCGTATGCACAGGCGAGTGTGGCTGGGTGCCTCTCTAGCAACTTCTGTACTATTTCTGCATCACCCAGCCCATTGGTGAAAACTTCAACAGCTATAGAGTCTTGTTCAATCTTTGCTCTATTACCATATGCAACAGCCACTTTCCCATAAATGTCATCTCTGAAAACATGCAGGGCCTCACCAGGTTTACGCACTCGCTGCCTCAGTTCTACAGCAACAGCAGGTGCATGGTCAGAAGAAGCGCCATATGCAGTTTCCAGTTCGTCCACCAGGCGGCGGTAATCCCATTTGGATGAGCGGGGATTTCTGTGGATAATGGCCCCTGCTGCTCCAACTAGGCAGAATTTAAGCTGAGTTGTCATTGTTTTTTCTGACCAATAGTTAGCTTCAGCGCAGCTCTCAAACCTGTGCAGAAATTCCTTCCACGGTGTGGTGCCGTCATATTGGCCCGGACGTAGGGTGGGGACTCTCTCTCTAGGATCACTGTCCTCTTCACTGTCAGATGGGGGCTGACGGGGCACACAGCGGGTCTTGCCTGGTTTCGAGCGGGGTTTATGCTGTGCAGTGGTTTGCCCATAGCTTATGGCTTCATTAAGGCTACTGGAAGGCATACATTGCATGGGTGTATTTAACATTGCGTTAAATTGAGCCGGTGTGCTGTGTACAAAACTGTCCATGTGAGCGGAGGAAAATGGGTTTGAGTCTGGAAAGTGGATTTTCATTTGGGGAGTAGGGACTGGATAATAGTTCATGCTGCTGCCAGTGTTTCTCTCACGGCCGTAGCTGCGGCATTCAGCATCAACGAAGGGATTAGTGCGGGAAAACTGCGGCTGGGCAGGACCATCGGGCGGCGCGAATACACCCTCTCCATTAGCATGCGTGTTAGCACAACTTTCGGCACACAGGAATGGGTTCATATATTCACATTTAGTCACAGCTCTGTCTCTGTTAGCTTCCCTAATGCTCGCGGCACCCTCGGAGACACTGGTCAGCGACATGAACGGGTTGGAGTAATTGGTCTCAAGTCCGTACTTTTCGGGAGAATGGCGAGCAGCGGCCATCGCGAATTAGCTTAGCTGCGGGCTAATACACTTGTAATTACAGTCACTCGGCTTTATCGTTAGCCGCTTTAGCCTGTCGGTTTTTCTCTGTGCTCACCACTTCTTTAACAACGTGAGAGGGTCCCTTCGTGGTCGCCAGTGTTAACCATTCCTCGCCGTCACTCCCCTGACTGTGGTCGGGAGACACGAGGGGAGATGCTTCCTCCAGGGCCGAAGTTTGTCCTCCTTCGGGGTTAACTCCCTTCACTTTTGTGGAGTAGTGAGGCAGACAGAAATCAGCCGAGGCACCGGAGAGTACTGAAGAGATGAGGCTTTAATAACAGTACTGCACAGTTCGGAAACACACTGCATAGCCTGTAGCCCGTTAGAACGCTGCTCCCGGTCGCCCTCTACCCATGACACACTCTCTCACTCTCTTTTCCCTCTTTCGCTCCCCGCGTTTCCTTCACGCGCATGCTCACACACACATTACATACACTCCTTACTGCACCCAGTCACACACAAGACAGCAATTCCCGCAACACATAGTTTAAAAAGGTTCAAGTTAATCCCACTAAATGGGACAATAGCACCACCTACTGTCACAAATGTCACCCTACATTGACTAAGAAGGGCAAAGAATTGTGGGTAATCCTCAGAGTAGTGGAGGATTCATGCTGGTTGTCCACGAAAATTAACCATTCTATGTTGTTGCCTTATAAAAGGGGTTGTTGGTACAAAAGAAATTTAAAAACTGGATTATAGATGGCAGACAGTTGGTGTCATAAGCCCCGCCCTCTGTTCAAAGATGGTCGCCCACAGTGGACATAGATGCTTCTTTCACTCCTCTTTCAAACCATCTGTCCTCTCTGTCCAAAATGTGAACATTGGCATCCTCAAAGAGTGACCTTTATCCTTAAGATGCAGATGGACTGCTGAGTCTTGTCCTGTGGAGGTGGCTCTTCTGTGTTGTGCCATGCGCTTGTGAAGTGGCTGTTTGGTCTCTCCAATGTAGAGGTCTGAGCATTCCTCGCTGCACTGTACAGCAAACACCACATTGTTAAGTTTGTGTTTTGGAGTTTTGTCTTTGGGATGAACCAGGTTGTGTCTGAGTGTGTTGCTGGGTCTGAAGTAAACTGGGATGTCGTGCTTGGAGAAAACTCTCCTGAGTTTTTCTGAACACCGGCTACATAGGGGATGACAATGTTGTTGCGTTTGTCTTTCTTTTCCTCCCTCGCTGGTGTCTGATCTTCTTTTCTGTGCCTCTTTGCTGACTTGATGAAAGCCCAATTAAGATAACCGTTAAGATAAGCGTTTCCTTTACATGTGTGTGTTCCTTCTTTTTTCCTTCAGGCTTAGAGGGAACATTTTCTGCCCAGTGATGCAAGGTGGTGGGAGTAAAAGAGGTGGTACTGGTCCATGTGTGTGGGCTTCTGGTAAACTTCAGTGTTGACGTTTCCATTCTCCTCATTGTGCACAGCACAGTCCAGGAATAGCAAACAGTTATCCTTTGTGTCTTCCGTGGTGAACTTTGTTTTTATCCACAGCATTGATGTGAGCAGTGAGGGATTCCACTTCTTGTGTCTTGATTTTGACCCAGGTGTCGTCTACATATCTGTACCAGTAGCTGGGTACTCTCCCTTTGAAAGAGCCAAGAGCCATTCTTTCCACTTCCTCCAATGGCATGTCCTTTCTTGGCCTTGTTGGTGATAGAATGAGGAGTGTTCCCCACAAGGGGCGCTAGGATGGTGGCAAGGTGTTTGGAAATGTTGTAGGTGGCTGAGTTTATACTGCTATCAATGGGTCTGAGTGGGACTGTGGATCTTTGGAAGATTTTACAAAATACAGCGTATAGATGATGGTATGTTGAGCAGTCAATGACTTTATCCTTTTTAAGTTCTTGTAGGCAACTGATAACTTTCTTTTTGTTGATATGGTGATGTTATAGTCTTTGCTCAGGGATGTAACGGCCTTCTTTTCTTGTATTGTGATGTTAGACGGGGGAACTTCAAGAAACTTAAAGAAGTCCAGATGCTTTTCTTTCCAAGCTCAGACTACAATGACCTGGATGACTGAGAACCTTCACAGATGCTGAAGAGTTACCTCAACAGTATGTTGGCCTAATAGTCACAGTTTTGGTTCGGCTTTCAAAATTCTAGGACTAGAAATTTTTTTAAAATGCCACCCGATGATTGTACAGTGTTAAAATATTTGTTGGGAGGTTCCATTTGGTTGTTAGGACATTAGGATTAATCTTTTATCACAAAAGTGCTTCTGCTCCTAAGAAAATAGGTGGATGGGTGGACAGATGGATATTAAAATATAGGCAAAAAAATCATAGGTAAGTCGTGAGGACTAAGGGACATGGTTAACTGTCAACAGGGGGATTAAAAATATTAATGAAAAATGAATACATGATATATTAGCAAAACAGCTGGTTGAACTTTGCACATTTGGTCAGATTTCAAAGAGAAGTGGTAGTGGTTGAGCCTGCAACTGATCCACATGTATTTATTTAAAGATTGGATTTGACATTCCTCTACATCATCAATGCTTTCTGTGTCAAAGGTGTTATTGAAAACTCTTCCACACTGCAGGAGAAAACTTATCTGTTATAATGACACAGGCATGTCTGTTTTGCCCTGTTTCCACATAAAGTGCATCTCCTAACTGATTAGTTAAAAGCATAACCAGTGTTAGCTTATCCAGCTAATCTCCCATCATTCTCTCATCAAAAGAGTGGAGGTTTATCCACATTCCACAGGCTGGAAGCTTTATGACAGAACACTGTTTGATATGAAAAGAGAGATCACTTTCACTTTGGTACAGTTTAAATTAGATATGAAAAGTAGACACCTATTAATGCTAATTTACACCATGGAGCCCCACTGTAAAACAAAACTGTCATAGATTTAACACTTATGAAGCTGGATTTAAGAAGTGTTTAAAGTTTTTAGACACAACTTTGTTCCGGTACAGAATGTGGAACTCTCTAGACTGGCTGGTTGGTGGTTGCAGTTAATAGACTTAACATTAGTCTATGTTAGCCAGCTAGTGACAGAACTAGTAACTCAGTGAATATGGAAACTAAAACTAAAGAGCAGAACATTTTAAAATACCTTAAATGATACCATGAAAGATCAAATGGCAACCTGTGATGAACCTAAAAGCTTGGAGGAAATTATAACTTTGGCCATTTTGGCCAATACATAGGGAAAGACACTACAAGTCCCGACCAACTTCCAGTTATAGCCCCATTTCTGCTTCCAGTGGTTGATTCTTCTCATCTTTTTGTTGTTGTTGTTTTTTTACAGTCCCCCAGCTGCTAACACTGAAGAGCCAAAGCAGTTGGGGAGAGCTAACTTAACATCAGAGGAACTGATTATATTTGCGTATATTGTGGTTAGCCACCAGCCTGCATCCCAATAATTAAAGATGGGGAAACTGGCAGGCAGGGTCAAAACTTCCCCACATTCAACGTTCTGTCAACATAGGGCATGATAATTTGAGGCCTGAACAAAACTGTCTGGACAAACAACTAATTCACCAGCTTAGAATTGCCCTCGAACCTCTGGATTTACCCATGGTTGTCACAGCACATAATGGTCAATATTTTACCACCAGAACTCACCAGAGAGTGCCAGCTCAGCTGATTCCTTCACCTAACCACTATAAAGTGATCAGATTCTTTGTGTTCTTTGTTCTACCCACAATCCCAATTTTCTGTGGCTCTCATGGTTAGAAAAATCCTCACATAAACTGAGCAAAAAGTCACAATTACAGATGGAGTCACTTCTGTTTCTCACATTGCGTGCAGCCTACCTCGCCACCTACTCAGTGTGCTGTTGAGCCACATGTCATATAACTCAGACACTTGCCCCTGAATAACAGGTTAATTCCTGAAAATAGAAACCTAAATGTGTTAAACGATGTGTTTTAATGTGACGAATAACCACAGCAGAAACATACTGTAGTGCTGATAATCATGCTTTATTAAAGAAATAACTGGAGGAAAGACTCAAGGAGGGTGCGAAAATAGTCAAAACTACAACTCAAACTTCAATCAAACCCTTAAACTGCAGGGCGACATGTGGGACTTGTTGTTGAACGCAGCAGTAGGTGGTTTCATACATCTGCTTTGCCGCACCCACCTTGACTGACAGGTGAACTTCTAAAAACTAGCACACAAACACACTGCATACCTCCGAGAGACAGCTCTGTTTCTGCAAACAAGCACAGGAGGGACTCTTATTTAAAGTGATTGGCCAGGTTGGTGGTACAAGTGAAAAGTCTCATCAGTGGTTGTTTGCCAGATGCAGAGCACAAAATATAAAAGAAACACTTGTGCTCAGGGAGTGCAGGCCGCTTGCACTCTGAGCACGTCAGTGAAATAGCAGTACGACAGAATCAGTCGGAGTGCGAGGTCCAGTCATCCTGCTTACATGAGGGTAAATGCAAACAGCATTCAGGATCTCACACTGCTTTCACAATGCTAATGCACTGCTCTCTAAAGCAGTGTATTCATAGTTTTGTCTCTGATTGAGTTAACATCAACAGGGAGCCTCTCTACCTGTTGAGGCAATCTTAAGACTTCAACTTATCGTTGAGGCACAAAGTTTAGTTTCTTAGTTTAACAGAGTATTCGTTCCTGTTGGAACTTTCTCCTGTTAAACCATATACAGTTTCATTTTGTTTTAGTTAATATTATTGTCATAAATAACAATGCATACACTTCCCATAACCGGTAAATTCGGCTATATACATTATGTACATGTCACAGAATAATGGATCAAAAATCCTAAGTCACAGTTATCCAATATGGTACATTTTATAACACCTTTAGACTTTAGTCTAGTTTGGCAAAAATTAATGTCAAGATAGTTACAAAAATAGTTCATATTTACAAGAACAGAAATCCAGATCTTTATCAAGTAGATTCTTTTGCTTGATTAAATAAAAACGCATGAGAAAAGGAAAAAGGGGAAGTTTTGAAGAGTTGTTTTTTTTTCCTTACACCGATCGAATACTAATGTGAACAGTTGCTGTATCAGATCCCAGCTCATTTGACAGTTTGAGGGTGTAGCTTCCAGCATCCTCCTTCTTCACCCCAGTGATAATGAGCGTGGTCAAGTCCTCAGTGGTCTCAATATGGAAGCGTCCGGCAGCAGTCAACTCAATCCTTTTGCCGTCGTGCGACCACTCAATGTGTCTGGCATCACCAGAGAAGGCACAGGCGACTGTCAGGACTTTGCCAGGCTCAATGCTGATGTCCTCTGGCAGAGCTTCAATCCTTGGAGCAGAACCTGGAACCCATGATATATGCACAGAACAAGAACCTTTTTTTCATTTAGAGTAAGGCAGGCACACAATTTCACAACAGACACAAACAAAAAAATGTTATGACAAAAAAGCATGTTTTGCTAATTGAGCTTAATTCAGCATCTTTATGAGGTTTCATTTCAAAAGAAGGATAATTGTGTTGCTGGTGGATGCAAGGAAGCTAAGTACAGTTTTACAGATTACCAAGAGTCTTATGATCTTACCAAGAGCTCTAAGTGATCCCTCCATGTGGGAGGCCATCTCCATGAGGCTACTGGAGCTCATGGCATATGCCTCAGATGACACGGAGGACATGCTGGACATGGACATGGTCTCAAACTTCATTTCAGCTGCCATGCTGCTGAAGGAGCGGGAATCCGTCATGGATGACATCATTGCCTGCTGGGAAGTAGAAGAAAAGGCAGACGACTCCTCCATTGTATGGATTTCTTTCTTCATCATCACCGATGAACTCAAGGATGACGATGACTCCTTTTGACTCATCAATACTGATTCTGGCAGAAGAAACGATAACACACATGTCATTGTTAAGAATGACTTCAATGTTAGGGCTCTGTTATAATTTCTTTAAAGCATTAAACTGGATCAGATTTTCTGGATGGTGATAGAAAAAGCCTACCTTGAAGTCCCAGCTGCTGTTCACAATAAGCTGTAATCTTCTTGCGAATTGACTGAAACACTTGTCCAGTGAAGTTGAAAGAAGACTTGGATACTCCTCCTTCTGATTTCATCTCACAGATGTACTCTCCCTGATCACTGTCTGTTAAATTATGGATCAAAAGGCTGCAAGAACCCTCAGAATAGTGCATCTCTAGGCGACTGCTTTGTGAAAGCCTCCTCCCATTCACATACCATACCACCTCTCTGACGGAGCTCTCACAAACACAGGACATCCTCACTGACCCCTCACAGGCTTCTGCTGTTAGCTGACTCATGACCTTGGGGGGTTTTGGGATTGGGGATTTTACGGTGGGTGGAGATACAACTCTCTTGGGGGACATGGTGGGAGGAGGAGACTTCATTCTAGGAGGTGATTTGATCCCTTCAGGTTCAGGGGACTTCAGTGCCCTTGGTGATTTGATGCCTGCTGGTTCTGGGGACTTGATGCCTTTTGGTGTTTTGAGTCCAGGAGGTTCTGGGGACTTGACACCTCTTGGCATTTTGATTCCTGTAGGTTCTGGAGATTTGATACCCCGGGGTGATTTTACTTCCTCAGATTCCAGTGACTTTCCAGTCCCCAGGGTCTTAGTTGGCGGTGGTGACTTGAGTCGTGGCTCAGGAGATTTTAGACCTCGTGGTGACTTAAGTCCCTCAGGCTCAGGAGATTTGACACCTGGAGTCGGTGATTTTAAGCTCGGTGCAGGAGAAGGTGCAGTTGGTTCAGGAGACTTTATGGTCTTAGGAGACTTAATCCCCTCGGGTTCAGGAGACTTCACACTTGGTGTTGGGGACTTCACACTTGGAGCAGGAGATGTTGCACTTGGTTCAGGAGATTTTATACTTGAAGCTGGTGATGTAACTGAAGGCTCGATGGATTTGGTGCTAGGTTCTGGTGACTTCACACTGGGAACAGCAGAGGTTGTGGAGGGAATAGGGGATGTGGCTGAAGGTGCAGGTGACTTTACACTGGGAGTGGGTGACTTCACGGATGGCTCAGGGGGTTTGACTATTTTAACTTCCTGCTTGGGGGTTGCTCTATGGATGGTTAAAGTAAAATGAGCTTCCTGTCTGCCTTCTGAATTCTCTACCACTACTGTGTAACTGCCCTCATGGGAGGCTGTCACAGAGGAGATTTCCAAACTGGATTTATACTGAGTTGTGGTGACCTGAATGTGGTGGGATGAGACAATGGTTCTGCTCTCATGTATCCATGTCACAGTGGGTGCAGGCTCACCATCAATATCACAGGTAAATCTGACAGTCTCTCCCTCCTCAACTGTCACAGACTGAGGCTTAGTGAGGATTCTAGCTGGAAGAGAAAGTTTTGCCTTCTGGACAGAAACTTCCTCATCACCAGCAGTGGTAGAGGATTTCAGTTTAGCTTCAGATATGGTGTGTTTCCCACTCAGAGAAAATTTGTCAGATGAATAAGAGGAACTAGATGACAGGTATTCAGCAGAAGCATACTTGATAGATGAGTCATACCTCTCAGCAGAGGAGTACCTTTCAGAGGAGGCGCCATATCTCTCATGTGTGAATACCTCATGTGTTTCGGTTAACTTAGATTTGGTTTCTTCTACCTCAAAGTGGGTCTGTGAAGCATAGCCAGCTTTGAAGTGGGAGATGTGGTAGTGGTCTGTTCGAGTGACTTCAGGGACATATGCTTTGGGAGCTTCCTCATCCTTGCGGCGAGAAGAGAAAGTTGTGTAGCTACCACCTGACACCTCCAGGGTAGCATAGTCTGAAGCCTCTCCCTTAGAGTTGGAACATACACAGCGATACGTGCCACTGTCCTCTTCCTGACAGTCCAGAATAGTGATGGTCAAGACACCAGTCATGTTGGTAAAGATGAATTTCTCACTGGATTCAGAGATCGCAGTTCCATTGTGGAACCACGTGACCTCAGCCTCTGGTTTAGCTTGTACATTTAGGGTGAATTTTGTATCTTGACCAACTGGGATACGATGAGAACGCATCCTAACAGTGACACGCGGGGCATGGTCCAAACTGAAAGGTGTCTGACTGACCAACTGATACTTCCTTTCAGATTTCAGAGCAGCCTTTCTGGCCTCGTAACGGGACATGATATCAAAACGGGCAGACCGCTCAAACCTCGAGGAGGAGCGTGAAGACCTTTCAACTGACTTGATGGGGCTGGGGGAACGTGGTCGGGTCCTCTCTGGGGTAGGGGACCTCCTCCCCACAATCTCTCCCTCTACTTCCACAGGATGCCTAGCATGTGGTTGTCTTATCAGTTCTGAAACTGGACGCATTAGCTCAATGTAAGTGGGTGACAGTGACCTTCTCCTCCTCATATACTGAGAGATGGTACGTTTCTTCTTTGTCTCAGCAACCTCAACGGTTTCATGTCTACCTTCCTGCCTTCTTTCCTCATGCTCCATGGCACGTCGCTCAATGCGTACAGGGCTGCCAGCAGGTGAGGCAGAAAAGCCAAGCTCCAGTTCATCCTCCAACATCATTCCTTCTTCTTCCTCTGTTCTCATCAGCTCCTCATCGCTAAGGTCTCCCAGAGATCTCCTCCTAGATCTGAACAACGCCTCTGACACAGGACTGGGAGAGCGGCGTGCAGGTCTGACAGTCTCCAGATCATCTAGAGTGAGTTTTGGAATACGCCATCTTGGCCTATACTGGTCAGTGATTCTAGGAAGGGGCATGACGTAGAACTGTTCCCATCTGGACAAACGAATACGTTTCTGTCTCTTCTGCACAATCCTCTCCATCCTCTCTGAAATCTCATATTGATCTTTTAGCTTTCTGTACCACTTCATATCTGACAGAGGTACAAACAGTTTGATACCTTTGTTCTCATCAAGAACTCTGGGATCATGAACCACAGGCTCAGGAATTTCATAGGGCATGAAGATCCTCCTCTCCTCCTCCAACTTCTTGGTCTCTGACTTCTCCTCTTTGATGTCAAACTCACCCTCGACATTCTTCGTGCTCACTGCTGGCTTGTAAATCTCTGCAGCATATTTGAGAGCTTCTTGAGCAGTGGGATTAAGCGGTACAAGCTCCTCAGTAGCAACGATTTTCTGAGCCATCTTGTTGGTCTTTTCAATTTGTTTCTGTATGTGCATGTATTTCTCTTCCTCACTCCTATATTCTCTCCTTGTATAGGTAAGGCGGTCCACCTTCAATGTTGCCTGACAGCTGGCGGTGCCAGCAGAGTTGGTTGCAGTAACTTTGTAAACACCAGAGTCCTCAAGTAGAGTCTCTCTAATGTGAAGGACATGAGAGTCAACGTCCTCCTGTATGACAACCACCTTGGGACCAAACTGTAGTGGATGACCATCCTTTTGCCATTTAAGAGTAGGAGGTGGTACACCTGAGACTCTGAGCTCAAAATGGACACTCTGTCCCTCCATGCACTCAACATTAGCCAGCAGGCGTTTGAACATGGGCTTCATAGTTTCTTCTGTCACAGGATGTGGTGCCACAGTGAGACGGGCCTTGCAGCTGTCTTCTCCAAACTTGTTGTGGGCCATAACGGTGTATTCAGCATCATCAGTCATGTCCAGGTTATGGATCATGAGCTGGTATAGACCCTTATCACTGGTGAACGTGTACTTGCTGTCATTATCACCTGGCTTGATTTTTTCACCATTCTTAAGCCAAATTATGCAAGGCTCTGGATGCACAGTAACAGTAACACCAAAACGCACATCTTCGCCAATGAAAGCGGTGCGGTTGTAGAGAGGCAAAGTGAACTCTGGTGGTCTCTGCAGAAGCTTAGTCTTGTCAACTCTCCTCCTTAATTTCTTGATGGAGCGGCTAAGATAGTACTCTTTGATACTCCTCACTGTCTCGACAAAAAGCTCTCCATAAGCACTGTCTTCTCCATCATCACTCAGCACTTTGCATCTGTACACACCATCATCACTTTCTTCAATGTCCTTTACGTAGATACTGGCAAAGCCATTACTATAAGTAATCTCATACTTGTGGCTTGTGTGTAGCTGGCAGTTACCAAAGTACCATGACACCTGTGTACTCTTGTCATGCTTGGCAATGCTGCAAGTGAATCTTGCATAACCACCTTCTTCAGCTGAGGCATGCATGACTGGGCCAGCACGGAAGCCATGGCACTCAGTTCCAATCTTCACTTTACCAACAGCCAATCCCCTCTGGTTCTTGAAAGCACCACCATAGGCCACACGAGCTGCTGATACAATAGTATCAACCCTCTTTACCAGAGTCTGATAGTACCTTCTGTGTCTCAGTGTCCTGATAGCCTTGTTGCTAATATGCTCTATTTTCATCTTGAGCCATGGGTGCTCCAGAGCCTCATGGGCTGTCATACGAAGCTTCCTGTCCTTGACAAGAAGTCTGTCAACAAAGTCCATAGCCTCCAGGCTGATATCCTTAAATGCTTCACTGTCGAAGACATACTCACAGTTGGTGATATTCTCAATCATCTTTGTGGTAGACTCTGCTGCAAATGGATTAAGGCCACTGAGTAGAACATAGGCCATAACACCAACAGACCACATATCTGTGGCCGTTGTGACCAAATCATGGCGGTGGACCTCTGGGGCGCAGTACTCCGGTGCTGAAAAGAGCATTCTGATGTTTTCTCCCGGCACCAGAAGCCTAGCCTGGCCCATCTCAATGATCTTTATGTTGGTACTTTTCCTTGTAGTGTACACAATGTTGTCTGGGCGGATATCAAAGTGGCCAAAGTTGTGGGAATGCAGGAACTTGAGAGCAGAGCAGACTTGTCTAAGGTACTTGACAATCTCCTGCTCTGTAAGCTCAAAGTTGCTGGTGCCAAGCCGCTCAAAGATGTCAACTCCAGAAATGAATTCAAAGATAAGGATGATCTCCTCCATGCTTTCAAAGTATTCATGCAAGTAGATGATATTCTTATGCCTTCCCAAATTAAGAGCTTCAATTTCCCTCAAAACCAACTCACGATCAGTTCCTTTGACTTTGATAAACTTGGCCATGTAGGTTTTCTTTGTGGCAATCTCAATACAACGGTGAACCACACCAAACTGGCAGTGAGCAAGCTCCTCAGAGATAATGTACTTTGAGGACAGCTCCTTCACCTTGTAGAAAAGAGCCTCCTCTTTAGTAATTTCTCTTGTTTCGTCCACTTCCTCATCATAGTTCCTAATTACAGACTTGTCTTCCTTTGTGGTGATAGGCTCAGTTGGTTCAGATGGTGGGCTCAGACCAAACTGGTTCTCTGCAATAACACGGAACTGGTATTTGGCCTTTCCAAATATGTTGATGATAGTGATACTACAGTCAGTCGTTTGTCCAGCACGAATCCACCTATCACTGGTGGTGGGGCACTTCTCCACAATGTAGTTAATAATGTTGCTTCCACCATCACTGACAGGGGGCTCCCAGACAAGAGTGATAGAATCCCTTGCAATTTCACTAACCACAAGGCCTTTTGGAGCTTCAGGAATGTCGGCCACATTCACCTCGATGGTTTGCTTGTCCATTCCAAACCTGTTCTTTGCAGTAATAATGTAGTAGCCAGTATCTTTCCTCTGGACTCCCTTCTGGAATACCAGGGATGTGAAAGACCTTGTGGTGATGACTTGGTGATAAGGAGAGTTGGAGAGGATCTCCTGACCTTTCTGCCAAGTGATTGTTGGCTCAGGTTTGCCAGAGATGGGGATCTTGATGGTGATGTGATCACCACGGACAGCATGGACTGCGCCCATTCCTTGGAGCTCTTGAGGCAGATAGATCTTAGCAGGAACTACAATAAAAATGACCAAAATCATGACTTATTCTCATGAATGTGGGCTTTTTTAAAATCAGGAATTGGAAAGAAGATATCATGCATTTAGTGCATTCTAGAAAATATTTGGAAATTATGATATTACCTTCCACCTCCAAGTTGGCTGTGGTAGAGATGGATCCTGAGGAATTAGTTGCTCTGACTTGGTAAACTGTGGCATCATTCTCATCAGCAGAAGTGATGACAAGCTGATAGTAGCCTCCCTTGAACTCCAGCGCTTTGATCTTAGTTCCATCTGCCAGGATCTCCTTTCCACTACGGTACCATTTCACAACAGGCTTTGGATAGCCCAACACCTTGTTGGAGGAAAAAGAGACAAAATAAATAACTGGTGTCCACTGAACAATGATGTTATGATTGTATTTTTGACTTAAAAACTGAGAGATTTTAAAGGAATAAGCAATGTAGTTTTAAAAAAGGTACCTTAGTGACAAATGTTGCACTGGCATGGTATTTGACAGTCATGTCTCTGATCTCCTCCCTGAATGTGGGAGTGCGAGGAGGCTGGTCAGACTTGGGGATGATGGGTTCAGAAATCTCACTCCATTCGCTCTCACCGCCCATGTTCTCACATTTGACACGGAACTCATACTCGAAGCCTTCAATCAAGCCTGTGACCTCATAGTTGGTCTCTGCAATCTTCTTGGTAGTTACTGACATCCACTTGTTCTGTTTCTTCTCACGTTTCTCCAGGTAGTAGTTTGTGATTTTAGCTCCACCATCGCTGCTTGGAGGCTTCCAACAGACAACACAAGAGTCCTTTGTGGAGCTGATAATGAAAGGCTGCTGTGGGATGCCAGGTTTTTCTGAAAAACAAATAGGAAAGTTACTATAGTGCAGAAGTCCCATATTCTATGCAGTGGCAGATCTTGAAAACTAAATACGCTCCTTACAAAATGAACACATTTAAGTTTCTAGATGGTACTCTATAACTTATGCAAATAGGAGACGGTCGAGTAGAAGCTGTGGTTGATTTGAGACAGAATAAGCCATCTGTGAAGAGGACACCAAAATAAAATATAAATAAACTTACCAAATGGACTCTTGATTATAACCACTGATGGGATCTCTAGAGGCTCACTGACTCCATATTGATTCTGAGCTGAAACCCTGAAGTAGTAGCCAGCATTCTCCGTCAGATTGAGGACACGGCAGGTGGTTCCAGACAAAGAGGAGGACACCAGGTACCACTGTTCCCCTTCTTTGGCCTCCCGTTTCTCCACAATGTAGTTGGTAATCATTGATCCTCCATCATCCTTGGGAGCCTTCCAGCTGATGACAACTGAGCTCTTAAGCAGGGCTTCAACAATTAGGGGCCCCTCAGGCATGCATGGCTTGTCTAGAAACACACACACACGCGCATATATATATGAAAGATTTGTAGACTGAAACTGAAAACTCATGCAAAGGGCTTTCATTTGTAACTTTGATTTTAAATTTATGGATAGATGGATGGATGGATGTGGAGCCCTTAAGCAATTTGTTTATAGTTTGATCTCACCTTGGATTTCTACACGAAGCACAGTGTCAATAGTTCCAAAGAAATTGCTGAGCTGCACCTTATAGCGACCAGCGTTGGTCTTTCTCTGAACATTCCTCACCACGAGGTGGGTGTAGCTCTCTGTGTTTTCAATGATCACATTTTCAGATGGATTCAGAGGCTTCTTGCCATAGAACCACATGATCTGTGGGATGGGACGGCCAATGTATACGACATGAAGGCGGAGACTGGTGCCAGCCCCAGCAAAGTATTTTTCCTTCAGGGGAAAGCCAGGGTGAAACTGGGGAGCTGCCTGTAAACGCAGTTTACCACTGCTCTCGATCTCTCCAGCCTCATTGATTGCCCTACAGGTGTACAGGCCCTCATCTTCCTGTTCATCTGTTAGAATGCTGAGGGAGTGGTTTCGACCATCTGAGCTCATTTTGTACTTGCGGCTCTGGATCAGTTCCTTGCCAAAGCGGTACCACTTAATCTCAGGCAGAGGTCTGCCAATAATGCCACAGGTCAGAGTGCCAGACTCGCCAAGTTTAGTTGTTACATCTTGGATGTCTTCTGTCAAAGCTGGAGCCTCACCAACTGCAGAAAGACAGCAATGTTTAATCACACTAAATGTATTTAATTTTTACTTTTTGTTGTAAATTGAAAGGAATTACAAATAAATTGGTTGTCTTTCCCTTTAAACATTAGATTTTACACGATTTTGACTTTAACATTAAATCTTGGTCAAAATTTGGTTCTAAGATATATTTTTCTGTTGTCAGTTAAACAACATTTGTATTGAACTTGCCAGATATGTTATACATTGAATGTCAAATTCTACTGCAACGAGGTCATTTGTTTTGATAGACCTCAATCCTGCAACAGCTTACCACTCAATTTGGTCTTGATGCCCATAGGTGTGCGACGAGGTCGGCTGAGTCCAGTCTCGTTCTCAGCAAAGACTCTAAACTCATACTCAGTGGCTTCCATTAAGCCACCCATGGTGAACTGACGATCCTTCGAGCGCTCCTTATTGCATTTTTTCCAGGCACTCTCTCCAGCCTGCCTGAACTCAATCCAGTAACCTAGGATCTCCTTGCCACCATCATGCTCAGGCCTGAGCCAGTGGATGGTGATACAGTCTTTAGTGACAGAGACAATGTCAATCTCTCCTGGTTGGTTAGGTTTGTCTACAGGAAAACAGAAAGGAAAAGGGTCAATAATCTTGGATAAATTCATTCTAACATCAATACATTCTAAAAGTATTTTAGAATGTATTGATCTCATACGTTTCCCTTATCAGCACAGACTGATTTAGATTGATTGCAATGAGTTGGCAATCTGTCTGCATTTATAAATTAGATAGCAGTTATTTGCAAAATTTCATCAGTATCTCTTAAAGTAATTGCAGTCACTCTGAGTTGGACTGTGACTGTTTGGAGGTGGTGTCACCTCCTACCAGGCGACCTGTGCAATCACCTTGCAGTCAAAAGTGGTGACACAGAGGTTGAGGGTGTTACACGTTCAATCTCTGGGTGACTAGTCACCGTTACTACATGCAAATGGTTGACAAATGCCAGTAACTTAAAAATTAACAGTCACTAAGTAAAGGAAGAGTTGCAAGGAGGTTGTTGCCCTATTTGTACTCTAGTGTGACTGAGCCATAACTCACCAAATGGATCTTTGCAGACTACAGATTCAGAAGCAGGACCAGGTTCGCTCTGTCCAATGTCATTTTGTGCGACAACTCTGAACATGTACTCTGCATCAGGGATGAGACCAGTGGCATTGAACATGGTGGTGGTGATGTGGGTCTTGTTGTGGCGGACCCACTTCTCTGTTGAAACCTCCCTTCTCTCAACATAATATCCAGTGACACGAGAGCCTCCATCGTCGCGGGGCCTGGCCCAGGAGAGAGAAACTGTGGACTTGGTAACATCCATGATCTCTGGTGGGTTGCTGGGAGGTTCAGGTGGGCCTGTGATAAAGGATGGTTTTACAAATTAAATTATCAGAGTTACAGTATGTTCAGAGTGTATGATTATCACAACAATAGGTTTATTAAATACAAAATTTTCCCAGTTCGACTGAGAAAGTTGGACTAATAACAAATATATCACTACTCACAAAGTGGAGTCTTTGGTGTGACAGACTCTTCAGATTTTAAAGCTCTGCTGACACCAAACTGATTCTCAGCAGCAACCCTGAAGTGGTACTCCACATTCTCCTTTAGGCCCTTCACCACTAGAGAGTTCCCAATTACTCGAGCATCCACTGTATACCAGGCAGCCTTGGGTACCTCCCGCCTTTCCACTATGTATCCCAGGATGTCTGCTCCACCGTCATCTGATGGTGGCCTCCAACTGACTCTTACTGATCGGGCCTGAATGTCGTCAAATTCCAGAGGCCCTTCTGGGACATCTGGGCGACCAATCACTTTCACCTACAGAGAGGAGGTACAGAGAGTTCGTTTTTAAGGCTGCAAATATTATTAGATTTTATACAATATATGTTTTCATTTCATTAGCCATTCTTTAATAAAGTCTTTCAGACACGCTCCCCACCTTGATATAAACAGCCTTCCTGCCACATTTGTTTTCCAGCACCAAGTCGTAGGTACCAGTGTCATCTTTATGCGCCTCTTTGATGACCAGCTCAGTGATGTCATCATGCGTAGCAATCATGGCCCGATGGGAGATGTCACGACCATCCTTGGTCCACTTGCATGTAGGGATGGGTTTACCCTTAATGGGTACAGACAGGTGGATGACACCACCTTGTCTGACCACATAGCCCTCTTCATATTTAGGATCCAGCTCATAGTCAGGATAATCTGAAGAAGACAGAGGTTTGATTTTTTTTTTAACTAAAGCTAAAAATGCCAGGATGCTATATGCCATGCCACCAAAAAACTGAAGTAAAGGATTTATAAATATTTCAAATTCTTTCTTTACCAAGCATCTCCTGGACTTTAACCACTCCAGGAATCTCAGCAGCTTCTCCACAACCACCAGCATTGCAGGCGATGATCCTAAATTTGTATTCAGCCCCCTGTGGCATGTGGGTGATGATGTACTCGCACATCTTCGTGGGAGTTGTGTTACACAGTGTCCATTCCAGCTGGTCTACCTTCTGCATTTCAATAAAGTAGCCAGTAATGACAGAACCACCCTCCTCTTCTGGTGGAAGCCAAGCTAGAGAAACAGAAGTCCTGGTAGTGTCTGTGACTCTGGCCTGAACTGGAGGACCTGGAGGTTCTGTTTAATAACAGAGAGAATAGGTAAAGATAGTGACCCCACAGTGGTATGGCTAATTTAAAACAGAAAAGCAGTACAACTGTTACAGTGATCTTTTGCGGGACATACCAATGGGGTCTAAAGCGATGGTAATGACAGAACTCTCGCTGGGTTTCCCAGCCCCTCTAGAGTTAATGGCTGTGATACGGTGTTCATACTCCAGGCCCTCAATCAGTCCGGAGGAACGGTACCTGGTCATAGTAACAGGGTTTTTGTTGATCCTCAACCACCTGTCAGAATGGGCCTCTTTCCGTTCTATGATATAGCCCGCAATAGTGGAGCCACCATTGTCCTCAGGTGGTTTCCAGGTCAGGGTCATGCCCTCATGGGTGACATCAAGCACTTCTGGCCTGCTTGGGGGTCCGGGGATGGCTACATAGAAAAGAAAAACAATCAGAGATGAATAACAAACAAGACATAGTACCATATAGTTCAGTGAGAATAAACAATCCACAGTTTAATAGGATTTTTAAGTTTATATATCAAATCAGAACCTGTCTACTTGTAATTGTATACAGTGACCACCAATAACAGTGTGAAACTGAAACTGTAAAAAAATGCTTCAGAAAGAAGTTGGACTCGTGGGCTTGAAAAGAACAAGAAGAAGGTTTTCAAAGCAACAGTGCAAGTTATCAAAGGCAGCACAATTCTCATTGAAGGTGCATATGAAGAACATCTTATGGAAAGAGAACTTACTCTTGGCGCTCTTGCATTCCACCACATCAGACTGCAGGAAGCCACCAATGCCAAAACGATTCATGGCTGCAACACGGAACACGTACTCAGTTCCTTCAGAGAGCCTAGTGAATTTAAAGCAAGGCCTTGTCACAGACTCGGAGATGGTGGTCCAGCCAGGCCGGTGGGCATCACGCTGCTCAACAACATATCCGCTGACATTGGCACCACCATCATTCTCTGGAGGTAGCCAACTAACTGTCACTGAAACACCGTCGACTTCCTCGATCTTTACTGGACCCATAGGAATACTCGGTTTGTCTGAACAGAAACAACAAGGCAGCTATTTAGGAAGACAGTTTTTGTCTTTTTTATTTCTTTGTCTTTTGATTTTTCTCTGAAGGAAAAATACACCTTACTAAATAAAAACTGAAAATATAAAACATTCAGTTTAGTAAAGAATGTCTGCTTACCCAGGATGATAACCTTGATAACTTCAGTTGCCATGCCTATGGTATTCTTCACCTCTAGTGTGTAGTCTCCTGTGTCAGAGATGGTCGTCTCACGGATGACGAGATGGGTATATTTGCTGGTGCTGTCAATCTTGATGCGGTCCAGGGTGTCCTTCAGCTTCACACCACCAAAGTACCACGAGCAGACTGGCTGTGGTCTGCCCCTTATTGGGATGTTGAGGTCAATGGGTTTGCCGCAATTCACATGAACTATCTTCTGAGGGATACTTGTCATGTCAATCTTGGGCATAACTGCAGTAAACAAAAATTTTTTCATATGACTTATGAAAGCTTTTCACAGCTTAGTAAAAACAGAAATGATGTGATGATTTGTGTTTTGATATCTTACCCTTGATCTCTTGGATGATCACTGGAGTGACAATGTCAGTGGATTCACTGGCTCCCCTGCTGTTCGTGGCGCGGATTCTGAACAGATACTGGTCATTTTCTGTCAGAGACTGGATGGTGTGCTGGGATACTGAGGCCTTAACTGTCGCCACAGCACTCCATCTGTCGGAGCCTACTTTGCAGGCCTCAATAATGTAGCCTGTCAATCTGCTGCCACCATCATGCAAAGGCTTCTCCCAGTGCAGGGTGACAGAAGATTTGGAAACATCAACAATCTCAAGCTTCACAGGCACTGAGGGCACTTCACACACCAGCACAGCCTCCGCTGTCTCACAGGGCTCACCGACACCATAGATATTCTCTGGCAGGACTCTGAAAAAGTAGTACACACCCTCCTCCAGTCCACTGATTCTGTACAGTGTTTTCCTACACTCAGTGGTAACAGTCTTATAGGACTTCATGTTGGCCTCACGCTTCTCTATAATATAGTTGCTGACATGAGCACCACCATCAATGCTTGGGACATCCCAGGTGATCACAACAGATTCCTTGGTGTAGTCCTTCACTTTCACTGAACCTGGAGGACCAGGAGTGTCTGACAAAGAGAGGCAAGTAAAAAGATCATATTTCGAAACTATATTACTTTACTAACTGTATGGTGACTGTACATATTTGATATCCAAAATCTTTTAACAAACTCTGTGGAAACTTTGGTTGACATACCATAGACTTTAACAAGGATGATGGCAGTCTTTTTTCCAGATGGGTTCTCTGCCTCTACAATGTATTTTCCAGAGTCGTAGCGATCAACCTTCTCTACTACCAGTGATGTGTACTTGTCAGTAGTCTCAATATAACCACGGCTCTGTAGTTCCACCCCCGTCTTCCTCCAGGCCACTACTGGCGTCGGACGACCAGTGACAGACACAAATAGGCGCAGAGTACCTCCAGCGCGGAGGCACACTGTTTTCTTTAGGTCATCAGCCAGCTCCAAATCGGGTATTTCTGAGTGGATGGAGCATAGTTTACATAGAACATTAAAAAGTTCAGATGTAGTTCAAATATTGATTTTTTTCAACAGAAATCTACACCTACTTACCAATTTTCTCAAGTGGTTCGATTTCAGCACTTGGTTCACTGAACTCTCCAGTCCCATTGCTGTTAATGGCAGCAACCCTGAATCTGTACTTCTTATTGGCAGCCAAACCAGCAGCCACATACTCATTAGTCTTGAGGGCTTTGGCAGTGGCACGGTACCACTGCTCAGAACCCTCCTCTAGGATCTCCACAATGTAGCCGGTGACATCTGATCCACCATCATACATGGGCCTGGTCCAAGTCATGGTGATGCTGTGTTTCGTTGTGTCTGTGATGCGAGGCACTGATGGAGGAGCTGGGGTGTCTGTAGATGAAATGGAATTTTTGAAAATGTATTTTATCTAAACAAATATGTTGTAAAATATGTTTGGGGTGGTGCTTTCAGCATTGGTATCACTTCCTCATCCTGTTGCAAAGCACAGTGTGTGCCACTTGATTAACAACAAACATAGTGACTTCATCTGTTCACCTGTTAAATCCAGAATTCAAAATTCTGCTCCTCACATACAAGGTCTTAAATAATCAGGCCCATCTTATCTTAATACACTCTAAAGCCAGGATTTAGAGTGTATCACAATATAAATATATCACTAGTGAAGGTTACAGATGATCAAATGGCCTCTGTCAGTACTTATCTTGCTGTGCAACTACACCACAATGTGGGGTTCAATAGCACTGTGCTATGTGCATGTAAATGGGGAGTTTTCTTCGCACAAAAAGGTTAATTATGAAGTTCCACAACTAGTTAAACCAAAGGCATGTCTTAAAGACACGAGACCTGAAATACCTCTAATTTACTACTTTGTTCATTTACTAATTTCAGAGAAAACAGGGCTTGATGTACTCCAATAACACTGAAGAATCTTGGAGTCTTTTTTAATCAGCATATGTCCACATTAACACTGTATGTTGGACAGCCTTCATTGCCTACTGTATTAAATCTTTAGTAAATATTAAACTCTGCCTATCCTTTAGTTTGCCTTTTTCCGGTATCTTTCTCCTCTCTTTCCCCTTACTCCCAGCTGATCGTGGGGATTGCTGCTCTTCCCCTGAACCTGGTTCTGATGGAGGTTTCTTCCTGTTAAAAGTTTCCTTCCCATTGTTGCCAAGTGCTTGCTATTAGTGGTTAGTATGATTGTTGTGTTTCTTTCCATCATTTTAGCATTTTTACCTTACAATATAAAACACCTTATGGTGACTTCTGCTGTGAATTGGTGCTATATAAATAAAAGTGAACTGAATGGAACTGAAAAATATTAAATAATATCACTTTTCTCTTGGCATTAAAAGGACAATGTCTACAGTTTTCTTTCTTTCTTTCTTTTTTTTAAGTAAAAATGTCTTACATGTGGGGTCTTTACAGAGGATGTATACTGAGGTGTCACTTGGCTGGCTGTATCCAGCAGAGTTGACTGCTGTAACTCTGAACTGGTACTCGCTTCCCTCCAGTAGGCCTGTGATCTTCAGGCGGGTGTCATAGATGGTGTAGGTCTTATTCACTCGAGTCCACCTGGTCCAAACAACAAAACAACATCATGAAAGAGAAGGATAAGTATCTTTATTTAAGAAATGATGTCTCAACATCTTCAGTGAATCCAGAATTTGTTCTGACCTGCTACTGTTCTTCTCTCGTTTTTCAACGATGTAGTTTTTGAGCTCGCTTCCTCCATCACTCTCAGGCTTCAGCCACTCGATGATAACGTGCTCCTTACCCACTGCAGTCGCCTCTGGTGTGCCTGGCTGGGAGGGGATTGCTGTGGAAGAGTGGGAACAGGTCAGAGTCACGCAAACACATCTACATTACGTTTTCCCTTTCATAAGATGTAATATAATCCATAACACCTAAATCCAAAATTGAAATTGTAAGTAAGACTTGGAAAAATGCTGCAGCTTACTGTAAGCGTTTCTGGCGATGATGGGATCAGATTCCAAAGGAACTCCAGCCCCATACTTATTGACACCTCTAACCCTAAAGATGTACTCATTGTTCTTGATCAACCTAGTGCTGACACATGACAGGGTCTTGCACTCAGTCTCCATGATGACCCAGTTGAGGCGGCTGGTCTCACGACGTTCCACAATGTAATGGGTGACAGAGTCTCCACCATCCTCCAGAGGTATCTTCCAAGACACTGTACATTTTTCCTCTGTGACTCTGCTGATTACAATCCTATCAGCTGGAGCTCCAGGAGTGTCTAACAGACAGAAAGCAACATTTCAATCAGAAAGTTCAAACTATTACGACACACTAATTAATTAGTGTCCTTTTGGCTGCTCACCTAGAACTTTAACGCTGACAGCTGCCGTCTTAATTCCACTGGCATTCTTGACAGTTAGAATGTATCTACCTGTGTCGTATCTGTCACAGCTCTTGATGACAGCCATGGCTCTAGTGGCAGTGTAGGTCAGTGAATATTTTTCTCCAAGTTCTAAAATCTTGTCACCCTTTGACCAGTACACTGTAGGCTCTGGTTTACCACCCACAGCACCGTCCAAGACAAGGTCAGAACCAGCAGTAACAGTGACAGTCTCACCTATCAGTTTGCTGTCAAGTTCAGCTTTGGGAGGAGCTGCAAAAAGTAAGGGATGATTAGTGTTACATTAAAAAATAACAACATATACCAGTATAATGAACTGAACCCTGAAAACAATCTTTGTTTTAGTCATTTTTATTGATATTCTGCCTGGTACACCAAGCAGGGGAGCTTTTTTTTCTTTAAAGTTACATTCATTCATAGTTATTTATTGTTTCTAAAATAACAGGAAATGTAGATTAACTTATTTAAATACTATCAAGGTAAAAAAAAACAAACCCAAACAAAACCCTTGAACTTACAATATTCATCCTTGCATGTGACTGGTCCAGTGGTCTCTGAAGGGACACTTTGAACACCTGCAGCATTCTTGGCAACGACACGGTATTCATAGGTCTCTCCTTCACCTAGGTTTGTGATGGTGAAGTAGTTCTCTGTGATTGTGGTATAGTTGCACTTGAGCCAGCGGTTGTCATCCCACTCATCTGTGCTGTAGACTTTTCTCTCCACCACATAACCAATGATCTTACTGCCACCATCATTGAAGGGCACTGTCCAGCACAATGACACAGAAGAGCGGGTGATGTCTGTCACCTCGGGTTTGCCAGGAGGATCTGGAGGGTAGAAATGATCATAAAACATTTATATAAGTTTATTCACACAACGTCAGATATTGTTAAAATTTGTGTAGGTTCTCAGTCATTCAGGTCAGAGTAGTCCTAAGGGCTTGAGTTGAAAAGAAGTTCTTGAAGATGTTTTATCTATCATCCAAAAGTGTTCTCTAGCTTCAGAAGTTCAGAAAAAAGAAGTACAATTGACTTCAACTCAAACACTTCCGACTATGCTCTTAAAGTCTCCATTATGCATTTTAGTTGGGCAATATCAACAGTAATAACAATAGATCTGTTTTTAGGACCTTAAGCAAAATTGAGTATTGACCATCTGTCATTTCATAATACATCTTCATAGTTAGGATGAATGTGAATGTGAATATTTTCTTACCAACAGGATTGAGTGCCACTACAGGTCTGGAGGCTTCGCTGGCTTTGCTGAGCCCAGCAAGGTTCATGGCATACACCCTGAACTGATACTCTAGCCCCTCAATCAGGTTCGAGACCTTGTATTGGCAATCCAGGCAGGGTAGCTTGTTCTCCCTCACCCACAGGATCGTGTTCCTCTCCTTTTTCTCAATCCAGTAGCCTGTCACCTTGCTGCCACCATCAGCATATGGAACATCCCATTTGATGCTAATGGCATTGGCAGATATAGATATCACATCTGGGCGAGTTGGAGGACTTGGTGGAACTATGAAAATCAAGTGGAGATGAGAATATGGTTTGTTTAGAAGAAATCCAAAGCATTAAAAAACAAAACCAATGTTGGCACACACATATATAAAATCAGGATCAGATATTTAAACTGTTGGACAGCACCTACCAAATGGATGCTCAATGACAACAGGGGCAGACTCAACGGACTTGCTGACTCCAAACTTGTTCTCAGCACAGACTCTAAATGTGTACTCCATGTATTTGGTGAGATGTGTGACTTTGATGGTGGTTCTCTTCACACTGGAGTTCACCACTTGCCAAGAAGCAGAGCCAGATTCCCGTTTTTCTACAATGTAGTTGCTGATGTCAGTACCACCATCATCAGCTGGCTCAGACCAAGAAAGGGTGCAGGACTCTGAAGAGATTCCAGAAATTTCTACTGGTCCTGTGGGTGGACTTGGTCTGCCAACTATGACCACAGTCACTGTGAATGTCTTCACACCAGCAGCATTCTCCAGTGTCAGGTAGTACTTGCCACTGTCGCTTCTCTTGCTGTCTTTCACTACCAAAATGGTTCTTTCCTTTGAGGTCTTAATGGAGACTCTGTCAGTCTCCTTCAGCTTCATCTCTTCCAGTTTCCAGGTAACTTTAGGTGCAGGTCTGCCACTGATAGGGACATCAATTGTGAAGGTGTTGGAAGTCTTGCAAGTGATGAGCTGGTTGGTGATGCTGCTGAGATCAGCAGTTGGTTCTATGCAAGGCTCCTTTATGACCACAGAGCTAAAGGTGCCCTGAGGTTCGCTAATTCCAGCATCATTCTTGGCTTTAACTCTAAAGTCATATTCTGTGTTCTCAATCAGACCCTCTACCAACATCTTCTGAGACTTAGTCTCTCCACTAACAACCCAGTAGTCAGTGCCCTTAGCCCTGAATTCAACAATATAGCCTCTAATGCGGCTGCCTCCATCATGCTCGGGTTTTAGCCATACCAGTGAGGCTGTGGAATTGGTTGTGTCAACAACATCCAATCTCTTGGGTGGCGCAGGTTCTTCTGTGGCAATTATAGGCTCAGTCATCTCTTTTGGTTCTCCCTGGCCATAATGGTTAACGGCAATCACTCTGAACAAATACGGTACACCAATTTCCAGACCAGTTACTCTGATCATCTGCCGTGAGCACTTGGTGCTGACTTCTTGCCAGGCAAGGCGGCTTGCTTCACGCTTATCCACAATGTAGTGGTGGATTCGGGATCCACCGTCAGTGGCAGGAGCGTCCCACATCACTGTCAAGGCTCCGCGAGTAATATCTTTGAAGGTTATGGCTCCTGGAGGTCCAGGAGTATCCAGTACTTTAACAGTGAATGTGATGGATTTGCGCCCACTGTTGTTCTCCAGGGACAGGGTGTATTTGCCTGCCTCATACCTGGTGCAGTTCTCTATGGTCAGAGTGGAAAATGAATCTGTGGTGTTGATATCAGCCATTATCGGAAGCTCACTGTCTAATTTAGACCACGTGGCTAGAGGAGCTGGCTTTCCTCGGAAAGCAATATGTAGGGTTATAGTGCCTCCATTCTTCACAATATGAGTTTGCTTGAAGTCAGGACCAAGATCAATTTCAGGAGATGTAAGTCTGTCCAAAGACTGAACAGGGTTTGGCATCACTGATGCTTCGCCCTCTCCTGATCCATTTACAGCACTGACTCTGAACTTGTAGAGTTCTCCAGGTACTAGACCTGTGACAGTATACCTGGTGTGAATACAAATCTGTCTGTTGACTCTGTGCCACTCCTCCAGACTGGCCTTACACATATCTATATTGTAGCCAATTATTTCCATGCCACCATCAAAGACTGGCTTGGTCCATTCCAGGGTGACAGAGGACTTAGTGGAGTCAATGACCTGATGAACAAAAAGCATAGTTACAATTTTTTTAATGCGTTTTGTTTCTACAATCTAATATTGAGTTGAACTCAGCGTTCTTCACTACAATGCTGCACCTGTTTTGTATCCAAATTGCCTCTTGTGTATGAATATGAAACATGTATAATTCAATGAGTGTTACCACAAGATCTACCTTGATTACAGTGGGAGCACTGGGAGCACTTGTTGGTTCTCTGCATCTGAAGAGCCTGGAGGTGCTGCTGGCTGGTCCAACACCAGCACCATTTTCAGCCATAACACGGAACTCATACTCATTGCCCTCAGTAAGTTTGGTCACACGGTGCCTTAACTCTGTAATGGGCCTCTTGGAGGAGACCTTAACCCAGTGCAAGCTCTTCTTCTCTCTCCTCTCTAGGATGTAGCATTTAATCTCATTGCCTCCGTCTGACCGTGGCCTGGTCCAACACAGCGTTATGCTGTCTCCAGTAACATGGGTGGCATCTGGTGTACCAGGGGCATCAGGAACAGCTGAGTAACAGAACAAAAATATAATTTTTTTAAAGTAATATCTTTGAATGGTGGAAAGCATTTCTTCCATTAGTGCTTATGTTCAATAGAAAATTCAGATTACTTTTAAGAGTTTCCCAACAAGTCAGACAGACAGCACTGAGTAACTTTACTTACTGTATTGCATCTTCGCAATTATAGGATCAGAGTCCAGTGGTTTTCCGACACCAAACTTGTTGACAGCAGAGATTCTGAACTGGTACTCATTGCCTTTGATGAGGTTGGTGGCATTATAAGAGCAAGCTTCACACTTGGAGGTGACCAAGGCCCAAGTGATCCTGGATGTCTCCCTTTTCTCCACCACATAGTGAGAAATGGCAGCACAGCCATCGTTCTCTGGTGGGCTCCACCACACAGTGCACTTCTCAGCTGTGATGCCTGTGAAACGGATTGGGCCCTCGACGGGTCCAGGGGTATCTGCAAGGAAACAGTTGATTGAGGAGACTTGTTACGGTAAAAACATTTGTATCACTTGTGTCAACAGAAACAGATTTGTCTAAAACAGTGTTTTTTAACAGATATTATAACAAATTGCACACATTTACAAACCTTGGACTCTAACGTTAATGTCAGCTTTCCTGGTTCCAGAGCTATTTTTGGCCTCTACAGTGTAAATTCCACGGTGGTTCCTGTTAGAATCGCGAATAAACAGACTACTGGTGCCAATGCCAGTAGTAATCTCAATGTCAATCATAGTCCTCTTGTCGATCTCTTTACCCTCCTTGTACCAAAGAACCTGTGGGACTGGACGTCCGGTGATTTTGCAGCTGAGACTGACGTTATCTCCAGCCCTCAGGGTGAGCACCTGGTCTGGAGACCACTCAATCTCAGGAGCAACTGGAGATGCAGACAAAAAAAATTATGAATCAGCATCAAGTAAGATGTGATTAATTAAAAAACAATCAACGATTTGCGTTCTTCTAACATGTTTTTATATTAAAAATACTTACTGCTCTCATCCTTGGTCATTATGTATCCAGAGGAGTTGGATGGTGGGCTGACTGTGCCAACAGCATTCCTGGCAATCACTCTGAACTCAATTCTTTCTCCAGGTGAGAGACCAGTTACAGTGAACTGGGTCTCACTGATATCAGTGAAGTTGCACCGTAGCCATTTGCCTCTGCCTTGACGCCTCTCCACACTATAGGCTACAATTTTGCTTCCACCATCCCTCTTGGGAATGTCCCATTGGAGGGTGACTGAGTCTCTGGTTACATCAATGCAGACTGGGGTACCAGGTGGATCTAATTGAGGGAAGAAAGCAATTAATCCATAATAATTTAGATGTAAAGAGTAACTAAATAGGACAAAATGAAAGAATCATAATGTCTAAACAGTAAATACAAAACAACTCCTAAATATAGACCGATGTACTGAGCAACGTCTACTTACCAACAGGGGAGATAGCGAGTGCATGTTTGCTCTGCTCACTGCAAGGGCTGAGTCCGGCATTGTTCTCTGCATAGACTCTAAAGGAGTACTCCAGACCCTCCACAAGACCAATTATCCTGTACTCTCTGTTAGAGATGGTTGTGGAATTCACTTTCTGCCATAAGAGGCTGTTCCTGTCCTTCTTCTCGACATGATAACCTAAGACTGGGGAACCCCCGTCAAAATCTGGGGCATCCCACTTTATTGACATACCATCACTGGTGATGTTGTAGGCAACTGGTTTTCCTGGAGGACCTGGAGGTTTGTACTGGTGCTGGGCAACAACATCTGAAGAGATGAGTGGCTCACTGACCCCATACTTATTTTCTGCACGGACTCTGAACTGGTACTGAGTTCCTTTGACCAGGTTAGGAATCTTAAAGGTAGTCCTGACAACACTGGAGCAGACCATCTTCCAGTTGGCCTGGGAGGTTTCACGTTTCTCCACACTGTAGCAGGTGATCTCGCCACCTCCATCTTCCTTCGGCTCATCCCAGGAGATAATAATACTCTGAGCTTTTATCTCGTCAAAACGGATGGGGCCAGTAGGGACTGAAGGGGGTCCCAGAGTGATCACATTGATGTCAAAGTAGTTCTTAATGACTCTGTTATCCAGAACCAAGGTGTATTGTCCAGCATGTTCTTTCTTAACCCCTCTGACTGTAACTGAAGTCTTGTTGTCAGTGGTCCTAAAGCGAATCTTCTCACTTTCCTTTAGTGGGAAATTATCCTTTAGCCAGCTGATTGTAGGTCTTGGTTTTCCCTTGAATGGTAACTCAATATGGATGTTTTGACCTATACGAACAGCAAGCTCTCCATTGGGATAATCATTCAGTTTGGCTTCAGGTGGAATGATGAGGTCCATCACTGTGATCGGACCAATTTGGGAGAAGTCACTGTTGCCTTTCTCATTCTTTGCAAACACTCTGAAATCCAGGATAGCATTTTCCTTGAGTCCCGTCACTTCACAGCTGCACCGCTTGCATTTAGCAGCTAAAGTCCATTTGACTTCATCCTGGGCTCTCTTCTCAATGATGTAGTCAGTGATGTGGCTGCCACCATCGTGGTCAGGTCTGCTCCACTGAAGGGTGACAGAGTTCTTTGTGGAGTCCACCATTATTAGGTCTTTAACAGCTCCTGGAGTTTCAGTTGCTCGGACAGCATCAGTGGTTTCACAAGGGTCACCCACACCAAACTCATTTTGAGCAGACACACGGAAGAAGTAAGCTATATCTTCCTCCAGCCCTGACACCTTGTAACTTGTATTTAAACACTCATCAGTAATCACTTGATAAGCTTTCATAGTGGAGGCCTTCTTTTCGACAATGTAATTAGTCACAGGGGAGCCACCATCTATGAGCGGAGGCTCCCAGCTTAGTGTCAGCTTTCCTCTTGTGACATTCTTTATCATCAGTTTCTGGCAGGTGGATGGACTGTCCAGAACCTTGAGGGAAACAGTAACTATCTTAGGTTCTCCAACACCATTCTCAATTTCCAGCACATACTTTCCACAGTCATCACGGGTGACCTTGGGGATGAGGAGTGTGGTAGCTCTTTCAGTGCTTGTGACTGTGTAGCGGTTATCACCAGCCATGTTACGGTCACCACGGCGCCAGGTGACATTTGGTGTAGGACGACCCTTCAGGGGGATAAAGACTTCCACATCACGGCCAGCCTTTGCTGTGTATTGAGTTGTCATAGCAACATCCAAGTCCAGATCAGCCTCCTCTGTTGGACACAAATGTCATACAAAGATGGAAAAGAATATTAATTTTGATTTTATTATTGATTCGTCTCAAGACTAATATCTTGTACTATAAAGGGAACTATATCAATACTAACCTAAAATATCTTTGGCTTGCACAGGCTGGTACATTTTGATGTCTTCTCCTTTGCCTTTACAGTTGACAGCAGATACTCTGAAGAAGTAGTAGATGCCAGGTTTGAGGTGGGACACGACATACTCACATGTCTTGACTTGTGGGTTGGTAATCACCCATTCTTTGTCCTCTGTATTCATCTGCTCTAAAATATAGTGTGTAATTTCGCTGCCACCATCATAGACGGGCTTCTCCCATCCAAGTGTGATAGATGTCTTTGTAGAGTCAACCACACGCAGCTTAGTGGGTTCACCTGGTAGATCTGGAGAAGAAAAAAGGAAAATGTAAACAATAAAGGAATTCCTCAAATGCTGACGAGATGAGGATAACTGCAAATTAAAGTCATATACCTATTGGGTCATAGGCTTTATAGAGCTCAGAAGGTTCAGAGTAGTTCCCTGCTCCAGCCTTGTTGACAGCACACACTCTGTACTGGTACTCATTGTTCTCCACCAGGTTAGCCACTTTCTGCCTGGTGTCTCTGATAGTGCCCTTCACCACCTTGATAAAAAAAAAATGGATGTATTAAAGCTAACATCTCCTATTCATTGGTAGATTTTCTTTATGCTTGAACTTTTTAGATTTGGGGCAGCAAACAAACCTTGAACCATTGCAGACTCCTCTTCTCCCTTTTCTCTAGATAGTAGCCATCAATATCACTGCCTCCGTCCAACGCTGGTCTTTCCCAGATCACTGTCATGGTAGACTTAGTGATCATAGTAACTTTAGGCTTAGATGGCTCGCTGGGAGGTACTGTGCAAAATAAAAACGATAAGGTTAAAGCTTTTAAGTTTACCATTGTAATTTACCACTGTCTATAATGAAAGTTGATATATTTTCAAACATGAGAGCAAGAGAGAGAGAGAGAGGGAGAGATACACCTCATCAGTCACATATGGGGTGACTGATGAGGTGACTTTATTCTATTTGCTTACCAAATGCATTCTTGGCAATAATGGGCTCAGACTCCAGTGGCTCTCCAATGCCATACTTGTTGACTCCACGGACTCTAAAGATGTACTCATTGCCCATTATGAGTCTGGGCACATTCACAATGCAGTCAACCAGTTTCTCTGAGACAATCGACCACATTACCCTGCTGGTCTCCCGCTTTTCTACAATGTAATGTGTCACCATGGCACCACCTTCATCAGCAGGTGGTGACCACATGATGGTGATGTTGTCAGCTGTCACCTTCTTAAACTGAATCTCTCCAGCAGGTGGGCCTGGCTTATCTGATTAGACAAGGAAAACATTTGACTCAGGGTGTATACTGCATATATGATACATGTTATACAATGAAAAATAAATATTAAATAAATACCTTGAATGAGCAGCCTGACAATGGCACATGAAGATCCGAGGGAGTTCTTCACCTTGACTTCATAGGTTCCAGAGTTAAGACGAGTTGTTTCCTTCACGAACACACTTGTGGACTCGAAAGTGTGTTTAAAAGAGAGCTGAGAAGTAGGCTTAAGCTCTCTGCCATCTTTAAACCACTCAATACTGGGAGCAGGTTTGGCTCTTATATTAAATTTGAGTTCCACATTAGAGCCAGCCTTGTGCTTGACCTCATTAAGATACTCCTGAGGTATTTCAATCTCTGGGGCACCTGGACCAGAGATGGTAAAACAAGTCAGGATGTAGAATATGTAGGGTGTGGAATAAATATCTTAGAATACAAGACAATGCATAATTGCAGAAAAAAATACACAAATATAACCCAACATGAAAAGACCTACCATAAGTGTCCACACATGTGGCTGGCCCCACAGTGATAGACGGATTGCTCACTGAACCAACTGCATTCTTTGCCATGACTCGGAACTCATATGTTTCATCCTGGGTGAGGCCAGTAACAATGAAGCGGGTGTCTGTGATATTGGTGAGGTTAGCTTTAGACCATTTGGGGCTAACACCCTCTCTCTTCTCAATGATGTAACCAGTTATTGGGGATCCACCATCATAGTCAGGCTTCTGCCAGGCCAGACTAATGGAGTTCTTAGTGATGTCAGTTATACGCAAGTATAGGGGTGGCTCTATAGGAAGATACAGTGAGGATGATTTTAATAAATATTGCAGAAAATCTTAAGTCAAAGAATTTTTCATGCATTTTATCGACTATAAACTCACCGCAGGCATCAATAGCCAATACAGCATCAGAAATCTTGCTGAAGGCACTAATTCCAGCAGAGTTTTCTGCTGCTACCTTGAACTCATAAATAAGTCCAGCATTTATGTTGGTGACTTTAAAGTGTGTGGCACGGATCACTGTTTTGTTGACTCGCTGCCAAAGGATGCTGTTTTTGTCTTTCATTTGGAGATGGTAACCAAACACATGGCTGCCTCCATCTGACTTTGGCTCCTTCCATGCAACGGTAATGCTTTCCCTGGTTACAGCAGTAATTTCTGGAGTTGATGGCACATCTGGTATAGCTGGAGGACAAGAGGCAGAGTTTGAGAATTTTGGCATGCTCACATAGTGAAGGTGTAAAGAATGAGTAGCAAAATTATTATGTTTATGTATAATAATAAGAAAAGCAAAAACTTCTTACTGTAAGGAAGACTGACAGCGACAGCTGGGGAGTCAATATGTTCACTGATTCCATATCTGTTCTCTGCCCTAATTCTGAATTGGTACTCCAGGCCAGTGGTCAGCTTCATAATTTTCATGGTGCAACGGGCCACAGCTGAAGACACGTCCATCCAGTTGGCTGTAGTTGTCTCTCGCTTCTGGATGATGTAGTTGGTGATGGGACTGCCACCATCATATGCTGGTGGGAGCCACTTTAAGCTTACACTGTCTTCTGTGACATCATACAGCTCCACTGGTCCAAGTGGGACACTGGGGCGGTCAAGAACCACAATATTTACAAAGGACTTGGTGGTTCCACTGGAGTTGGAGGCAATAATATCATAGCGGCCTGAGTCTCCTGCAATGCTCTCACGCACACTAATCTTGATACTGTCAGGAGTGACTTCTGAGTTAAACCTCATTGTTGATTTGAGCAGCACATTATCCTTGGACAGAGTCACTTTAGGTAAAGGCCGGCCTGTCAATGGAATCTCACATTTTAGGGTAGATCCAGCTCTAACATATACTGTATTGTGGGGGAAGTCCTTCATGTTGATCTCAGGAGATTCTAGAACAGAAAAGTACCAAAAAGAGTTACAACAGGAGAAATTAGGTGTAGTCTCTACTAATTGCATGGCATGTTCTGATTATTATAACAAGCTTGTAGTTTACCAAGCTGGTCTTTGACCACTACAGGAGTAATCATTTCCTTAGCATCACTGAATCCAGCATAGTTCTCAGCTCTGATTCTGAAGAAGTACTCCGCATTCTCCCTCAGACCAGACACTGTGAAGTGGATGGACTTTGTTGTACCACATTTAACCCACTTCTCTTGTCCATTCTCCAGTGCTTCTACTAGGTAGCTAGTAATTCTGCTGCCTCCATCATGTTCTGGCTTGGCCCATGCCAAGGACACACTTTCCTTGGTCACATCCGTTACACCCAGTTTTGGTGGTGGACTTGGTTTTTCTGGAGAAAGAAAATATGTCTTTCAATTAAAACAAATTTTGATATATATTTTCTGTAAAAATTAAAAAAAAAATACCAACTCAGGATTTAATACCTGTGATCTTGGTCCCCTCTTTGGTCTCAGCAGGAACACCAATACCATATTCATTCTCGCCTGTCACTCTGAAGTAGTAGACTTCTCCCTCCTGCAGGTCTGCCACCTTGTATGTCAGTCTGTGGCATGTGTCAGTCAATCTAGTCCAGCCTTTCTTGCTAGCCTCACGGTAATCAATAAGGTAATTCTTGACTGGTCCTCCTCCCTCAATCTCAGGAGTATCCCAGGTTATAGTAGCAGAGGTCTTTGTGACTTCCTTGACCTCTATATGACTAGGAGGCCCAGGTGAGTCCAAAACACGGACAGTGAGCGTCAAGGAGGAGGTACCAGCTACATTGGATAGAGTGACAGTGTATTTTCCAGAGTCATTTCGAGTTGCTTTTTCTAAGGTGATGGAAGTAAAGGTATCTGTGGTGTCAATTACAGCACGAACTCTAAGGTCTACATCAGGCTTAGCCCAAGTAACACTAGGGATGGGTTTGCCTTTGAAAGGAACTTTCATTGTGAAAGAGCTTCCATCCTTTACAATAAGAGTCTTTCTCATTTCATTGCTAACATCAAAGGTTGGCTCCTCCTCTCTTTCTTTGGCAACTTGTTTGTCTGACTCAGGACTGGGCTCACTCACTCCAATCTTGTTAATGGATTTGACAACAAACACATATTCAGTTCCAGGTGATAATCCCACCACTGTAAATTCTGTGTTTTTGGTGTTCTGTACTCCAACAATCCATTCATCATCTAATGTCTTCCTGTATTCTACTCTGTAACCAGTCACAGGTGCTCCACCATCAAAAAGTGGCTTATTCCATGACAGGGTGACTGTAGTCTTTGTGGAGTCAATTATCCTAGGCTTAGCTGGAGGTGAGGGTAAAAACTGTGGGTCTTCTGCCCTGGTGAGTGGGCAAGGAGTGCTAGGAGCACTGAGGCCAGCAGTATTCTCTGCAAAAACTCTGTATTCGTACTCACAGCCCTCGCGAAGGTGTGAAGCTTTCACTCTAAGGTCATAAACAGGTTTCTTGTTGACACGGCACCAGCGGAGGCCAGTCTTCTCTCGCTTCTCAATTACATAGCCAGCAATACTGCTGCCACCATCAGAAACAGGTCTTTCCCAGCAAATGGTCATTGCCTCACTTGTAACAGAGGTGACCTGGACATTAGTGGGAGCTGAAGGGACAGTGAATGGATCAGTGGCCTTTGTTGGCTCACTCTCCAGGCTTTCACCATCTCCATATTTGTTGACTCCCCTAACTCGGAAGATGTACTCATTTCCTTTGAGCAGTTTAGTCACTTTGCAGGTAGTTGCCTTCATGTCACCATAGACAAGAGTCCAGGCAAGACGACTGGTCTCACGTTTCTCAACAATGTAGTGCATAATTTCAGCACCACCATTTTCCTGAGGTGGTCCCCATGACAGGGTGCATTTCTCTGCTGTGAGACCAGAAACTGTTAAAGGTCCTGATGCAGGTCCAGGTCTGTCCAGAACCTTACAGTTGATAGCCACAGATCTGGTTCCAGCTACATTGTGCAGAGTAAGAACATACTGTCCAGAGTCCCTTCTGATAGCATCTTTGACAATGAGCGTGGTTGTGAAGTTAGTGGATGTGATTTCACATCTAGCCTTGGCCTCAATCTCCTTACCATCCTTAGACCATGAAACAACTGGGAGTGGACGCCCAGTAATTTCGGCATCAATTCTAATGATTTCTCCAGCCTTAATGACAACCAACTGTCTGAATTTATCTTCCAGTATAATGGTGGGAGGATCTACATCATCTTTGACAGTGACGGGTCCAGTGCTTTCTGAAGGAGCACTCAATTGCTCTGCAGAATTTTTAGCAATAACACGGAAATCATACCGGACATCTTCTGTGAGACCAGTGACATCGAAGTAAGTGTCTTGAACATTGGTGAAGTTGCATTTCAGCCAGCGACCATTGGGAAGCTCTTGACGCTCAACAATGTAGCCAGTAATTTTTGCACTGCCATCATATTCAGGTCTTTCCCAAAAAAGAGAAACTGAATTTCTAGTGATGTTTGTGACTCTAAGGTTATGTGGAGATTCACATGGATCCCTGGCTGCCACAGGGTCACTTGCCCTAGTGCATGGACCAATTCCAGCAATATTCTCAGCATACACTCTGAACTGATACAACAGACCTTCTTCCATTCCTGTCATCTTAAACTGGTTCTCAGTCACCAGACCTCTGTTGACCTTGGTCCACAAGATGCTGCTTTGGTCTTTGCTTTCAATGTGATAACCAATAACAGGACTTCCACCATCACTTGCAGGTCTGCCCCATACCACGAGCATCCCAGTTTTGGTGGCATGGACAACATGAAGTTGGGTTGGAGGGCCAGGAGGCTCAAATGGATACTGAGCAACAACAGGAGCAGAATCTATGGCAGGACTCTTCCCATAACGGTTCTCAGCTGCAATGCGGAACTGGTACTCTGTCCCCTGAGTAAGTCGAGAAACCTTTATTGATGTTCTGGCCACTGTGGCTGACACGATTTGCCATGTTGTAGTAGTAGTGTCTCTCTTCTCAACTACATAGTTGTTAATCTGACAACCACCATCATAGGTTGGAGGATCCCAAGACAGAGAAATAAAGTCAGCGCTCACCTCATCAACCTTAATGTTACTAGGTGGTCCAGGTTTATCCAGGATTATAACAGAGATTTCAGCTGACTTGGTACCAACTGAGTTAGTCAGGGTAATCACATACTTCCCTACATCCTCCTTCGTGGCATCCTTGATGACAATCTTAGATGAGGTTTTTGAATTGAGAACATTTACCCTGGTTGTCTGCTTAAGCACTTGGCCATCCTTCTTCCAGCACACCTCAGGCTGTGGTCTGCTTTTGAAGGGAACGTCAATCTTCAAATCATCTCCTGCTTTTACACTGTATGTGGTGAATAACAGGTTGATGATGGGCTCCATCGTGATGTCCCTTACCACCACAGGAGTAGCCAGAGGCTTAGCATCGCTTCTACCCTTATCATTCACAGCAGTTACCCTGAAGGAGTATTCCTCTCCAGTTGTGAGTCCATCAATGGTAGCTTCAAGTGCTTTGACTTCACTGCACACCGTCCATTTGTCATCTCCCTTGGGCTGCATCTCCACAATATAGTTTGTAATCTTACTGCCTCCATCATGATCAGGTTTCTCCCAAGAGAGTGTAACAGCATGACGAGTAATGTCAACAACCACAATCTTACCAGGAGGCAGAGGAGGCTCAGACACCTTAACTTGATCTGTAGATGCAGGCAGACCTACTCCGAGTTCATTCACAGCTAACACACGGAAATAGTATCGGCCTCCTTCCTGCAGGTCTGAAATAATGTAGGAGTTTCTGACGCAGTTAGTGCAAACACTGGTGAAAGCCATTCTCTTCTGTTCTCTCTTCTCCACTATATAATGTGATATCTTAGCCCCACCATCAATTAGAGGAGGCTCCCAGGAGAGAGAGACAGAATTTCTTTTAACATCCTTAACGCCGAGGTTAGTAGGAGCACTAGGAGAATCCAGAACTCTGACGTTGATAAAGGCTGATTTAGAGCCACTGAGGTTTTCAAGGGTCAGCACATATTTGCCAGTGTCAAATCTGTCAACATTCTCAATCACCAGCATTGTGTAAGAGCTTGTGACTTCTACCTGGGCATGTTCATTTAGAGTGCCATCAGCCTTTGACCATCTGACTTCAGGCTCAGGCTTCCCTCTGGTTGTCACAAACAGACGCAAGGTAGCAGAGGCACGGACGTTGACCATCTTTCTTAGGTCACAATCTAGTTCAATTTCAGGAGCCTCCAGCTTCTCTGCAGCAATCACAGAACAAGGCAAATCTACATGTTCTCCTACTCCCTCACAATTAACAGCACTTATGCGGAAGTTGTATTCCGCATTCTCCTTAAGTTTCTTTACTGTGTAGTTAGTGGCTTGGACGCCAGTGTGTGGTGTGCTAATGATCCATTCATCATCTGTTGCCTCTTTCATTTCAATAATATACCCAGTGATCTGTGCACCACCATCATATATAGGCCTGGACCATGAAAGGGAAACTGTGGTACTTGAATGGTCAGTGACCTTTGGATTATTTGGGGGTCCAGGTGGATAAGTGGCATCACAGGCCTTGATGTACGGAGTTGGTGCACTAGGCTTTCCTACACCAGCAGCATTTTCAGCCGAAACCCTGAATTCATATGAGTGGCCCTCTGTGAGACCAGTGCATCTGAATCGCAGGTCATTCAGCCTCTTCTTGTTGCATTTACTCCATCTGATACCATCTTTATCACGTTTTTCAAGGACATATCCCTCAATCTCTGCACCTCCATTATCATTGGGCCTCTCCCAGGAAAGCACCATGGAGTCCCTAGTGATGGCACCGACCTCAAGGTTTGAGGGGGCACTGGGAGTGGTGAAAGGGTTACGAGCAACAACAGCTTCTGATTCTAAAGGCTCGCCAACACCATATTTATTTACAGCAGTAACTCGAAAGATATATTCATTGCCAGGCAATAGTTTTGTGATTTTGTGGCTGATTGCCTGAATCTTGGGCTCAACCATAGTCCATGACAAACGACTAGTCTCTCTCTTCTCAATGATATAGTGAGAGATGCCAGCTCCTCCGTCATGTGAGGGATGATTCCAATGCAGATAACATTTCTCAGCTGTGACCCCTTTGACTTCTAGAGGTCCATCTGGAGGCCCAGGTCTATCCAGAACTTTGACATTAACTGGGATCATCTTGACTCCTCCCACATTAATAAGCTTGAGGACAAAGTGGCCACCATCCACTCTGATGCAATCCTTGACTGTCAGGATGGTACGTGTAAGGGTAGTCTTGATTTCCATTCTTGGTGTGGCTTTGTCAATCTCTTTTCCATCCTTTAACCAAATGACCTCAGGCAAAGGTTTTCCAGTATAGTCAGCATCAATGACAAATGTCTCACCTGCGTGAACAATAGTCATATCCTTGAATTTCGAATCCATGGTGGCTGCTGGAGCCTCAATTTCATCTTTGGCAGTAATTTCCCCTGTGCTCTGAGAGGGTTGGCTCAAAATCCCAGCACCATTTCTGGCAATGACCCTGAACTCATACACACAGTCTTCAGTCAGACCAGTAAGTGTAAATTGTGTATCAATGATGTTAGTGAAGCTGGCCTTCATCCAGCGGGTGTCTGGGTGCTTCCTTCTCTCAATCACATAGCCAGTAATTGCACTCCCTCCATCATACTGGGGCTTGGTCCACTGGAGTGTCACATGGTTTCTGGTGATTTCAATAGGCTCAGGAGTTCCTGGTGAGTCACAAGGGTCCCTTGCTACTGTGCTCTCAGACAGCTTGCTAGCTGGGCTGAGACCAGCAACGTTTTCAGCATAAACCCTGAATTCATACTCAATACCTTCTTCAAGTTCTGTAGTTCTGAAACGTGTGTCTGGGATTAGAAGCCTGTTTAATTTAGTCCACAAGAGGCTATTCTTTTCTTTTCTCTCAAGGTGATAGCCAAGAATTGGACTGCCCCCATTGTTGGTAGGAGGTTTCCACTCAACGACCATGCTATCCTTGGTTACAGAAGAAATGACTGGTGTTCCTGGGGCCACAGGCTCACTAAATGGATACTGAGCAATAACAGCAGGAGAGACAATTGCAGAACTCTTCCCGTATCTATTTTCAGCTGACACTCTGAATTGATATTCAACACCAGTCTTCAACTTGGTGACTTTGATGGTTGTCCTGGCAATAGTAGCAGAAACAATCTGCCATGCTGTGGTGGTAGTATCTCTCTTCTCCACGATGTAATTATTGATGGGACAGCCTCCGGTATACTCTGGTGGCTCCCAAGAGAGAGTGACATAATTAGAGCTCACCTCTTCTATCTTTACAGGGCCCGTGGGTGGCCCAGGCTTATCAAGAATAATAACAGTAATCTCCTCTGTAGCTGTTCCAATGCTACTGGTGGCTGTGACAGTGTATTTGCCAGAGTCGTCCTTATTTGCATCTTTGATGTACAGCTTAGTGCATGACAATGTGCTGGAAACATTAATTCTTGTTGTCTCTTTAAGAGCTTGTCCATCCTTCTTCCATTCAACCTTGGGAACAGGTCGTCCAATCACTGGAATCTCAATCTTCAAATCCTCACCGTGCTGTAAACTATAAGTGTTAAATTGAATCTTGAATTTGGGTTCAATGGTTATATCTTTAGCAGTGACTGGCGCAGCCAAAGGTCTAGGGTCACTCTTGCCCTTCTCATTGAAGGCTAAGATTCGAAATAGGTACTCATGTCCTGCACTGAGGCCTGTGACAGTGCCTTCACAAGTTTTGCATGTGGCAGCTACCACCCATTCCTCTGAGCCAACAGGCTGCATCTCAATGTAGTAACCAATTATTCTGCTACCTCCATCATGATCTGGCTTCTCCCAGGAGAGTGAAGCAGTTGTTTTTGTCACTTCGGTCAATGTGACCTTACCCACAGGCAGGGGGGGCTCAGATGTTTTTACTGATTCTTCTGTCTCAGCTGGCTGTCCCACACCAAACTCATTCTCTGCTAAGACTCTGAAATAATATATAGTTCCCTCTGTCAGGCCAGTTATACGATAGCTTGTCTTTGTGCACTTGTTGTCCACATTAGAGTAAACCTTCCTTGTGGACTCCCTCTTTTCAACAAGGTAATTCTTGATTCTTGCACCACCATCAATAAGAGGAGGCTCCCAGGTCAGAGTCACACTTTCCCTCTTGATGTCTGTTACTGTTAGGTTTAAAGGAGCCCCTGGAGTGTCTAGCACCTTAACGGAAACAAAAGCTGATTTGGTGCCAGCACTGTTTTCTAAATTGAGCACGTACTTTCCAGCATCATATTTGTCACAGATTTCAATTGAGAGCTGTGTGTAATCTTCACCAGTCTCAACCTGAACTTTACTGGGTAACTCTCCATCCTCTTTGGCCCAGTTTATCTCAGGAGTAGGACGGCCTTTGAATGGAATGCAGACTCTCATCGAGCCTCCTGCACGGACAACTATTCCCTTCCTGAGCTCTGAATCCAGAATCACTTCTGGAGGGTCAATTTTATCCATAGGTTTGACGACTCCCTGAATCTCAGTGGGCTCACCAACACCCACCTTGTTGATGGCACAAATGCGGACTTTGTATTCTTGGTGTTCAATCAACTTTTTGATAGTAAACTTGGTAGCATTGACTCCACAAGGTGGGGTGCATATGGCCCATTCCTCCTCATCAGCCTTGGTTATTTCCACAGCGTAGCCTTGAATCTCACAGCCACCATCATAGATAGGTCTGTGCCAAGCCAGACAAATGGAGTCTCTAGTAGTGTCTACCACATGGGCATTGGTGGGACAGCCTGGCTCGAAGGTGGGGTCACATGCTTTAAGATAGGTTGTCGATGGACTTGGCTGGCCCACTCCAGCTGCATTCTCAGCAGATATCCTGAATTCATATTCATGGTCCTCAGTCAGTCCTGTTACTCTGAAACGCAAGTCTGTCACTCTGCGTTTGTTGCACTTGGTCCACCTCACTCCTGCTCTGTCTCTCTTCTCAACAATGTAGCCAACAATGTCACTGCCTCCTGATGTCTCAGGACGGTTCCAACATACAGTCATAGAATCCCTGGTGATATTTGTGATCTCAAGATCCTGAGGTGCTCCAGGTGGAACAAATGGATTTCTCATGATAACTGGTGCTGATTCAAGTGGCTCACCTGTGCCATATTTGTTGACAGCCATGACTCTGAAGATGTACTCATTTCCCTTCAGTAGTTTTGTAACTTTAAACATGGTAGCTTTACAATCACTGCAGACCACAGTCCATGCCAAGCGGCTAGTTTCTCTTTTCTGAATGATGTAGTGAGAAATGCTGGCGCCTCCGTCATGCCTGGGTGGCAGCCACGACAGTGAGCATTTTTCCTCAGTAACATTGCTGATAGTAAGAGGTCCTTCTGAAGGCCCTGGTCTGTCCAGAACCTTCACACTGAAGGGGATAGTCTTACTTCCTGCCACATTTGTGAGAACCAGAGTATACTGTCCACCATCAACTCTGATAGCATCCTTTACAACAAGCAAAGCTTTAAAATCTGTGTTTCTGATCTCCGCTCTTGCTGAGTTTTCAACTTCAAGATTCCCCTTGAACCACTGAGCAGTTGGAATAGGCTTTCCTTCCACACTGGCCTCAAGATTGAATGTCTCTCCTGCATTTATAACAATGGTCTGGTTGTACATAGGATCTGTCTCACTCTTAGGTGGTACAACTTCATCCTTAGCAGTTATGGATCCTGTGCTCTCAGAGGGCTTGCTAACGGCACCTGCAGCATTCTTTGCAATTACTCTGAAGTCATATTTGCTATCTTCTGTGAGGCCAGTAACTGTGAATTCGTGTTCAATGATGTTTGTGAAGCTAGCCTTCATCCATTTTCCTTCAGGAAGATCACGTTTCTCTACTAGATAACCTGTAACTAAACTCCCACCATCGTACGCCGGGGGGTTCCACTTGAGTTTCACTGAGTGCCTGGTCACAATCACAGCCTCAGGACGGCTAGGAGGATCACATGGATCACGGGCAACATAAACCTCAGACACTTTGCTACATTCACCAATGCCAACAATGTTCTCTGCATAGACTCTATACTCATACTCAATGCCTTCCTCGAGTGGAGTAGATTTGAATCTACAATCTTGGATGAGCATTTTGTTTATCTTTGTCCAGAGGATACTGTTCCTTTCTTTTCTTTCCAGATGGTAGCCCAAGATGGCACTGCCACCATCACTTGGGGGTTTATGCCACTCAACTACCATGTAGTCTTTAGTGTATGAAGAAACAAATGGTGTTCCTGGTGGTCCTGGCTCCTGGAATGGATACTGTGCCACAACAGGCTGTGAATCAATTGCATAGCTCTTTCCATATCTATTTTCAGCATAGATTCTGAACTGGTACTCAGTGCCTGTCTTCAGATTGCTGACTTTTAGAGTGGTTCTAGCCACAGTGGCAGACACAACCGACCAGTTTGTTGTGGTTGTGTCTTTCTTCTCCACCACATAGTTTGAGATTGGACAACCACCTGTGTATGTAGGAGGTTCCCAGCTGAGGGTGATGCTCTCAGCACTGATATCCTCCAACTTTACAGGGCCTGTGGGTGGGCCTGGTTTGTCCAAGGTGATCACCTCTACAGTGGCATCCTTTGAACCAAGGTCATTGGAGACACCGATAGTGTACATACCTCCATCTTCTCTGGTAGCATCCTTTATGGTAAGAGTGGTAGTTTGTGCTGAGTCGGTGACATTGACTCTGGTAGTCTGCTTAAGGGCTACGCCATCTTTGGTCCAGGTGATAATTGGTTTAGGGTGACCAGCGACCGGGACCTCTAACTTGAGGTCATACCCCACCTGGACACTGTAAGAACTTGCCTTGGGTCTAACAGCAGGTTCAATAACAAGGTCCTTTGCTACAACAGAATGAGCCAACTGTCGTGGGTCACTTTTGCCCTTGTCATTTACAGCAACAACTCTGAACTGGTACTCCTCTCCCTTGAGAAGGTTTGTCACTAATGTTTCCAGTGCTTTCACACTAGCACATATAGACCAAGCTTCACTGTCCTTGGGAGCTAGTTCAACTTCATAGTGGGTGATTCTACTACCACCGTCATGCAGAGGCTTTTCCCAAGTTAAAGTTACAGTGCTGTGAGTAACATCAACAACACTGACCTTGCCAGGTGGCTGAGGTTTCTCAGATATCTTAACTGGTTCTATAGTTTTAGCAGGGAGACCCACACCATATTCATTCTCAGCCAATACTCTAAAGAAAAAGATTCCACCCTCTGGAAGAGGTTCAACTTTCCATGACATCTTGTTGCATGTCGTGATGGGAGAGTACACTTTCCTGGTGCTCTCACGCTTTTCAACAATATAGTGCTTAATCTTTGAGCCACCATCCAGATGTGGAGGCTCCCATGTGAGAGTGACAGAATTCTTGGTAATCTCTTTCACCACGAAGTTAGTTGGTGGACTAGGGGAGTCCAGCACTCTGACACTTATGAAGACTGATTTTACTCCACTAGCATTCTCAGCAGTCAGGGTGTACTTGCCACTATCAAATCTGTCAACATTCTCAATGACAAGTGATGCATAGTTGCCTGTATTGTCAATCTGAGCAGTCTCCTTAATCTCACCATCAGCCTTGCCCCATTTCACCTCTGGAGCTGGACGACCCCTTACAGGAACAAACAATCTGAGCGTACTTGCTGCTCTGATGTTGATCATCTTTCTCATATCTGCATCAAGATCAAGATCAGGTGCTTCAAGTTTCTCCTCCAAAAGAATTTTTCCAGGAACATCAGCATGCTCACCAACACCAACCTTGTTGATTGCACACACTCTAAATTGGTACTCATGCTTTTCCAGAAGTTTTTTCACAGTATATTTTGTGTCCATGATTCCAGTTGGTGGAGTACACATAAACCACTCATCAGATGCACCATTACATGCCTCTACAATGTAAGACTGAACCTCGCAGCCACCGTCATAGATGGGTTTGCCCCATGTTAGAGAAACAGTGGATCTAGATGTGTCTACCACCTTGGGGTTGTTTGGTGGGCCTGGTTTGAAGACAGGATCCAGTGCTTTGTAGTACACTGTTGGTGCACTAGGCATGCCAACACCTGCAGCATTCTCAGCAGCAACTCTGAATTCATAGCTATGGTTTTCAAGAAGCCCGGTAACTCTAAAGCGCAGCTCACTAATATTGCGCTTGTTGCATCTAGTCCATCGCACACCATCCTTGTCACGTTTCTCAACAATGTATCCCTGGATTGGGCTGCCACCATCATTAGTTGGTCTCTCCCAGGTCACCACCATAGAGTCTTTGGTGATTGTGGAAACTTCCACATTTGTTGGTGGGTTGGGAGTGACAAATGGATTCCTGGCAACCATTGGCTCAGATTCCAGTGGCTCTCCAACTCCATATTTGTTAACAGGAATCACTCTGAAAATATATTCATTACCAGGAAGTAATTTGGTGATCTTCAAGTTCAGTGTCTGAACTTTTGGTTCAACTACAGTCCAAACCAATCTGCTGGTTTCCCTCCTCTCAACAATATAATGGGAAACATCACTTCCTCCGTCTTGCAAGGGAGGTTTCCAGGAAATTGAGCATTTTTCATTAGTGACACCATAAATGGATATAGGGCCTTCGGGTGCACCAGGTCTATCTAAAACCTTAACATTAATGTTAACAGATTTCTCTCCTCCAACATTCTTTACTAGAAGTATGTACTGACCTCCATCAACACGGATGGCTTCTTTAACAACAAGACAAGCTGTAAAATCTGTGTTCTTAAGCTCTAAGCGAGCTGCTTCGGTGATCTCCTGGCCCTCTTTCAGCCAATGAATTGTGGGTACAGGTTTACCGTAAACAGCAGCCTCAAGTTTAAATGTCTCTCCAGCATTAACTACCACAGTTTGGGAGTATTTAACTTCCAAGTCAATTTTGGGTGGATCCACCTCATCCTTGGCAGTGATGGCTCCAGTAGAATCAGATGGCTGGCTAAAAACACCTGCTGCATTTTTGGCAATGACACGGAATTCATAAGTCTGATTCTCAATAAGTCCTGTGACAACAAATTCTGTTTCAGTGATGTTAGTGAAACTGGCCTTCATCCAGCGACCAGCTCCCTCCTTCTTCTCAATAACATAACCTGTGATCTTGATTCCACCATCATATTGGGGTTTTGTCCATCTTAGTGTCACTTGGTTCCGTGTTACAATGACAGCTTCTGGTTTTCCTGGTCTGTCACAAGGATCTCGGGCAACTTGTATTTCACTCACTTTGCTGGCTTTGCTGAGGCCAACAATGTTCTCAGCATAAACTCTGAACTCATATTCAATACCCTCCTCCAGGCCAATAACCTTGAATCTAGTTTCTGGGACAAGTTGTTTGTTCTGTTTCACCCACAATATATTGTTTCTCTCTTTTAGCTCTAAATGGTATCCCAAAATCTTGCTTCCACCATCATTGCTGGGTTTTTCCCATACAACCACCATACTTTCCTTGGTGGTTGACTGAACGGTAACAGAACGTGGTGAACTAGGAACCTCAAAAGGATACTGAGCAACAATAGTATCAGATAACAGGGCTGAAGATTTGCCATATCTGTTCTCTGCAGCAATCCTGAATTGGTACTCAGATCCAGTTTTCAGACGTGCTGCCTTGATAGTGGTTCTGGCTACTGTAGCTGACACAATCTGCCAGTTAGTGGTAGATGTGTCTCTCTTCTCAACGATGTAATTATTGATGGCACAACTGCCATCATACTGAGGTGGATCCCAGGACAGGATCACGCTATCAGCAGTGACCTCATCTAGCTTAATTGGGCCAGTTGGAGGGCCAGGCTTATCTAAAACAATAACACTGATATCTGTAGATGCCTCTCCAGCTGTGTTAGTAAGTTTGACAGTATATGTTCCCACATCATCTCTGCAAGCCTCCTTAATAACCAGGAGAAGATTTTTGTCTGTGGCATCTGCATTCACTCTTGTCGTCTCTTTGAGAGCAACACCATCTTTGAGCCAAGTTGCTGTAGCCTTGGGATGGGCAGCATATGGTACATCTATTTTCAGATCATCCCCTGCTAGCACACTAAATGTGCTGAAAAGAAGTTTGAAGGTTGGTGAGATGACCAGATCCTTGGCAACCACAGGCACATTGAGAGGGCGGGGGTCACTGACTCCCTTTTCATTAATGGATGAAATACGGAATGTATACTCCTCTCCCTGTGTAAGGCCAGTAACATGAGCTTCATTGCTTTTTACAACCATAACCTGGGTCCACTTCTCACTGCCTTTTCCCTGCATCTCAACTATATAGCCAGTGATTCTGCTTCCACCGTCATGGTCAGGCTTTTCCCAACTTAATGTGACACTTTTGCTGGTAACTTCACGGAGAGACACTTTGCCTGGGGGAAGAGGCCTCTCTGATGCTTTAATTGGTTCAAGAGTCTCTACTGGGAGGCCAATGCCATATTCATTCTCAGCCAAAATTCTAAAGAAGTACATCTTTCCCTCCTCTAGGTCTCCAACTTTCCAACTTGACTTATGGCAGCTGGCACACACAGTTGAATAAGCCTTTCTGGTTGATTCACGCTTCTCCACGATGTAATTGCGGACTCTGGAACCACCATCAATGACAGGAGCATCCCAAGCAAGAGAAACTGAATCTCTAGTGACCTCCCTGACAATCAGATTCTGAGGTGCTCCAGGACTGTCTAGCACTCTGACATTAACAAAGGCTGTCTTACTTCCTGAGGCATTCTCTACAGTCACAATGTATTTACCCCCATCAAATCTGTCAACATTCTCTACCTGAAGAGTGGTGAATGATGAGGTGATTTCAATGTTAGCTTTATCTAGAGATTCCCCATGCTCTCTAGACCATTTTATTTCAGGTGCTGGTCTTCCCTTGATAGGGACAAAAAGTCTGAGTGTGCTGCAGGCTCTGATGCAGACCACCTTACGTAGTTCTGCTCCAAGTTCAATTTCTGGAGGAACTAGTCTGTCTTCAGACTTGGGTGTTCCAGGAACAGCTGCAGGCTCTCCCACTCCTTCACAATTAGTTGCAGAAATATTGATTTTATACTCTTGGTTTTCCCTCAAATTGGTGATGGTGAAAGAAGTGGCAGTCCAACCATTCTTGGGAGTGTGAATTGTCCATTCATCCTCCTCAGGCAGGCAGGTCTCCACTATGTAACCAGTGATTTCTGAACCACCATCATAGACAGGCTTGTTCCATGCAAGTGTGATAGAAGACTTGGTTGTGTCCAGCACTCTGGGGTTCCCTGGGGGTCCAGGTTGGAAGATGGTGTCAATGGCTTTGTAGAATGGACTGGAAGGACTGGGCTGACTTAGCCCAGCATTATTCTCAGCAAGAACTCTGAATTCATATTCATGCCCTGGTGTGAGGCCTGAGACTTTGAATCGCAAGTCAGTTACAGTCCTCTTGTTGCACTTCACCCAGCGCAGGCCAGTTTTGTCCCGTCTTTCAATTATGTATGTGTTTATTCTACTGCCACCATCATGTTCAGGGCGATCCCAGCAGACAACCATAGAGTCCTTGGTGATTATGGTGACTTCAGGTTGCTGTGGTGGGTCACTGGGTACATAGGGGTTGGCACAGATGACAGGTTCCGACTCCACAGGTTCACCCACACCATACTTGTTAACAGCCATAACTCTGAAAATGTATTCATTGCCCTTTAGAAGCTTGGTGACCTTGAACCTATTAGCTTGAAGGTCTGTGGCCACATTTGTCCAAGCCAACCTGCTGGTCTCTCGTCTCTGAATGATAAAGTACTCAATCTTGGCACCACCATCATGTGTTGGATGGAGCCAATTAAGGACACATTTCTCAGCAGTGACATCTGTTGCAGTGAGGGAGTTGGGAGGTCCTGGTCTATCTAACACCTTGACATTGTATATGAACTTAGCAAAGCCACCAGGATTGCTGGCAATCAAAGTGAAAGCACCACCATCCCTCCTGAGCGAATCTTTGTTTGTTAAAGTTGTGTGGAACTCGGATGTTTTTATCTCAATTTTGGCTGTATCCTCAAGCTCCTTTCCTTCTTTGGTCCATACCAGAGATGGGATTGGCCTTCCAGTTACACTGGCTTCCAGCTTGAATACCTCTCCTGCCATGACAACAACAGTGCTGCTATATGATGCATCTACATCAAGCCGGGGCTCTTCAATGTCATCTCTGCACAAGATTGCTTCAGATGACTGGGATGGAGCACTAACAGCACCAGCTGAGTTCCTAGCAAACACACGGAATTCATAGGTTGCATCTTCAGTTAGACCACTGACTGTGTAGATAGTTTCCAGAATGTTGTTGAAGTTTGCTTTGAGCCAACGTCCATTGGGCATCTCCCTCCTCTCTACGGTGTATCCAGTAATAGAAAATCCTCCATCTCCCTCTGGCTTGGTCCATGACAAGGTCACTTCATGCCTAGTAATATTTAGTGCTACTGGCCTGCCTGGTGGATCAACTGGGTCCAAAGCATACATGGGCTCAGAGGGTTTGCTGGCTTTGCTGAGACCAGCCATATTTTCAGCAATAACACGGTGTTCATATGCAATTCCATCAATAAGGCCCGTTGATTTAAACAGATTTCCAACAACAAGGGCTTTGCTGATCCTCTGCCACAGAATACTGTTTTTCTCTTTCCTTTCCACATGATAGCCCAGAATGGCACTACCTCCATCAGAGGATGGCTCATTCCAACTAAGGGTCATAGCATCCTTGTTGAAAGAGGTGACCACGGGAGTGCCAGGCTGGCTTGGTACATCAAATGGATAGACAGCTACCACTGGTTCAGAGATAATGCTTGGTCCAATCCCATATCTGTTCTGGGCCTTGATGCGGAACTGATACTGAGTTCCTGTAGTGAGTCTGGCTGCCTTAAATGTGGTGCGGATGACTGTAGCTGCCAGCTCTACCCATGAAGTACCAGTGGTCTCCCGCATCTCAACAATATAGTTGTTAATAGGAACACCTCCATCATTTTCTGGTGGGTCCCAGGACATCAGCACATAATCACATGAAATTTCTTCCAGCTTAATAGGACCAGTTGGAGGTCCAGGAATGTCATGAACCAGGATTGTGATTGTCTCTGTCATTGCCCCCAGCATGTTTTTACCAGTCATAGAATACTGGCCTCCATCTTTCTTTTTTATCTCATTGATGTTGAGAATAGTTGATGTTGGTGTGGTTTCAATGTTGAGTCTTTGTGTCTCCTTGAGCACTGTATCTCCTTTCTTCCATGAAACCACAGGCCTTGGTTTGCCCAACACTGGAATCTCCACCTTCAACCGATCTCCTGCCTTAGCAATGATCGTTTTCTGGTAGACCCCACGCAGGTCAAATGAAGGAGCAGAAGTCTGCTCTTTGATAACAGCTGGTCTGCTCTCACGGGGATCACTCCTGCCTGATGCATTGACTGCCATTATACGGAAGGTATATTCAGCACCCTCAATTAGATCTGTAACAGTATAATCCAGAGCCTTAATGGTGGCCACATGGACCCACTGATCAGTGTCCTTCTTTTGAGCCTCAATGACATACCCAGTGATCAAGCTGCCACCATCATGCAAAGGCTTGGTCCATGCAAGGCTGGCACTATCAGAGGTAACATCGGTGACATACAAATTTTCTGGGGCAGAGGGGGCCTGGGATACCCTGATTGGCTCTGGGGTTTCAGCTGGCTCACCCACACCCAGGTCATTCTCAGCTGAGACACGGAAATAGTAGTAAGCTCCCTCCTCGAGGTCTGGAATCTTGAAGGAACACTTCTGCCATGTGGTGCTAAGCACTGTGTAGGCCTTCTTAGTGGCTGCTCTTTTCTCAATAATGTAGTTACGAATCTTAGAACCACCGTCAATAATGGGAATTTCCCACTGTAGGGTGATGCTGTTCTTCGTGATCTCTCTAGGTTTGAGATTGACTGGTGGTCCCGGTGTATCCAGAACTTTCACATTAACAAACCCAGTCTTCTTTCCAGCAACATTCTCTAGAGAAAGGTGGTATTTTCCAGCATCATATCTTGTGCAGTCAGGAATAACCAGAAGAGTGTACGACTCTGTGTTGTCAATATGTGCACGTGTTTTCAGGTTAGCATCATCTTTACTCCATGTGACTTCAGGGACAGGACGACCCTTGATAGGAACAAACATACGGATTGAAGCACGAACTCTAACTACCAGAGTTCTTCTGAGTTCAGCATCCAGCTCAAAGTCTGGCAACATCTCCTGGTCCACCAATTCAGTCACTTTCTCAACCTCTGCAGGCTCGCCTATTCCCTCAGAGTTTACAGCACTAACCCTGAAGTGGTATTTGCCTCCTTTTTGTAGTTTACCAATCACGTATTCTGAAGCTTTTAGTGGGTACTGTGTCTCTGTCTCCCAATCATCATGTCCTTCCTTTTTATATTCAACAATGTAGCCCTCTACTTCAAGACCACCATCATAGTGGGGTCGGCCCCAGGTGAACGTGGCTGAGGTTTTGGTGGTTTCTGTAATTCTAGGGTTGGATGGGGGACCGGGTGGATCTAATAAACACAAAAACAAAATATGGTAACAAAGTTAATATAGGTAATTATGTATTTGACAAAGCTTGATTTGTATTTTCTAACTCTCCTGCATTGCAGTTTTACAGTTTTAAAATACAATTCACATTGCCGTGAGAACATTGCTGTGAGTTTTACTTACACACAATATCTTTTGTCATGACAGGGCGCGATGGTTCACTTGGCTCCCCAAATCCAGCCTTGTTCTCAGCAGTGACTCTAAACTCGTACTCTACTCCCTCACTCAGGCCTTGCACCTTAAACCGCAGGTCAGGGATAGTCCGCTTACAGGCTCTGACCCATCTCAGTCCTTTTCTCTCTTTCCTCTCAACACAGTATCCCCTAATGTCACTTCCCCCATCTCGTACTGGTCTCTTCCATGAAATGGTGACAGCATTCCTACTAACATTATCAATCTCTGGGGTTGAGGGCGGACCTGGTGGTGCTGGGGAAACAGAAACAGGAAGGACAAATCAAATCAAATCAAATCAAATCACTTTGACTGTCACATCACATGTGCAGGTACATTGGTACAGCACATGCGAGTGAAATTCTTGTGTGCGAGCTTCACAAGCAACAGAGTTGTGCAAAATACAATAACATAAACAGGCAAAATATATGAATGGCTAAATCTGAAACTAATAAATATGTGTACAATATATAATAGTATATGTAAAAAAAAATTTTCTGGATGTGTACACTACTATTAGACATGTCTATTAGCTATATTTTTATTTTAAAGGATCTGCAAGATCCTATAGCTAAGTTGCTTTTATTGTTTAATTATTAATACACAGATATAAACCACATAAAAAATATAAACTTACAGAAACTATCAACCATTTTGACTGGAGCAGACTGGGTTGAATCTCCTGTGCCATACTGGTTCACAGCAGACACTCTGAAAATGTATTCATTGCCTTTAATCAGTTTGCTGACTACGTGTCTGCAATCCATGACATTTTCAGCTAGCTTGGTCCACTGTAGTCGGCTGGTTTCTCTCTTCTCAAGGATGTAGGATTTGATAGTAGAGCCTCCATCCTCCTCTGGTGGAAGCCAGGTCAGGGTACACTTTTCGGCTGAAATGTTACTGGCTTCAACTGGGCCTGGAGGTCCAGGAACATCTAAGACCTTCACCTTAACATGTTCTTCCTTAATGCCAAAGGGGTTGCTGGCAGTGATAGTGTACTCCCCTGTGTTCTTCCGACTTGCGTACTTAATAGCCAGAGTAGAGGAGGTTGGGGTACTGGTGATGGTGACAATGTCAGAAGTCTTCAACTCACGTCCTCCCTTGGACCACGCTGCAGTAGGTGGAGGTTTGCCCACAATTTTAGAAGCTGAGATTACAATTGTGTCTCCTGCTCTGATGGCTATACCATCTTTCATTTCTGGGTCAATAGTGATGGTTGGGGGCTCTGTAGAGATGACAAAAAAAAAGTTGTATTTTGCATTGTAGACAGTTGTTGACATTTTAAACGTTCAACAACTCAAAATTTCAAACTTTTGACAAATATTTTTAAGTCCTAACTGTACATATATACATAAAGGGGGGGGGGGGGGGGGGGGGAATCAATAATCTACAGTCAACTCCAAAACGAGTCAAACTGTTTACTACTTAGCTCACCATATTCATCCTTGCAGGTCAAAAGCGGAGTAGGCTCTGAAGGAATACTGATGGCACCTGCAGCATTCCTAGCTCTGACTCTAAATTCATACTGGGATCCTTCAGTCAGGTCAGTGACGGTAAAAGCACAGCCCTGAATGTTGACATGATTTGCTTTCATCCAGGCCTTACCACTGGCCTCAAGTTTCTCTATGATATAACCAGTAAGCTTGTAGCCACCGTCATATTTGGGAGCTGTCCACATCAGAGTGACTGTGCTCCTGGTGACACTGATTACTTCAGGCTTGCCAGGAGGATCTGACATGACACAAAAGAGAAGACGGTTGTAAAACATTTCAAAAAGAGACATGGTTGCCATAGCTCAGGTAACAAGTACTGTAAACAGTACATAGTTGAATAAGATTAGAGCAAAAAAAAGATTCCAATAACAGTGGACTCACCAATAGGATCCAGAGCAACCACGGCCTCAGTTACTTTGCTAGCCTTTCCCAGGCCAGCCATGTTCATGGCCATTACCCTGAACTCATATTCTAATCCTTCTGTCAGTCCAGTGACTCTACATTCTTTTACTCTCAGAGGAGTCTTACTCGCCCGTTTCCACATCAGACTGTTCTTTTCCTTATACTCTATGTGATATCCTAGGGAAAACACAAAATTACTTGATCAGACTGATTGTTATTTGCTGTTTGCTCATACTTAGCATGTACATTGATCACTGTTTGTTACCAGTAACTGGGGCACCACCAGTGTCCTTTGGATCAACCCAAGTCAGGATGGCTGATTCATGCCTGATGCTCACAATTTCTGGTGGAGCAGGTGCCCCGGGAACATCTGGAGGAAGAAGAGAAAGCGAGAGGAAGACATTAATATGTGTAATAAAATCAGTTCAGTATAATGCAGATGATGTCATTACACGAGAAAGACTGATTTAAAAAATCCCTAAACAAAGCTATAGTTTCATTTCATTTACTAGTATTTTAAAAGTACATTTGTAAAACAAATACATCAGGTCTTATAATGAGCACTAAATGTTATTACTAGAGATAATTTTGCCCTTTTTCAAAAAAAAATTAGAGACAATGTCTTGACAAGACAAAAAGATCTGAAGTATAATCAGTTATAAATTAACAGTGGTAGTAGACAATGGCCATACTTACTGAAAGGATGCTGGGCAACGACTGGGTCAGACCTCAGATGTTCTCCAACCCCATACTTGTTCTCAGCAAACACTCTAAAGATGTATTCTATCCCGTCATGGAGTCTGATCACTCTCATGGTGGTCTTCTGGATGGCAGAAGCCACTGTAGTCCACTTGTTATCTGTTGTTCTCCTCTTCTCCACAATGTAATTAGACACCTCTGCACCACCATCATCTTTGGGTGGTCCCCACTCTAGTGTGATGGCATCGGCAGTTATCTCATCAAACGTAATGGGTCCAGTGCAAATACCGGGTTTGCCAACCACCTTCAGCTGGAACTTGCAGTCCTTTGAGCCAGCACTGTTCCTGACATTTATAGTGTAGGTGTCAGCATCTCCTCTCTGGGAGTCTCTAATCAGTAAGGTGGTGATGCCCTGAGATGCTTCAACACACATCCGGCCAGTATCACCCACTCCCATATCGCCCTTCTTCCAGGTAGCAGTGGGGTTTGGAACTCCAGTGATGGGGATGTTAATGCGTGTTGTGCTGCCCTCCTTAACCACACAGCAGCCATCGTGCAGATCACTTAAGTTGCAGTCGGGTAGCACTGAAGTTCAAAAGGATAATCATCATTAAAAAGTTCAACATTATAATTTTAGTATAACTAAGAATAGCATGAAGGCATTTTTACCAAATTGGTCCTTTGCAACAGCAGTGAGCTCAGTGGGTGGTCCCTCTCCAGACTCGTTGAGTGCCTTGACCCTGAAAGAATACTCCTTGCCTTCTGTCAGTTCTCCAATAGTGTGTGAGGTATTCTTGCCTTTCAGGATCTGCTTCCACTTCTCCTCGCCTTCACCCTGCTCCAAGATGTATGCAGTAATAAAACTCCCACCATCATTGATGGGCTTCTTCCAGGACAGGGTGATAGAGTTCTTTGTAGTCTTCTGAGCTTTGAAGTCTGTCACTGGACCAGGTTGCTCTGCACAGGAAGGACAAATGGACGAAGGTTGAACGTTTGTGTTTTTTTAGCTACATATATAGTGTCTGAGCTCATGAATGCAGTGGCTATACAGCATGAGTATATTTAAATTTAAGTATCAAATATCTTGTAACTACCAGAGGCCCTGATGCTGCCTGGGGTCTCACAGCCTTCTCCAATGCCGTATGCATTTTCAGCTAGAACTCTGAAGCAGTAGGCCTGTCCTGCCTCCAGGTTGGTGATCCTGAAGGAAATCTTAGGACAATCTGCTGACACACAGGTCCAGGCTTTCCTCTCAGCCAAACGTTTCTCTACGATGTAGTTCTTAACTGGACTACCACCATCAATCAGTGGGGCATCCCAGGTGATGCAGGCATGGGTTCTGGAGGTTTCCTTCACAGTCAGGTTTAAGGGTGGGCCCGGAGAATCTAAGTGGGCAAGAGAAGCAATTTCTTTGCCTTATAGCTTTCAGAAAGTTATACAAGCACGAGTACAAATGCATGTCTGAAGTGAAAGCACACATTAGGCCTATGTGTGCACTCTATATTTATTTTTAAAAAAAAACATTTTCTTTCTTCATGCTGATATTTCTGATATATCTTATATAATCATATATATGTTCTACTTTTTTACACATTTTAAGGTGAAAACTAGGTTCGACTCCATTTAATACATTTAATGTTTAATTTTTAAAACCACCATTTCAAGAATTGTATTTCAGCTCGATGCAGGTTAAGAAAAACCTCTTGATAGATTTGAACTATAAATCAGTGAAAAGGTTTTTCACTTACTTGGTTTCATTTACATGTCTACATTGCATGTGACAGTACAACTCACTGGAGTGTGTGTACTCAACATTTTATATGCCAGAAATTCTTACCAAGGACCTTTACTACGATGGTGTAGCTCTTAGAGCCGCTGCTGTTCTCCAGTGACAGAACATATTTGCCAGAATCACATCTGTTAACATCCTCAATCATCAGTAGGGTGTCCCAGTCCGATGTCTTGATCAGTAGTCCTTGCCTTTCCTTCAAATTAGCATCAACTTTAGTCCATGTCACCTTCGGTGCTGGGCGTCCTCTCAGTGGTACATAGAGCCTCATGGTTACTCCAGCTCGCAGAACCAAAGCTTTTCTCAGGTCAGCGTCAAGCTCAGCATCAGGAGCAACTGGAGGAAACAAAGGGTGGGTCATTAACAGTGTTGGATAAGTTACTTTGAAAAGATAATTAATTATAGTTACTAGTTACTTCTTCAAAAAAGTAATTGAGTTAGTAACTGAGTTACAAGATTCTAAAAGTAATAATTACTTGAAAAGTAACTATTGTGTTACTTTAAAAAAATCCAGGGTATAATTGGCCATTTTAACTACTTTTGATGTTTCCTCCACATTTCACCTTTAAAAACTATTTACTTTGTTTGGTCTCATCCTTTTCAGCACAACCTCACATGTCTGAATTTACAGTCATGTTTTCATTTTGACAAACTGTATTAACACAATTGATCTAAAATCAGACAAAAAACATAAAATCAGAGTAGAAAAAGTTATATTTTTACTGTAACAACCACAAACATGTTTAATGAATCATATTTCATAACTTTAAATGCAAATATAAATTGTCAATGTTTAAATCATATGCACATGTTTTACAAATAACAAAGTTATTTGCATCCATTTACTTTTTACCCTCTTTTTAATAACCATTTCAAACTATTTACAGAACAATCAGCTGTTCTTCAATAAGATGCCACAAATTATTTGTGCCACTGCAAAAACATCATTTCTGTCTACTATAAAGGAAACATCACAGCCTGATACCTGCAGGTCTGACAGCAGCAGGTGTATCACTCCTGTTTTACCTGGAGACAGCAGTCGCCTCATTGTTCTGACACACAACACAAAACTACACACTAACTACACAAGACAACACATTAACTACACACTCCAAACACGCTAAACGTCATAAATCTCTCACATCTCAAAACTCTCTCTCTCTCTCTCTCTCTCTCTCTCTCTCTCTCGCCGTCACTCCTGAAACTTCCGCCTCTTCCTAAACAACCAAATGTCATGTTGCCATATCATTTTTTCATTGGTCCACATGGTGCATTTTCCCACCAACACAAACGGGCAGTTTTTGTTTTGTTTTTCTTATTGTTTGCTCATAAGCAGAGAGTGTTCGCTGTGCTGTCCTTAGACAGTAAACGTGACGAAAGTATTGAGGAAAAAACGCTGCGTATATATAGTTTATCATGACTCTGGTTTTACGTGGCCTTGTCACCTTGTTGCTTTGTCTTTAAGTGGTCATGTGATTGACCACGACTACTTTATTCTTCCTCAGTCAAACAGCAGCACTCATGCCATTGTTTTGCCCCCTGTGCTCCAGGTGTTGTGCCAGACAGTGATCGTGATCACCATCCGCGGAAGCGCAGCTGCTTAAAGCTGCAGCGCCCAGATTACTTACAGCTACTTCCTGCAGCTGATATAAGATGCGGTAAACTGAACACAGCTTCAACCGTCTGTTTGTTGAAATAGTAACGGACCGCATTTTCTTGTTAGTAACGGTAACGGCATTGTAACGATAGGAATAGTAATTAGTTAGATTACTCGTTACTGAAAAAAGTAACGCCGTTACTTGTAACGCCGTTACTTGTAACGCCGTTATTCCCATCACTGGTCATTAATCACAGTGACTAACTTAACTGTTATGTCGTCTGTTAGTTGCCATTATTTCTTCTGTTAATCTGTCTTGCCCATTTGGCAGTACTCTCTTTTTGCTAATTTGTCCTCCTGAAAATATTAAGTGTTAATTTTGGCTAATACCAAGAAAGTCTTAGTTTATCAAGTTCACCAAGAATGATACTAATTATTGACAATATGTTTAATTAATAAAGTTAATTCGCTAGCGGAAACAAGTAATATAATATATAGATTAAAAAGATAACCACAAAGGCCAGACCAGCAATTTCAATTACGCTAGCAAATTGCTGGTTGGTCAAATTTTTCTAATAGTTGGACTTGATATGAGAAATTCTATGTTGGATTAGGTAAATGGTTATTTCATTTTCTTCGATTACCACTGAGCCAGTTAGTAGTCATACAATCTGATCTCCATAATGTCATATGCATTAAAGTTATTTAATGAAATTGAGTTCCTCTTTCACAGTGATAAACTGTGATATAGTAATGAGAGATAAGGTGTACTACTGTATTTGCTGACACAGTCTCTCCTTCAAAGCCAAGCTAACTTGATTGATTTTTATATTGCCTCTTGATTTAATTCTTTTTTCTTTTAGAGATTCAGCAATAGCCACACGTATTCATAACAATGATTTAGACATAAGCTGTTGATCTCCAGTGGAAACACCCCACAGAAAACCATTAAATTAAACCAGTAAACTAAACAATTTTCCTTTTGGAAATTATTTATCTAAATAGTGTTGAATCAGAGACAGCTGGGAACATACTTAGAATATCCTTAGGCATGTAGTTTCCAGGCACCTCGCTGGGCTCACTGTAGCCAATCTTGTTAACAGCCGTGACTCTGAACTGGTACTCAGTGTTGTCCATCAGGCCTGTCAGCAGGAATTTCGTGGCCTGGAGTTTCTTCGGCACATTGCATCTTGTCCAGCTCTCTACATCAACTCGCTTGCACTCAACCAAGTATCCAATGATCTCACAGCCACCATCGTATGCTGGTTTGGTCCAGCTAAGGCTAACTGACGTCTTGGTAGAGTCCACCACCTTGGGGAAGGCAGGTGGCCCGGGAGGATCTAAATAATTATTTATGAATAATTAGTTGTCTGAAGCGTTTTACTTTCATTTAGAAAGTGTGTTTTAAAGCAGATACTCACAGACAGGGTCAACAGCCAGGGCACCATTTGAAGCGTCGCTGGGTTTCCCAAGACCAGCCTTGTTTATAGCAATTACTCTGAACTCATACTCAGAGCCCTCAGTCAGTTGAATGGCCTTGATGGTCCTATCAATGACTGGTCGGCGGTTAACCTTAGCCCAGCTCAGCTCAGTGGCCTCACGTTTCTCCACCATGTAGCCAAGGATGGGAGACTTGCCATCATTGGCTGGGGCCTTCCAGCTGACTGTCATGGAGTTCTGTGTGATGTTGGTGATGACAGGTGGCTCACATGGACCAGGAACATCTGACAAGAGATAATGTTTTAATTCTCTGATGGGCTACACCAACTTTGATCAACATGGTGTTATAAAGGAATAAAAAACTTACACATTAGCCATGTCACACAATTCACAATTTGAAAAATTGAATTTAAGCAAAAAAATGTCAAGCTATATATCAAATCACAGTAATTTTAATGATTTAAACATGGTCAAGCTAATATGAGACTTTATGCAGTCAGTAAAACATGCATGCTTTCATTTTTTCATTTCATTCTCCTCAAGTAGAATACAGTGAGTTTTCTTACCATACGGATTCTTGACCGTGACGGCATCAGTCATAATGGGATCTCCCACACCATACTGGTTCTCAGCACTGACTCGGAACTGATATTCGTGTCCTTCAATAAGTTTCTCCACTGAACAGTCAGTGATGTGTCCATGGATGTTTGAGGTGACCAATGCCCAGTTGGCCCTGCTAGTCTCACGCTTCTCAATGATGTAGTTAGTGATTTCAGAACCGCCATCTGCAAGTGGTGGCACCCATCGCAGCTTAACACGGTCAGCAAACACCTTAGAAATTTTCACTGAGGCTGGAGGGCCTGGTTTGTCTGTGGTAGAAAAAACACAAGGATAAGCTTTTTTCTCTCAAAACATGAAACGCTAGCTTAAGCACTACAATAAAATGAACTAACATAACTTTAGCTTACCGAGTACTTTGACCTTTATGGTGGCGTACTTGGTGCCATTGACATTTTCAGCTGTGATAGTGTAGTCCCCAGTCTCTTTCCTGGTGACAGAGTATAGCTCCAGCAGATGAAGATGTTTCTTTTGGGACATCTTCATTCCCTCAGCAAGGACCAGAGGTACTCCATCCTTCTTCCAGCTCACTTTGGGAAGTGGTTTGCCAAAGACCTCAGCATCCAGGAAGACATTTTCTCCAGCTTTCACCACAATCAGGTTCTTCATGTTAACACCTAATTCCACACGAGGAGCAACTGCATAGAAGAGGAAAAAAACCCTCATGATTATTTGTATATGACTGTATTTGTGTATCACTTTCGTTACTATGCAGAGTTGTACCATTCTCTGCGATGACAGGAATAGGGTCAGACAGCTCAGATGGAAGGCTGCTGTTAATTGCGGTCTTGGCGATGACTCTAAACTGGTATTGTTGACCCTCCTGTAGGTTAGTCACCACATAGTTCTCTGTCTGGATGTTCATGCAGTTGGCATTGCAGCGAGTCCACTTCTCTTCTGGAAGCTTTGTATATTCCACGTAGTAGCCAATCAACTTGCTGCCACCGTCATGCTTTGGACGGCCCCACACTAATGATACAGTGCTCTTGGTCACATCCATGGGCTCGGGTTTTCCTGGTGGGTCTAGATAGAAACAAAAACCCCCACAAATGAACAGTTGTAGACGATACAGTTTAAATAACAAAGAATGAACTTGAATGCAAAAGAGTGCAAATATATATAGCAATATATCCTGAAATTAAAAAGAAAATATATTAACCAGAAAAAGTAGAATTTGAATCATTCTGATATGAGTCAAAGACGATTGTGGGTGGGGAGTATTGTGTAGGTGATTTTGACATGGAATAATTAAACTACTGATTTTATCATTGAATTGCAGCATCTGTAATCATTTAATTGCTTTCTCCTCAGTTTTTGTGGGTATTAAATCAACTACAGCATGTTTATTTAAAGGAAGGGTTCCCTAGCTTTACTGTTATATACTTTACTATATTACTGTTGAGTTGACATTGATTGATTGATAATTAAAAAAAAAATGTAACTGATTGATCAACTGATAGACAGAAAAATAGAATTCACCACTTTAATGTTAGGGCTAAAATGGGCTTCTGTATTTCAGATGTGTTTGGTTAGTTAACTTGTAACGGAAGTAGGTATTTTAAAAATAAATTTCCTTATCTTTTTGTTTGACATGTATTAAAGGGCCTGGGGCTGCTGAACTGAATCACTATTAAATATTTAGCCTTGGTACATGGAGCACGTTATCTAAAAGGGGAGATACATTTTTATTCCGTGGTTAAAAATAATTTTTAAAAAATCAAATGTTTGCTAGCTTCAACAAACTGATCGGGAAATGTTAAAAACAACAGAGGGCATACATAAAATGATGTATATGATATTTTTTCCAGTTAATAAAAACATGAATGACATAAAAGTGCAGTTGTGTTGTGAAGAGCTCTTTGAATTTAAAGTTGTCATTTTTGTGCTATTGGTTTTAACTGAAATTTATCAACAATATGGTGAAATGGTGAGAAAAATTATGATGTTTTTCTAGTTATAAGAAGTGTTCATACCGACAGCAGTCCTGGCAGTGATGAAGTCTGTCTGTTTACAAGGTTTGCCCTGTCCGGCCTGGTTTTGTGCTGACACCCTGAAGGTGTACTCCAGGCCATCGATCAGGCCTGTGCAGGTGTACTGAGTGGCTTTGACCAGAGTCTCATTAGCCTTCACCCACAGAAGGCTATTCCTCTCCTTCTTTTCAATGCAATATCCACTGATGGGGCTCCCACCATCAGAGCTGGGACGCTCCCATGATAGGATGACGAAATCCTTGTTGATCTTGTTTATCTGCAGGTTTCTGGGTTCACTCGGAGGATCTTTGGGGAAAAAAGCCATTAACACATAATGTTATTCTTGTAATGTTGGGAAGCTATGATACATATTAGAATACAAATGCTCACCAAATGGATATCTGGCAATCATCTTCTCAGAGTAGGTAGGCCCAGAGACGCCAAACCTGTTTTCAGCACGAACACGGAAGCTGTACTCTTTGCCAGGTGTCAGTTTGGTCATTCTGAAGCTCGTCTTTGTGCAAGATGTAGAAACGGTGATCCAATCACCCTGGCTAACATCACACTTCTCTACAATGTAGTTGGTGATGTTGCTACCACCATCCTCCTGTGGCGAGTTCCAGAGCAGTGTGCACGCATCCATGTCCAGTTCAGTGATCTCCAAAGGAGCTTCAGGGGGTCCAGGGATGTCTGAGACACAGACAGCACACATGTTGATAATGGAAGGCAGGGCAAAGCACTGCTGATGTGTTTACAAGAACCAGCGGTGTAAAAAGTCTCCGTTCTAACTTACCCATGACGATGACTTTGAGGATCTGATTAATCTTGGCAGTACTGTTCTCAGCTGACAGGCTGTAGTAACCACTATCCTTTCTTGTTACATTCTTTATAATAAGTGAGGTAGTTGTCAGCGTCTTTACAATGGACAGGCGATCAGAGGTTAGCACATCCTCATTGCCCTGCTTCCACTTGCAGACAGGAGCAGGTTTACCTGCCACAATAGCCTCAATCGTCATCTTGGATCCAGCTCTGACTGTCACAATGTCAGGCATGATTATCTTCGGAGCCACTGAGAGGAAGACAAAATATCAATAGTTACTTCTGTATTTCATGATGATTTAAACTTTTTGATTGACCTACATAAATGACAGTGTCTCAGTTACTATTATCCATACTAGTATGAGGAAATGTTTAAACTTGTCTACTCACTGAGCTGCTCCTTAACTTCAAACATTCCCTCAGCCTCTCGAGCCAAACTGACTCCCACTGAGTTCCTAGCAGCCACTCTGAACTTATACTTCTTTCCTTCTTTCAGACCAACTACCACGATAGTCAGGTCTTTGACCACAGAATATGGTGTCCATTTGTCCTCAGGTGCACCCTCCTCCTGGTAATCCACCACATAACCATTGATTTTGGCACCTCCATCCCTGAGTGGTTTTAGCCAGCCCAGTGTAGCACTATTCTTGGTGATCTCTAACACGTCCATCTTCTTTGGAGGGTCTGGCTCACCTGAATCCAAAACAAAGCAGGGATTAGGAACAATTAACAAAACAGACTAAATTCAGAGTCAGAAGAACACGGAACTTACTGATTGGGTCAACAGCCAAGTAGGACCTGGGTGAGTCCTGAGGAACTCCAATGCCATACTTGTTGCAGGCCATGACTCTGAAGTAATACTCAATGCCAGGTGTAAGGTTGGTGACCTTAAAGCTAGTCTTCTTCAGGTCCTCTGTGCACTTGGTCCAGGTCTTCCTATCAACCTCTCGTTTCTCCACAACGTAATTGAGGATGGGGCAGCCTCCGTCATTCTCTGGTGGCAACCAGGAGAGTTGAGCTGTTGTTTTGGTGATGTCAGTGGCATCCAGGCTGCCAACCGGACCAGGTGTGTCTGTGGACAAAATTTTTTAAATCAAAGACATGACAGCCTCCTCATTAGTGACCAGTCTTTTTAAACGGGTTTAAAAGTTATTAAAAGAAAATACACCATTTGACATTCGTTTTTTGTTTCTCACCAAGGACTTTGACACGGACAAATATTGCTTTCTCTCCAGCTGAGTTGGACAGAGTGAGTGAATATTTTCCAGAATCCTCTCTGGTGCTCTCAGGGATAACAAGGAAGGACATGGTGTCAACCTGGTCCACGTGACCTCGGCGGATTACATTGTCCACACCCAACCGCTTCCACGTAACCTTGGGGGCAGGCCTTCCTCTGATCACGGCGAAAAGCCTTATAGGACAACCAGCCCTCACAGAAAGGCCTTTCCTCAGACTGGCATCCAGCTCAATTTCTGGAGCCTCTGTTTTACATGAAAAACAAATGAATGTTTAGTGTCATCAGCTTTTGGAAAATTTACAAGACTACTGTACTATAAAACATTTATTGAGGCACAGAATCTGATGACTTCTTACCCAGGATCTCCTTGGGAGACACTGCCTCCTTCAAATAAGCATGGCGTCCCCAGCCCACCTGGTTTTGGGCTGACACCTTGAACTCATACTCCTGCTTTTCATCAAGCTGGCCAATAGTAAATTCTGTGAGCACCAGTGGTCCATGAGTATCAATTCTCTTCCAGCCCACTGTGGGATTCTCAGGGTCCGCCTCACTTTTCAGCCTCATGTCCAAGCTATAGCCAATAATGGGGGCGCCACCGTCATAGACAGGTTTAGACCAGGACAGAGTGATAGAGGTTTTTGTGCTGTCGGCCACCTTCAGGGCTGCAGGGGGACCAGGTGGCTCTGTAGGTGGAGACAGTGAAACAAAACTTATTATGAATGCAGAAATAAAAGACGAAGCTTGTCAAATCTTAAACCCCATTGTCTGGCATTTTACATGTTCTTCAGCTCTACCACAAAAAAACAAAACAAAACAACCCCCCCACTTGAACTTCTTAATAGTAAAGTTGTGACAGCAAACTCACCAATAGGATCTTTGGCTGCAACTGGTCTGCAGGGTTTACTGGGATCTCCCAGACCGACATCATTCTCAGCTCTCACTCTGAACTGGTACTCATGGTTTGGAATCAGGTTGGTTACTTTCATGCGTCTCTCAGAGATTGGGCTCTTAGTGCAGGGCACCCAGCGCACTGCCCTCTTCTCCTTCCTTTCAAGGATGTAGCCAGTGATTGACTTTCCTCCATCATTCTCAGGAGGAGCCCAGACCACAGTCATCTCATCTTTGCTCACCTTTAATCACAACCAATTATTATAGCTATGTTAATTACTATGTTATAAAAGCTTGAAGATGTTGAAATGTTTTCCACGAGACACAATTTGAAATAAAACCGAGTAGAGAGTATACAAAAATTTACCTTGGTGACTTCAGGGGCATCAGGGGGTCCAGGTTTGTTGAACTGAGTCTTGACAGTTATAGGCTTACTGTCCATGGCAGGGCCAGTTCCCATCTTGTTTTCTGCCCGCACTCTGAATATGTATTCATTGCCCTCCACCAAACGAGTGACGTTGCAGTATGGTGTGACCACAGAGGCTGAATATGTGGACCAAACCATCCTCCTGGTTTCACATTTCTCTAGAATGTAGCTGTCCACCTCACAACCTCCATCATCCTCTGGAGCATCCCAAACCACTCTGCACTTGTCAGCTCCAATGCCAGTAATCCTCAGGTCTCTCACTGGGCCGGGAACGTCCAGGACATTAACATTGGCATATGCTGTGAAAGTCCCACCCGAGTTGGTGGCAGTGATAATGTATTTTCCTGTGTCACTACGCTTGGACTTAGTCATCAGAAATTTTGAGTAGTCTGGGCCAGTTTCATAGCTTATTCTGGGATTGTCTCCAGTAGCCTTATCTTTCATCCATTTAACCTCAGGCTGGGGCTTTCCTCTCAGAGCAGCCTCCATCCTGACTGACTCTCCAGCTTTTACTGTCAGTGTTCCAGCCAACTTCAGGTCAATGACAGGCTTCTGGATCTCCTCCCTCACCAGAATATCTGCAAGTTTTACCCAGGCACTCTCACCTCCTTCACTGACAGTCTGCACTCTGGATAACAAATTGTAAAAATAAAGGTAAATAAAGGTAGATAGCTGGATAACCCTTACAGAACACAATTTCTGATCAGATAAACACCCAACAAAACAATCAGTAATTACAAATTAGAAATGAAGTAACCTACCTGAAGGTGTACGTCTGATTTTCCACACATTTATCAGCCAAAAAGAAGGTGTCTGTGAGAGTAGTGGTGTTGAGTTTTTCCCACTCCTCCGCATCTTTAGTTTTACACTCCAGGTTGTAGGAGAGATGGGGGCTTCCACCATCATAGTCAGGCTTCCGCCACCTCAAATTGACATAGTTCTTACCAATGTCAATTGCTCTGAAGTTCTCAGGCTCGCCGGGCTTGTCAATAGGGTCCATGGCCAATGTAGGAGTTTTGATCTCCACGGAGGGTCCTGGTCCTATTTTGTTCTCAGCACAGACACGGAACAGGTACTCATGGCCTTCCATCAGCTTTGCCTTGATCTTACGATTAGTGCAGTGGGAAGAGATCATAGACCACATGCTAATACTAGGCTCTCTGCACTCCACAATGTAGTTGGTGATCTCGGATCCACCATTGTCCTTAGGGCTCTCCCAGTTGATCATGCATGAGCCCTTAGTGACATAGGTCACATTCAGATTCTGGCAGTGGCTGGGTCGGTCTAGAACATTAACTGTGATTGTGCGGGAAGCCTCACCACCTTCATTTGAAGCTTTCAGAATATATTTGCCATGGTCATTCCTTGTAGCTTCCTTGATCTTTAGGTGGACTAAAGGAAGATTCTGCAGGATGGTAACACGTTTGCTGTTCTCTAGAATAGTCTCTTCTTTTGACCAAAAAACTTCAGGATCAGGGCGAGCCTTGATGTAACCAATGATGTTGATGTTGTGTCCAACACGCACAGTAACACAATCTCGACAAGTGGCCTCCATCTCAATCTCTGGAGGTATAAGAATATCCTGAGCAGTGACTGATTCTGGGATTTCTCTTGGCTCCCCGTCTCCAATCATGTTTGAAGCAAAGACTCTGAATCTATAGGTCACACCCTCTTCCAGACCCTTCACCCTGTAGGCACACTGCTTGATCAAGTCATCCAGGTTGACTTTTTTCCATTCTTCAGCGCTAGCTTTCTTCATCTCCACAGTGTAACCAAGGATTGGGCTGCCTCCATCTTTGGTAGGTTTGGTCCACACCAGGTCAGCAGTGGCCCTGCTGTAATCTTTAACTTTAGGATTGACAGGGGGACTCGGGACAGTGATGGGCCTGCAGGGCTTGCAGGGGTCGGAGACTGGGGAGGGGCCACTAAATCCAGCAATATTTTCAGCAAACACTCTGAACTCATACTCGCTGCCCTCGTAGAGGCCCAGGACTCGGTACCTCAGGTCCTTGCAAGGTGTCTTGTTGACACGGATCCACTTTCCTCCCTTGTGTCTGCGCTCAATGATGTAGCCAGTGATCTGACTGCCACCATCAGTTAGGGGCATAGTCCAGCCAAGTGTAACAGCATCCTCTGAGGTATCATAGGATTGTGGCTTACCAGGTGCACTAGGGGGCATGAATGAGTGCTCAGCAACAGTGGGCTTGCTCTCCAGAGGAGCACCAATGCCCATCTTGTTCTCAGCACGAATGCGGACTACATATTCTACTCCTTTCTGAAGGCGAGCGATCCGGAGCTGCGTTGCAAGACTACCAGAACTCACACCTCCCCATGTCTCTTTGTTGGACTCTCTTTTCTCCACAATGTAATTGGTTATAGGGCTCCCACCATCATCTTTAGGAGGACGCCATTCAATTGTCATGGAATCTGGCATGACCTCCAATATGTTGACAGGTCCAATCGGAGCAGCTGGAACATCGAGTACAGTGACATTTAAGGCCACCGTCTTGGTTCCTGCTGGGTTGGACACAGTGAGCAGGTAGGTTCCAGTGTGGTTTCTGGTGCACTCATTAATGCTGAGAATAGTGGAGAAATTATCAGTGTCAATCTTAATGTTGCCCTGGCTGGTGATCTCCTCTCCTTCGATGGACCACTTGGCAGTTGGGACAGGGATTCCTCTCATTATAGCTGGCAGTCTGATGGTAGTCCCGGCCTTCACAATGATGCCTTCAGTGAGTTTAACATCAACTTCAACAATTGGGGGCACTGTGCAAAAAGAGGTCACCTCACATTACTAGACTCATATGAAACAAATATGAAACAAAGTTAAATTATTCAAACTTTACCAGTTTACCAGCCTTATCAACAGTTTCTTTTTTTCATTAAGATCATCTGCCTCCTCTAATTCTAAGTACTCACTCGAGACACTATCATGGAACACACATCTGCACCACAATTCCTACACTATTAAGTAAATATCTAATTTCAGGTGAAAACAAACAACTGGAACACTAATTTCATGCTATTAGTTATATGTGAAATCCAATAGGGGTCATGCAAATACTGTCTTCTGCCCTACCTAGTTTCTCCTGGCAGAGGATAGGCACTGTGGTATCAGGTCTGCTGAGGCCAATGGCATTCTCAGCCCTCACTCTGAAGCGGTAGGTTTTTCCTTCCTCCAGACCAGTCACATGACTCTCAGGGATGCTGACAGTTTTCCATTCATACCACTCTTTCTCTCCCTCTTCCTGGTACTCAACCAGAAAGCCTATGATTTCACTTCCTCCATTGCGATCAGGCCAGTTCCATGCTAACCATACCTCAGTCTTGTCCACATCAACATGATGCAGGTCTTTGGGAGGACCAGGAGGGACTGGAGGGATGAAAGCAAAATGAGAGCGATTCAGGCTTCAACTACTCACTCTTTGTGCAACACAGTTTTCTTTGGTGCTTAAGGAAATTTATTTTTAGTATCCCAGAAAGTTGATTCTGTTCATAATCTGGGAATAGCATCGCCAGAAAACCCTACGCCAGGTAAGATTTTGGATGATTAAACAAGCATCTGTGGAATTTTCCAACACCAAAATAATATAGATGAATTTGAAGGATAAATAGTCACTGTGTTGTTACTCACAGAGTGGGTTCATTGCCTTGATGGCCTTTGGTGTCTCGACATATTCGCTGCGGCCGAACTGGTTTTCAGCGGCAACTCTAAACGAGTAGGACGTGCCCTCCATCAGGTGCTTCAACATCATACTGCGTTTCTTTGATGTAGAGCAGACAGGGACCCACTGAGTGGAAGCTGTGTCTTTCTTCTCTACCACAAAGTTAGTGATGCGAGTACCACCATTATCCTCTGGATCTTTCCAGGACAGGTAGGCAGAGTCACTCCTGACATCAGACACACGGAGGTGCTGTACAGGACCAGGTTTGTCTGAAGAAACATACAAAGAACATCACTAAAGTCTGATCCTTCATTAGGGGAAGACACAAAAATGAAACTGACTTTGTATCACAGGGGTGATGGCTCACAAAAATAAAATGTGCTTAATCACAGTCACTTTTTCAAAATTAAAAACCACACAGACGATTCAGCTCCAGATGTGTCCCTTCAAACCACCACTGAATTTTAGTTAATAATCCAATTCTACAAATAATTCCGTACTTACCAAGAACTAGCACAGTGCAGGTGACAGTCTTGGTTCCTGCTGGATTCTCCACAGTTAGGGTGTAATCTCCACAGTCACCACGATGGCAGAACCTCATCTCCAGCTTGGTGCCTGTCTGGTTGGTTTCGATATCTGCCCGAGGGGGAACTTCTGCGTCATTCTTCTTCCAGGTGACAGTGGGAAATGGGACACCTTTGATGCCGGCTATCAGAGCAATATGAGTGCCAGCCATGGCTTTAATTTCTCGGGTCATTCCGGCATCCAGAATCAACTCTGGAGGCTCTGAAAGATGTAGAAGAAGGAAGTGAGAGAATTAATGACTACAAACACTATAGTACCTCAACACACATATGTAGCATTATGTAGCATTCTATGATACTGAAATAACAACTCACCAAGTCTGTCCTGTACTCTAATCGGCTCAGTAAGGTTGGCTGGGTTGGACTCCCCAGCAGCGTTGACAGCCATGACTCTGAAGCGGTACAAAACACCATCTTCCAAGTTGATAACCTTAAACTTGGTTTCTTTGCAGGAGTCTGGAGTCTGGTTCACCTGTTGTCCAAATTGACAAAATTCAGTGAAATAAAAAAGAAAGAAAGAAAGAAAGAAAGAACATTAGAATTGAAATGAAGAAATTAAAAGGTTAAATGTAGTTGTAGGGGTGGTCTACATGTTATATCTCTCGCCTCAATGGCTCAAGGTAACTTCCTCACCTTGAGCCATTCCTCCTTTCCAGCTGCCTGGAACTCCAGCAAGTATCCAAAGATTTTTCCTCTGCCAGTGTCGGTGGGTGGCTCCCATGACAGGGTAACTGACTCTTTGGTAAAGTCGATAGCCTTTAGATTCACTGGCGGACTAGGTTTCACTAGGGAAAAGAAGAAGGAATATTCTTGTGCTGCATTTACATCCACTAATAATAACATGGAGTGTAATTGTAAGAGAACAACTCACCAATGGGATCTTTGGCAAAGACCGGTTTAGATGGTGGGCTTGGGTCTCCAGCTCCCACTTCATTCTCAGCACTGACCCTGAACTCATACTCGCAGCCTTTCAGGAGGTCGGTCACCCAATACTCCACCTTAGGATGGATTCTTTCTGTGTTGCAGCGAACCCACCTGAGAAGAGAAACATAAAGGCTGATGTCTTGATGCATGTCAGCTAAGTAAATTCCAGAAAGTTGATTTTGTTCATCTTGACGATGCGTTTTCAGTTGGAGAAATATTTCCTTGCTCATCAACGTGACTTCTTGGATGAGTTTCTCCCACTGAAAACGCTGAAATCGAATGGAATGAAATGAAAATTCAGATGAAGTCTAACAATTTGTTTGTAAGAATGCATTTATATAAATATAAATAACATAAATTTTTTTAACTTGAGGAATAAAGGAAGCCAGAGTACTCAGAAAAAAACAACAACACATGGTTTGCATGAGAACATGCAAACTCCACATAGAAAGACAAGGCAGGCAAATAAACTCAAACCTGGGTCCTTCTTGCTCTGGGGTGACAGAGCTAACTACCACACTGCTGTGTTGCAACAGGTTTAATCTCAGTTTTCTAAAAAAGTTTGATTTATTAGGCATTGGGCTGACTGTGGCATCAGAGTTTGTGAGGCCACACACACACTGGAAGAAAGAGTTTGACATAGCTCCCACAGACTGGTGCCCACCACACAAGACCAGTGGTAAAACATTACACACTCACAGAGCAGTAGTTACATTATCAGCAACTAAAACAAATAACTTTAACAACTAGCTGAAATGTGCTGTTAATAATTCATAAGCGTGTTACAAGTCTGGATTGTGTACTTTGACATGCCAGTCATGGCTGTGTAAGTACACGAAAAAGCAATTAGAAGAAAAGCCTACAAACATTGCCTGGGCCCTAAATTATTAGTGTTATATGTATTTATGAACCTGTTGGCCATGGTCTCCTTCCTCTCCACAATGTAGCCTGTGATTGGTTTCCCTCCATCAGCAGGTGGCTCCCAGCTGATTAGGGCAGAGTCATGGTAAACTTCCTTCACCAGAGGCTGCTTGGGAGCATCTGGTGTCTCTGTAATAGACACAATGAAATGCAATTACATGCTGTTTTTACTTTATAAACACAAAAGCGGATTGCTTGCTGGCTTTGTGTGTCGTTCTCTGTGAATATCACTTACTGAAAATGTCTCTAGCTTTAGTCTCTGTAGACAGAAGAGGGTCACTGATGCCATAGATGTTTTGAGCCATTATACGAATGATGTACTCCCGGCCCTCGATTAGCTTTGGCACCTGAAAGGATATTAGTAATCAAAGCCTTTGTACTATTGTCTTGATAACAAAAGAATAAAAAAACAGAATGGTAAAAATTCAGGCATTTCAAACAAACTTTTTTATCAAAGATTTTCACAGGATCTTACATATAAGGTGCATACTAAAAGTCTGGCCCAGATTTGCACTTCTCGTCACTGTTTCCAACATTTTCTGTGCTTAAAATATCTCTACTCACTCTGCAGGTGGTTCTGGTACAGGATGAGGTGACAGGCATCCATAGGTCTCTGTTGGTATCTCTCTTCTCAATGATGTAGTTGGAGACAGCACAGCCTCCGTCATCCAGAGGCGGCTTCCAGGTGATTACCATGTAATTCCTGTAGACTTCGTTGAACTCTACGGGTCCCTCTGGTGGCTGAGGACGGTCTGACAGGAAAATAATTTACAGCGATCAGCAACATGAAAATCTTCATTTATTTTCACGCCTTGGCTTATAAAAGGTTATAATACTGGGATACTCAAATGTAACATTTATTACACATTTAAACAGTTACTTGTTCAACATGCTAAGTAAAGGAAAATATCTAAAGTCTAAAGCATTAGTATTTCTGCAGTATAGAAACATTCTGTTTCAGAGTAATTCTAAAAAACAAGTTCAAGCCTTTTTTACTTCTAGGCTCAGTTACTGTAGTTATCAGGTTGTTCTAAGTTCCCCCAAAAGCCTTCGCTTGATCCAAAATAATGCAGCAAAAGAAACGAGAAAAGAAAACTAGAAAAAGAGGCTATAATGTTCTCATATTAGCTTCTCATCAGTGGCTCCCTGTTAACCCCAGAATCAAATAAAAAACTTTCCTCCTTATATACAAGTTCTCAAAAAAACCAGGCCTCTTCTTATCTTGAATATGTTGCACATTGCCCAAACAGTACGTCACCCTCAGATTGCTTATTTTTGTTTCCTATAGTATTTAAAAAGAGAGAGCCTTTCAGGCCCCTCATATGTGGATCTGTCACTCATTTTTCCTGATAATATACCATAAATCTCTCTTATGGTCCATATTGCAGCTCCAGTATACTTACTACTCTAATTTTCTGTCTGATTTTGATGTGTTGTGTATCCAAGTAGTCTAAAAAATCTTGACTTTTTCCAGACTACACGTGGCCATTCGGTCTTAAATGCTCAGACCAGAGCGTTCTCACTCCCGAGGCGTAACATGTCGACGTTTTGTCACGTCCCGCGGCGTTCCTGAGGAACGCGAAAGGAGACCTTCGGCGTTCTTATGGTACGCGGCGGGTTATGGCTGGAATCCAGTGCAATGACGCTCCCGCGGTAGTAGACGTTCCAGCCCTGTATTCCAGCCCTAAACCTAACCTTATCCCTAGCCCTGACCATAACCTTATTCCTGACCTTAACCAGGACTTTAATGATGTTAAATAGCGTGTTTCTAAGCGATTTGAAGAAAAAGAGCGAACATGTGTAGGTTCAGTCCAGACGGTTCTCATATTTCCTCTTTTTCCGAGGTCGTCATTTAGGAACGTGGTGGGTAGCCGAAAACATAATATGGTGACGATTTGTCACCTAGCGTAAAATGTTACGCTTTGGGAGTGAGAACGGGTTGCTCAGACAGACAGAGGCACTGTTTTAAGTGCCTTTTCTGAATTTTAGTTTTTAAACCTCTGATTTGATTTTGAGTCATGTACAAGCAGCTGATCACTCATCTCGATACATCCATTAACATATCCTTCATTTCTGGTGTTAGGTGTTGGTTCGGATCAATGCTACTTTTGTGTTGTGTTAGTTCCACAGCTGGTCAGGTCATTAGCTCTTTGCTGCGACTCACCGACCACAGTGATGGTGCAGATTCCCGAGCGAGTGCCAGCAGCATTCTCCACGCTGACACAATAGCGGCCGCTGTGTTCTCTCTTGGCCTTGCTGATGTTGAGGCTGAGGTGGTGGGTGGTGCTGTGGAGGCTGATTTCCTCATCTGCCTTCAGGTCCTCATCATTCTTTGCCCAGGTGATAGCAGGGGCCGGTTTGCCACTGTAGCGTCCCGACAGCATGCAGGTGTCTCCCACCTTTACCATGAGCTTTTCCCTGAAGTCCAGGTCCAGAGTCGGTGGCTCTGCAGGGGTAACAGTTAAGCTAGTTATTATATCAGCTGAAAATCTTCCCCTAGATCATTTTCTCTGATTTAAAAGACCATTTCCACACCTACAACAGTTATAATGGCACATTTTGTCACATTTTCTTACTTCATATCAAATTATTTAATCCTGTTTATTGTATTTCCACAACAACCACGAAGATCAAGTTCCAGTCCATGTGTGTTGAAAATCATACAACAGATGCATTGAAGCCTTTAAAAATAACTTAAAATAAAAATATATTTACAGTTATTCTGTATGAACAAACATAGGCAACAGGAATGTTCACACATACTGTAGCTTAAACCCCACAATCTGTACACATGAAGGTGGGGTTCAAAAATGAGTGAATGTCATCAGTTCAGTATCTAACCATATTTGGACTTCCCTTCATTTGCTCAAATACGACCTAGAAGAACCTGACCTAAAAATGTATTTTTACACATGAATATGACCTTTTGAATATAAAATGTCATAATTTTGTCTTTTCACATTATTTGGAGAAGCAGGGTTAACACAAGACTTCCACACACACTACGGTGAGACTCTGCCATTTAGATATTTGTATTAAATTTTCTCATAATTAGCAAATAACATATTGGCCAAAAGTATGTTTAGTGAGATTAAGGTAACCGTGATCTTTGACAATCAGAATCTAATCAGTTTATCCGTGAGACCAGGAAAACTCAAGTTATCTCCATTATCAGAATAGAACGGCTGAATAAAAACATACAAGCTCTGGCCTTTGCTGACAACTGAAGCATTAAAACATCTCTTTATGCCATTACATGGCAAAACACTGACAAACCTCGAATTACATCCCAAAACCAACTTGCTGAAACAACTGTTATACCTCATAAGCAATGTTGAATCATAGTTACCATCCTTGGTTTTCACATTGGTGAGTCACTAGTTTTTATGATAAAATTAATGTTGTCATGTTGTGTCACTTACCAAGTTCATCCTTGCACTGCACAGGTTTGGTGGCAAAAGATGGTTTGCCTTGTCCCACCTGGTTGACAGCTGAGACTCTGAACTCATGGCTTGAGCCTTCCTTCAGCCCAGTTAGTGTGAACCGTCTGTCCATCAGCTTGTCCTCTCCGCCTACTCTCACAAAGCTGTCATGGCCTATCATTCGGGACTCAAGGACATAGCTGGTCACATCTGCACCACCATCATATTTGGGTGGTCTCCAGGTGACGGAGATGGAGTCTTTGGTAATAGCTGTGATGATTAGATCCTCAGGACGCTCTGGGACAGCTGCAGAAGATACAAACACAGAGTGACAGCAGTTTTTTTTTGTTCTACCCAAATGACTGTCAAAGGGTTTCGTGCCTCACGAGCGGTTGTTGTTGTTTTCCTGTAGATATTCTGCACAAATTGTGAGGAGTTGACTTGTAAAAAAGATTTACTTCCAGGTTATAATTAACATTCAAATTATTGAAAGTATATAATTGAAAAACTATTTTTGCGCTTCCATAGATTTAAAACAAATTTGTAATAATTAATTGATGAATTAATTAATTTTTAAAACGACATAAAATCAGCGTCTTCTAGATTTCATGCCTAATAGTTGCAACTTTGAAATGAGGATTTAAGAAAAAACTTTGTATATAACAATTCAGTAATAACTCCTATTATGTTTTTTCTAGTTTGGTGATTACCCTTAAAATTGTAAAGAAGTTACAACTAAAATGTTAAATAAGGGACTCTTTTCCTTTCAGGTTACTACATGTTGGACTTACAGATGGGATCTTTGATGAGAACCATCTTGTCGGTCTCGACGAAAGGTCCCATGCCTATGATGTTCTCAGCTGCAATCCTGAAGAAGTAGCCCTTGCCATCGATGAGTCCTTGTACTACAGCATTGTTTCTTGTCACTGTGTAAGATACAGAGGTCCAACCCATGCGGTCTGACTCTCTCTTCTCAATAATATAGTTGGTAATGGCTGAGCCGCCATCATCCTCAGGGGAGTACCAGGTCAGCTTGCAGGAGTCATTGGTCAGGTTCTCTCCAGCGAAGGGAAGACCAACTGGTCCAGGAACGTCTGTAGAGATAAGGACGGAGTCAGACTCTGCACATAAAGCTTCCATATTCTACTTGGATACGCGGTTAAGAAAGTGGATGGGACAGCTCTTTATGCATCAGCATGTTCAAATTGTTTGAGGTGAATGTGATTACCCACCCAGGACCTCAACAATGACCGCCTTCTTCCTCTCTCCGCCCTCGTTCTTTGCACTTAGTGTATAAATGCCCTGGTGTTGGCGTCTGCAGTTCTTAATGACCAGTGAATTAGAGATGCCTGTCATCTCCACCACGGCCTCTTTGGGCACCTCACTGTCATCCCGGCACCAAGTGATCTGTGGGGCAGGTTTGCCGGACACGTAGGCGATAATGCGGATGGTGCCACCGGCATGGACTACGATTTTCTCCTTCACTGAGGCGTCAAGATCCATCTCAGGAGGAACTGCACGAGACGGGGACAATTTTTACGTTTGTGTTATTAACAAAAAATATTGCTTTGCCAGATGTTAAAGTTGGATCTGTATCTTACTTGTTCTGTCTTTGACCTCAATTAGCTCAGACACTAATCCAGGGTCTCCTACTCCAGCAGCATTCACAGCTCGGACTCTGAAGCGGTACAGACCACCTTCCTTAAGGCCAGCCACCACAAATTTAGTTCCTCTGATCTCAGTGTCCTTTGCCTGGGCAGAGGCGAAATGCAAATTAACGTTCATTTAATCATGTTAAAAACACTACATACTGGATCTTCATTGGCTTTGTGGAGATGTCTCAAATCCTGAAGTCAACATTACAACATTAAAGATGAGTTCAGAGCAACTGATGTCACTCTGTAAAGTAAAGATGTGGGTGGCTGTAGCTCAGGTGGCAGAGCAGGTCAGCCACTAATCAGAAGGTCGGTGGTTCGATCCCAGGCTGCATCCTGGCTGCATGCCAAATATCCTTGGGCAAGATACTAACCCCGTGTTTGCCTACTGGTGGTGGTCAGAGGGCCCGGTGGCGCCTGTGTCCGGCAGCCTCGCCTCTGTCAGTGCGCCCCAGGGCAGCTGTGGCTACAATGTAGCTGCCATCACCAGTGTGTGAATGTGTGTGTGAATGACTGAATGTAGTGTAAAGCGCTTTGGGGTCCTATGGACTAGAAAAGCGCTATACAAATGCAGGCCATTTACATATATACACAGATTACATTATTTTACTGCATCATTACAACCATAGTGCTCTATCTCTTCATAGATTTAATGCATTGGTGTCTTATGTTAGTCTTTTCCTCTTTCTCTCTCGCTCTACCGCCCTCGCTCTCTCCTGCGCAACTAGGTTAATTGGGAACCCTCCTGCATATTGATTGCAGGGTGCCGTCAGCCCGTATAAAGCTAAGCCGGTGTTTTTCTGGATCGTTCCTCCCGTGCGTTTGGCGCAAAGCAGCAGTAAATGCTGGCACACCGCGACGGATTGATCAGCAAGCGAGTAGATCATATGACAGCTACAGGTAGTGATGGTGAGATGAACTGAAGCTTCCATCCAACCGGTCGACTCATGGTTCGAAGCATTGTGATGCTTCATTTGCTCTACTGCGCCATCAAGTGGACGATTCAAGTGAAACGGGCTCTGTGATTATAATGATGTGATGTGTAAACCTCTAAACTGAATAAATTGTTTTCATGGTTATTTATCCTGAATATTGTCTCAGTATCTCTGATACAAAAGAGAAAGTGGAAACTATCAGGACAGAGTCTTGGTATGACTGTGTAACTGTTAGCCTCAGACACTCAGTCAATAGTATAATTCAGATCATAGATCAGTACATTTACATAATTTTATAACCATAAAAAGGAAGCTGACACTTTCGAGACTTTATCTAAGGTGTGAGCATCACAGCAGATGCCTTTGTGTCAACGTAGCTGAGGCTAAAACAGAAAAACGATTTTACAAAAATATTCTGCAGTAGATCAAAAAAGAAGGAAGAAAACTATTAATCAATAAATGAACATTACCTGATGCTGCTGAACTGAAGCAGAGCAAATTACAGAGGTTTTATTAGAGACACAGCTGAGCGTTTTGCAATTTTGCATAATGTTAAAAAGTTTACATTTGTTCAGAAGCCTATTGAATGGCAGAAATTAGGTTTTCTTTTCGGAAGTAAGTAGTAGTAAGTGGGAAATCAGCTGTGTTTTGCTGCCCATTTTATTTTGAACCTGGACAATTACCACCAGCACGAGTTGTAGTTTGACTCGTGGGGCGCAAGCCTTCCAGTTTGGTGTGTGTGTGTGTGTGTCTTTTATTAAAGTAATCACAGTTGGTTTTAGTTTTTATGATCTGTAGCGAGCCTGACGCTCAGTGTCCTTTTATTCTTTTAACGTATTGCTCTGTGTTGTATTTCAGTGGACGGAGGACGTGCCAGTGGCCCTGGGACCTCAGGTGGGGGGTCGTTTTCACACTTTCTTTTGCACAGCACCGGGTGGGCTGTAGTGATTTTCTTTTTGTGTGATTTTCTTTTGGGTCCACGGCTGCTGGTAAGTCCAAGTTCCATGATTGTTTTATTTTTAACTTGAGGACACTGTCAACAACGACGCTACCTTTTGCTTTCTAATATTTTATTTATTTTAACCGTAAATAAAACTGTATTAATATTGGAGCCAACCTGCCTCGGTGTGCATCCTCGAATCTGTGCGGCCTCTTTTTATTCCTTTTATCTATTTTTCTTAAATGTATATTTCCTGGGGGTGAAATTCCCCTAGGTGGCGTTGTCATTTTTCGATTTCTTTTATAACCCCGCCGAACACCTGGTCACAATCTGTTTCTCTTTTTACCTTCTCCCAGGCCTCTTCAGTTTCTGTTTCCTTCTCCTCTTCAGCTACACTCAGGAGTAGCCTCCTCTGAGCTTTCTTCTCCTCTTCCTCCTTGTTCACCTCCTTGAACTCCACAATGTAGCCTGTGACTTTTGACCCTCCGTCCACCAGAGGCGGTATCCACTCGAGCTCAACTGTAGACTTTGTCCAGTCTGTTACCTTTGGAGTGGGCGGTCCAGGAGGCTCTGCATGCACAAATTGAAATACTGTAAAGCTCCAGTTTCTGCTAAATCACAAATGTGATTAGAAGCATACACAATGGTAAAACATGTTTCAGCACCAACACAATTTGCTGTCTGGAGTTTGACATTTCATTTGGGATCATTTATTTTAGTTTTGCTCGAGAATTATTTAACAGGATCTAATCTCTGTTGCAATGTTGCTGCTAACATGCTTTAACACAATAATAACTTCTGTCTTACTGATGGGGTCTCTGCAGAGTATGGGGTCAGAAGGTATACTGGGCAGTCCACAGCCAGCAGCATTGACAGCAATGACCCTGAACTGGTATAGCGCCCCTTCCAGTAGCCCAGTGACATCCCAGTTGTTGCCCAGTGGCAGTGCCCTAATGGGCTCACGGTTGACACGGATCCAGCGCTTGGCAGTGGTCTCCTTCTTCTCGATGATGTAGCCAGTGACGGGGGACCCGCCATCGTACTTGGGTTCTTCCCAGTTGACAGTCATTGACTCCAGACAGACTTCGGTCACAGTGGGCTTCTCACACTGACCGGGGACAGCTGCAAGAGGACAGGGCTGTTATCCACGATCCACCCATAATCAATACATCATTTGTCTATGAATTACCAGACAGACAGATCAGAATCCTCTAGAGCTGTGGGTGTTAGTGACACAGTGTAATATGTAATATTGTCTATGTTTGGCCTGTTAAAGGCCAATTTCTTTTTTTAATATATCCTGATATATAAAACCATAGAACTGACAGTAGTTTTTTTAATATTAGAAAATGATGACGGTAAGTTATGCAGTAAGTGGACCGTAAATAAATAATTTAACATGTAATAGATAATATTAACAAAGTGTAATACAAGTTATTTGTCCTCATTTGTGTAATGAGGGTGAAGACGTGATGGTCTAAACTCACTGAAGAGATTTCTGGCCTTCTCTGGATCACTGACCAGTGGTGGGCCTACTCCAAACTTGTTTTGAGCCATGACTCTGAACTCATACTCATGGTTCTCGGTCAGCCGGGTTACCACATAGGTACACTCTTTGGGATCATTGGAGACATGGACCCACGATTTCCTGTTCTCCTCACGCTTCTCAACCACGTAGTTGGTGATCTTAGATCCACCGTCATCGATGGGAGGGTTCCAGGCGAGGCCTATTCTTTCTGCAAACACCTCCGTGAACTTGACTGGTCCGACTGGGGGACCGGGAGGCCCTACATAGGGAGGGAAGCTGAGTCATATATGTATATCTGAAGAGACCTGGAAATCACTTCAACCAGTGATCAAACCTGCTATCACCTGATAATTAAACTGCTACGAGACTTTTAACCTTGATTTGAGAACATCACACAATTTGAATAAACTGAGTCTCTGTTTCAAAATACAAGTGGACAAAATGACATTCTCATTCTCTCTGAAGATTGCTGTTTTTAATTGAACATTACAAACTTTTTTAGACAAAGAACTTTGGATACTGCAAAGGCTTTGAGTCGGGCATAGCGCTGTTGATTTGAAGGTGACACAGCGCTCTGCCAGGCCAAGCGTCTGATAATGAAACTTGTACTGCTGTTGCCTTTAAATTAAATTATCTGATGAGAAATATGGTTTGCTGTGATTCAGCTTTGTTGAGAAATAAAATCCAAATATTTTTTAAGAGTTGAAAAGACACATGTAACATCTTTAGGTTGAATTTCTTACCAAACACTGAGAGCTTGATGCCCTTGCAAACAGTGCCCAGACTATTAGTGGCGGTCAGGCTGTAGAGTGAGCTGTCATGCCTGCTGGCTTGCTGTATTAGAAGGGTGCACTTATCCTGGGTTACTAGTTTGTTGATGTGTTGGTCATACTGAATGGCAGACTTCTCCTCAGGTTTGTCCAGACTGGCTTTGTGCCAAACGAGGCTGGGGAACGGACAGCCGCTAACTTTTGCGACAATGCTGATGTCACAGCCCTCCTCTCCCTCCATAGCCTCACGTAGTTCAATAGTGGGCGGACCTGCAGAGAGATGATCCGTTTGTTATGATCGACAAAACAAACTGTTTGTTAATCACCATCATAAAGTTAACTGAATGCAACATTCTCAGGCACCCACAGATGTTCGTGAAACAGCCCCTATGAATATTTGACTGAAAAAACAAACGTGCTGGTCAAATAGAGTGGAATATGAGTAGCCTGTCATTGGCTGAAGAGGCTGTTGCTCACATGTCTGATCCTTGATGACCATGGGTCCAATGGTGGCAGAGGGTCGGCTGGGTCCAGCAGCATTTACAGCTTTTACTCTGAACTCATATTCTCCTCCCTGTAGATTAACAAGACAGTCAACACAAAGTTTGGGTAAAATTCCAGTAGAAATTCCCAAATCACTGTGGAAAGTGGGCTGAAAGCTCAGGTTTTATCCTCTCCTGTTATTTTTTGTTGTTAGTTTTTTTTGTAAAAAATATAGATGTCCTTCAGAAGCAACTCTCTCTGCAGGATACATTTTGGCTTAATTCTCAAATTTTGTGTTGGAGAAATACAAGTTAAAATGACAGTAACATCGCAAAGAGATAGAGTGGGTTAAAGATTATGCACTAAATATTAATCATCTTAAAAAACTTTAAAGTAAAAGAAGCAATCTTTATTGCATTATATCTTAATGCATCCTTGATCATCCAGCTAAGGAAATCCCAAAAAGCTGATTCTGTTCATCTGGAGGTAACGTTTTCAGTGGGAGAAGAGTTTTGCCAAAAATTGGTCCACCCCAAGGATCGGGTCCCCCGACACAAACAGAGTAACATAGTGTACGCTGTTACGTGCCAGGAGGAATGCCAGGATTTATACATCAGGGAAAACAAACAACCTCTGGCTAAGACAGGGGTGGGCAATTCCAGGCCGGTGTCCCTGGAGGTTTTAGATGTGTCCTTGAACCAACACAGCTGATTTAAATGGCTAAATTAGCTCTTCAACATGTCCTGAAGTTCTCCAGAGGCCTGGTAACGAACTAATCATGTGATTCAGGTGTGTTGACCCAAGGTGAGATCTAAAACCTGCAGGACACCGGCCCTTGGGGCCTGGAATTGCCCACCCCTGGGCTAAGTGGATGGCACAACACAGAAGAGCCACCTCGTCAGGCCAGGACTCTGCAGTCTATTTACACCTACAGGCCAGTGGACACTCTTTCAAGGATGAGGATGTAACATCCTGGACAGGGAGGGACGCTGGTTTGAGGGCGGAGTCAAGGAGGCCATTTACGTGAAAAGGGAAAGACCATCTCTGAATCGAGGAGGGGGCCTAAGGGTACATCTGTCACCATCTTACAATGCTGTGATTGCAGCCATTCCCCAACTCTCTGTGAATGGGACTCATGGCCATTGATCAGTGGTCATGAGAATTTGCATATTAATGATCTTGAAACTGACCATTTTTCACTGGTGGTGCTTGTTTCAGTTATTGGGCAAATTTCCTGTTTATAAGGTGGGAAACCTGCAGTCAGCTGAGACTGAAGACGTCAGCTGGATGAGTGACGAAACGTTTCTCCCACTGAAAACGCTACACCCCGATGAACAGAATCAACTTTTATTGCATTACATTTTCATCAGTTATCAGTTTGAGTTTTCTAGAAATCATCTTAAATAACTTCCAGAAAGAAAATGATCAATCTTAAAACTAGGACAAAAAGTGACATTTAAAATATGCCTTTCTCCAGCCATGTATTCATAAATGTGATTCTAATTAATACAGGAAACAAGCAGTACATGGAGGAATACTTTGAAGAGGAAAGCCTGACCTCTTTGAGATCCTCCACCACGAAGGTGAGCTCTTCCACATCTCTCTTGTTGCACTGTTTCCAGGTCTCTTTCTCCTTGCCGGTGGTGTCCCAGCTCAATCGTTCAATGATGTAATGCTTCACAGGAGAGCCACCATTATTTTTGGGAGCCTCCCAGCTCAAGGTGACAGTGTTCTTTGTCACCAGGTTAACCTTCAGCTTGGTGGGGGGGTCAGGTGGGTCTGAGAAAGAGGATGGTTAATGTTAGGGCAATTCATATAAACTTTGGAAGTATGTGCTGCATATCTGGAGCTGAAATTCCAAACAAGTCCTCACAGATGGGGTCTCTGGCCCGGACAGGTTCAGTGGTGACAGTGAACGGGCCGAATCCCAATCGGTTCTCTGCTCGCACTCTGAACAGGTAGTCCTGACCCTCTAGCAGTCCTGGCACCACGTAGGCCTGGCTAGCACAGGCTACATTAACCTGATAACAAAGCAAAAAACGCAGCTAATCAATCACAAACAGCAGAATCTTAAAGTTAAACTTAGCTGTTATATCTAGTGCTTCTGAGTCATGGACATATTAGAATCATAGAAGCAGCTTACTATTTAGCCTGGGAGTCTCTATCCATTCCTGCAACATCTAATCAAAGGGACTATTTCCATACATTACTTTTGAAACTTAGCAAAATAGAATAGAGAAACTGACAACAAGGTGATGTTTACCTTGGTCCAGGCCTTGTCGGTCACAGATTTCTTCTCAATAAAGTAACTCTTGATTCGCTCTCCTCCATCTGTATTGGGGAGCTTCCAGATCAGCCTCATGGTTGATCGGGTGATGTCAGTAATCTTTAAGTCCTTTGGAGGTCCGGGAACATCTGCAGGCACAAGCACAGTAAAACATTTAGGACACAGGAAAAAGATGCCACTCTGCCATTGCTAGTCATCTATAAGTATGCTTCTCTTAAAAAAAAGTCACAAACATACCGAGGACAATGACCCTGATGTTGAGGTGTTTCTGTCCAGACTTGTTCTTGGCTGTGATGGTGTAACGTCCAGAGTGAGTCCTCAGACTGACAGGTATAGTCACAACAGAAGTGGTGTCTGTGGACTCCACCTGAACAAGCAAAACAAAAAAATATTTAAAGAATTGTCTTATGTATTTTGTAAGATATACAAACACAAACATAATAATGCAATGGTTTCATAAAATTGTAACAGACAAGTGAAAAATAAGGGAAAGAAGGGCAAGAACTCTTCAGAAAGGTGATTTTTTTTTTCCTGAAAATGTGGTATTAAGGTCTCACCTCAGAGTCCACAGGCAGTGTGTGGAGTTTGTTTTTCTTGTGCGACTTGGCTTTGCCGTCAAAGTCCCAGGTTACCTTAGGAGTGGGCCGGCCTTTGATGGTGGTGGGGATTCTAATGGGATCTCCAGCACGGATGGAAACCAGGTCATCTGCCATCACATCAAGTGTGATTGAAGGTGGAACTGTTGAGTAGGAATTGATAAACACATCAGTGGATGAAATACACAGTATCTACTTATTGTAGGGAAAATTACTTTAAATTCAGACATACGTTGGACATCCTCAATAAGAACTTCACTAGTGCGGGGGCTGGGATCAGACTCTCCAATGTCATTGACAGCAATGATCCTGAACCGGTAGCGCTTCAGCTCGCGGAGGCTTGGCACTGTAAACTCAGTAGTGGGGTGCAGGGTTTCAGGATCATTTACTCTCACCCACTCTGATGTCCCCTCATCCTGTATCTGGATAATGTAGCCCTTGATGGGACTGCCACCATCACTCTCTGGTGGTTTCCAGGAGAGTGTGACATTGTGTTTTGTCTTATCGGCCACCTCGGGAGCAGCAGGCATGCTTGGAGGAGCTGCAGGGAAAAGCAACAGAATGTGAAAAAAGTATCCAAATTCTATCATTCATCATCCCCCTGAATCTGGTGGCCAACACCAGACTTAAGTAAGCTGGTGGGTTTTAAAAAGACATGCATTGTCCTTTACTTACTGAGAGGGTCAACAGCAAAGGCAGAGTCAGATGGTCCACTGAAAGGTCCGGTTCCTGCTGAATTACAGGCTGCGACCCTAAACTCGTACTCTGTTCCTTCAAACAGACGTGTCACCTGAGAGACACATAATGCAACAGTATTCAATTTCTAAACAAGGAGTTGTACACACCGAGGCAGTGCTTTCCTTAAAATAAATGCTAAAATTACTAGAAAGCCCCACAGCTCACCTGGTACTCCCAGCCTTTCATGCCCCTCTTTGTGATGGGCATCTTATTGACTTTAGCCCAGTAAGCAGTACCTTTCTCTCTTTTTTCCAGCCAGTAACCAATAATCGTGGAGCCTCCATTATCTCTGGGAGGTTCCCAGGTTAGAGTCATGGAGGTCTTGCAGTACTCTGCAATTGTTGGTTTCTCTGGAGGGCCAGGAAGGCCGAAGGGGTCTATAATTTGAACTTCCTCAGTTGTGCAGGGATCAGATTTACCGTAGCGGTTCTCAGCCCGTACCCGGAAAAGGTAGGTCTTTTTGTCTTCCAGGTTCCAGACCTTCAAAAGATGTAGGTGATGTTACCATTGGAAACCAATTGGACTACATTTATTATTATTAATATAACTTGTAGTTGGTGCTACTATTATAAAGACATACCCCATATTTTCTCTCAATTATACTATTTGTAACCTCCTCCCACTGCGGTTCAGGTGGAGCTTCCTGTCCCTCTTCCACCTCAGGCACCTCTGTTACCACTTCCTTCTTCTCAATGATGTAGTTGGTCAGTTCACTTCCGCCATTATCAAGTGGTGCGTCCCAGTTGAGGTAGCAGGACTCACCTCTGATATTGGTTACTGTCACTTTCCTTGGTGGAGTTGGTCGGTCTGAAGAGAAGAGCATGAGTTCAGTCAGGACACTGTCAGCTGGTTACTCTGATACAAACAGAACTAGCATAACTAATAACATAACACCATATTTTATGTTATAAAGTACCACCACAGTGACATGATTTCAACTCACCAAGCACCATGACATAGACCGTGTGCGTGGCTGAACCCATGTTGTTGGAGGCAGCCACAGTGTAACTGCCACGGTCCCTCCTGTTGGCTGCTGGGATAGACAGCATGGTCTTGCAATTCATTCTGCCAGTCACATTTGTCTCCATCAGTAGAGTCTCAGTAGGCTTCTCGATCACTACGTCATCCTTAGACCACTCAATCTTAGGGATGGGGAGTCCCAGGACATCAGCTGGGATCTCGATGGATTCACCCTTCTTCACAGTAATGGTGTCCCCTTTGAACTGCTTCAGCATGTGAATCTCAGGAGACACTGAGAAAGGCAAGACAGAAATCAACCAAATCAGAATGCATGAGCCATGAGCCAAGTTATTAGCGTCCACCAGGGTTGACCTCTTTATTTTATATACATTTCTCTGGAGAAAACTCTTCCATCCATTACTTGAACAAGTAGAAGTTTTCAGGCTTTACCTTCATCATCTTGGATAACCACAGTCAGTGGGATGGATGGCTCACTCTCTCCAATAAGGTTGGCACACTTGATTCTGAACTCGTACATCCAGGCATCATCCAGGCCCTCCACAGTCATAGTCATGTTGGGACAGATCTCAGTGTTGCAGGGCTCAAAGGCCTGCTGGTCCTGCCTCTTTTTCTCAACAAAGTAACCAATGATAGGGCTGCCGCCATCATTACGTGGTGGTTTCCAGGCGAACGTGATGGAGTTCTTTGTGCGTTCAGTGTAGTGGAACTTCTCAGGATATGATGGCGGGCCTGCAAAACCACACAAGAAACTTGTTTCAAATACACTTCCACATTTCACACTGCTTCTAAACACAAAATCCCCAACATCCATAGAATGAAAATAAACGTAGCACTCACCCTGTGGGTCTACAGCCTTGATGGGTCCTAGCTCAACAGGTGGGCCCAGGCCGTATTTGTTCTTGGCGATGACACGGAACAGGTATTCTTGTCCCTCCATAATGCCCACACACTCACACTTGGACGAGGCGGTTTCAACAGGTTGCCTCCATGTGTGCATCTTGGGATCTCTTCGCTCCACGAGGAAGCCGGTCAAGTCACTGCCTCCATCGTCTTCAGGGTCATCCCAGTTCAGAAAGATCATCTTACGAGTGACAACAACAGGCTTCAGGTCTGTGACAGGTCCCGGGACATCTGAAAATAAAACAATATTATCCTGTTTGATCATTTGTTCAACTAATTACAAGTTCAGACTGAATTCTAACGTCCTGGACTCACCCATGACCTCCACTCTGGTCCATGCAGACTTGATGCCACTGGGGTTGCAAGCGGAGATTTGATATTTTCCGCAGTCTTTCCTCTGGACATTCTTGACTGAAAAGATGCTGTTGTTGTCCTCAGTGAGGATCTCCGCACGGTCTTTGTCGGGTTTGCCATCATCCTTGGTCCAGGTGATGGCTGGGTAGGGTTTACCTGTGACTGTAGCAGGTATAAGGAGGTTTTCTCCAGCTCTGATCACGACGCCATTCTTGACAGACAGATCCAATTCAATTACTGGGATCTCTGTTAGTGATGACCAGCAAAGAAGCAAAGAATGAAAAACAAACAAATAAAATACAAGAAGAAGAAGATATACATCAATACGAAATTAAACAAGATTTGATCTAATTGAACACTGGTTCAAATTTCTACATTTTTAAAAAAAAATTTCTGAGTTTTTCAGCTAACCTGCAGGATTTCTGACGAATACAGACTCTGTGAATCCTGGTGTTCCCTCTCCAGCAGCATTACAGGCAATGACTCTGACCGTGTACTTTGCTCCCTCTCTGACTCCATAAACAGTGAAGTTCCGAGTCTTCCACGGACGTTCCGTAGATCTTGACCAGTCCTTGGTACCAGCCATAGCCTGAATAACACCACAAAACAAACAAGAACATCCATCAGGACTGAAATCAACTTCTAACATGACAGAATCTCAAAAACAAAGTTAAAAACCTATGAGAAGTAACTTTTTTCACCTTATCCACATGATATCCCAGGATTTCCCCACCTCCATTGTCAGCAGGCGGGTCCCACTCAACTTCGATGGAGTGGTCAGTAGTTGCTGCCACTCGGGCAACTGGAGGACCTGGAGGCACTGTAGGGTCAAAGTAAACACAGATGAATCTCACCCTACAATTGACTATATTTCAGTGAGAATAACTATACCCAGATGAGGTAGGAAGTAATTCAGTTCGAATATTATACTAAAACAAAAAAACACTTGGAAATCATCTAATCTAATGTTTTAGATCATCAAACAAATTGTATTTAACAAAGACAACATAAGTAAATAGAAAATGCTGTTTTTTTCATGATGATTTCATTTAGTACAAGAATCCAAACCTACCTGGCCCTATATGAAAAAGTGAACCTAACAGCTGGTTCTACCACCTCTCGCAGCAAGAACTGCAATCAGGTGTTTGCAATAACTGGCAATGAATCTTTTATATTGGTGTGGAAGAATTTTGGTCTACTCTTCTTTGCAGATATGTTTGAATTCAGCCATATTGCCCTGTTTGAAGTCATGTCAATCCACTTCTATATGTTTTAAGTCTGGAGTTACTCTTGGCTACTCCTAAACCTTCAGTTGGGCTTTTTAGGCCATCCAAACGTGAACTTGCTGGTGTGTTTTGTATCATCGTACTGCTCCATAACCTGGGTGCGCTTGAGCTTCAGGGCACAAAGTGATGGCTGAATATTCTCTTTCAGGATTTTCTAGTAGAGAAGAGAATTCATGGTTCCATTCATTTGCTCATTTTATGCCAGATGCAACAGGACTCTTCAAAATGTTAAACTGTAACCCTTTCCCTCCACGGCGGCGATGTCTCATTCGAATGCTTGCCATATTAACTTTCGATGGCACTTTATCTGCCTGCCATGTTTGACCACAGATAATGGGGAATCAGGGTTCGATTCCGGAGAGAACCTGACAAACGACTACCACATCCAAGGAAGGCAGCACACGCACCAATGATCCCCTCCCGACTCAGGGAGGTAGTGATGAAAAATAACAATACAGGACTCTTTCGAGGCCCTGTAATGTGAATGTGAATGAAATAATCTTTTAAAAAATATTTTCTATTTACTCAGGTTACCAATTTCTAATATTAAAATTTGTTTGAAATTTTATCTGAAACATATAAATGTGACAAGTATTTAAAAAAACCAAAAGAAAATCTTAAAAGGAGCAAATAATTTTACCATAACTTTTTCTTCTTCATACTTCTAAATTCTAAAAATTGCCAGTTGCTCATTTTTCAAATATTAAATAAATGTTATAGATGGATATAACTAAGAATAAAACATTTAGTGACAACTCACAGTTCTGTCGAACAAAGGATTTAGAACAGTTTACGTACAAATTGCTGGCTGGGCAGTCTTGGGTTCAGAGGGAACACTGAACTTTCCAGGGCCGGCCTGGTTTTCGGCAGCAACTCTAAAGATGTAAGTCAGCCCCTCGATCAGACCTTCAACATTTAGCTCAGGGACAGGGATGATGTTCCTGAAGACCAAAGGTACCATGAAGGCTTTGTTATTACCCTCACACAAGCCAATATGCACTTTCATGTGTCTTGTTGCAAATTGGAAAAGAAAGAAAGAAAATGGTTACATTGTATGGTTTTCTCACCTATTTACACGTGCCCAGTGTGAGCTGTTGATCTCACGGCGCTCCACCCAGTATCCCAAGATGGGGCTGCCATTATCATTTGGTTCATTCCATGTGACCAGCATGCTATTGGCTGTGATGTCATCAACTTGTGGTTTATCAGGTGCTTCGGGAGGTTCTAAGGACATACCGAGATGAAATAGCAGAACAAAAATAAGTGGTATGTTACTATTGTTTATATACCTTTAAGTTCATTAATAGCACAGTTATCTGTTAATTAATCTACATAATGACATATATTTAATTTCAGTTGACCTTTAATCAGTTACAAACATTTTTGTGCTTTAAAACTTTACAAACCAAGCTGAAAAAAACAACAAACAAATAAAACAAAACCAAAAACTAGCTTACAGCATAGACCAGAATAATAATAAATGCACCCATACCAAAAGGATTCTTGGCAATGACCGGTTTGGAGACACAGGGTGGGCCTGCACCATACTTGTTCTCAGCCACGACCCTAAAGATGTACTCCTTCTTTTCAATGAGTTTGGGCACCAAGTAACGACATCCTTTCAATATTGCGGTAACGGTGCTCCAACCAATCTCCAGCTTGGAGTTGTCTTTCTGTTCCAGGGTGTAGTTGAGAATCTCGCTGCCACCATCATCCAGAGGGGGATCCCACTTGCAGATCACAGAGTTCTTCCTCACCTCCTCGAATCTAAAGTTTACGGGAGGCCCGGGAGTATCTGTAGACAGAATAAATGTTCAGATTTGAACTTTTTGTATCTTTTTTTAACACATGATTAGCTTTAAAGTATAAAGCTTTGGTTATAGAAAACACAAAAGAACTCGCACCGAGTATGTTGACCTCGCAGGTTGCCGAGGCAATGCCATGGTCGTTCTCCACCTTCACCATGTAGACACCATGATCAGGGCGAATCGAGTCCCTGATAACGATAGAGGATACACCCTTGTGGCTATTGTCGATGGCCAGGCGTTCATTTATGGTGGGGTAGTCTGGCTCCTCGACCTCTGGTTGTGGAACTTCCTCCTCCTTTTTCACCTCGCCTTCTTTTTTCACCTCGCCTTCTTTTTCCTCAGGTTCTTTCACCTCTCCCTCCTTCTCCTCTTTCTTCTCAGCTGTCCCCTCTTCTTTCTCCTTTTCCTCCTTCTTTTCCTCTTCCTTCTTTTCCACCTTCTTCTTCAGGGGTTTTTCAGGTCTCTTCCGGAGTGGCTCAGGCTGAATTGATTGGTTGTTCCAGTACCAGGTGATCTGAGGGTACGGAGATCCTGAAATGTTGGCATCCAGGCAGATCTCGTAGCCTCGCTTCACGGCGAGACCAGACTGCAAGCTGCCACTCAGGAAAACCTTTGGAGGATCTAAGAGAGAAATAAAATCAGACAAACCGAAATGCGTACCTAGAAATAAAGAAAGTGAGAGATAGATCGAGAGAGAACGAGACCACACAGCTGATACATACCAATGGTATCAGCGGCCTTGATAAATGGCGTGTTGCGTGATGGCTCACTGATCCCAGCAGCATTTTCAGCTCTGACTCTAAAGGTGAAGTTCTTTCCTTCAATCAATCCTCTGACGGTGTAGGATACTACAGGCACCAGGAAGTCATTGCACCTCTCCCACTTGTCCTCTCCTTTCTGCTGCTTCTCTAGGATGTAGCCCATGATTTTGGAGCCACCATCATACATGGGAGGCTTCCAGGTTAGAGTAACAGTACTGGATGTTGGGTTGTGGGTTTCCACATCCACTGGTGGGTCAGGAGCATCTGGAACAAGATTTTGCATTCAGTTAGATTTCTCTTGGAAGCAAAATGTCAAACATTGAAAACTTAGGAAAACTAAATATTCATTTTCATACCAACACCAACTAGAATCTTGATATAAATGAGTAACAGTAGGTGGACATTAGGTAAGGCTGCACTTTTTGCAGCGATCTCGTATAGAAAACTATTCTGCGCATATATAAAACAGGTCCGTGGCTCCGAACTGTAGTACAGGGACCTCTGGCTGATACGTCGGGTTCGTGTCGGGCTCGTAGCTGAAAACGAGCTTTACTTTGTTGTCTGGGTCAAGTTTCAGACAGAGAGGCGTTGAAAGGCTGCTCCAACAGAACTTATTGTTTCAGAGGAAAACAGGAACACGGTGTACAGTCGAGTCTTAATAGCTTACTTACAGCTGGGCTCGTCAGGCTGCAGTGGTTATTATTATTATTAACGGGCGACCGTGGCTCAGGGGGTTGGGAATCGCATCTGTAACCGGAAGGTCGCCGGTTCGATCCCTGGGCTCTCTGTCCGGGTCGTTGTGTCCTTGGGCAAGACACTTTACCCTACTTGCCTACTGGTGTTGGCCAGAGGGGCCGATGGCGCGATATGGCAGCCTTGCTTCTGTCAGTCTGTCCCAGGGCAGCTGTGGCTACAACTGTAGCTTGCCTCCACCAGTGTGTGAATGTGAGAGTGAATGAATAGTGGAATTGTAAAGCGCTTTGAGGTTCTCGAAAAAGCGCTATATAAATGCAATCCATTATTATTATTATTATTATTATTATTATATTTACATGCTTCCAGCTTCCGTTTCTGCTCGGTGACAAGCTGAAGAGGAGACATGGGCCCATCCTCCCGCAGGCCCACCACCCGCAGGAGGCGCCATAGGGGTCGGGTGCATTGTGTGCCGGGTGGCGGCCAGGAGCGGAGGCCCTGGCGGACTGACCTCCGGCTGCCAAGACTGGCAATAGGGACATGGAATGTCACCTCTCTGGTGGGGAAGGAGCCTGAGTTAGTGCGTGAGGTTGAGAGGTACCGGCTAGATATAGTCGGGCTCACCTCTACACATGGCTTGGGCTCTGGAACCAGTCTCCTGGAGAGGGGCTGGACTCTGTCTCAGTCTGGAGTTGCCCCTGGTGAGAGGCGGCGGGCTGGGGTGGGTATTCTAATATCTCCTCGGCTTGCTGCCGGTACTTTGGGGTTTTTCCCGGTGGACGAGAGGGTTTGTTCCCTGCGCCTTAGGGTCGGGGAACGGGTCCTGACTGTCATCTGCGCTTATGCGCCGAGTGGCAGTTCGGAGTACCCAGCCTTCCTAGAGTCCCTGGGGGGGGGGGGGGGGGGGGTGCTGGAAGGTGCTCCATCTGGAGACTCTGTTGTCCTGCTGGGACACTTCAATGCTCACGTGGGTAACGACAGCGAGACCTGGAGGGGCGTGATTGGGAGGAACGGCCTCCCTGATCTGAACCCGAGCGGTGCTTTGTTATTGGACTTCTGTGCTAATCACAGTTTGGCCATAACGAACACCCTGTTCGAACATAAGAGTGTCCATAAGTGCACGTGGCACCAGGACGCTCTAGGCCGTAGGTCGATGATCGATTTTGTAATCGTATCACCAGACCTGCGACCATATGTTCTGGACACTCGGGTAAAGAGAGGGGCTGAGCTGTCAACTGATCACCACCTGGTGGTGAGTTGGATCAGGTGGCGGGGGAGGACGCTGGACAGACCTGGTGCACCTAAACGCGTAGTGAGGGTGTGCTGGGAACGTCTAGCAGAGGCCCCAGTCCACGAGGTCTTCAACGCACACCTCCGGCAGAGCTTCAACAGCATTCCGAGGGAGACTGGGGAAATTGAGTCCGAATGGACCATGTTCAGCGTCTCCATTGCCGAAGCTGCTGCATTGAGCTGCGGCCGCAAGGTGGTTGGTGCCTGCCGTGGTGGTAATCCCCGAACCAAATGGTGGACACCTGAGGTGAAGGGAGCCACCAGGCTGAAGAAGGAGTCCTATCGGGCTTGGTTAGCCTGTGGGACTCCGGAGGCAGCTGACAGGTATCGACAGGCCAAGCGGAATGCGGCTCGGGCAGTGGCTGAAGCAAAAACTCGGGTGTGGGAGGAGTTCGGAGAGGCCATGGAAAAAGACTTTCGGACTGTCTCGAAGAGATTCTGGCAAACCGTCAGGCGTCTCAGGAGGGGAAAGCGGTGCTCTACCTGCACTGTGTATAGTGCTGGCGGAGCGCTGCTGACGTCGGCTGAGAAAATTGTCAGGTGGTGGAAGGAATACTTTGAGGACCTCCTTAATCCCACTGACATGTCTTCCGAGGAGGAAGCAGAGTCTGGGGATGAGGGGAATAACCCGCCAATTTCCGGGGGCGAGGTCACTGAGGCAGTTAAACAACTCCTTGGTGGCAGAGCCCCTGGTGTTGATGAGGTCCGCCCCGAGTTCCTGAAGGCTCTGGATGTTGTAGGGCTGTCCTGGTTGACACACCTCTGCAATGTTGCGTGGAGATCAGGGGCAGTACCTGTGGACTGGCAGACTGGGGTGGTGGTCCCCATCTTTAAGAAGGGGGACCGGAGGGTGTGTTCCAACTACAGGGGGATCACACTCCTCAGCCTCCCTGGGAAAGTCTATGCCAGGGTGCTGGAAAGGAGAGTTCGTCCGCTAGTCGAACCTCGGATACAGGAGGAACAATGCGGTTTTCGTCCTGGTCGCGGAACACTGGACCAGCTCTTTATCCTCTCGAGGATACTTGAGGGTGCATGGGAGTTTTCCCAACCAGTCTACATGTGTTTTGTGGACTTGGAGAAGGCATTCGACCGTGTCCCTCGGGGTGTCCTGTGGAAGGTGTTGCGGGAGTATGGGGTGTCTGGCCCATTGCTACGGGCCATTCGATCCCTATACAACCGTTGCAAGAGCTTGGTTCGCATTGCCGGCAATAAGTCGGACTCGTTCCCGATGGGTGATGGGCTCCGCCAGGGCTGCCCTTTGTCTCCGGTTCTGTTCATAATTTTTATTGACAGGATTTATAGGCGCAGCCAAGTGGCGGAGGGCTTTCGCTTTGGTGGCCTCAGAATCTCATCTCTGATTTTTGCGGATGATGTGGTTCTGTTGGCTTCATCGGGGGCGGGCCTCCAGCTCGCACTGGAACGGTTCGCAGCCGAGTGTGAAGCAGCGGGAGTGAGGATCAGCACCTCCAAATCTGAAGCCATGGTTCTCAGCCGGAAAAGGGTGGAGTGCCCACTCCGGGTCGGGGATGAGTTCCTGCCCCAAGTGGAGGAGTTCAAGTATCTCGGGGTCTTGTTCGCGAGTGATGGGAGAAGGGAGCTAGAGATCAACAGACGGATTGGGGCTGCAGCTGCAGTAATGCAGACGCTGCACCGGTCCGTCGTGGTGAAGAGGGAGCTGAGTGTAAAAGCGAAGCTCTCAATTTACCGGTCGATCTATGTCCCTACCCTCACCTATGGCCACGAGCTGTGGGTAGTGACCGAAAGAACGAGATCGTGGATACAAGCGGCAGAAATGAGCTTCCTCCGAAGGGTGGCTGGCCTCTCCCTTAGAGATAGGGTGAGAAGTTCGGCCATCCGGGAGGGGCTCAGAGTAGAGCAGCTGCTGCTCCACATCAAAAGGAGCCAGCTGAGGTGGTTCGGGCATCTGACAAGGATGCCCCCTGGGCGCCTCCTGGGTGAGGTGTTCCAGGCATGTCCCATCGGGAGGAGGCCCCAGGGCAGACCCAGGACACGCTGGAGAGATTATATCTCTCGGCTGGCCTGGGAACGCCTTGGTATTCCCCCGGATAAGCTGGAGGAGGTGGCTGGGGAGAGGGAGGTCTGTGCCTCTTTGCTTAGTCTGCTGCCCCCGCGACCCGGCCTCGGATAAAGCGGATGAAGATGGATGGATGGTAATAATTTAAAAAAATATTTCTTCATGTCTTTATGCAACTAGGGGTGACATGGGCCGCGAGATTGAGACAAAGACATTAGAGCCTCCTAATGCGTGTTTTGTTTGGGTTTCCATCGGCGTGGAATCACCAAAATAGAGAGGGCATAGCCTAACATATGAAACAGGAAAAAAACGCTGTGTAATCCCTTTACTTCAACAAAGTAACTGTATTCTAAATACCACCTTTTTAAACAGTAACTGTAATGGAATACAGTTACTCATATTTTGTATTTTAAATACGTAACGCTGGTACATGTACTTCGTTACTCCCCAACACTGAGTACAAGTGCTATAAAACTTTAAGAAATAATAATCAATCTTAAACTGGGAAAATCACACAGTATCATCTGTGCTGACTCCTGCTGCTATCCCTCGAATGGTTAAGGGTGAATGCTTTAGCTAATCTCCATCTCCATCCCAAGTGATCATATTCTCTACTGGCATTCTCACAGCAGGAAGTATAATCCTTGTATGACATCACCAGATTCGATTTCCTTACGTTTCTGGTCCTCGGCGATGACTGGGTTGCGGAGCTCGATGAACTCTCCTCCTCCAATCTTGTTAACGGCCTGGACCCTGAAGTAGTACTCTCCATTGTGGATGAGATCTTTGACCACCCAGCTCACCTTGCACTCTCCTGACATTATGTTGACGTATGTCCTCCTGCCGGCCTCACGCCGCTGTGCGGCACCACAAAAGGAACAAATGAAAAAACACATGAGCATTTTATTTTCACTGTCAGATTTCTAACGTGATCAGTAAAAACACGCTGCCATCTCAGACCTGCAAGACATAGTGAAGAATTGGACTACCACCATCATAATCTGGTGGATCCCATGAAACTTTACAGGAGCTCTTTGTGATCTCAGAAGCCACAATTTCCTTGCAAGGACCAGGAAGCCCTGAACACAAAGACATAGAGACATGAAAAAACATCGGCTCCAGGTTCAGTGTGTCTCTCCAGTGATGTACAAACTGGCCATGTGTGTTTAAATACCGATGACTTTGACATTGATGGTGGCACTGGCACTTCCCAGCTTGTTTTCTAGTGTCACTTTGTACACTCCAGCATCGGCATGAAGACTGCTGTCAATCTCCAGGTGACAGGAGGTATACTCCTTCCTGTTGAGCACCAACCAAGAAAGAAAAGACACAAAGCCATTTTAATGGAGCTCATGTTGGGCTTTTTCCCAGCAAAAAAAGATCAGTTTTCTACTGTTTGTTTGAAGAGTAATTTCAATATAGTATTCTTTAAAGAATATGTTCTTCTATTATATCAGTCATTCCATCTCAAATCAGTACATCCATGAGGGTCTGAAAGGCGTCTATAAATAAAATGTATTATTATTATTATTTTATTACATGTTTGGTAACATTTCTACTTAAACAACTCCAATTTTCTTAAATGTTTTATGGTCCAAAGTTTACCCATATATAGTGAGTGCTGTGAAATTTTAGTTTTATACATTAGAATTAGTGCTGTCAGAGTTACTCTCGTTATAATGACGTTAACGTCATAACCGCATTCACGCGGCAGATCTCTGTTAGCACGGATTGGCCCATGTTAGGGGCTGCACGGCACTAACGCGCTAACAGGCTAACCGTGCTAACACTTTGACGCTGTGCAACCCTAAAACATGACATTTTAGTTTTTGACATTAAAATTAAAAAAGAAATATTTTTTAAATGGTCACTTTCAGACCATTGTTTTGCTAACTGAAATATAAATATATGTGTCAAAAACTAATAAAAACTGGTCTTTCTAACAGCTGAAATAGATCAATTTGGGACAGATACGCACATAAAAAAATTGCCTACTAACCCCTCTGACCCTAAATCCCTAATCTATCCCTAACCCAACCCTAAACCTGGCATGACTTCTACAGGTAAGCAGAGATCAGGCATGTAAATACATATAAATTCCCCATTCTTTATATTCCCAGATCGGGTGCTAGTAGAGGCTGGGAGTTTGAGGGTCCTGCTCAGTTTCTTGGACAGCACTCTTCTACCTCTTAGTATATTTTAAACTTAATTTTAAATATCAGACTGAATGCATTAAGTCTCAAACTGTTGGGTAGAGCAAGTGTCAAAAATGAAAACTATGAATATGTTTTAACAACATTATTTTTCAGTTATCACAAAAAGCAATACCTGGATACGCTAGAATTTTTTTCTATATTTTTCTTACCTTAACTTGCCACTACTCAGACATTTACACATCGGTCCCAAATTAAGGATCTTGATGCATTTTGATGGTAAGAAAAATGAAAATTTTAGACTCAAATATTCATGTTCAAACTTTTCCTCACATTTAAATGTGTGAAAAATGGCTTGAAAGTGGGTGGATTGTAGATTTTTATTTATTTTTTTGTTTGTTATATTAGGATTAAATTTCACAGCAAGCATAAAGTTTTTATGCAAATCAGAGATGGATGAGTGTAAGGCCTGTGCTGGTGTGAAATGAAATAACCGATATGACAAAAGTTCTAGATGAAAGGATTCGCACAGAACACTCACCTAAAGCCAAGGCGTTCATCCGCCTTCAGCTCTTTGCCATCTTTGTGCCAGGTGATTTTAGGTAAGGGGACTGCTCTAAAGGGAACTGGGATGTGCAGCTTTTCTGTTTCCACAACAACTAGATCCAGAGTCTGGAATTCCAGAGTTGGGTTGCCTGAAAACACAGAAAAACAAAATCTTTCTCAGCCACAAATGAAGGGCACCGGTGACTCTCAGAAACAAATATGAAGATTCTTACAGTCAGAGTCTTTGGCAAAGACATTTTCAGAGATGTCCGACGGTTCGCTCTCTCCGATAGCATTAACGGCCCTCACTCTCAGAATGTACTCCTTTTCAGGGGTCACGCCCTCCTCTACACGGTACTTGAGCTCCTTCACTGGACGGGAGTTCACCCTCATCCACTTCTCAGTTCCAGCCTCGCACATCTCAATGTGGTATCCTCTGACAGGGGCACCGCCATCTGTTTGTGGAGGTTTCCAGGCAATTGCCAGGAAGTCTCGGCTGGCTCCAGTCACGTGTAATTCAATGGGTGGTGATGGGATGCCTGGAGGGGAGAATATAAACTCAGACTCTCCGCACTTTAAATTGTTTTTACTGTTACAATATAATTATTAATGAATTGAAAGCCTTTATTGTCATTATACATAGTATAACGAGATTAGAAACAGCTCTATAAAAGTGCACACATGCTTATAGCATTTTATAAAAACTATACAATAATTTAACTATACACTTACTGTAAATATATGAAGCTTATTTATTTATTTTTTTATCTATTTCCTGAGCTGACCTGTTGGATCTTCTATGGTGAGAATCTCGGTGGGTTCACTTGGGTGTCCACTGCCAGCCTCGTTCTCAGCTCGGACCTGGAACTGAACCTCTGTTCCCTCAATGACGTCTGTTACCCTGTACTTACAGTCTGGACCCGAGGTCTTCCCACATTTCACCCAGCGAGTTCCAAGCTTCTCTTTTTTCTCAATGGAATACCTGAACAGCCAATGGAATACAAGGGAAATAGACCTTTATACATACTAGGTCGAGGAAACAAATCTGCTGCTTCTGCTGCAGGTGCCATTTACATGGTGATCTACTAAGTGCCTATCCTGCATGAGAAACGTAAGGAAATCAGTTTTGCAGAAATGTTTAAGTTGCACGGGACTTAAGTTGTGCAATGTCACATACAGGGTACAAGATAAAATGTGATAAAATGGTAAAATGTAACCTGAGGATGGGTCTTCCACCATCGTTTTTCGGTGCCTCCCACTGCAAGTCCACATATCTTTTGGTCACAGCACTGACAGCGAGAGCGTAGGGTGGGCCAGGAGTACCTGGAAATGAGGAAACATTATCGTCGTTCTTTGACAGATCAGCAGTGAGGATTTTCATTGCCTTCAAATTGAAATGATTTGTGCGACTGCGCATCCTTTCTAACTTACTGAAAGTGTCTTTTGCCAGCACAGAGTCCTCCATCTCACAGAAGGGTCCGACACCCACAGCGTTCTCAGCAGCAACACGGAACACATAAAGCGACCCTTCATTGAGCGGTTTCACGTCGCACTTCAGCTCTTTGACTGTGGTGTCCACAGTCTGCCAACCTTTACGCCTCACATCACGTTTCTCCACAATGTAGTTGGTGATGGCTGAACCTCCATTGCGCTCAGGAACCGCCCATTTCAGCTCAGCACTGTTCCTGCTGATGTTGACAACCTCTAACCAGCGTGGAGCTGAGGGAGGGTCTGGGGAAAGGAAGACAAACCACAGTTTTAATCTGTCGGTGTGACCTGGCCAGCTTCAGAGCACCAGCTGTCGGATGTGTCGCCCATATACCATAGTGTACCACGCTTATTCTCTACCAGTTTGTCTTACAGGGAAATGTTTTGACTGTTTAAAACTTCAAATATTCCAACAATTAAAACTAAATTTAAACAATTAAACTCAATTTAAGAAAATGTGAAACTGTGCTTTACATGTCACATCATTCGTCTTTTCCAGATGAAAAACACATTTCATCTAAAAAACCTGTTTAATTCAGGGTGAACGTACTCAGAGTTTGAACACTGATCAGCTGTCCTACAACAGTAAATGCTGAGCTGCCAGTCTGAGAGGTCAGCTGTTGAACGGCCCTCCTGTCTTGTACTCCCCACATAGACGTTTTCCCGAGGGCGTTCCATTTTTACCAATTATCCAAGCGTGCATTTAAGTTTTGGTTTTCAGTTTTGGTACTGAAGCAATGATATATCCCACTGTACTGATGCTCATGATTGGACATAGATTTAAACCCACCCTGAATAAATGCAAAATTTTAACCTTATTTTGAACATAAAAAATAATAATCAACCCACCTCTGTGTATTTTTATGGCAGTTTTATTAGCACTCTGAGAGGCTTATGTGGGAACCTTTCTCAGAGAACCCCACGTATGCTTATTGTACAGTTAACCGTTTGTGTTCTGGACATTTGTTTTTATTTCATGTTTGTCTAAATTGTCTGACAGCACCTGTGTTATAGAACCACACACACTAAATATCTATGTTTATTTGTGTGTGTGTTATAAATTGCACATTTTTTTAAGCTCACCCCTCTTGTATTATGTGGCAGTCAGTGCAGAACAGATCATTGATCTATGTTTTACTCCAGTATGTTTTTCTGTTTTTAGATCATGAATTATTCTTACTGAGTCTCTCTTTGCAGAGCACTGGGTCACTGGGTTCACTGGGTTCGCTCTCTCCAGCCACGTTAACAGCTCGCACTCTGAACGAGTACTCCTGCTTCTCCATCAGGCCCTTTAGGAAATATTCCAGCATGGGGATGTTCTCTGCCACACGGATCCAGTCCGTGGTGCCGGTCTTTAGCATCTCAATGACATAGCTATCAATCTTTGCTCCGCCATCATGCTCTGGTTTGGTCCACATTAGGAAGCATGACGTCTTAGCTACGTCCTTCACTGTGGGTTTGCCAGGGGGCCATGGAGGGTCTGGTAGGAAAAACAACCGTGACATATTTATCTATTCTAAACAGATTTAAAGTGCTTATAGAAGTAAGGGGAATTTAGTACCAATAGGATCTTTAACAAGGATTGGATCTGTCTCCTTGCTGGGTTTCCCAGTTCCGGCCAGATTCTCAGCAAGGACTCGGAACTTATACTTCTTCCTGGTTGGAAGACCTTTGACCCTAATGAAGAAAAGTACACTGTAATCTACCAAAGAAGCTTAATGCAAGAGTCAGTTTTGAAATTCGACAGCAGAGTAGCTAGGCTAACCTTTTTTGTGTCTTTGACTGGTCAAAAAAGTTATAGCATATGAAAGTTCTCTTTTTACCTGCATTTTAATGCAAATATAAAAAACTTCAATAACGTTTTGTTTTTCAGTTTATACTGTTGCCTCATTTCCATTGTCAGATGTTGAATAATAGAGATGATGCATAATCTTAGTTTCCCATATGCTTTTACACAAATCAATTGTTTTTAACTTTGGGAACCATCACAAGGTGCAGTGCATTTCGGATGAAGACTCAGTGGCCAGTATCAACACTGCTGTGTTGCTGCTGTAGTGTTGCAAATGTGAACGATGGAGATTGTTGTGGAAGTTTTCCATTACAGTTTTTTCTGAATGCTTAAACCCTAACTGTGATTCCTGTAGCACGATCTCTAAAACTATTCAGACTTATAGCAAAACCACTCACTGAGTTTGCAAAACTAAAAGCACAAAAACTGCTTTGCACTCAGTTTGCAATTTTGTAACATACACTTTGCAAAACTGTAGGCACAATTCACTGCACAACACTAAATTACCAAATTTCCAACACACTCCTAGCAAAAGTATACACATGTATGGCTATCATTAACACTAATTTGCCAACTGTCTGGCACACTTTCACATGTGAAAACTTTTTTAGATAATCAGTTCACTTTGCAATCAGCCTAAGCACTATAATACAGGTAAGCTGTGTGTGCAGAGTACAATGGAGGGAGCAGAAAGAGTGAGAAGTAGAGGAGGCCGAGGAAGAGGACGTGGAGGTGAAGAAGTAGGATGAAGAGGACGACAAGGACAAGGAGGAGCAAGAGGAAGACGAGAAGGGGGGAGAGGAAGATGAGGAGGGGGGAGAGGAAGGGTAGGAAGAGTAAGAAATAGAATTGCTGATGACATCAGAGCTACAATAGTGGACCATGTAATCAACCGTGGAATGACCCTGAGGGAAGCTGGCCAACGGGTCCAGCCTAACTCGAGCCGCTACACTGTAGCAAGCACCATGAGGACGTCTTGAAATGAGAATCGGTTAGTACAGTCACTTCGCACAAAGATTTCTAGCACTGCCATATGCCAATGAGAAACACACCAATACCATTGATGTAAAAATACTGAAATTGTTACTTTACAGAATTGCTAGATGACCAGATGCTGGGGCAGAGGAAGCATGTTCACTGCAGACCAAGTAACCCATATAGTCATTATGGCGATTGCAAATAATCCTATACTTGGAAATAAACACTTGTGTTTGTTTTGATGTGTTTGAATAAACACCAGTACTTGAAGTTTGGATCCCTCTATGCTTATGGATCTATGACAGAAGTATGAGCTCAAACTGACATAGCCTACCTTGTGCACAGAGAAAGCAAAAGCCAGATGTGTTTTGTATTCATACCATCAGTGTGCAGTTGGCGCATTGTGTGCTTAGTAGATGATGGCTTGTGTGTACTGTTTGATACGGAAACACCATTTTTACGAAGGTGTGAAGAGTTAATCTAGCTGTGTTTGCTTTTGCAAGAGAACTACAATGTTTTGATTATTGGGTGACAGGTTTTCTTATTTGTGTGAAGAGTTTTGCAAAATTAGCCAATAGTTACAAAAAATGTGCTTAAGCAATCAGAAAAAACTGTAAGTAAAGCCTGCAGACGAGCGGTGAGCGGTAGCTAACATTCTTTAAAAAAAAAAAAAGCTAACATTCTTTAATCACAAACAAAGAACAGAAAACCAAGCTTGGTGGAGCCTGCATGATCGTGGGGCAGACTCAGCTAAATACCGTCTCCAGGAACTAAAGGCAGTACACAGCTGTTTCACAGCTTAAGGTTCGCACTCCCTTGCTACCTCCCAGAGTCCTCGAAGAGACAAAAGACTCTTCCTGTGGAGTTGTCTGCTTGTCTGCTTCCCCCCAACTTCCTTACCAGACCCCCACCATTTGTCTAAGTAAGTAAGTAAAATTTATTTATATAGCACATTTCACAGATAAAAATCACAAAGTGCTTTACAATAAGATCAGACATACAAGTTTAAATTAATTAAAAGCCCGTTTGTATAAAAATGTCTTCAGCTGCTTTTTAAAGGAGTCAGTAGAGTCTAGACAGCGTAAAGACAACGGCAGAGAGTTCCACAGCCTCGGTGCCTGAAAAGCCCGATCCCCACGTGTTTTAAACCTAGTACGTGGGACCACCAGTAGCCTCTGACTTGAAGACCTAAGTGCTCGGGATGAAACATGAGGTTTCAACAGGTCAGAGATATACTGGGGAGCTTCACCGTGCAGAGCTCTAAAAGTTACACCTAAAATTTTAAAATGAACCCTAAACTGCATGCTAAAGAGACATGCTAAAATCCAGGGATTTAATTCATCAGATCTATTTGCCAGACAATTTTTCAGCTCGGTGTAAGAGACTGAAGCACAGCTGTGACGGCTGTATGAATTGATTGCTTCAGTCAGCCTTTGTCTGTTGGAATCAAAATCACTGAATTAACTTTTTTTCTAATAGGTTAACTTATGGGACAGGTGCTTTGTGAAAACAACAAAAGTAACCAGATCAGTTCAGTCAGTTTCAGTCTGGTGTTACTAAACCACACATTTGTCCGTGTACAGGGGTCGCTCATAAATTAAGTCTAAAGTTCTTATCTCCAAAAATGGATTTGATCCAGAGAGTCCTGGATAGAAGGTGAACCTGGTAACAGTGAAAACCTTTTAGATGCTATAACTTGTTTTGACCAGCCACCTATCCCACGTAGTTGTACTGTGTTTTTATAGTTAAGAACACATTTCATTTCAGTGAAGTATCAGAGAAAACAGAAAACATCAGGAGCACCAGTACTTTTTCTAATATTCCTGAGTTTAAACTTTTCTGTTGGAAATGTACATCAGCACACTAATCTACCAAAGAAGCTCAATGTGTAAACATCAGTTCTGAAATGTGACAGCTAGGCTCACCTGTAGTTTGTGTCTTTGACTGGCAGCTTGTTGCATCTTATCCACTTGTCATGGTCAGCTTCGTATCTCTCCACCCAGTATCCAGTAATTGGGCTTCCTCCATCCTCATCGGGCTCATACCAGTTCAGATTCAGAGAGTCCTTTGCAATATCTGAAGCCTCCAGCTTGTAAGGAGCCCCGGGAGTATCTGAGGACAAGATCAGATGCATCAGGTTAGTCCAAGTCATGAAGACTTGATGTACTTGACCAACTAGGGACCTGAAAGTAAAAAAGCCTGATTATGATAAATGTTCCACACTAAACTCTTCAGTTAGCTGAGAATCAACAAGAACAAGAATCTCTCACAGGATCTTATAAAAAAAAACCTGTACGATTAAGCTGTTTTTCCATCTTAACCTCCTAAGACCCGAACTCTTCCACGGCAGCATTTTTAATTTCTCTTTGATATTTGGGCTGATTGGGACCTGATGAATGTAAAAACAAAGAATTACCAGATTATTTTTTTTACCTGATTTTTGTTTCTAAGAAAAATGAGAGCCACAAATGAGGATATTCGTTTAAAATTTCATTAGAACAGTAGCAGGATAATGTCCTCGTAAGTGGATATCAGGCCCTTGTAGAGCAAAATTGAGTATTATGGTCTAAATAACCCAAAATGTGATGTCCACATATGTGGACGCAGGTCCTAGGAGGTTAATGCTGCATCAGACATTTCAATCCAAACAAACAGAAAAAATACTACTGTATATGAATCTATACATAAAAGAAAACTGGAAATGGACTCATCTACAAATGGAAATTTCTGTTTCTAAGATATTAGATGTAAGGTAGCCTACCAAAGGGGTATTTAGCAGTGATTGATGGGTGTTCAGCAGCTGGACCAACACCAAACTGGTTTTCAGCAAATACTCTGAAGATATAGTCTTTGAACTTGATCAGACTGGTAGCTTTGTATGTGGTCAGCTTCACAGTGGAGGACAGTCTGTGCCAGATCTCACTATCAGCAGCTCGCCGTTCAACAATATAGTTGGTAACTTTGGAGCCACCATCATCACGTGGAGGGTTCCAAGCCAGAAAGCAGGACTCATTGGTGATTTCAGAAATGTCAAAAGCAGCAGGGGGACCAGGCTTATCTGTTTTGAAGAGCAGATTTAAAATTGTAATCAGCAGAAACGGAGAATCTGTACCTTTCTCGGTCGTTAATTGATCTTACCAAGGATGTTGACATCCACAGTGGCAGTGGCACGACCGCTGCTGTTGGTGGCTTCGATGATATAAGTGGAACTGTCATCTCTCTTTGTCTTGGCGATGGTAACCATGGAGTGTCCTGGCTTGGTGTCGATGGACACCCTGTCGTCTGGTTTGAGGACCAGGTCGGCTTTGGTCCACTTGACTCGTGGCTCAGGCTTACCTGTCACATCAGCAGGAAGTTCAATCTTGCTGCCAGCCTTAGCAGTCAGACCAGCCAGAAGCTTGGCATCCAGCTGGATCTCTGGAGGCTCTGCATAGAAATTAAGGACAAGAAGTCAGTCAGTAGGTGGGCATTGAGATGCCATAGTCACAATAGAGTAAAGAGGACAGCAAGCTCAGTGTGACCACATAAAACTAATGGCTTGCTTATACGGAGTTTATACGAGGGAATAACTTGTAACGTTGGATTACACCATATGAAATTTCATGGTCCTAAGAGGACTACATCACAAGTACCTTTAGGATCAACAGCCTGGATCTCATCAGTGGCTTTGCAGGGCCGGCTGGCTCCAAGTCGGTTCAGGGCTCTGATTCTGTAAGAGTACCACTGACCCTCAATAAGATTCGTCACCTGGCACTTCAGCTCAGGTACCAAGTCCCCACAGGGCTCCCACTTATCCGTTCCTCTCTGACAGCGTTCAACATTGTAGCCCCGGATGCCGCTTCCGCCATCATACTTTGGCGGCTCCCAGGTCAGGAAGATGCCACTGGCTGACTTGTCCCTCCACCTCAGGTTTTCTGGAGGGTCGGGGACAGCTGGAGAAAAAAAACAGTTGGAGCGCTTAGAAAGTTTCTCAGAAGCAGTTTAATCGAAAGGAAGTCTCGTGTTGTTCTGACTCTACGTGTACGAAGAATGTGTTTAAGTATTTTGATTAATAGAGACAGCCAGTATTGTCATTAACATCAATGTTACACATTGAACACTGCCTTTACTCACTTGCAGGAGAGGAGACGTTAACTGGCTCGTCAATATACGCTGGCTCTCCCGGTCCACATTTGTTGCAGGCGGTGACTCTGAACAAATACTCCTTCCCTTCAACCACGTCAGTAACGGTGAACTCCAGATCCTGGATCCCTGTGGTCACCTTAGAGAAAGAAGAATTAACATCAGGCTTAACTGGTCCTTCATCACCATGTGCAGTCCAGCTAAACATTTCTTCATGACAGGCTGGGGCCATGGAAATAGTATGAGGGGAGATATTATTGAGTGGGTGATAATACTGGAAATGCACTATACGAGTGCCAGTCAGCAGGTGTTGTTACGATTCGGCTGTTACTTGTTCATGAATACCCAGAGCCAGCTAATTACAGAGCACTCTCTCTCTTACACGTGTGTGTGTTTTAAAATATAAAATTACACTTTTTTAATTTAAATATTAGATGACACATTACGTAGTGATCAGCTGGTTCAGCACACTCTGAAAGCCGATGTCACTGTTGTACCTTGACCCAGGTCTTGCGGGACACGTCTCGTTTCTCCACCTGGTAGCCAATCAGAGGACTTCCTCCATCATGCTCTGGAGCCTCCCAGCTCAGGTGGACATGCTGCCGAGTCACCTCAAGGACCTTGAAGTCCTTTGGAGCACTGGGTGCAGCTGGAGACACAAACAGAAATCCGATGACACAATTTTAACAAAAATGTAACATTTGTCAAGGCTCTGCTCAGTTTTTTTAGGGAAGATTTTTAAGGTGTACCAATAACATTGACTTCAATCTCTCCAGAGACCGATGTGACATCATTCTCCAGATGTAGCGTGTAGATGCCTTTGTCTGGACGGACACTCGGAGTGACCATTAGTTCTGTAAATGTTGACTTTGTCATGAGGAAAACCCGCTCATCATGCACGCTGGATAGCTCCTTCTCTCCGAAGGTCCACTTAGCAACAGGTATTGGATATCCAGTTATGGGGACTCTGATGGTGAGAGGCTGGGGAACAATCACTTCCAGGCCATCTTTAAAAGCACTCAGGTCAAAGCTTGGACCAACTGGAGAAGAGACAGAGGTTTTAACGTGCCTGCCTTTGCCAAGGATTTTACTATGAAGGAATAGCATATGAATAAAATAACTATGAACTAATTCATTAATCTCACCATGTGGGTCGTCAGCTAGCAGAGGTCCGATGATGTTTGAAGGCTCAGAGACTCCGGCAGCGTTTTCAGCAAACACTCTGTAGTTGTACTTAGTCCCATATTTCAGACCTGACACCTGAGGCAAACGTCAGTGAGGGATTACAACAAAGAAATGTCAAACTTTTAAAAAACCTTTTATTTAAAAGACTTTAAAAGACAGTTTTGGGAGGTTTTTACTTTGAAATAACTGGTATGCCTTTTTTAAATGACAGGTTTTTTTAAACCCTCGCTGGAAGGCTTGTTTTGTCAATTATCTAATGACACGCTTTTAGCCCGAAGCAGCTGATAAAGGGCTTTTACTCAAAGGTTGTTTTTGGTCACAAGACACTGAACATCAACGAAACAGCTACTCAGGTTTGCAGATGATTTTCTTTGATTTGTACCTTGTAGAAGAGGTCAGGGCAGAGACGGGCGTTGCAGCGGAGCCACTTGTCAGAACCGTCCTCACAGCGTTCAATGATGTATCCGGTGATCATGCTGCCTCCGTTCTTCAGTGGAGTCTCCCAGGTGAGCTGCACTGAGCTCTTGTTCTGGTCCTGCCAGGACAGGTTCAGAGGGGGGCTGGGACGCTCTGCAGGTGATCAGAAAACACCAATTTTAAACCTGTTAAGTTAGAAGTATCCTAGGGTAAACCAGTGTGTGTGTTACGTTTTACCAGGCAAGAAAGGTTGACACTGAACTAGTTAAGTTGCTTTGGAGTGCTAGCTTCTTTCTGTTCAATATTGATTTTCCCTGATTTTGAGGGACAGACTAACCTTATCTAACCATTAGATAATCATTTTCTTACTTGAAAGGGTAACCAATCATCTTTCCATGAGCCAAACTCACCGATTGGATCCATGATTTTGACGGGCTGTGAGGCAGCACTGGGTTTGCCGACACCGGCTCTGTTCTCAGCTTTCACTCTAAAAATGTACTCTTTATTCTCAATGACATCATTAATGATGGCACTGAGGTCATCAGGTTTGGCCACCAGGACAGGAGACCACTTCACTGACGTCCTGTCGCGGAGCTCAATGATATAAGAGGTAATGGGAGAGCCTCCATCTGATGTGGGAGGCTCCCAAGACAGAGTGCAGCCAAACTTGGTGACGTTTCCCACGATCACATTCAGAGGAGCTTCAGGAACATCTACAGAGATAAACAAAATATATTTTAGTGAACATGTGTTCAAGCATCCAAGTATTAAAGTATATATCAAGTTAAATTTGCACCTCAAAGATCTTGAACTTGGAAGTTTGGGCTACTTTTGTCCACTTAACTAGACTGTTTAATTTCCTTTCATCAAAATATCAATGCTTCTGTTTAATCTGAAACATCCTGTGGCTCATAAAGAAGCTAAGAGAAAGTTGGTGGCTGTGTAAAGGAACAGTTTAAAATAAAATATCATGGGTTATTTTGAACTCTAACAGAGTAAAGATTTTAAAAAAGAAACAAGGATATGAGCAGAACAGGTCAACTTAACTTCAAAGATTTGGCATGTTTGTTATATTAACACCATACTCACCATATTCAGATAATTTGATTTAGCCTCCGTCTAATTCAGTTACGAGAACAATAAGCTAACATTACCAAGATATCAGTTCATGCACTACAAATTTTTATCAGTATTTTGCAATATAAAGTCTCTATATTTATAAAGTTAAACTATTGTTTGTTTTTATTTTACCTAAAAAAGTAACATCTCTTCAACTTAGTTTTATATCTTTTTTGTTACCTTAAAGTGAAGCTTACTGTCTAACATCAGAACTACTTTACATCATTATTTAAATGTGTGCAAAAGATAAATACAGTAAATCTCACCAAACTTGTTCTTAGCTTGCACAGCTTCGTCAGTCTCCACAGTGGGTCCGCTGCCAACCCGGTTTCGGGCACAGACTCTGAATAGGTACTTGGACTCCTTCTGGAGGCCGGTCACTGTGTACTCAGGACTTTCGGCATGGTCGGTGGCCAGTGTCCAGGTCTTACGTTTCTCATCACGTCTCTCCACTATGTAGCCGATGACTTTACTGCCGCCATCGCTCTCAGGCTCCTCCCATGCGAGGCTGATCTCACCATCTGCAGTGTCAGTCACCTGGAGGTTCTTCACAGGTCCTGGGACATCTGGAAAAGAAAATCACATTATAGGATAAGATAAGCAGCCTATGGACATCTACACTACAGTATCAGCTCTGAATGAAGAGAAACCCGTTCTAAAGTTTATTCTTAATCACAGAAACAGCAGATGTGAAAATACCACACGACACCCATTATTTTGTTGTTTTAAGTATGACTGGTGCTTTTAAAGTTCACTCGTTATTATGGGATTTGAGAATTTTTATGCTTTTCTTTTTGACAATTAAAAATAATGTTTTGCACCTTTTCATGCTGCTTCAGCTACTTTTGAAGGAAACAACCTGCAGATTTAAGTAACATTCATTATGTATGGGGTGAGAAATACTGAGGCACTATGTATCATCTGAATTAGATTAATATAGCAGAACACAGCTTTTGACGACGTGTTGTCCAGATTTGGCTTCACATTTAACATTAATGATCCCAATAGTGGTCAGACTATTTAAAAAAACTAGCTTGTACTAGTAACTATTTTATCTCTAATATCACACGTAATTACTATAAAATCCTTGTGGAAGCTGCAGTTCAGTGTAATTTTAATTGTAAACTGTCTTAACACTAATTTAGTATAATTTTGTTTACTTGTAGTTAACCAGCTGCTTCTACATAACAAAGGAGACCTTACCAATGACATTCAGGTTGATGAAAGCTTCTCCCGCTCCATGTTTGTTTTTGATGATGATCTTGTAGGAGCCCTCGTCGACCTTCTTGGGGTTCTTTAATCGGTACTCTGTGTGCTCAGCTGAGGTGTAGATGTTGTCTTTTTGCAGACTCAGGTTGTTGTACAGCCAGTCAGCTTCAGCTTGTGGATAGGCACTGTAGGGGACGACCATGATAACAGGCTTTCCAACATCTGTGACGTAGTTCTGGTCAGTGGTCTTTATCTGAGGCACAGCTGCAAGAGGTGAGGAATATCATCAGTAGCACATGTAGCAGGTACAATAACTACTGAACACAACACTGATTTTTCTAAGTAACCCATGGCTCACTGGACAATGCCTTGGACTTGGACTGCAGTAGCAGTGACTGCAGTGACAGTTATTGTATTTTTTGTGTCTGCACTCTCACCTGCCAGTTCCAGCCTGGCCTTTGCATCTTTATCCTTGGCAATGACTCTGTACTCTCCCTGGTCCCGAGGTCTGATCTCACAGACCTGCAATCTGTGGACTTTACCCTCGCTCATCATCTGGTATTTGTCTCCCTGGACAACGGTCATATTGTTCCTCAACCACTTCACCTCCACTCTGTCTTTGTTGAGCTCCACCTCAAATACAACGTCCGAGCCTGGAGGTTCAAACACGTTCTGCGGGGGTCTGATGATTTCCACTGGGGTCTCTGCAGGACAAAATAACATTTTTAAAGCGGTCACACCAAGCAGGAACAGAAGAGGAACTACATTCTACTGAAAACTCTTGGAGGCAACGCTGAGGATTTCACCTTCAACAAAAAGCCTGGCCCTGGATTTCTTCTCCTCCACACCACAGGCATATTCACATTCATCATCAGGTCTGCATTCCTTGATGCGCAAAGTGCAAATCTTTCCATCTCGTTCAAATATGTATCTGAGACAAAATAGTGAATTGTTTAAAAGTAAAGAAGGAGACAGATTCCAAAACAGTAAAGTGTAAAAACGGAGGACACTGTTCATCAGGAAGAATTCTGTGTGGATACAAAAATAAACTTTTGTTTTTTCTCCTTTGTAAATGTGTAAAGTCATTAAGTCTGGGAGTTACTGCAGTTTGTGATTTGGGGGTGCAGTGTAGCTGGCCATGCTAATTTGTCCTGCTCCGATTACGGCTGCTAACTGAGAGTAATTGTGCAGGAACGTGTGTTCAAAAACAGTGAAATTACTGAGGGCAACTTCTCCCTTTGTTTTTGTTGATTAATTTGTATTTATACAGTACCATGCAAAAGACTCAGCCACCCCTCATTTCTTTATCTTTTGTTATGACAGTGGGAAACAGGTGTGGTGATTTATTAAAACACGTGCACACATGTATGGATTACAGTATGAGGAAAAAAGCTTCCCTAAGGACTGGAGGTCCCTACATATGTATGTCTAAAAGTTCACTGAACTTGGATCTGCACAGAACGTTTTCCTTCATTGTGTGGTTGAACCTGGCATAGCTGTAGGCTTCATTTCTATTGGCTGAGCAAAGGCAAGTCACAGGGTGCAGCGGTCAACTGGTTTGAACTGGGTTTTTTTGGCCTTTTTATTGGCTAGACGGAGAGGCTGAAGGGAAAGCAGATTGAAAGAGGGAACATACAGTAAAGGGCGGCAGGTTGGACTCAAACCCGGGCCAGCCACACAGCATATGGTTGCCTGCTCATCCCAGTGAGCTAAACCAGCGTCCAACTTGCTTAAACTTTGGCCGTGGCATGCAGGAGTACTCCTTGATGGCGTGCATGTGCTTTGCCTTTCTCTGCAAAGTGGTAAACCGTTATTGTGTGGTGCAAGTAATAGAAATGATTGCAGCACTAAATGGGACGTGCTGTAAAGGATGCCCCCCTGGGTGAAGTGTTTCGGGCATGTCCGACTAGAACGAGGCCTGGTGAAGACCCAGCACACGCCAGAGAGGTGACATCTCTGTGAACTCCTTGACATTCCACTTATTCAGGGTTTACCCGGCCCCGGATAAGCAGAAGAAAATGGATAGATGGACAGATGGAAAATGGACTGGGCTGAAAGTGAGTAAAAAAAAGCAGCCAGTGCTCAAACACAAACAATAAAAAACCTTCAGAAGGCCTGGAGATCTATTGCTCAGGACTACTTCGAACAATAGGACATAGTATGGCTCCTTGGAACCAAAGTATGAAGAAATAAGGGGCGGCTCGAGACCTTTGCACAGTACAGTATATATGTAGTACTCTGTATTTACTTATAATATAAATATAATAAGGTTCTATAATGAAATATATTAACAGTGAAATCAGTTTGGTCTTTGTTGTGTTGGTCACAGTTTAAAATTAAATGAACAGAGTGTGTTCACATCATTCACAGAGAAAAAGAAACGTTTCACACACCTGGGTCCTTCTCTGATCTCTCGGCCATTTCTGTACCACTTGACTTCAGCTTTCTCTTTGGTCAACTTGCATGTAAATTCTGCGTCCTCGAACTCGGTGATTGTTTGGTCTTTTAGGTGCACGTTGAAATCCGTCGGTGCCTCGCTGATGATGAGCTCTGCTGTGGCTTTGTCATCTCCAGCTACAGCTGTGTATTCACCCTCATCGGCCAGGGTGCAGTCTTTGATGGTAAGAGTATGCTTGTCTTTGTCAACTCTGTAGACAATGCGTTTGCTGAGGGTAATCTCCTCACCGGCCTTCATCCACTTCAGAGTAGCATTGGGCCTGTTGACCTTACAAGAGAAGCTGATGGTCTTCTTCTCCTGAGTGTCAATGTCCTCCGGGGGAACCACTATTCTTAGACTCTCCTCTGAAAAACACAAAGTACAGTCATATTTCAGACATTAATACTGTAGGTACTTTGGTACTTTGCATTTATATACTTTGCTAATAATACATTGGACATCCTACAATTCTCCTTCTCATGCCAAAGGTGATCTACTGGACCAAGTCTGAGGACTGTTGTTTGGTGAACCCATCATCATGTTAGAGATGATGTGAGTCTTATAATGTGATACATTAAGTGCTCAAAGTAGAAATCATCAAGTGATGTACATGTTCAGCAACAATACTCGGTGATGTTTCACTTTATGTGACAGTGGGACTGCAAACACAACAAAACATGCAGCCATGCTGCTGCCAGGAACCACTCACCCCTGATGGTCAGGCTGCAGTTGCTCTTGGCATGCTCTCCTCTCTGATTGGTCAAGTTGATGCTGTAGTTGGATTCGTCTCCCTTCTGGACATCTTTGATTCTCAGGGAGAAGACATTGTCTCTCTGGGTTATTACGTACTTGCTGCTCTCAAATATGGTGTCGTCGTTCTTCAGCCACTTGGCCTTTGCTCCCTCTGTGTTGACCTCACAGTTCAGGACGACCTCCTGACCTTCTTTGCCCTCTGTGTCTTTTAGAGGAGTGATGATTTTCAGTCTCTCTGCAGAAAATAATAGAGCAGACACCAATGAGAATATTTCTGGGTCATCTGGACAAAAGACTTTAATTTCAAACGGCTGAACTCCTTGAGCCGGGGAAGAAACAAAACCCAAAAATGACACCTTCCTGCACTGCAAGTACTTCTAGCTAATATTACGTTTCAGAATGTGTTGCCAAAAATATTATTAATAAAAAAAGATATACATTCAATATGAAAAAGAAATTTTACTTCAATAAATTCCTATATTTTGCTTCATGCTGCCAATGTTGAACAAGACTGATCTCGAATGTAAATTGTTAAATACAGATTCAGGGAAAATGCTTAGTGTACTTGAAAAACAAACTAATTTAAAACTTCATTTGGTCTCCCGGGAGCAGGTTTTCTTCCCATTAACTGAGATAAACTTAAAGTGGGCAGGGCTTACCGAGCACAGTAAGGTCGGCGCTGGCTCTAGTTGGTCCAATCATAACTATGTATCCACCCTCATCTTTAAGTTCACAGTCCTTGATTTCAAGGATTCGTTTCTTGCCATCGGTGACTATCTGGTATTTCTCTCCGGCCTCGAGCTCCACGTCATCCTTCATCCATTTGACTTCATAGGTCTCCTTGGATACGGAGCACGTGAACGCTGCCTTCTCTCCTTCCACCACTTCTAGGCTTTGTGGCCTTGAGATGAATTCAGCAGCTAATTCTGCAACACAGGAAGCATTTCAGAGCTTAGAGATGGGTTTATTTCAGTGAGACTAAGGCTTAGAATCGGGTTTCTTTTAGCCACATGCTAAAAACGAACATTTCCTAGAGGCTGTCACATTTCAAATCAAGTCAAATCAATCAAGTTATCTGAGAAAAGGTTTGTATTTAGGTGCTTCAAATTGTAAAATATCCTATAACAATGGCCTGAAATTAACCAAAACCTAACCTTTACCCAAGATGGGTTGCAAATGGAGTGATAGATGTTGAAAGGTAAGGGTTTAAAATAATAAATCCTGATTTTAGATTTATTTCTCTGCATTTTCTTTGTTGTGTGTGTTACTGCTCTCGCTGTTACTTTGTTCCAAGTGCCTTTAACATTTTTTGCGTACCATTAATCTTGAGGTTTCCTGAAGTTTTGTTGCTGGAACTTAGCCTGCAGTTGTACTCTCCAGCATCAGACATGTTCAGATCCTTGATCAGGAGTATCCTTCTCTTCCCATCTACAATTTGCTCATAGCGGCCACCCTCTGGCAGCTCCGTGTCTCCTTTGTACCAGATAACGTCTGCGCTGGGTTTGGAGACTTCACAAATAAGTTTTACACTGTCAGTCTCAGTTCCCTCCACATTGAACAGGTTCTTGGTGAACCTTGTCTCCTCCTCTGCAATGAAAGGAATCCTCCATTAGTTGCTTAAAACCTTTTAATACATTTTTAACAACATATATTTTAGCAGTAAACTGCCATAACTGCTATCATGCTCACATCATTTATATCTAATTCATAAAACTCATTCAGCTTCAGCAAAATTATGTTAAATTATCAAATCAATCTGTCCACTTCTGCTTATCCAACTCATATTCTAATTTCACTGACTGATCTCCAAATCACAAACATTTATTGGTCACACAAATGTAAAATGTGCTGTTTTCCTTGATTTATTTAATTTAATCCAACTAAACCAAACTGAAGAAAATTGTAATTTTCTGTTCTTGTGATGGTTCAAATATCTGAGAAAAACTTTACTTTGAGCATCAGAAATTGTCTAATATTATCTTTAGCTTTGAAGAACTGAACAATTACATCTAACGTTAAATAATAAAATCAAGTAACCAAACACATTAATACGTGTATGAAGAAAGAGGCTGTGATCGAAGAAGAACTTCTTGATTCTTACCAACGACAGTGAGCATGCCAGAGGACTTTGAGGTCTTTGCATCACATTCGTATTCAGCCTCATCGTCAAACACAGACTTGTGGATGATGAGGATGTGCTGGCGACCTTGTGCAATAATTTCGTATTTCTTTCCCTTTCTGATTTCATTTCCGTCCTTAAACCAGCGGACCTGTGAGATGTGAAGGAAGAGGTCACTGAGAGCAAGATCAGTCCAAAGAAAACATGAAATGTAACCTTTACTGTAAGCTCATCTGGCAAAAGCGTGTGTTCTCACTTTGACGTCTTCTCTGGACACTTCACATTCAAACCTGGCTGATTCCTTCTCTACAACCTCGACGTCGTGGAGTGGCTTTGAGAACTCAATGTGTGGAGCTATTCAGACAAAGAGAAGAGACTCGTTAATACACTCAGTTTACCACCTCCTGGAGGGGAGGTTACCTTAATAGAAGAGCAAGGCCAATGTATCCTCTGGGCTTCATGTGGAAGTTTCTTTACTGTTTTAAAAGGCACTTTAACTTTTGTGGGGAGTTTGTGATTTGTGATTTGACAAATGAGTATGTATACAGGCATGCTAAAAGTAATTTGATTTTAATTTGGAGCTTAAAATCACAAATCTCAGAGTGCCATCTATCTCTTAAAAAGGGTTCCTTAACAAAAACAGAGACTGTTTCCTTAATGACCAACACTACTGGGCCACACCTCTTAATCTTTGAAATCCGGTGCTTTCAGTCCCATTGCCACAGCTGTATAAAATCAAGGACCCACCTTTACCAACATTTGTGAAACAATGGGTTGTTTTGACGCACCCACAGATTTCAAGTCAAAGGCTCTCACTGACTGAAACTATAAATGGTATTTTTGCAAAGTGGAAGAAACACTGCAACTCAGCCATAAAGTGACAGAATGGGGCTGCTCAGTGCTGAGATTCAAATTTATGAGCATTCAGCTCAAAACCTGCGGCTTTCCAAATCTCTGCCAGGATTAATATCAGCACAGATCTGGAGAGTCATAGGATGGGTTTTTATGACGAAACAGTTCCTTGAAGGCATAGAGACAGTCGGCAGCTGGCCCAGTACTTCTGTCCCATTTTGGGCCCATTAGTTACCGTGGGGACCCCTTCTCATTGAGAGGGTTGTTTTAGGCCAATAAGGGGTGAGTCACAGTCTAATTGGGGTTCCTTTTCATGCCTAATAACTTCTAACTTAATTTTCTTCCCATTTCACAACTATACTTACGTTCAACATTGAGGAAGCATGAGGTTTTGAAGTCTTTAGCATCACAAGCATATGTTTTTGAGTCGTCCAAAGTGCAGTCGTGGATGACCAGCGCTCGCTTGCAGCCGTCAACGATCATCTCATATTTCTTTGTCTTGCGGATCTCCTGTCCATCCCTGAACCATCGCACTTCTGCATTTTCCCTGGAAACTTCACATTCGAGTGTGGCCGTGGCCTCCTCTTCCACTGTCTGGTCCTCCAGAGGCTTAGTGAACTCCACTGGTGGTTCTGGATGAACAAAGAAACAGAGAAGACAGCAGTTTGAATTTCAGTGAAGTAGAAACTGAACACTAAAGATCAGTTTATTTTTCGTGGGATTTCATCCTGGCCAATAAAATAAGGCTGCAGTGATAGTCACATATTGTGGTTGATTTATCAGTGCAACGTTTCACCTCTTCTAGTCTTAAAATGCCCACAGAAAAATGTAAGTTAACAATGTAAAGTCTCAGTAAGCTGCAGTAAGAGAGTAGCTGCGGTCCAAGCCAATTGTGTTTTTTGGCGTTAGATGGGTAAGTGCAAAATAATCTTGGGGATTTGATAATACACCTGTGCAGCCTCCACAAGTAAAGTTTATACATTCATAATGACCTTTTTAAATAACCTTTTTTTTCATATCTCACAGTATAAAGTTTTCTTTTTTCTGTGAGATATGTACCTACCCAAATTACAGACCTAAGTAAAACAATCAGCAATACAAATGATAAGGACCTGTGCCAGTGAGCTGTCTGTGATCCTGAGTCATGTTTACAATCTGAAACAGAAAACTTACCATTGTAGTGGAAACTACTTGGACCATGCACTGACAAAGTCCCTCCCTGAGCCTGGTTCTGCCGGAGGTTTCTTCCTGTTAAAAGGGAGTTTTTCCTTCCCACTGTCGCCAAACTGCTTGCTCGTAGGATCATAGGGTCATATGATTGTTGGGTTTTTCTCTCTATATATCATTGTAGGGTCTACCCTACAATATAAAGCACCTTGAGGTGACTGTTGTTGTGATTTTGCGCTATATGAATTAAATTGAATTGAATATCTTAAGTGCATTTAACAGTATCCATCCACATTGACAAACAAACAAATTGAACTGGAAGACCAACCAACACAACCACTGCATGCTCGATTTTATAAAGACACCAAGATATATCAACTTGCAGAGTAAAATGCTGGAGATTTTCTATCAGTCAGCTGTGGCAAGTGCAGTGTTCATTGCTGTTGTCTTCTAGAAGGACACTAAAAAAGCTGGTGACATCAATTCAATTTAATTCAATTCCATTTTGTTTATATAGCGCCAAATCACAACAACAGTCGTCTCAAGCGGCTTAACATTGTGAGGTAAAGAGCCAACCATAATACAGAGAATCCCCAACAATCATATGACCCCTGTGAGCAAGCGCTTTGGCAACAGTGGGAAGGAAAACCTCCCTTTTAGCGACGAGGAACCAGCAGAACCAGGCTCAGGGAGGGGCGGGGCCATCTGCTGCCACCAGTTGGAGGTGAGGGGAGGGAAACAAGATAAAAGACATGCTGTGTAAGTGAGCCAGAGATTAATAATAACTCATAATTAAATCTGGAGTGGCCTATGAACACAAAAGGGATGAGAGGAGAAACAGTCAGTGCATCAATGGAAGGCACCAGCAGCCTAAGTCTATTGCAGCATAACCAGGGTGGATTCAGGGTCACCTGATCCAGTCCTGACTATAAGTTTTAAGCCTAATCTTAAAAGTAGAGAGGGTGTCTGGAATTAAGTTAAAAATCCTGAAATAGTGTTGTTGGGTTACCTTTGACAGTAAGACTGGCCTCAGTCTGGAAGTCTTTGGCTGCGAGTTTGATTTGTCCGGCTTCGTTTTGCTCGACATTGCGTAGAGTCAGGGTGTGGACTTTACCCTCCGCCTTCAACACCACCTGCAACAGAGTCGATAATCACAGGGTTTAATCTGTCCTGTATACTTCCTGTCAGGTTGATAGATTCATTCATATTTAGTATTTTCCTGCCCTGAATGTCACAACATGTCACAGGTTTTAACTTCTCTGAAGATCTTATATCAAGTTTAGAGATTCAGTTTTTGTCTGTATAAATCTTATCTCACTAAACCAACTCACTAATTTCCAATCTAATTTGGATTTTTCTGTTTTTTTCCCAGACTATGAATGAATATATGACATTAAACCTCATTGCTGCAAGGATTAGGTATTGCAGTGTCACTGAACATTGCCCGTGAGGTTCAAACCCTGGTCCTCCTCCTCCTGTTAGCAAAGCAATAATTGCTAATGGTAAGACAGGTTTATATGTGATCAACAGTCTTTGTTCTTTGGAGGTTCCTTTGTTTCTCCACATCTACAGAATGTGAAGCACAGAGATTTTCTCGGTTAAGCCTGGACGGCCAAAATGAATATAGGCACCCCTCCCCCTCCACCCCTCCCCATTTTCCCAATTTAAACTACACGACCTATAACACCCAACAGCTGCTTTTACCACTGTGTCCTGCATGTGACAGAGCTGCCTCACAACACACTCACAAATGAAACGTGCAGCATTTCTTTATCAGACTAACAAAATAAGCACAACTGAAATTTATGTGACATCAAATGAACTTGGTTCGATTTTTCATTCCTAACAATGATATTTGTCAGAACCGTTTAAGATGAAGGTACAATGATATTTTTCTGTGCTGTGTGCATGAAAAGACACATCAGCTGTCAACAAGTAGACAGTACATTCATGTGTGGAGGATAAAGTGGCCTATTAGTGTCATAGTTAAAATGCTGCTTGATCAGAAAAACACTTTTGCTGATAAGCAGAAATGTGACAGAAAAAGTAAAAACAAGACAAACTGATAATAAAGTTTATTTAGCTCTATAAAAAAACTTTATTTGTAACATCTTCAGCTGAAAACCTGCATATTTTTTCTTCAACATAAAAGATAAGATTAGATTAATTGGGTTGTCATGTGAGGCCTGAAGCACTTTTCTATAAGAAGAAAGACAAACTGCTGCTTTTTTTATCAATTTTACTTTAAACTCTTTGTGAGTTTATATCTGCCATAACACTGTAACATTTGCTTTGACCAACTCTAAACCTAGATTTTTTTGGGGGTGTTTCTTCCTTTGGTTTTAATTTAGAAAGTTACATGTTTGCCCTTCATACTGACACTTTTATGAATCTTAACTGAACTCGAGGAAGTGCAGTTCTTCATAATCTGCTACCACATGTACCAACGACACTCTTCTGTTTGTTTGTATTTAAATGCGCTGCTGAACAAATCAGCCACTTTTGGTATTACCCAAGAAAAACATGCGCTGAGATGGAAAAGCTATTCATTGAGCCCAAGGAAACATTCAGCTTTACATTCTTCTGTGCTTCAGCTACTACTGTGGCTGAAACCTCCACCTATGCTAAACATGCAACATGCAGTGCAACCGAGAAGGAGGGAACGATTCATAAGGACCACGCCGTTCTCGGGTTACTTCAAACTTTAAACACTTGGATCTGGATATGACTCGATTTCATTTCAGGGCCTGGACTATTCATTGTTCAACTCTGAATTACAATGTGGAAACAGCAAGTGCATCAGCTCAAGCAAAACACTTATAGCAGTCCATGTGTTTTGTAGCTGTAGCTGTCATAGCTCTGCTGCCACTTGCCCTGCACCTCAGCCTCCTTCAGCTGTTAAAAATAACCCTGCAGAAACGCTTGTGGGGCAGAAAAGCCTTCCTGCCTATGTTATCTCAAAACCAGGAATCCCAAACCCACACCAGCAGAGCCTTATATGAAGCCGGAGCAGTTCATTGGACACAAAAAACGAACATTGTGTACAAATGGAAAGGGAAATTCTGGCTGTGGGACACAATCATGAGGCCTGGACTTCTGTAGTGGTTTGTAACTGAATGTTAATGGGTCTTGTGTTTCAGGAAGCGAATCTCCTAGTGATCCTGTCCGCAGTAAAGAAACATTGCGTGGGCTCAGTCAGATGTGTTGAGACTTACTCTATCGCTTGGCTCCAGCTTTGTACCCCCCAGGAACCACTCGACAGCGATGCCTTCGTATGACAGCTCACACTCAAAGGTGGCAGTCTCCCCAGCAGTCACGGTGACATCCTTCAGAGGCCTCTGGAGGCCAATCACTCGGGCTTTAGATTGGGAAGAAAACATGGTTAGCGCCCCTGACCGAAAAACAGGTCAATGAAAACCAAAAAACGCCCAGAGAGACATGGCTAATCCTCAGTGGCTATTCCTCATGGTGTTTTGAGCTGAAGGCTGCTGGTGCAAGACCTTGGACAACTGAAACAAGCTGCCCTGAGACTTGGCATTAGGTGTCCAAGCTCATTAGCATGAATCCTACTGTCAGATGTAAACGGCAGGCAGAGCCAGTGAGAGTTGGGGTTCTACCCTTCCCCCCTGCCAATCACTGCAACCCTTCTCTAGATAAGGAATGTGGCTTCAAAAATAACTAAGGAGCCTGATAGGCTGAGAGCCCACATCTGCCAAATCCATTGAGGGAAGCCGGTCTGCTCCTGTCAATCACAAGATTGCAATTTCCCAGGAAAAGGAGAATGTGAATGTCCTCACAGGAGTTACCCAACGTCACACTACTGGGGAGTTTGGTAACACGGGACATACAGAGCTCTAGGAAGTCAGTGTGGATTAACAAGCCACATCAATTATTTATAACAGGCTTCTTCACATGCCTGAATTAAGGCCCCTTTACAGCCTGTTGAAATGCACTCTGGCAGCATGACAGCTCATGCAATCAGAAAGCTGTCAGTCTGAAGAGTTTGCAGTCTCACCATCAAAATGACTCATCTATTAAAGTTAATTCACATTTAAATCCCTACACTCTGAACAAGAATGACTGTTTATGATTGTGTAGCTGGACTGCTGAACTTTCTTTTATTTCTGAACATTTACTGATTTGATAAATCTAAAAGTGAGAGAGAAGCAAAATATGAAATAGTTTTTAATTCTAGAAACTTGTAAGCCTGCGCCATTATAGGAGCTTTCAATCAGTCGCTGAGTTATTTAAATATTGCACTGAATTAAATTCTAGTTCAGAGACAAGTTGGAACAAGATCAATCAAAATGAATCATGTGAAGGGAAATATTATTAAAACAACTGCATCACTAACTTTTAATTATTTATTGAATTATTAAAAACAACAAATTATCATCTGATCAAATAGTGCTCCTTGTGTTAATTCTATTACTGAAGAGGATCACGGGATGGGTTGATAACTCAAATCAAGAGGAGGAATTTCAGGAAATTTTAGGCTACGTTCACACTGCAGGCGAACGCGCATCAAATCCGACTTTTCTGACCCTATGCGACCATCTATCTGATCATGGTGTGACAGTGTGAACGGCACAAATCCGATATTTTCAAATCCGATCTGGGTCACTTTCGTATGTGGTGCTGAATCTGATACATATCTGATGTTTCAGAAAGCGACTGCTGTTTGATGGTCAGGTCGCATTAAATCCGCCTTTTACGTCACCGACACAAGACAGACGCCAATTATCAGCGCCGCAGAAGACATCGCGAACACTTCCTGACCATCCAGTGTAGATGTCAGTGAAACTGTTGGGAAGACAACGTGAACATTTTATTTGTCCTGTATAATCTGCAGATTCTGACAGAAATCTGCTGCTATCCTCTAAAACAGCAATAAGGATCATTATTACATTATTATGTAAATAACAAATAACAAAATAACTTAAAGCAAAAATTGGGAAACATAAAGTCTGAAGTCTTTATATTAAGGGCCATCAGTCAAACAATAGTTTGGTCTGGGTCTAAACAGAGCGTGTTGTGTGTGACGTCTTCTTTTGCGCATGCGGGCCGATTTGAGCGTTCACACTAGAGCGCGTTTGCTGTCGCATTTTATTTGTAGTGTGAACGAGCAGACAAAAAAATCGGAATTGAGCATCAAGACCTGCAGTGTGAACGTAGCCTTAGTTTCATACTAGCAAATGTTATCACAGACATTTCAAAAATCGCTGTGATTGACTTCAGACTTGTTTCAGTCACCTTTGACCCTGAGCTGAGCTGAGGATTTGGCATTCGCTGCTGCAAAGTCAACACTTCCAGCCATGTCCATTTTGCAGTTATAGAGGATCAATAAGTGCCGGGTTCCTTCCTCCTTGATCTCCACATTCTGAGAACAAACAATGTGCAAACCAACAAGAGATGAATGTGCCAGTTCAAAACATTTTCATGGAATTTCCAACAAATGTGTTGAAATTATATTTTATAGGTGTAAAATCTTACAGCAGACGGATGAAGTGTCTCGCCCTTCAGTTTCCAGGTGGCATGAAGGTCCTCCTCAGAAATCTCTGTCTCAAACTTTGCCATCTCGGTCTCTGTAACTTCCACGCTGTACAGTGGGCGGACGACCTTGATGTCACGTTCTGTAAAGTTTGTTAAAATATGTTAGCGAGACTTACAAGTGAAGGGAAGCGAACGGAAACGTATTAGACGACATCTGTGAAAAGAGTTTCCCATTGTCAGATACAGTGTAACAGATGAACTAAACATAGGACAAGACGGGAGAGTTAAAATCAGAAGACAAGCTTACAATTTGTGTAAAAACAGAAGTTGAGGAACGCTTGAGAATAATTAACCCCATAAAACATTTCAAAGTATATCCACATCTACACATCTACAGATCCATAATACCATGCACTGTAAGATGTGCAAGGTTGAATTATTCTCAAGTATTATAATGATAACTTTTACAAGCATTTAGAAATAAAGTGGAAGCTGCAGTAGTGCAGGACAAATGGAGATAACAGGAGGCGGGGTTTGGTGAATGCTGGTGGGCGGGGCCTGTCTCTGCAGTCCCGGTGGAGTCTGAGGGGCTGGATCACCACAGGTATTACCTTCGATGTTAAGGTCAGCGGTAGTTTTGTCAGTTCCACAGTCGCAGCTGTAAGCGCCCATGTTGCTCTTTGCTGCCTTCTTGATGACCAGCATATGTTTCTTGCCATCAGATTTGAAGGAAATGTTCTTGGAGGGAAAGATTTCTTCGCCATCTTTGAACCATTTGACCTCAGCAGCGGCCTTACTCAACTCGCAGGACAAAATCACCTCATCTTTCTCAACAGCGGTGTAATTCTGGAGCTTCACTGTGAAGTACAGGTCGCCCTCTGTGGGCAGACACCAGGATTATATCAGCTGAAAACATTCACTGGCTAAAGTCATGGCAAGTGCAGCGTATACATTCACCCAAAAATGTCACACGTTAATTCCATTTTAATACAGTAAGGGGAAGATGCAGTTTTTTCATGGCAACAAGTACACGAGTCCTGCACTCAGTACATTCTTTATGGAAATCTGGATGCATCCCTCTGCGGGACGATACTAACCGAGAACGGTGAGCATGGCCTCTGAAGTCTTGGCCATCGCCTCCACTTTGATCATAGACGTGTCATCAATTGTGACCTCCTTGAAGGCCAGCGTGTGCACTTTTCCTTCCTCGGACATGTGCACCACTTTGCTGGGGTGCAAACGGACGTCATTTTTGTACCAGACGACTGGGATTTTTTCATGAGAGAGTTCAACGCTGAACTCTGCAGTTTCACGTTCCTTTACGGTCACATCTCTTATTGGCTTGATAAATGCAAGGCGAATACCTGACAAGAAATGTGGTGTTTGTCGTTAAAAGGCTTTTGGCATACAAAGTTTAGCGAGCACGCAAAAGAAGAATTCAGCCACGTACCCAAACAAATCTTCTCCTAAAAACACTAAAGAGATCCAACTTTGTTTACCTTTGATAATCAACTTTCCGGATGTCCTCTTATCTTCAGCTTCGAACATGTATTTACCTTCATCTTCATATCTGGCAGATTTTACAAAAAGACTGTGTCTCTTTCCTTCCACGTGGAGTTCAAACTTGTCATCTGTTGACAACTCTTGAGATCCCTTCAGCCAACGGAAGCTTTTGGGCTCCCGGGAAATTTCTAGTTCAAATTTCGCTTCATCCTTTTCATACACATGTACATCAGCCAGAGGTGTAATGAATGACACTGGGACCTCTGTTGATTCAGACAGATAGTTAATAAAAAAATCAAAATATCTGAGTGGGCAGAGACTTTCCACGCTGACTCAAAAAAAGGAAGGTGGAAAGCTCACCCTTCACTTTCAGGTTAGCAGAACATTTGGCATTAGCAGCAGTGAACATGACCTCGCCGGTCTGAGGTACTCTGCAGTTGTACAAGACCAGAGTATGTTTGGCACCGTCCTCCACGATTTCAACATCCTGCAGATGGCCAACAAACGTTTTCAGCAAAATTGTGAGAGTGAAAGAAACGTGATGAGGACACAACTACGGTTTATCTCTACTAGTGTATCGACATCTAGATTTAAGTAAAAGAATGAAACCACAGATAAATGAATATCTGCTGAGATGCAGTGACATACAGTGGATGGACTGAGGAGTTCCCCATTCAGTTTCCACTGGCCATGGACATCGTCTTCACTGAGCTCAACCTCAAATCGAGCTGTCTCTCCGTCAAACACCTCAGCGCCATACATCGGCCGAACCACCTTTATGTGACGAGCTGACGTTTTGAAGAGGGGACAAAGAAATCATAAACATATAAACATATACAAACATGTACACACAATGTACACACAAAAACAAGTCAACATCAGACAGACACACATACAGAAACCAGTGCCTCGTGGTCCCGGTAATAAAATGTTGTGATGATTTGATCCAGTTTGAAACTGTGTGATTACTAAAGTGACAAAGTGCTTCAAAAGACAATAAGTGATGTGTTTTGAAAAGGAAATCTCATAACCAGAAGTCAGCGACATGACAACGACACCACACATAGATTCGAATACAGTTTAGCTTCTTGGAAACTTTAAATCTTTTAGTTTTTAGTCTTCCAGTTTCTGCTGTTAATGGAGAGAGACGGAAAAAAAACCAGTAAACGCTGATTGGAAAGTGAAGTGCTTCAAGTAAAAAATTGCAAAAAAGAGTGAGCGATAGGACGCGATGCACGGGCTGTGCAAGTGAAGACGAGTATCAAGAAGGGAAGGAAGCTGCCTCAAAATGACCGAATATCAAAATCAAGAGATTTCTGGGTCTTTACCTTCAATGTGAAGAGTCGCTGTCGTCTTGTCTGTTCCACAGTCACATAGGTACTGTCCTTTGTCTTTGTCCCCAACTCTCTTGATTATGAGGACTCTGCGTTTGCCTTCAGCTTTAATGTTCACCGTCTTAGAAGCTTTGATCTCGGCCTCATTGTGGTACCACATGACATCGACATCTTTGCTGAGCTCGCAATCTAGAACCACCTCATCTTTCTCCACTGCAGTATAGTCCTGCAGCTTAACTGTGAAGTACGGATCTCCCTCTAGAATGGGAATATTTTTGGGTAATTCCACAATACACCACAAATATACAGTGCACAAAACACGACAGTGAAGACACACGAGAAACACAAATGAAAACCACAAAAAATGATTTCGTATATATCACAGAGACAAGGATACAGTACTTTTGTAGACCCAGACAGACACAACAATGGACAAAGTGTACACAAAGCTGTGGGAAGGACGACACACTTGACAATGAGGACAGAAAGGACAGGTCGTTATTCTTGGATTACCTATAACTGTCAGGTTGGCCATGGAAAGAATTCCTTTGGCCTCAGCCTTAATTTGGCAGATATCATCTAGAGTCACTTCTCTCATTTCTAGTGCGTGCTTCTTTCCATCCACGTGAATGACAACAGTTCTGCTCGGATGAATTTTGTTGTCGTTCTTGTACCAGGTGATGGGGATGTTCTCGTGAGAAAGCTCCAGCTCAAAGCGAGCTGTTTTGCCTTCCTTTACAGTTTGATCCTTTATTGGTGAGATAAATTTCAGCCTGATACCTACAATTACATTAATAAAACAGGGTCATATGAGTTAGCTCATATGATGGTGGGGTAACCAAGACAATGAATGCAGTGAAAACAATCGTGTTCTGGCCTTTTTTCCAGTAAACGTGGACCATTACTTACCCTCCACTGTGAGTCTAGCTTTTGAGGTTTTGCCTAAAACTTCAATCATGTATTCGTCCTCGTCATCAAACTCACAGCAGTTTATAATCAGCATGTGCTTCTTTCCGTCGTCGATGATGTCATATTTTTGGTCTTGGGTGATGATGTCAGCCCCTTTATACCACATGACTTTAAAAACATCTTTTGTGATGGTGCATTCAAACTTAGCTTGTTTCTTTTCTGGCACAGAAACATCCTTCAGCGGGACAACAAAGTCCATTTCGACTTCTGAGATAAAAAGTGACATAGGCACAATATGTCAACAACAGAACACAACAACAGGACTGGAGTCTACAGCCTGAGGTCGCTGTACCTTCTGTATCTCTTTAAATGTCCCTCTAGCTGTATAATTACCCCGAATCAGGAAGCACGTAGTATCAGGGACTATTAAAACACTAAGTTACTTCTTGCTATTGACTAAACTGAAGATCACTCCAAAGTGCTTAAAATGGTCAGTAAGACAACAAAGGTGCTGTTGCCAGCTCACAGTGTTCTTCCCATCTTGAACTACATCAGTCCTCTTTCTCACAAGGTGTTGAAGGACCTCCTATATTGAAGTTATTATTAAGGAACACCATGTTGTTAGTAACAAGAATTCAAAATATTCACATTCAAGTTTTGCCACAGGGTAGAAAAAACATCTTCTGAACATAGTTCCCAGAGAAGGCAAATAAGAGGTGTCTTCTGTCCACTTCTTAAAGTCTGCACTCCAGCAGATGTTTGCCAGGGAAAATCAATGATTTGTTGCAGAACTCCACTGCTGTTGTTAAAACCAAGTCCCTTTCAAATTGAGTCCCGTAACACATTCACTAACATGTGCTAACTAATAAACTGTCCATGTCCACAGATTTAACATAGAACATTTAACCATAAAAGATACAAATAAACTTTAGAGGGAGACAAAATCTGACACATTTATACTTTATATTTTCCAGTACAAGACTTTACAACAACAACAGATACAGCACACCAATTCAACCAGTGAAAATAGCTAAGATCCCACACCAGACTGATATAGTGGCACAAATGATCAAGTTGAGTTGTCGATCCTTTTCAGTAAAGGTGTAAGGTCCACTCTCACAGGACGCCTCGGTTAAGACCTCACACCTTTATTTTTACAGGACACTTTTACAGCACACAGAATTTGCAGTTCTTGGTTACAGGAGTTCCCCTTACCTTTGACATTAAGCATGGCGCTGGTTATGGCGTTCAGAGCCGTGTAGGTCACTTCTCCCGCCTGGTCCAGCTGGCAGTTTTTTAGCTTGAGTCTACGCACTGTACCCTCCATTTGGATGTCGCATGTCTAGTGAAAACATTACAATATACTCGCGAATAAAGAGTGAACATACAAATTAAAGACTACATGTGCAGCAATATAAGACAAGCCCTTTGTGCCTCACCGGGGATCTGGTCAAAACCTCTCCTTTGAGCTTCCATTCCCCAGGAATGTCGTCCTCAGAAATCTCAGTCTCAAACATGGCATCTTCCTTCTCAACCACCTCGACGCTGACCAAAGGCTTTAGGATCTCAGCCTCCCGCTCTGTGAACACATTATTAGAAATTAGTACTCAATATTAAATCTTATGCATCAGCAACAGAAAACTATTGCAATGATTTAAATGATTACAGTTACTATGGATATAAGTAAGTAAATGGATGAACCTCCAAGTGTTAGCTTGGCAGTGTAGATGCGTCCTTCCACCTCCAGCGCATATTCTGCTACGTCATCAGGCTGGCAGTTCTTAATGACGAGCGTCAGCTCCTTTCCTTCCTTCTTGATCTCAATCTTGTCAGATGGCTGGACTTCATTCTGTCCTTTGAGCCACTTCCAGTTGGGAGTTTCCTTGAAAAGCTCGCATTTAAATGTTGCAGCAGCCTTTGGTTTTACATGCTGATCTCTCAGTGGTTTCACTATCCAGTCTTTGACAATTTCTGTTGAATTTTGAGAGTCAATGACAATCATATGTTTCAGAATTTGCACAAATAAAACATTGCATGACAAAATCAGCTCAGTCTTAACGTGGTTAAAATTTTAAGCGATACTCAGTTTGAAAATTCCAAAGATCTCTATTTAATGTCCAAGCTGTGGAAATAAATCACATTTAGCTGCAGGACACTTTGCAGCAATCTTTTTCAATAGGATATAAAGATGCATAATAATGTTATGATATTTATGTTTGTTTAGGCAAACTACAAACAAGCCACAAAATTTGATAAAAATGTGTACTGAGACATGTAGGAGCGTGCAGCACGTCTCATTCTGCTTACCAATCACTTTGACGTTTGTTGTAGTCTTAACGTCTTCCTGTCCAGCCACTTCACATGAGAAAACACCGGCGTCCTCCTCCGTGGAGTTCTGGATGGTCACCGCGTGCTGCATACCAATGATATTGATCTGAATCTTGCCCTCCTTTTTCTTGAGGACCTCACCATTCTTCTTCCATATCACATCCCTCTCTTTGTTCAGCTCGCAGGTCATATACAGAGGCTGACCCTTGATTGCTGATGTCTCCTCTCCCAGTTCTTTGATCCATTTCACAGGTAGCTCTTTAACATGACAAAATAGCAGAGACATCACACATTATTTGAGGGGATTCCAATGGTTACATTTTGTGCATCTCAGGACTGCCAAAACATTATTATACCTTCAACGATAAGCTTGGCGGTGCAAGATATCTCTTTGCCAGCGTTCTTGGCCACGCACGTATATTCCCCAGTGTCAGACAGCTGGACATCAATGATGTTCAATTTGCGATCTTTGCCATCCGAAGTGAACTTGTGCTTGGGGCTCTCACGGAGATTGCTACCATCTTTCATCCAAGAAGTAACAGCAGTGGAAGGTGAGACCTCACATTCAAAGACAGCAGATGAGCCGATAGACTCGGCTTCCTGCAGAACAATGTTCTGAAGCTTTTTGATAAACTTCAGCGGGACAGCTTTGAGCTTGAACCCTGCAAAAGGTTCCTCTGGTGGTGGTGGTCCTTTCCCACCAGGCCTCAGCCCCCGACCCCTGCCCTCTCCAGGAGATGGGGTCTGCTTAGCTGAATAAACAAATTGAAGACCATCAATTCACATTTCATTTGAAAATAGAATGGCATGCTCACGTCATCATATCTGTATCTGCATCAGTAAAGTATTCACAGCGCTTTACTTGTCCCACATTTTGTGATGTTACAGCAAAATGGATCCATTTTTTTTTCACCTCAAGGTTTGACACAGAATAACCCACAAAACTGGCAAACTGACAAAAGCTAGAAACTTTTCTCAAGTTTCTTAAAAACCCCCAACAATTTACATCAAAGTATTTATGCTCAATACTTTGTTGAAGCACCTTTAACAGCAAATACAGGCTCAAGGTTTTTTGAGTATGATGCTACAAGCTTGGTACACCGATTTTTGGGCAGTTTCTCCCATTCTTCAGGTTACTTGGGTGGTTCACAGCCATTTTCAGATCTCTCCAGGTGTGTTGTCCTGTTGGAACATGAACCTTTGCTGCAGAGGTCCGGAGCGCTCTGCAGCAAACTGTCATCAAGGATGTCTCTGTACTGTCTTTCCTGACTAGGCTCCTGCTGCTGAAAAACATCCCCCAGCATGATGCTACCACCACCATGCTTTACTGTAGTGATGGCATTGGCCAGGTGATGAGGGATACCTAGCTTCCTCTAGACATGACACTTGGCATTCAGGCCAAATAGTTTAAAGTCTGGTTCACCAGACCAGAGAATTTTGTTTCTCGTGGTCTGACAGCACTTCAGGTGGCTTTTAGCAAACTCCAGGTGGGCTGTCATGTGCTACCATCTACCATGCAGGCCCAGTTGTTCTTCTGGAAGTGGTAAGAAACATCTGGGAGGTGGTCAGGATGCACCTAAGCTCAAGTCTGAGTGCCATGGCAAAGGCTCTGAATACTTATGTACATGTTTTTGTTTTTCAATCTGAATCAAATGGGAATAATTCAAAGCAACCTTTTTTACTTTGTCACTATTGGGTACTATGTGTCAAATTTTAAGGTAACAAATTAATTTAATTTATTTTGACAAAGGCAAAACAAGAGCACAAAGACATTCTTCTCAAAGAAAACACTGAAAATGTAACAGTGCATTTAGCAGGGCTAAATACCGATTATTTATGCACAACTCATTAAGTTTAGCTTCACGAATTGAATCAATTTCTCTTTCAAAAAGTTTGCTGTGCATACAGATGTCTAAAACGACACATAACGTCTCACGTGCTCACTTACCAAACCTTAACTTTGAGTGCATGAATAGCCTGATGCACACAGATTACGTTGCATGTCCACGTGAGGTTTTGAGACAAATTGCAGGCTGCCAGCAGTGTTTCAATGTCCCAGTGTAAAGCTGGGACATCTGGGCTTTGTCATTAAAGTGTACTGGGTTCAGATTTTTAAGTGAACAATGAATTTAATCCATTTTTGAATAATGCTGTCATGTGACAAACTGTGAACAAATGAAGCGCTGTGAATCCTTTCTGGATAAACGGTAACATTGGTTTTGCTGGAACACCATTGTTTTATCAAGGTAAAACTTACGTTTCAGCCCTCTACCTCTACCTCTTCCTGCTTCCTCTGTTGGTTGTCCCTCTGTTCAGGAAGAATATAAATTATTTTATGCTCACAGGCTAATCATACATACTTATCATGCTAAACATGCCAGGGTAAGGAAATCCAGTGTAGTGAATGGACTGGGGATTATGAAATGGTTCTGATGGTAAGTTTATGAAGTATTGACACTCACATGGGGGTCGACAAAAACACGATGAGGAAGACGATACATTAAAATTAAAATAAATGGAAGAACAAAGACGAATGCAATGAGTGGGGACAATACATAATGGAGAATGGTCAAATAGCAGAAACATAAACGACATAACAAAAATGAAACAAAGCGGTAAACGTGACCGGCAGTCGGACACGGAATGATTACACAAGTCTAAGGAAAAGATGAAGAAATCGCATCACACTTAAAATACGATGGAGGGAAAATGAGGTTATGGAAGCGAAGATGAGTGGATATTATTGATGGCAGGGAGGCAGGGTTTTTTCTTTTTTGGTTGTCACCGAAGATGCCACCATCTCACCTCTCCTGGCCACCCCTGGAACCTTCACAGCACCTTCCTCTGCTTCACCTTCCCAGTCCTCTAGCTCGTAACTCTCCTCTGGAACCAGCTCCCAGCCCCATGCCTCCTCTCCCTCTGGCACAGCCTCATTCTCAGCTTCAAACTCCTCTTCAAATACTTCCTCCTCTGCCTGAGTGGCAACCTTCTTCATCTCCACGGCTCCAGGAGAGACTTCCTTTACCAAAGGAAGCTTTCCTTCATCAGGCTTTTCCGGTTCCTTAACCTTGGCTTCCTCTTGCAAAGGCTTCTTTGGGACTTTTTTTAGAATCACATCCTCAATAGATTCTTTGGGTGAAACAGTTTTAGGAAGCTTTTTGAGTTTGTCAAGACTTGGCCTTCTCTCAGCTGCAACTGTCTCTGCTTCTTTAAGTTTCTCAACTTTCGGGGAGGGAGTCTTTTTGAGCTCTACCTTCTTGAGCTGCTCTACAGGTTTTAGAGATACTTCCTCTTTTTCCTTTGATAACACTTTTTTCTTCACTTGCAGAGGTTTTTTCTCCTCGAGAACCTTTTCAGGTTTCTCAGCGGGGGCTGGAACAGGAAGTATGGTCTTTTCCAACGGAGCTACATCTACCTTCTCCGGTTTCACCGGCTTCTTCTCTGGAGCTTCTGGGATCTCAGGTTTCTTTGGTTTAGCCTGTTGTTTCCGTTCTTCAGGGGTCTCAGCTGGACTTGTGTGACGTTTTGGCAGATCATCAGTTGGCCTCCTTTCTTTCTCCTCTGCGGGTTTCTTCTCAGGCTCTGTAGCCTGTTTGGCCAGCCTGTCAAAGGGCTTCAACTTGACTGTTTCTATCTCTGGTTCCACTGTTGGAATCTTCTTCACCTTTTTTGGCCTTTTGTCCTCTTCAGGCTCCTTCTCTGGAGATTTCTTTTGGTCTCCTGGTTTTGGCACCTTGGCTGGTGGCTCTTTTACTTCAACAGGTTCTTTCTCAGATTGCTTTGGAGGTTCTGTGGTTTCCACCTGTCTGGGAAGCCTTTCCCCCTTCTGAAAAGGTGACGTGTCCTTCTCTGGCCTCTCCTTCTTGTCTTTCTCTGGATCCTCTGCTGGTTTAAGAGGCTTCTCGAAGGGTTTCAGTTTGACTACTTCTGGTTCCACTTCATCCAAAGGCAATTTTTTAACTTTCTTTAGGGCTGTACTGGGTGGGGCACTTTCCTCCTCCTTAGGTGTCTTGGGAGTTTTCTTCAGAGAAATGGTATCTTTGGGTTTCTCATCTTTTGGGCCAGGCTTCTGCCGGGTCCACGCATCTTTAGGAGTCTCTTTTTGTTCCTTTGCTTCTTTAGGTTGAATAACTTTTGGCTTTTTCACCACATCTGCTTTCTCTTTTAGCTTCTTCTCCTCCTCATATCTCGTGGTGACAAACATAATCTCAGCAGCTTCTTCTTTATGTACCATCTCCTCAACATTAACAACTGTGGTCTTGGTGACCAGAGGTAATTCCTCTTGTTCAGGCTCTTTTTGTGGAACTGATGGGATCTTCTTCAATATGATAATCTCTTGTTCTTCTTCCACCTCTCTCATGACCCTGGTTGTCTTTCTCAACGTGGGGATCTCAAACGTCACATCCTCTTCCAATTTGACCTTTTGACCTTTTTTGTGTAGAACTGTTTCTGAGGCATCAAACGTTTCATATTACTTGGTTAAACATCGGCTGTATGTATAATACAGTTTAGTGTCAGTAAACTAAACTCATATCACAATTTGTACAAACAAAGAAAATAGCAACTCGTGAAAAAGAGTATAAATAAATAAATATTAATATACAAGGGATAAAAATGTAATCAGGGATTTTAGGAAGATAACTTTGAATGATTTAAGAACAACAAACAAAAGATGACAGGGACATTTCCAGTTTCTCCAACAAAGGACAGAAAGTTTAATGTTGCATTTAGTAGAGCTAATAGGAAATTTGCAAATTAGTGATCAGCTTAATTAAAAAAAACAGTGTTGGACTGATGACTGAAAAGTTACAGATATAGGAGGTATACATGCATGGTTATATACGTGCATTTGGAGACAGGTTTCAAAAAAGGCTACAAATGCTAACTTTTGAGACCTCATGCGAGCATGCTTCAATCCACAAATACAAAGCAATTTGACCACACCTCCAACTATTTTACAAATGCCTGCACCCAAACCTGAATAAATACTGATCATTTACCTTGTGATTATGTTTTGCTTCACAAATTGGATCATTTTCTCTTTCAAAAGCTCTCTGTGCACACAAACATCTAAAACTAGACATATCCTCTCACTTGCGCACTTACCAAACCTTAAATTTGAGTGCATGAATCGCCTGATACGCAAAGATCATGTTGCATGCCCACGTGAGGTTTTGAGATAAATTTCAGGCTGCCAGCTTCTCACAGATCGTTCAGACGTCCCAGTGCAAAACTGGGACGTCTGGGTTTCCTCTGTATTACTTGAAGTGGGTGTTTCTTTTCTAAATAAACAGAACAACTCATCACTAATTACAGACACAATGCAGTAACCTATAAAAGGTAATATATCACTTAAATAAGCTGCTGCTACATCCTGAAAAGTTAAGAATTAGTCATTAAGCTAACATTAATGTTAACCTACTGTTATTAGAGAATGGTAGGATTAACATGAAAGTGTTATTCCACATTACCTGGATTATATGATTATTTAAAATATACAGAGATTATTTAGCACATACTCACTCCAGAGAATGATCCACAGTGATGTACAACCATGATGTCCCCCCATCTGCAGCTGAGCACTGAATGAGTCTTCCCAGCAGATTGTCCAGCATGTAGCAGCAGCTTATTTAAACTATTAATATTTACAGGCTACGCTGTGTTATCTGTAATCTATGTTTGCTAGCAGAGGGGTGACAAGTTGTTCTGTTTATTTAGAAGAACAATGACCACTCCATTTGAAAAAAAGAACAAAAAGGACTATAGAGGATGTCCCTGTTTTACACCAGCACGTTGACAGCGCTTATGTTTGTGGATCCATGTGAAGCTGGCAGCCCACATAGGCATGCGGCGTGATCTGTGCATATCAGGTGATTCGTGCACTCCTACTTAAGGTTTTGTACGAGTGGGAGCTTTATGAAAGACAAACGTATCCAATTTATGAAGCTGAACTTAATAAACTGCATGCAGATCATTACATTTATCCAGGCTTGTGTATTTGAATTTGTGTTTTTGATGTGTGTTCAAATTGTTTTGTACGTGTGTGGACTGAAGCACACGCTTGTGAGTCCTAAAGAGTTACACACAAATAATTGTACACATTTATACATTTAAGTGTAAGCTTGTGGATCACACCATTTGTAACCCTTTTGAGACATGTTTACTCCATACATGCTAGTAGCTCTATACTGAGTGTACTCCTACCTTTCTTGACTCCTCCTGGTGCTTGGACTGGCCCCTTGGATTCATCTAATATAAAAACATAGTTCAAAAAGTTGTAACTTAATGTGGAGGAGACACAAACACAGATGTGACTCACGTGCAGAGCAAGACTGTGCTATCATTTAGATGAAGAGCAACAGAAAAGAAATAACACCGTAAATAAACACAAAGAATGAAATGAAGTTAGGCTGAGTACAAGGACACAGTAGCTTATGTTGAATTCAATCACCAACAGACACAAACACTGCAACAACAGACAGAGAGGCTTTACTTTGGCTAAGGGTCCTATCCTCCAACATAAGAAAGACTCATAGCAACACCAGTACACATACACAGTGGAGTATAAATAAAATTGCTGTTATCAAACAAGAAGTTTAAAAAAAGAAACTGGAACAGACTAAAGACCTTAAACAAAGAGAACATTTCCATCTCAGTCCTCTACCTGTTCCAGGTGATATCTTTTTTGTTAGTGGTTTTTCCTCCTCTGCAATCATCTTAGTTGGTTCTTCAGCCGCCATAACGGGCTTTGTCACGACCACTTTAAGTATAAAAAAGAAAGAATTGATGTATAATCACCAAAGCACGTAATATTTCTCAAAGCTGGAATCACTGTCTGAATACCTGGCTTTTCTTCTGGTGGAGTAATTGTCTTTTTCAACTTGGCATTATCAGTGACTTCAGGCTTTTTGGCAGCTTCTTGATCTTTAACAGCAGCTTGTGGTTTGCTCACTTAAAGTAAAAAGTATACAGGAATTTCAGCAACAGTGCTCTATCTAATCTACATCATCCTACACAAAGAGAACCAGAAGTTCATGTTGCATTTTTTCTATAAACACCTTGTTTTTGTCTATTTTGTTTCAAGACACAGTCAAAGATTTATATCTGCATAAGAGTGGCATTCTTTTCTGAATGCCTTAATAAACCCTCCACAGAAACACAGAAAGAGCTTTAAAGAAGTGGCTGGGTACCTTTTTGTGGAGCAGCTGGCTTTACCAGTGATTCTTTGATTTCTGGCACCAACTCCTTCTCCTTTACAAGTACTTGAAAATGAAATCACAAGACAATTAGCGCCTCACAAAGACAGATGTGGGAAGCATGAGACCATTTAAAGACTAAAACCACGTGACACTGCATAGAAAGCTGGATGACTGAGTTTCAACTCCATATGACAGCTGGACATTTGACCTCACCGTCCAAAACTATTGATCAAGAAATATTCACTTCAAATACAGAACTAGAAGTAACTGAAACAGCATTCAGTAGAAACCTTTTGTGATTTAACTGTAGTGATAAGAAAGCAAACAGCATGACGAGCAGTTTGTGCCCAGATGAAATGGCTAATATGATGAAGACGAGGAGTTATGAGTTCAAAGTCTTTTAAGAATCAAAACAATGACTGGCTCTCATATCAAGAGTGTTTCTTTTTGCCTCGATACCTCAGGAAATTTCCTGAAGGAAGAGTTTCTTTTCTCTCTTCTATTTCCAGTGTCAAATCCATTTGTCTGTAATGGAGTGAATCATTCGAGCTTCTCCCTTCTTTCTGGTGATGGCTTGAAGTTCATGAGGAGACATGCGTCTAGCAAGCGGGACTTCCTGCTTACATTCTGCTTACATCTTCTTCACGTCTTTTTTAGCTGACATACTTGTTTGCAATGACTTTTTCTTTGAGTGATTCCATTTTCACATATTTTTCAGGCCTGTCATCTGCTACATGTGATTGCTAAGACAACACCGGCTTTGCTTTCAGTGTCTTCTTCACTTTGACTGAATTTCTCCTATTATTACCTTTGATTTATCATTTTCACCAGATTTCTGCTGTTCATCTTCTGTAGATTTGCCTTTCATATAAAACTCACTTTTACAGTATCATCTGGGAAAATATATTTTACTAGAGGCTCTAATAAAAACTCGTGCTCCTCTGCAGTTAATTGTTTTGCAGATCCATTGCAGGGATCATTGAACCCTTTCTTTCCGTTTGTTGCTGCTTTGTATTAATGGTGATAAAATTGTCTTTTCACATTCAGTTTAGACTGGATGTCTTTGCTGTCCTCGGTCTTTCAAAGAATCTGGTTTCTTTGAAGATGTATTGAACTTCATTCTTAGACTTCGTCTTCCATTAAAGGCCTAAACATGAGGTTTCTCTCAGTGTGTTTCTTTGTTGAACTGGTCTTCTTCAAGTTTAATTCCTCTAATTCTGTCCTGTTTTTCATTGAAAACATAGAAAAAATATCTTCTGTTGTTTCAGTTTATTGAGATTTTGCAGATGTTTCACTAATTCCAGCCTGTAACGTTTTCTCTCCTTGGTCATGTGATCTTTTCTGGAGATGGACTTTTTATTAACTGACAATTTTCTTGTATTTTTCACCTTTTCCTTAGTTTTAAGAATAACTTAATTTGTCTTCAAACCATTAGTGACAGAAATGTTACCATGACATTTATTTTATTACCCTGACACTTTGTTGGGTTCTTGTATAGTTCTTAAAATCTCCTCTTGCCGTACAGAAACAATATCCTTGCCTACAGTGTCGTCATTATCTTTGTGGTTTGTTGCTTCCTCTTCTCTTCTTTGTAGAAGATGTTTTCTCGCATTGACATTGAGAAATTTAAATGGCGTGAAGTGTAGTGGTGCAAAGAGATCACAGTAAAAAATACAGACACAAACATTTTTAGTTAAGTAAGACAGACGCTGCTGTAAAAAGGAATATCAGGAGCTGAAAAAAGATGTGAAATGTGCTGCGACTTTACCTCTCTCTATTCTTTCTGTTTTAGCTGCAACTTGTGTTTCAGGCGACAAAGCATCAGGAGCAGCAGTGAGAATCGTGTCTTCTGTTTCTTTAAAAAAGAATCAGTTCTTATTCAAAGGAAGGCACGAGTAGATTTTAGTAGAATAACAGAGGGCAGGAAAAAAGATTTTAAGAGGAATGAAAAAGACCAACTATGAACATGTGACATGAAGAGAGGTTTACAAACTGAGGTTGATGATGGACTCAGTCTGAACACACACCAGAACAAAGACTACAAACATGGAGTCGAATGACACAGGTACAGATTAACAATGCAATAAGAACGGTACGTTTGGTACCTCTGGAAGACTTTTTTGAAGGAATCCTTTTCTCGTCTGGCTTTAATGGCACTGAAGGAACTGTCTGAAGAGGATCCTCGGATAAAGATTCTTTTGTTTCCTTTGTCGTCTTGTATTTGAGTTCAGTTTTTGCAGAAGCAGATTCAAATTCCAACCCCTGTTTGATCATTTTTGTCACGTCAGTATCTGTTACTGAGGGTTTTACTGCAACAATCTCTGTTTCTGCATAAAACATTTCCTCAGATTTCATCTTTTTCTCCGTTTTCTTTTCAAACACTTTGTGTGCACTTTGCTCACGTTCAGGGGTGACAAGTGCTTCCTGTTTTCTCTTTTCTTCCATTTTCACTGCAGTGGGAACGATTGTTGCTTCTTTACCTTTAACTGTGTCTTCCCTCAGCGCTCTTGTCATCTCTGAAACTTCATTGCTGTGTTTTTCATGTGGAGTCACTGATACGTCACGATCAACTGCTTCCTTAAAGGTGACTTCAGCTAAAGCCTTTGTTTCAGCTTCCAGGTTTTCAGTCAGTTTTCTTGCTTCTGTGGTGATCACAACCGAGGAAGGTTTGGTTTCATCTGCCTTTGTCACCACCGTGACATCTTTCAGTGTTTCCTTCTCTTTGAATGAAGTAGGCTCCTCGGATTTTTCTTTCGCGCGTCTCTCTTTGCTTTCTGTTTCAGTGCTCTTCGCTCTCTTTTTAGGTTCAAAGCTGGCTTCGTGTATGGCGATAGCTTTTTTGTCTTGTTGGTGGCTAACTGATGCACTGTCTTTCCTTTCATCTGTAATTTCTTTGCTTGGTGACTCAACTGCCTTGACAAAATACTCTGTTTTTTCTTTTGAAGGTTTATCTTGTAGTATTGTGAGCTTCGATTCAGAGTCCTGGGCTAAAACTACAGCTTGGGGTTTTTTCGGGCTGATTCTTTGTTTAGCCACGCTGCTTTCCTTCCTCTTTGAAGTATCAGTAGCAGATAGCTCACCTCTCACTTCAGACCTGTTATCTTGTTGGCTCTGTGTTTCTGTTGTACTTAAGACATCTGTTTCTACCAATACCACCACTGCCCTGTCCAGTGGAGCCACATCTTCATACCAGACTTCAGCATGTTCTTCTACTACTTGTTCACGCTCCCAGACAGCTTCTGTAAAAGGTACTTGTTCTGTCACATAATACATTTCCTGTATCTCCTGAGCTCCTTTCCTTTCCCATTGTTCTTCTTCAGTCTTCTCAAAACTTGCAGCTGTGAGATGATTTAAGAGGTGTAGAAGAAGAGGCGTCATGTGGCGGCGCCAAGATTTGACAGCAAAACACAAAGACAATCATCAGTGTTAGGAGACAACACAGAAATGAAGAACCACATGCTTTAGGTGACAATCCACTTGTTTCAAGCATTAAAGAATAAGATGTGTTTAAGATCCATGTAGTACCTTTTTTAGTAGCATAAATTTTTATATCCTGTTCAATCTCTGTGTGCAGAATCCTCTCAATCTTCTTAGCTTCGGTTTCTTTTAAGCAATGAATCAAAATTGATTCCAAGATGGTGTGTGGTGAAGAAAACAATTTGGAAAGAGAAAAATGTAGACAGTCAACAAACACATGTCAAATAACACAAACAAGCCAAGAGATGGAAGATGTTGACAAAACCTTGTGGCAGCAGTTCAGTCTGAACTCAATGCACACATTTAGTCAGCTGGAATTTCTTACCACCAATATTTGATGACACATCGATAGATGTCACATTTACTGATTCTCCTCACCACTGAGGCCAAATGAATTCAGCTCTGATAGCATTTTGTTATCTTGTTGCATTAAAGACGGAAATGTAACAAAGAAAAAATAATTTCTTTGCACTGAAAACTTTAAGTGATAATTAAGAACAATAAAGAGATTTCTTTTTACGTGATCAAAAGTTTTTGAATATTAAACACTCAAATAAAAGAGCATCATTTGATAACATTTAAGTGATTGTTGAGATTCTGGCTTCAGTTCAAATCTTGGCAGTCCTCATGCTCAAACATGCATGATGAAGATACAAAGAAAGACAAAAACAGCTGAAGTCTGCTGTACCTTTAGGAAGAATTTCTTCTACCTCTTGTTTAGGCTTGGCCTTAGATACAATATCAGGTATTGCATCAGGGGCCTTTACGTGAACTGTTTTCTCTACAGAGATCTTCTCTGTTTGCTTCTTTGAAATGAGCTCAACTTTGATTTCCTCAGTGCTTACAGATGTCTGCTTCTCAGTAATCAAAGCTTCTTCAACCACCTTCTGAGGAACCTTTACAGGCTTCCTCTTAGGAAGAGCCTCCTCTGGGACTTTTTCCTCACGTGGTTTTTCTGGTACTTTCTCAGGTAATTTTTCTGGCTCCAGCTTTGGAATTTCCTTCATGGCTTTCTCGGGTTTCAGCACTTTCTCCAAGCGTCTCTCGGGTACTGATTCAGATATTTTCTCAGGAAGCTTCACAGGTTCAGGCTCCAACACAGCAACCTCATCAAACACCTTCTGATAGCTTTTTTCAGGTACAGGTTTAGGTTCGAGCTTCAAAGCTTTAAGAGGGTGTGACACAAGAACATGCAAAAGACATGACAATAAAGAACACAAATGTGCTTTCACACAAGAAACAAATCCTTTATAAGTTCATGAAGTCATTTAGACACAAAAGGGTCACCCTGTGGAGAATAATATATGACTATGTGTTAAAAAGGAAATCTCATAGAGTAAAGACATTGAAAGGGACCTCTAAATGTACATTTTGGATATAAAATGAATAATTTGAGCTGGGTATGAGTATATATCATCATAGCATTTCTTTACTTAAAGAGACTCAAAAGACAGTGAATGAAGTCTGCCCCTGTATTAAAGAAACTTCATATGTGAAATAGAAATGTACCTTTCTCTTTCCTTGTTGGTTCTTCCTTTGGTGGAACGACAGCAGGCTCTGCTTTCTTGGCTGCTTTTGGAAGCTCAGTTATTTTTTCCTCCACAGGAACTTTAAAGAGTATTATTGGCATATATTAAAAGTCTTTTAGCAAATTCAAGTTGAAGAGTTTCATTAGAGAACAATGAAACACTCTATCGAGTGCAAGACAAGAACAATCACAACATGCAGCAACAAAATGAGAGAGGTTAGCCATTATAAAATAATATGCCACAGAACCTGAAGAGTTTAGGGTTAGTATGAGAGTTTTGGTTTTAGTTAGAAGTTTCCGGATGACTGAATTAGCTTCAGGTACCTTTAACTGCCACAGGTTTCTTCTGTGGCGCTTGTTCCTCTGTCTCAAACTTTTCTGGTTGTGCAAGTGAAGGTTGGGGTGGTTGGATTGGAGCTGAAACCTCCTTCTTTGCTGGTTCTTCTGATGCTTCAAAATAAAATTCCGTTTACTATCATTATTATAATAATAATAATAATTATTATTATTATAGTTAGGTAAATATGCAGTCGGCAGATATCAACATCAAAATGTACTCACAGATAAATCCCTGAAAAGAATCTGTGGTACTCAAAGGTTAATACGAGATTTGTTCGCACTACCATCAAAAACACTAATGTGAAGACACCTCAGATGAGTTAAGGTTGGACAGTGGAGTTAAGAAGATTAAAGAAAAAACACCACATTAAGAAAAACTCCACAGCCATTTACCTTTTTTTGCAGGTTCCTTTGGTGCAGGAGTTGGTTCTGGTTTGGTCACTGGGGGTTCCGGTTTTGGCACCACAGGCTTTGGTGCTGTTATTTCTGCTGATTTTTTCACCACAGGTTCAGGCTTGGGAACCACTGCAGGTTCTTTTGGTTCTGGTTTTGTTAGAGAAGGCTCGGGTTTATGAGCTTCTGGTTTAGGTTTGTCTGGTTCTAGCCTGGTTTCAGCTGGCTTGCGCCTGGTCTTTGATGGATCTGGTTTTGCAGCTTCTTCAGGGACTAGCAACATTTAGATTTGTTTAGATAAACAAAGACAAAGACTTCGCTTCCACTCTTGAAGCTAAATGAACAGTTTGAAGATCTTAATACTAAAGACAGAAGCATACACAGTAGACTACAAACTCAACACAAACATCCAAACAAAACAGGAAATACCTTTGGATGGTGGCGTCACCATTTTCTTTACTGGTACTGGTTTAGCTTCAGGCTCCTGCTCGGGGATTTGTTCAGGTTTAACCTTGGGTTCTGCTTTGGGTGTAGGCACTGGCTTTGCTTCTGGTTCCGCTTTGGGTGTAGGCACTGGCTTTGCTTCTGGTTCTGCTTTGGGTTTGGGCTTGGGCTCAGCTTCAGGCTTAGCTTCAGGGGCCACTACTTTGGAGTCTGCTGGCACCTGAGGCTTGGGTTCATCTTTAAATGGGTAAAAACATTCTTTGTTAGGATTACGCAGCAGGAGAATCTATAATTTTGCAAGAAGTGCTTCAGAGAATGAGAAAATCACCAGAATCGTATATAGAAACAGCATGACATATAAAACAGATAAAGGTTTCAATGAAGCCAGACTGACTCAGCGTGGTGGGAAACTGTATAGTGTGGCACACAGTTGATAAGACATCAAAGAAACATTAAGCAACATGAAGTACCTTTCTTTGGCACTCCAGGCTTCTCAGTAGGTGGAGGTGGGGAAGCAGTCGGCCTTTTAACTTCCTCTGTTTCTTTTAAGGAAATATTCAAACATATAATAATCAAACGAGACAACAGATTGCCCTTAGCAAAGATGTTCTAAAGACATTTGTAGGGATCCCTACCTCTGGGAACAGGAACATCCTTTTCTGGGACTGAAACCACAGCAATCTTTTCCTCCACTTGCTTTCTGGCTTCAGGCTCTTCAAATGTGCAGTTAAATTAAGTGAAGGTCAAGCAACATTAAAGAGGTTTAGGAAGTAAAAGATCAAACAAACACAAAGTATAGTTGAGATAACAGTAAAAACAAAAGAAGCTAGAAATGTAATTAATAAATTTACGTGTCAACATCAACAGTTTGTCAGTACCTCTCTGTGGTGATGCTGGTGTTGGTTTCTCTTCAGGCCTTTCCTCAACTTTGGGAAATTAAAAAAAAACACAATTAGGTGAAGAAGAGAAGTGCAGCAGAATACACGGCGCCATTTTAAAAACTGAAAACGCCACTACAGTAGATAATGTAATAAAAGAACAAAAAGACACAGTTGTAGGATGAGGGAAAGCAGAATATGCTCAGCTCTGCTGTACCTTTTGTTGGGATTTCCTCTCTCATTTGAACTTGTTTGGTCTCCATTGTCTCCTCAATGGCAACTCTTACAACTGCTGGAAAAACACATGCACAAAGGAACACATCCAAGATCGAAGGTAAGTGTCATAAAACATAAACATTCTTAAGTCTTCATAAGTCAAACATGGAATCCAACACTTTTAATTATTTTTTTTTCTTTTAAGCTCAGAATTTCTAGATAAGCTTTTTAAGCATTTGGACATAAGTCAGTACAATCTAAAGCATTTGGTCATTAGTGTGTGGTGTGTTTTAGACGGGACAAGAGAGGTCAAAAGATCAGTGCAAACCTAAACTGTGCAAAGCACTCTGATAGGAGCCAGAATGATAATGCAGAACAATGTATTTGTGATAAGAAACTAAAAGATTCAGAAGCTCGACAGTAAGCAAAACCAGATCATCAGATATTAGGCTGTTACTGAACCAAAAGTGGTTATTAAAAAAACAAGCACACAAAGGCTGGTAGTGAAATGAGGGATAAAAAAGAGAGACGTATGCAAGCACAAATATATAAGATAAGAAAAAACATACATTTAAAAAAAGACAAATGTCAAGATAGACATGAGTAATGTGGCTCAAACGCACACAGGTATTGCTGTGCATGCTCTCGACATTGTGCTGACAAGAGCATGATGAGCACATCATACAAAACTGCTGGCCAGTCAAAGGCCTCAAGCCCGGGCCAATCAATACCCTAACACCTGTACAGTCTGATGTTAAAGAAAAAAAGAGATAAAGCCGCACATCTTTGAGATGCAGGACAAAAATCTACATTTTATTTGTCCTCGTTTAAAAACAGAAGTTGAACTTCTTAAAATCTTCAAACTGGAACGACTTTTTTAAAAAGCTCTATTCTTAGTGATCCATTACACACCAAACACCATTTACAGGCATAGAAAAAGCTAATACAAATGTGTGTGTGGAGAGGGTCCATATATACTTGTTGTTGTTCAGCTGGTGGAGATAGAACTCTTACCTAATATTGTACTTTTCTTACTAAGCCTAGCCAAAATCCAAAAAGTGTAAAAGCAAGAGTGCAAAATGTATTTTAGTGTGCTTAAACCTAATGGAACAGAACTGAACACAACGTATTTTATGTAATAAATCTCATCCCTAAAACCAGACTCACACACTTTTAATGTTAAATGTTGGTCAGAGGGCCCGGACACTGGCCCGGTGGCGCCAGTGTCCGGCAGCCTCGCCTCTGTCAGTGCGCCCCAGGGTGGCTGTGGCTACAATGTAGCTGCCATCACCAGTGTGTGAATGGGTGGATGACTGGATATGTAAAGCGCTTTGGGGTCCTTAGGGACTAGTAAAGCGCTATATAAATACAGGCCATTTACCATTAAATGGCAAAACATAAGTAAAAGTTAGTGAGTGTGGCATCAAGATGGAAAACTGGATTAAAGTTACAAAGTGACAACAAAACACATTCAGAACATTAGGCACAAAGAAAGAAAGAAGAACAGATACAAATTAACAGGAAAAAAGACAAAACGCAGGAGCATAAAAACAAATAGTAAATACCTTCAATCTCTTCTTCATAATGATAGAATTCATAAGATTCTTTAAAAGACAAAAAACATTTTTATTCCATTTCATTGTTAAATTCAGGTAAACATTGTCTTAATTCTATGTGGGCCACAAAACTACTATGAAATTTCTATAACAGAAACTGCTCTGTAAATTCCCTGATGTAATAAATGGAACAAAGTGAGCTGCTTATGATGCCTTACCTTGAATTGCAACTGACGTAGGCACTTCAGGCCTCTGAACAGAGGAATCTGGCATATCTACAGAGTATGGTACCAAAAGTTCTGTTTTGGTTAAGTGGTTAACTATTGGTTAACTATTAAAAACAAAACAAAACCACTGTGTGAGTAGAAGTGTAGGACATTTTGGAAAATCCTCTTGCTTTTGCCAGTTACAAGATAAAAAGTATAGATAGGCACATTTCAACCATAACATCAATTAAGTACAACCAGCTAGCGTAGTCCTGTAGTAACACAGGCTAGTGGGTACCATACCTAACCACCTAACTTGAAACTAGTAACTCCATATCCGGCCCTTTAGGCCTGGAGCTTAAGTTCAACATTTTAACAGCTTCCCAAAAATAAGCTAATTGGTTTCACTTTTATAAAATCATAGATAATAGTGTTATAGGTAATGGAAAAATGCATCTGGTCCTAGAAGGTCTTAAATTTGGTCAAATACAACCTCAGATGAACAACAATATACATTGTGTCATTACATATTTAACAAACACTGAGCAAAAAGGCAGACACAGTATGAAATACCCCTACTTCCTTTATAGGAATAAAGCATGTAAGTAACAGAAAGTTGCTGCTGCTCACATTCAATAGATTAAATGATGATCGACACAAGTGTGTCTACAACTGTAAAAGCAGAAGTGTTAGCAGTTTGCTAATCTGACGCATTGAGGTGGAATTGGAAAGCAAGTGGAAAATCCCATGAGTGGACATCAAATTCCCCTCAAGGACAAATGACAAATGGCAATGACATCCACCCACTGATCCATCCATGCCCAGACAAGCCCAGAGCCTCCTTAGCCACCACCTCCAACTCTTCGGGTGGGTGACTGAGGCGTCTTAAAGACAGGCAATTTGTCCTTGGTCTTCCCCAAGGTCTCCTTCCTGTGGTAAATGGCCAGGAGACCTAATATAGCAGGCAGGAGGTATCCTACTCACATGCCTGAGCCACCTCGCCTGGTTCCTGTGTGCAGAAGTTGCCACAGCTTCTCTGAGCAGAGCTGCTCTTTTGAGTCCCTCACCCTGTCTCTAAAGAAGGGCCGAGCTACCCTTTGAAGAAAGCTCATTACCATCATTCGTTATTTAAGTCACTACTCAGAACTGCAATAGGTGAGGGCAGTAACATAAATTACTAGTCAACACCTTCAGCTCTCAGTTCACCACAACAAATTGGTAATGACTCCTAATAACTGCTGCCACGCCACTCGTTTCTCGGTTACTGTAGGAACACGACCCTGAGACAGACCCTTTCTACTTGGGACAGGAACTCACAGTTTTCCAGATAAGAAAAACCTGTAGGTTGTAATTCTCATTCCCACATCTTCAGACTCTCCTGTAAAACAGCTCAGTGCAGGCTGGAAACGACCATGTGATGAAGCCAAGAGAATCTCATCATGCAGAGAAACATAGATGAGTCCCTGAGGCCACTGAAGTCAAAATTTGCTTCTTAGCTATGTCTACAAATTTTGTCCACAAACATTATGTACAAAATCACTGAAAAACCACTAACAGAGTCCAACAGCCAGTGGGGACAGGTCTGACTCATTACTGACAATACAGACCTTATGTCATGGTCCCCGTGTCTCGCCGGCTGACTCCGTGTCAGGGGACATGTTTGTTTTTGTTTTGCTCTCTCTCCCTCTTCCCTCCGCCGGGGTGGTGCTCACTGCAGGCCCTGCACCTGCACTTGTCATCACACCTGCTGCCACGCACCTGCACTTGTCATCACACCTGCTGCCACGCACCTGCACTTGTCATCACACCTGCTGCCGATTCCAGTGGATTAAAGCAGTACTTAAGATGGCGGACCTTTGCTATTCTTGGTTCATTGGGCTATCGGCATCATCCCTGAACCCGTTTGTGACTGTGTTTGGACGAGTGAGATAGAGGAGCGGCGAAAGAGAGGTGTTGGACTTTCTGGAGAGAGAGAGGAGCGTTTTTGACTCATCCTCTGTGTCCCTGTGGACCCTGGAGCCCCGGACTCCTTTCCCCTGGCACTCTGTATGTATATATTCACCTGGTGTTCCCTTCACTGTAAATAAACGCACTGTTTTCTTGCCAAAGAAATCCCTGGTCTGCGCCTGAGTCCGTTTAAGGAACCTTGCTCAGGGAACCATCACTCTAGTCTTCTAATCTAGAGGCATCACCCCACAGTGCCATGCAAAGTTGCAGAAGCGTGTCAATCAGTGTAGTCCCACAACATCCAAAGCCTTAAGGAACAAGGCAAATCTCCACCCTGGGGGTCTTACCACTTACAAGAAGCTGTCTTATCCCAGTAAACTCACCTCTAGTGATTGCAAATCATCCACCTCATCCCCAGACTCTGCTTCCTCTATGAGGAGTATTTGTGACGCCACAGGCTAACCAAGTCCACTAGGAGTCCCTCTAACAGCTCTCTTTAGCTCCAGTGTCCACCATCTGCTATGCTTGCCCCAATGGCTCAATGCCCTCAGTCTCTCTCGGAATGTATTCAAAGTTATGCCAGAAGTGGAAATTGACCAGGGCTTCGGCTAGATGCTCCCAATGCACCTTCCCCATATATCTGGGCGTGCATGGCCAGCATCCTTTGCTCTCACCTCATCCAACTCACTACCAGGTGGTGATCAGTTGACAGCTAAACTCATGACACAGATATGAAATTAATCACCAACCTGCAACCTAGCGTGTCCTGGTGTCACCTCCACCTAGGAACACCCTTATACTTGAACATGTGTTCGTTATGGACACACTGTGATTATCATAGAAGTCCAATAACAGAACACCACTTTAGATTGGGCAGCCTTTTCCTCCTAGTCAAACCACACCCGGTCTACCAAATCAAAGCCAAACACATCATATCAGAAGCCGTGATCATTGTTTGGCGCTAACAGGACTTGGGCACCTGGCAGCCATGTGAGTTTAACATAGACTCCATGATTAATGGTGGCTCAAATGAACACAGGCATTGCACACAGATATTGTCAAATGTAAAGCCATTTGGCTAAAATTGGGTCATGCAACAGGAGATTCACCCAGAACAATGTGAGAAAATAGTTCAAAAAAGTGGTTCTACACGCTAGTGAATCACAGTGTGGGCTTATTTTTTCACACATTGGTCCTAAATTTTGCCTTAAATCTTTTAAATACATTATGACATGATGTAATATGTCATGTGATGCTATTCCTCTGAGGTTGCATTTGCCTAGTTTTAGAACCTGGTAAGAGTCAGATCATTTTTGATTGTGTCTGAATTCGTAAAAACCTGCAGTGGTGAACTAGAGTGGTGGACTGTGTCCATATCTGACTGTGATAAAGAGGGCAGAAAGAGGTTTTCCAAAGATGTTCCTGAATGATTAAAGTCATCGAGGGTCTTGAAAATAAAATACCTACCAATGGGGACCATTGCTAATTCAATTTCTGTAAAAAAAAAAAGAAAAAGAAAATATAGAATAAACAGAGTGTTAAACACTTCGATAAAAGGTGAGCAGAAGCATAAAAAGTGTTGCCTGACTGAACTGTACCTTTGCCAGACAAATAAAGCTCAGCTGTGCTCTTAGCCTCTCCCCTGGGTTCCAACCTCACAATTACTGAGTACACGCCTATAAGGAATTAGTAATGAAGATCTTTTACACTCAGGTCTCAACAAACAACGAGGAAAAAAATCTACAGGACTTTGTGACGAGCCTTTGTAGCTTGATGGCACACTACACACCTTCGTCTTCAACGGTCACGTTTTGAATGACCATGAAATGTCTTCGGCCCTCGCTTCTGAAGTTGTACTTAGGGCTCTCTTTCAGTTCCCAGGTGTCTTTGTACCATGAAACAATGGCATTGTCAAAGGACACTTCACACTCAAAGGTGGCTGACTGTCGCTCATTGACTTCGATGTTGTGGATGCGTTTGGTGAAATGAATTTGTTCAGCTAAAAAAAAGATAAAGACGGGAATGGGTAAATGGCATCACAATTGGGAGTGTATGACAATAGCTAAATGGTCATTTTTCATCAAAATATCATCTAGATGGTTAAAAATGATGATCATCGTTTATGGGACAGTTATCAAAATGCATGTAAAAATACAACAAGTGGGACAATGGGGCATGCTTTTGGAACACGATCATGAAGAAAGTTACGAAAGAGAAGGACAAAATCAAAGAGGAAAAAAGAGGGCAATCTTCAAATTGCCAACATTATTTTAAGAGTTTGATAATGGAAGTCAAAGAGGTTAGTAACTGGGAACTACGTAAAACATGTCTATAAGTTTGCAGGATGGGTTCCAGGTACAAACCTTCCACCCAGAGGTCTGCTGAAGACTCCAGCTGTTGGTACTTGCAGGTGTATCTTCCTTGGTCTTCAGGCTTCAGGTCTCTGATCAGTAGCTTCTGAACCTTGTGTTTCACCTCAGATGTGTACCTGTCCTTCATTTCTAACTGCTTTCCATTTTTAAACCACTGAGCCTCTACATTAGGGATGGACATCTGACAAGACATAGTACATGACTGGCCTTCCTTACCCATTGTGTCCTGTAGATGTTTCTCAACCTCCACCTCTAAAGGACAAAACACATAAAAACAAAAATGAAGTCAAAAGAAAATAGTTTATTTAAGATAATCGAGTTTTTACTGTAAGGAGGCTTTGTTCTCAATCAGCCAAGAAGACAGAACATTTACAACCACTTAAAAGCTAAAGCCTCTAAGCTAAACTAGACAACTGCCGAGGTGAAATGCTAATTACCCTTTATCAAACAACAGATACTTTTTAACAGATGCAGTAAAGCTGTCAGTACTGACCCATGACACTGAGCTTGGCACTGGATATGTGGGGCCCGCACACCACCCTGTAGTTGCCCTGGTCAGATGACTGGCAGTTCTTGATCCTGAGCAGATGGCGGTCGCCGCTGATGGTGATATTGTACTTGTCGCTAGTATCAAGTTTCTGTGTGCCTTTGTACCAGGACAGCGTGATCTCTAGGTAGTTGATCTTGATCTCACACTCGAACACTGCTTCTTCATTAATGAAGACAGATTGATTGGAAATGTCCTTCACCACAGTGACAGGCTGCAATAATGACAAAGAGCATTATGAAGTACATGCCAGACAAACAGTTTTTCATCCTTGTGATTATTTCTATTAAGTGTACACTGCAGTAAAGGAAAGATTCTCTGATGGCTCAACAGCTTTTTCTAATAATGTTTATGTGCACAACATATGTTAAGGACCAAAGAAAATAAACTGGGTCTATGGCTACAACGTAATTGATCACTTGCAATGTTGACCCTGTACCAACATTAGTTTTGTTAATTCAGCAAAAAAGACCATTGCAACGATTTCAGAATAAAGTTGGACTGATATAAATGCTAATGCATCCTATAACTGTTGACTGACAAAAACACATCAACGGCACATCAACCACTGGTCTTATCATTAATAACAAAGCCAATTATCCTTTAAATATGCTTTGAGGATTTTTAGCCTTCAGCTGTAAAAGGCTTATAAGGTATTGTCGCCCCACCCGCACACCCTGCCGGGCATGTGGGTGTGTCACGTGGATACCCAAGTTTGTCAATGCAAAACCTGAGAACAAAACAAGGCGTAGGATTTACAAATTAATACCACAGGTGTATCTACTATCGCTGATGAGTTCAAAACTCAGTGACCTTGACCTCAAGGTCTGAGGTCATAGGTGAAGTTTTCTGAAAATCTTGTGCTTGTGATAATTCTAGAAGGAAGTCCATTGATTTTCTTCCGCTTATCTAGGACTGGGTTGCTGGGGCTTCAGCCTAAGCAGAAAAGCCCAGACCTCCCTCACCCTAGCCAGCCAAGATATATAATGTCCTTAGCTTGTCCTGGGTCTGTCCCGGGGCTTCTTCCTGGTGGGACTTGTCTAGAACACTTCACCCGGATGGCTGAACTCCTTCCGTCGCTTGTATCCATGATTTCAGCCACTACCCAGAGGTCATGACCGTTGGTAAGGGTAAGGGTGTACATTGGCCGGTAAATTAAGAGTTTTGCTTTTACGCTTAGCTCTCTCTTTACCACAACGGACTGGTACAGCGACGAGATTCTGAGACCATCAAAGTGGAAACCTTCCACCACTTGGTTACTCCTAGAAATCCTTGGTGGCAGGTCCTCTAGGGCAGCGGTCCCCAACCCCCGGGCCTCGGACCGGTACCGGTCCGTGAGTCGTTTGGTACCGGGCCGCGAGAGTTGAGGCTCAGGTATGAAATGTATGGTTTTCAGAGTTTTTATCGGTTTTCAGCGTTATTTTGTTATCGTTTTTATCGTTAACTCGGTTTTCCTGGGTCTTTTCACGTGTGTTATGAATAAATCTTCTCTTTTTCGGTACCGGTACTAGTTTTATTTTGTTCTATTTATCCGCAACACCTTAAAGTCCGGTCCATGAAAATATTGTCAGGCATAAACCGGTCAGAGGCGCAAAAAAGGTTGGAGACCTCTGCTCTAGGGTGTGTGAGGTTCACCATGAGTTCTTGAAGGCTCTGGAAGTTGTAGGGCTGTCTTGGTTGACCTGAACGTCAGAGGTCAGGTTTTCTGAAAATTGTGTGGCTGTAATAACTTGAGATGGAAGTCACCTTTGAAATTGGTGAATATGCTAAAAATATCAGTCCTTGGGCAAGACACTTCACCCGTTGCCTACTGGTGGTGGTCAGAGGGCCCGGTGGCGCCAGTGTCCGGCAGCCTCGCCTCTGTCAGTGCGCCCCAGGGTGGCTGTGGCTACATTGTAGCTTGCCATCACCAGTGTGTGAATGTGTGTGTGAATGGGTGGATGATTGTGTATAGTGTAAAGCGCTTTGGGGTACTTAGGACCAAGTAAAGCGCTATACAAATACAGACCATTTATCAAATCTCAGTGACCTTGACCTCAAGGTCAAAGGTCAGAAGTCAAGTTTTCTGAAAAACTTGTAAATGTGATCATTTGAGAACAAGGCAACGTAGGATTTTGAAATCGATACCATAGGTGTATCTACTAAAAGGCTCAGGGGAGTAAAAAGAAGTTAGCTGACTAACAAAGAAATCAGTGAGAGATTTCTAATTGCTGCTGGAAAACACTTTAGAGAGCTGTAGACACCCAGTTCACGATCACGATTAAATAAGCAACTCTTTCCGACCGTTGCAAGTAAAAGCTTTACTCAATAAAGTTAAATATTAATTGTACTGTGATTCAACTAAAACAAAATGTAAAACTTTGGATTCTACTGTGGGCCTAAGAGTATTACGGTGGCCCAAGGAGGGCAAACGGATTTAAGAAAACACCAGCAAATAGGAAAACGCTGCAAAAGCACACAATACACAATGGAAACAGAAAAAAGACAACGGGAATGAAAGAAACATGACAAAAACTACAAAAACAAAATCAGATAGGAAAATAGAAGTGTTTCAGGGGACACAATAACTTGACGGAAACATTTCCGTTTTCTTTCTGATTGTTTTCTGTATTTTCTTTATTGTCTTTTTGTCTGTTTGTGTTTTGTGTGTGCTTTTGCAGATGCTTTCAGTCCGTTTGGCCTCTCAGGGCCACCGTAAGATTCAGCTTCAGAAAGATTTTGTAAATTGATGTTATTGGTGAATAAATCTCCTTTATTTTTATTTTTATACTGATGACCTGCACAAACAAAAGTTATATTTACCTTACTGCATCTTCCTCTCTGAAATCCATTTCTAAATTCTTTACAAACATTATGAAACGATGAATTTCAAGTTGCATTAACAGTAAAGCTTTGGTTTTCAAAACGGACTTTGCACATGTCCTGACCTCAGTCCGTTCCATCCTCTTCTGCAGGTCAGCCACCAGCCTGGCCATGTCCTCATCAGACTCTCTGTCTCCACGGTCTACCTCCTGTCAGCAACACAAACAAGTGCATTAGACATCCACAGCTTCAAAATCATCGGACCAAGTGATTGTGGAGACCCTTACTTGTCTTCCACTTTCTTCAGCTCTCTCTTTTTTGAGCTGCTCAATTGCATGCAGTAGGCCTCGGTAGTCAGTGATACCGTACATCCGGGCGTATTTCTCATACTCTTTCGGGTCCACGTTTCTCAACAGCTCAACTATGTCAATGTCTTTTTCCTCCTGTGGGCTCTTTTGCTTTGATGGAGTTCTGAGAACAAGGAGATGTCATACATTTTTAAAGATAAACAAAATGACAATGACAAATTGAACGACATTTAAACGACATTTCAGTCTGAATGATTCTGTGTTGTCAGATTCTAAACTCACTTCTTCAGTTTAGCGCGGAGGTCTCCCTCAAGCATCACTACGTCCTTCTTTTCCTCTACGTGCATGTCAGTACTGCACTCGATCTCGCCATGTTTGTTGGAGGCGACACACCTGTACTGACCAGAGTCCGATTTCGTCACTTCTTTGATCTCCAGTTTGGCCTCTTGGCCCTTCTGTTCAATGGAGATCCGGCCACCATGGGTCACTTGCCTCCACTTCCCTTTCATCCACTTCACACTGGGAATGGGGTCACCACCCACCTTTGCGATGAAGGTGGCGGTTCCCTCTGTGAGCAACAGGTAGAGGAGTTAGATCAGAAATGCCTACGTTTTTACACATTTGGATTGTGCATTGTGCAAATGTTGAGACCCTCACTCTCGGTAACGTGTGCAGTTTTAGGCTCTTCAATGAAGAACAGATTGTCCAGTTTTTTGGATGGAGAAGCTGCTGGAGCTTCAGCAGGAGACAGAGCTGCTCCAGGTTTCTCTGCAAGATGACAAACTACAAATGAAAGATTCTCAAAAGCAACAAAAATCTGAATTTTTCAACTTTTGAGAAATAAAAACAATTACAAATAAATAAAATCTTAGAGTACAGATCTGAGGGGATTTAACCTTTTTTTTTTTTTTTTACCTTTGACAGTGACTTTGGCTTTGCAGAATTCGCTGCCAGCCTCATTGGTAGCCTTGCAGAGGTAGTCACCAGCATTGAGTTTAGAGACTGTACTGATCTCCAGACATGCTGTGCCATCAGAAAAGCTGATTCTAGTGCTGCTGGATGGTGTCAACTCCTTCCTGTCCTTCATCCACTGGATCTTCAGAGGGGAAGATCCACAGACATGGCACCTGAGAATTAGCTTTTCGCCGTCATCCACAGTTGCTGGTTTGAGAGGTACGTCAAACACTGGGGGCTTCTTGGCCTCTGAAAGAGAGATAAGCCAGTCTGATTTATCTGACTGTACTGCTGTCAGTGCTCAGATTCATAAACACATCTGAAGACCTTTAAACAAAGACTTCAAAGTAAATGCGAATAACAGGGTTAAAAAGCAAATATACATGAGGAGAAAAAGTCTGACTTGAAGCCTTCATTAGTTAACAATTTAAGCAAGATGTTTAACCAACAGTCCAAATCATCAAAGATTATAACAATGGAATAAAGAAAACCAGAGACTTCGATAAACATACCAAACCACTAAATAAGCTCTGTCATTTTTTAATCATTCCTGCTAGCTGTCATTCTGTGAGCATCAATTATGCTTCGACTTTAAATCAAACATACCTGAGATGCCAACAGTGACATCACAGGAGGCTTTCCCAGCTTCATTAGAGGCCTGGCACGAGTACCTTCCGCTGTCAATCACTTGGCTGTTTTTAATGCACAGCACTGCCACATTACTCTTAAAGCTGATGTCATACTTGTCAGAACTCTGTATCTCCATGTCATCTTTGAACCAGCTGACTGAAATGGGCTGCGACCCGGAGACTCGGCCCTCAATCTTCACCAGTTTGCCCTCCATGTCCTCGATGTGCTCTGAGGGCTTTTTGGTGAACACTGGAGGATTTTTGCGCTCTGAAATCAAGACAAGAAAGTAAGAATGATGAGAAGGGGAGCAGCTTTCAAAGACAAAACAATGTCCTTCGAGAGACGTGAATGCTTTAGAAGAGAGAGCCGAGATGGCATGAGTGTGCCCCAGGTTCAAATACCTTTGACAGTGATATCAGAGGAACAAGAGTCCTTCCCCATGTCATTAGAGGCGTGGCAGAAGTACCTCCCTGTATCTGATTTATCTGCCTTCAGAATGGTCAGGTGAGGTGTATTATCCACACAGCTAATCTTATAATTCCCCCCAGAGCGAATATCTTTGTGGTCTTTGGACCAAGTGACTTTAATGGGGGTAGAACCAGTCATGTGACATTCCAGCTCAATGCTGTCACCCACTGTCACCTCCTGTAGTGACAATTTCCTGTCAAATACCGGAGGGTATCTGGGTTCTGCAGAGTGGCGAATGAATGAAAGGAAGATAAAAGAACAAATCTTTAGATGGACACGATTAAACAGTTTGGGGCCTTAAACAGCCCAGCACCATCTGACCAAAGTGCTGTCAAAAATAATAAACAAAAGACATTTAGAACGTCTAGAACGTGAAAGAGAAAGGTGGTTAAGTACAACAGAGTGGGGCATTTTCAGAAACGTGAGGAGCAGTGACCAGAAGTCATGAGGTCTCCTAACACAGTTTCACAATAAATAGAAGACTCGTTTTTGTCTAGTCAGAATCAGTAGGTGACGGTGAGATATCTAAAGGTTACACTGTTTGCTTCATAAGCATCCAGTATTAATGAATCAACCATCCAATCATGCGTCACACACCTTGCAGAGTGAGCTTGGCTCTGCATGAAGCTGAGCCCACACTGTTGGTGGCCACGCAAGTGTACTCCCCAGAGTGCCTCATCTCACTGTTGTTGATCTGCAGAACAGCTGTGTTATCATCGTACAGCATGGAAAACTCCTCCCCCTGACTCAGAGGTTTGCCGTCTTTCAGCCAGGACACCTCGATGGGCAATGAGCCAGCCACGCGGCACTCAAAGCGCACTGGCTGGCCCTCAGTTTGCTGCAGGCTGGTGATCTTCTTTGGGAATGATGGTGGCGTTTTAGCTTCTGTAAAAGATAAACACATGGCAGACATTAGTCTGAAAAGCCAGTGATTTTTACAAAGGTATAAATTCAGTAATCTGGAAAACTAGGTTTTACCTTGCACATTGAGTCTGCAGCTGGAGGAAGCAGAGCCAATCCTGTTCTCTGCCTTGCAGGTGTACTCTCCGATATCGGACTTGGTGGCTTTACTTAGCTTCAAACAGGCAACACCCTTTGTGTACTCCAGCTTGCAGGTGGGGCTAGACCTGACTTTGCCATCAGCCTTGAACCAGGACACCTTGATCTCAGGTGTGCCTGCAACCTGACATTTCAGACAGACAGCATCTCCAGCTGTCACCTCCATGGGCTCCAGTGACTCAGTAAAATATGGTGGCTCTGTGTGTGCAAACGCCAGAAAACATAGGGACACACTGTAAATTAAATCAGATCTGCAGGCTTTGGGACAGCTACACATATAATAAGTCTTGCTTTGAGTGTGGTTGTATGTATTATTGCTTATAGATTAACCTATCAGGCTTTTCCTCATCATATAGTCTTATATGCAATTTTACTGAATAAAAGTGGGCGACTGTAACATCCATAATGCAAAACCTCTGGCTTCTGTATGTTTGAGGTTTCCATATTTTTATACCTTTGCAATGTGCTGATATCAGTTTGTTACTTATTACTGCAGGTTTACAACCACTGCACACTGCTTCTAAGTAGAGTCTCCTGATTTGCCTAATCAGAAGGAAAGACTTTGTTGAGGTGGTCGGCTCTGAAGAGAGTATAAAGTTTGACTCTCGATTATTACCTAATAAGGGGCATTTTTCATTCTTTTAACTATTCAGTTTGTGTTGCTCTTTCTATCTAACATTCACACACATTTGTACTCTGGTGGATGCATCGGACGCTTGCCCAAGAATATTTTGCAGGAACAAATCAACAAATGAACCCAAACAGAGTGGGTTCAGTGATCTTGTACTAACCGAGGATAGAAACCACTGCCTCACACGTGTCTTTCCCAGCATCGTTGCACACTTGGCAGCAGTATTTTCCTGCAGCCTCCTTGTCATCAGTGCTGAGACACTCTAAGATACAGGAGCTTTCTGTTGTGGTAATGTTGTATTTGTATGAAGCAAAGATCTGCTGGCCATCTTTGTACCAGCTCACAGTGATCATGGGGGTGCCCGTGTATGTACACTCCAGGGTTAATGGTTTGCCCTTCTCAACTGATATGTCCTTCAGCTTCTTTGAGAAAGTTGCTGGCTCTGAAAAACACAATATGTTATTAAAATGATTGCGTTAGAAGAAATTTATAGACAAGAAAAACCTAAAGTCGATTGCATTTAACTAATTAATGTTGCTAGCAGAAAGGTGTGTGGTGCCACTGAAAAGATATTTGCCCCTTTCCTGATCTTAAAATATCTGTCACATGTACGTGTTTTAATATTAACCAAAGGTAACAAAGTTACCCAAACCTTACCTGGGATTAACCACATTTTAAAAATATATATTTTTTAGTGAAATAAGAAATAAGTTCTTTCTGGCCAACCTTTGACAGTGAGATTCACTGGATAGCTTTCTTTTCCTGCGTCATTAATGATCTGACAGGTGTACTCTCCAGCATGAGATTTGTCCACGTTGTAAAGCTCTAATAGAACTTTGTTATCATCCAGGGAGAAATCGTAGCCATGTCCAGCTACGATCTCTTTCGTCCCTCTGAACCACTTGAGTTTGAGAGGGGCGCTGCCTTTCACCATGGCTGAGAACGTCACATTAGAGCCTGGCATGGCCTCCACTGGCTGCGGTGGCACCACAAACGTTGGAGGTTCTGGGTCCAAACAGAAATATCAAACATTTCTATCAGACATAGAATTGTCAGGGCAATAACAGAACGGGCTAAAACGATAAGATGACTGCATTACAATCTGAATTGTTGCCAAAAACTGTGATTTTTGCCTCAGTGAATAATAAAGGATTCTGATTCTACTTCTATCTTAACTGTTTAATAAAGGTATTGGGGGGCAGGAGGTGGGGCCCGTCACATGTGTGGGCACCACAGAGGACAGGTGGTCTCCTGTGGGGTGCTTGTATCTTTTCCCAACCTGGTTGGTACAGTGGTCCAGACAAGTCAAACACCTTGCAACCAAAGAAAACATCAGCAAGTAGAAAACTGCAAATTAATGTTCACAGTGGAATAAAACAAAACCTCACAAAAACAATATTGATTTAAAGGAGACAATAATGTGACGGAACAGCTGAGAAGGTGACTGATAGCAAATGTGTATCTACAGGATTGCATGAATCATGTGTTGAGCACACACATTACTCCAACACTTCTTTCAATCCACAGCTCTTGTCTCGCCTAAATAATTTTTAATGTAATTATATTTCCGTTTGTTTTGTGTGCTTTTGCTGCAATTGTCTATTTGCTGGTGTTTTCTTAGGTTGCAGTGCATTTGAACCTGCAGAGCCACTGGGAGTGGGGTCTGCCAGTAGTGAACACTATATTTTAGGGTCTTTACCTTACAATATAAAGCATCTTGAGGCAACTGTTGTTATAATTTGGTGCTTTATGAATAAATAAAATTTTATTGAATTCTGTTATTGTGAATTTTGATATAAAACACCACCTGTTACGCCTGAAACCGTTTTCTAACATTCTAACAACAGTCAAAATCCAAGAATATATCAGATACATTCTGCATAAATATTGATTTTTACAAGTTTATCAGTTCACTATTTTTAACACATTTTTTATGATTAGTTGTCATAAGTACAAAGACAGTAATCAAAGAACATTGTCACTTTAGATTTGATTTGTGATGTTGCAGAGCTCTGTGTGCATACTCTGTTGAGAACAGACACAGATGGTTTTGTGCATGGACTGTAGGATTTATTTGTCACAGAACTGTTTTTCATTGTAAATGGTAAATGGCCTGTATTTGTATAGTGCTTTATTTAGTCCCTGTGGACCCCAAAGCGCTTTACAGTCAGTCATTCACACACTGGTGATGGCAGCTACATTGTAGCCACAGCTGCCCTGGGGCGCACTGACAGAGGCGAGGCTGCCGGAAACTGGCGCCACCGGGCCCTCTGACCCGTAGGTAACGGTGAAGTGTCTTGCCCAGGGACACAACGACCGAGACTGTCGGTAAAGTGTGTTGGAGATAACCTCACAGGTGACACACTTGGCGTTTTTTTTGCTGGCTTGTCGGTAGCAGCTCCTGAAACGCAAGTGTGGCACACATCTGTTCAACCAAATCCAGTTAATCTAAGCACCAGTTAACCTGGAACAGCGGCCGCCGGTCCGAGTGTCAGGTGAACTGAACTTCAGGTAAGAAGTTATGACCTGCAGTCTATCTGGGTCAGATATCAACCAAGTTTAGGTGGAGTTTATTTTCCTTGTGCTGACTCTTTACAGTCAGTTACAATAACTCGTACTGCGTGCTAGCTAGCATGACAAACTTTTTATACAGCTGGGTGGGTGCTATGATGTTACTGATAGTGAACTTTATTCATAAGGTTAGTTAGTAGAGTTGCCAACCGTCCCGTAAAAATGAAATGGTCCCGCATTCAGAGAAAATGTTACGCGTTTCGTATTGAGCTGAGAAGAGATACAGTTTTTTTCAGCTATAATGAAAAAAAGACACAAAGCTGGATTTATTCTGTCGTTACGCTGCACAGCTGCCTCTTCTTCTCTCATTCTCTCCCCCGCCCTCTCCTGTTCCTACTTCAATCATGAAACTGATCAATGATCAGCTGATCGGCTTTTCTCTCTTGTTTGTTTATCGCCCACTTTGCGCCAGAAAGAGGAAACCAGCAGATGTCGCGCTAAACAACAGCAGCACGTTTAAGCTTGATCAGCTGCTGTTAGAATTAATTTAATATTAATTTCTAGTATCAGCTGATGTTTGCTGGAGCCACAGCTGTAAAGCTGCTGGTCATGATGTCGGTTTGGATATCCTAAATGGTCCGTATTTGTATAGCACTTTACTAGTCCCTAAGGACCCCAAAGCGCTTTACACATCCAGTCATCCACCCATTCACACACACATTCACACACTGGTGATGGCAGCTACATTGTAGCCACAGCCACCCTAATGAGAGGGAAACATGAAGGTGAAACCAGGAGATGTCCTTACTGAACCATCAGAGCTGAACAGGTGATGGAGAAACAGGTTTACCTTTTAGGTGACATGAATGAGTTGAAGGGAAGTTATGAACTGTTTCTGAGAGACAAATAACACCAGGATCCTTTTCTAAGCAGCTGACAGCTGGTAACTGCGCAGGGGCGGGTCTAGCAAAGTTTTGCCAGGGGGCCAGGTAGGGCATTAACAGGGAGAGGGGGGCACAAAGAAATACTTTTCTTTCTTATTCTCATTTAAAATGTCTAGCTTTTATTAAATAATTATCTAAATCTTGTGAACAAAGTTTTTATCTGACGTAAAATGTATAGAAATCATACATATACCAAAAAGATATCAAGTGTACATCACTGTCACCACAGCGTTTGTTTTCATTCAAAGGCTTTATGGCTTTACTACCTGGTGGGCCGGTCTTTAGTGAAAATGCCCAATTTTTTTGTCCCAGTCCAGCCCTGCAGGTTAATACTGGCAGTGTCACCATGCCAGCTGACTGTATTTCATCATCAGCCAGTGTTGTTCTTTATCAATATTACTAAAGTTTACCATAAGGCAGCATAGAAAGTATTTACTTGCTTTCAGGTTTTATTCAAATGTTAGTCTTTTCATTTGTTTCCCCACTTTTTTCCTGTTTCAAAATCAAACATCAGTTTGTGAGAAGATTATCTTCTGTTTCTAATAAGCAGATAAAGTTTTACATTGGCTAATATGCCAATTGTTTGTTACAAATGTTCGTATTTTAATATTCAAAAATGTTTTTGCCCAAAACATATGTGCACTACATGTCAGTAAAACTACTATGCAAATATTGCTGTCCTTGAATGCTGAGTAAACATTGACAAAGCACTGATTGTATCTCTTGTACTTTATCAACGCAGTATCTAAAAACTTTGCACCGTAGTGGTTAAAATCTCATTCTAATAACAGTTAAAAGCACATTCGGATTTTTAGGTTTACAGGGTTATTGAATTATGGTTAATGGTTGGTAGACATTTTTTTTAACATTATCTGCCAATTACATCTGCCACCCTTCTCCAAATATGTGCCCCTTCTTGGCCCCCCCAACAAAAATTTTCTAGACACGCCACTGCTTTTCACTGAATTAATTGGAGGCAGCTCAGAGAAACGGGTGCTGAAACATTCAACAGACAGCAGCAACATAAAGACTTCTTTGACTGGGATACTGGGATTGGGATACTGACCTCGAACAACCAGGAAGGCTGTAGTTTCTGTGGTTCCCGCCTTGTTGACAGCCTTACATTTGTATGCTCCAGAGTCAGCCAGCTTCAGCGTGAGCACCCTTAGTGTACAGTTGTTGTCACTGAATGAAATCTCATAATTTGGCCCACTCTTTATCTCCTCGTCATTGTGGTACCATGAAATGGTAAAAGGAGATGAGCCTGACACTTTGCACTCTATTTCTAAAGGTTTTCCAACAACAGTGGTACAGTCTTTCAGTTTCCGTGAGAATGTTGGAGGAATCGTCTTATCTGTTTCAGAGGGAAACAAACAATGCTGTTAAAGAGTATCCATTTGTCAAGAAAAGTACCGTAATTTTTGGACTATAAGGCGCAATCGACAGTGCGCCTTATAGTCCGAAAAATACGATACTAGGGTAAAAGTACTTTCAATGAATCCTCTTCCCTCATGTCAATGGGGTAATGAGTGAACACACTGATCAGGATATTCCAGCTCATGGTACGAAGACGTTACCTACCTAAAACAGTGAGATTGATTTTACTCAGGTCCTTCCCAACTTCATTCATAATCTCAAATGTGTATTCTCCAGAGTCAACTTTCTCAGCAGACAGCACATTCAGGCTCGAAATCATCCGGGAAAATGAGATTTTGTATTTTCTCCCAGAAGCCAGCTCAGCACCATCTTTGAACCACTTGGGTATGAGCTCTGGGGTTCCACACACTTTGACCTCCAGGGCAGCCATATCACCTGCCGTCACACTCAGAGCATCCGGCTTGTCCACTATTTTAGCAGGCTCTGGAGTCAACAGAGAGGGAGCAGAAAATACTTAAAATCACACATTCAGGCTCCAGGTAGAAAAACAAAACAGAAAGAGAGAGAATTATATGATTACAAACCTAGAACAGTCAAGTTAGCGAAACACTCCACACTCCCAGCATCGTTTCTGAGTTGGCAGGTATATTTGCCTGCCGTAGTTGCATCAGCGTTAAAGATTTTAACTGCCACCTGGTTGTTTTCATAGGTGATTTTCCTGTTGTCACTGTCCCTGAGAATGTGATCCTTGTCTTGAACCCAGGACACAGTAATGGGTTCAGAGCCTTTAACAGTGGCCACAAGGGTCACCTCCCCTCCCAGTATCACTGTAATGTTTGACAGTCTCTTCACAAATGATGGTGGCTCTGAAGAGAGGAGAAAAACAGCGCAAAGGCAAAGTCAGCAAGGTGACAAAGTCATTTGAAAATCTAATTTTATTTTATATTATTTTAATTTAATGCTATCGCGATTTCTACTGACCTCTGAGTTTAATTGATGTCTGGCAGGTATCGCTTCCTACACTGTTTGACACTTTGCACTCGTATTCGCCGGCGTCTGAGGGCTCTATTCCAATGACATGCAGTGTGGCTGAGCTGCCCTCGCTCACCAGCTTAAACTTCCTGCTCTCCATGAGAGGTTTTCTGTCTTTAAACCAGGTGATCTGGAATGGAGCTGTACCACTGATCTCGCAGTACAAACTTACGTCCTTACCCTTCAGCCCTTCAACAGGCTGGGGTATTTTGACAAAAGATGGGGGGTCTATAGAAAGATGATGGAACCGTTAAAGAGGAATACACGAGGGAAACAATTCATGTCTAGATCTTAAAACTGGAATCCATAACTGTTGAATGAAGCTCAAAGCTGGCAGTGTTGAAAACGTTACTAGAGATTAACGGGTGGAATTTTTGTATGAACATGAAGTCTTAGAAAAGATTGTATATTTAATGTGGAAATTTTATGGAACAATTTGTCATGGTCCGTCAGTCCTCGCTGGTCGAACTGCTTTTAATGTTATGTCATTTGAGTGGTTTGTTTTTAGTCCCCTGTTTCCCTCTGTGTGCGTTTGTGTGTGTGGCCAGTGTGCCGGTTCTCGGGCAACACCAGGCTGGTGGCGTTCCCGGGCTAAGAACAGCCACACCTGCTCTTCAATCAGGATCCATCTGCTGCCAGCGGTCCTCATCAACTGTCTGCTATTTAACAGTGTGGCTGGGCTTCGATCAACGCTCTATCGCTGAGTGGCAAAGTTAGCACAAGCCCGGCTCGCGGAAACTGAAAGCTGTCTCAGGCCATCGTCTGGTGAAAACGTTTACTAAATCGTTACGTCTTGTTTTGTCAGGTAATCACGGGAATTTTGGAAATCCCACTGTTTTGAACACTTTTTGCTTCTCACTGTTTATTCTAATACTGTAAATAAATTCACAGTCGCTACCAGGAAAGTCCTGAGTTTGGGTCATGTTCCTAACACAAAATTGGAATGTGGAATTTTGCTGGGGTCTTAGAATTTGTTGGAACTGCAATTAGAATAGCAGATCTCTAAGAAATGTGGAAAATGAAGTTGGAAGTTGTAGTGACAGCAAATCCGTAATTTAAGTGTGGTTTAAGTTCAGTGAAAATTTTGGAATTGTTGAAATTTGTTACGGAACTTGGAATTTTTCTAAACTGGTGTGGAATTTTGGGGAAAGTGAATTTGAACTATGATGCAGATGAGCTGTTAGAGTTGTAAACACATATTTGGTATGCTGCTGCGCAATCTGCTGCAAATACATCTGAGACTGTGTCATTTTTGTTCTATCGTTAATTAAAATAAGGGCTTGTACGAACTACTGCATTCTGTTTTTATTGATATTTTACACAGTGTCTCATCTTTGATGGAACTGGGGTCGGAGTTTAGAAATGTACCTTCAATATGTTTTTATACCAAAACGGTTGCTCTAAGTACAAATGGACACAGTTGTAAGACTATTGAGATGTGTAGAGATGTTATGTTATCTTGCACTGCAGCTAAGATCATGGAATGATAGAAATGTATCAGAAACTACAACAAGCCAGCACGTTTGTGGAAAAAAACCTATTTGTTGTACTGCAGACAGGATGGTGAATTCCTTTAGCGTTGTAGAAGTTCAAACATATGTTGCTGGAGCTACAGGTAGAATGGCTTGGATTTTAACAAAGAGCATTACAGTTAACTTAAACGGTTCCATCTCGGTAAGCGTGAAGCGTTATGTAAAATGTATTGGCTCAAGTGAAATGATCTGTTTTGACTTGCAGATTAACATTTTCAGCGGTACAAGAAAGGGAAAAGCCTCAGATGACCCTCGACCATACTGGATTGTTAAATAAAGTAGTGCAATCAGTTATGGATACCAGCTTTAAGCAGTGGAACACAGCTATATAACCCACCAATACACTGAACAGCCACTGTGATCAGAATAATAAAATATATTTCAGAAGTCCACGGGATGCTAACCTTTAATGGTAAGTGTAGTGCTGCAGCTCACACTGCCAGCATCATTCTGAGCCTCACAGGTGTAAACTCCATCATCCTCAAAACTAGTGGAGACCAGTTCTAGCACTGCTACTGAGTCAACAAACGACGTCCTGTAGTTGCCACCGTCTGTAACTTTGGTGTCGTTTTTGAACCAGGTAATTTTCAGAGGGACTGTGCCACTGACTTTGCACTCCAGGCGGAGTGACTCACCCTGCTTCAAAAACTTATTGGCAGGGAGTTTCAGTAGAAATTCAGGTGGTTCTGGAAAGCCAAAACACAGATATGTTATCAGCTGAGGAAACACTCACCATTTAACATGGTTAAGATGGGCAGGAGGTGAGCAGATGAGATAAGCCAAGAATGACGGGTTAGAAGGAAAAGCAAAATGGCTGCGTGAATGCCATACAAATGCTAAATATATTGCTTCATAGAAAACGCAGCAGTGGAAAAGCTGTACATAATAAACAAAATGCTGCAAAGCTACACAAAATGTAACTGAAGGATTGGGTTTTGCCAGCGATGAAGAAATGAGATAAATACATCTCTGCAAGGATTGATTTAAAACATGTAAATCCAACCTTTTACTGTCAGGTTTGCACTACAGTGTACGGAGCCAGCATCATTGCTGACTTGGCAAGAGTAGACTCCACTCTGTGTGACGCCCACTGAATAGAGCTCTAAGAAACAGGACAGCCCATCAAGCCCTATTAAACAAGTAGGCCCAGTCATAAGCTCTGTGTCGTCCTTAAACCATTTGACTGTGAAGGGAGGAGTTCCCTTAAAAGTGCCTTTGAAGCGTGCAGTGGCTTTGGGTAGAGCTGTCTGCGACTCGGGCACTGTCACAAAGCTTGGAGGTTCTGAACACAAGATGAACAAGGTTAAAGATGTACTCACCTTTGGTTTAGGATCATATGACCAATCATGTTAAAAAAAAGCAGTGTCTGACCTTTGACCACGATGGACCCACTGCATTCACAGCTTCCTGCTGCGTTAGTCAGTTTGCAAGAGTATAACCCTGCGTCAGCTCTCTCTAGCTGTTCAATTTCAATGGACACAGAGTTGTCCTGCTGAATGAGCTTGTGCTTTAGACCACTAGAGATTTTGGTTCCATCTTTCTTCCATTCCACAGAGATGGGGAGAGAACCAGATATTTTGCAACATATCTGAACAAAGGACCCCAATATCTCGTGCATGTCTACCAGGGGTTTGATGAAGCTTGGGGCAATTACTTGCTCTGTTGCCAAGAGAACACCAAGACACAAGTTAGACTTTGTGAACATATTATTATGTCTAGCAGCAGCGGCGTGTTTTAGAAACTAACCTAATACAATTAGCTTGACTTTGCAGGTACAGCTACTGATGTAGTTTACCACCTCAAAGACATACTCTCCTTCATCCTCTGTCTGCGCAGCCTGAATCTTTAAGCTGCTGATATTGTTCTCAAAGATCAGCTTGTGCTGCCTGATGGACTTGAGCTCCCTGCCATCTTTCATCCATTTCACCCTGAGTTCAGGGGAGCCTGTAACCTTACAGTCCAGACTGACTGGATCTCCAACTGTAACCTTTACCACCTCAGGTTTCTCTGTGATCTGCGGAGGCACTAAAATCCCAAGCAAAGTCAACAATTCAGAACGTTTCTGAGCCAGAGTGTAAAAAGATTTTATAGCTGCAACTAGTTACCTTGCACTGTGAGGGCGGCAAAACACTTATCCTGCCCAGCCTCATTTACCACCTGGCAGGTGTATTTGCCACTGTGTATCGCCTCACAGGCAGGGATCCGGAGTGTAGCCACATTGCTTTCAAATGTTCTCTGAATCTTTGGATCCTCCAATATCCAATTCTCATCTTTTTTCCACTGTACAGAGGTGATGGGAGAGCCTTTCACAATGCACTGAAACTCTGCCATTTTACCCAGAACAGTAGCAGTGTTCTCAATTGTCTTGATGAATGTTGGTGGTTCTATTAGGAAAGAATGAAATATTAAAGTTTAAAGACCTCACCTCAAATGAAAATATGCAGAATTATTCTTCTGCTTAGACCAACCTTTGAGGCTTAGTGTAGTCTTACAAGTACAGCTTTCCACCTCGTTAGCAACAGTGCATTGATATTCACCAATATCTACAGCATCACATTTGTGCACTTCAAGACACACAGTGTCATTTAACTGAGAGAAGGCATGTTTAGCACTGGGTTTGAGCTCCTTTCCATCTTTGTGCCATGTTATCTCAAAGGGACCCGTCCCAGCAACTTGACACTCTAACATGGCAGTGGAGCCCTTCACAACATCAGCTCGAGCCAGTTCTCTAATAAATGATGGTGGTTCTGAAATGAGGGAGAGCAAACGGTCATGAACCTATTCTACTCCAGCAGGTCCATACTTGCTGGTCCAGAGGTTTACAGTTCATATAGGTAAAAATATTGGATAGCCCTGTTGTTTATTTTATGTTTAACTTAAATCAGATCAGTCTAGCTCTTTGTTTGAGGGAAACCACTGCTTTGAATTCAATGGTGTTGTAATTCTAGCACAATGAACATCGTGTACTTTGATTCAACACACCTTTGACCTTCAACTCCATGCTGCAGCTCTCACTGCCAGCTTCATTACGAGCTTCGCAGTAGTAAAGCCCACTATGTTTAACTTCAGCCCCACAGACTTCCAGTGTTGCCACAGAGTTGACAAAGGCCATCTTATAGTGATCAGTGGGGCTGATTTCAGAGCCTTCTTTGAACCAGTAGATGTCAATCTCAGGTGTGCCGGTCACCTGGCACTCAAAAACCTTACTCTGACCAGGACAAACTACAGACACACGGGCTGGGATCTGTGTAAACTTTGGAGGCACTAAGGAATAAAAGAGAGTGACTGATAAACCATCAGATGAACAACATGGGGGACACATTCACAAAGTGCATGTTTCCATCCAAGTGTTGATAACATTTTAAGCAAACTCATAGCAAGTTTTGGGAACTTGCAAGGGGGGTGTTTTGGAAAATTTAGGTACGAATTATCAGTCGAAAGTGGAGATTTAATGTGAATCAAAGGGAAAAGGTCAAATATAATGTGAGAAAAATGTCTCCAACAGATGGCTGGAGGCATACTTGGCAACTCAGTTTCACATAAAGATTAATAACCTTTGACAAAGAGTGTTGCTTGGCATGAAGCGGAGCCAACATCGTTCTGTATTTGGCAGACATAGTCTCCAGAATCTGTGGTTTTTGCGAAGAAGAGTTCCAGTGTGCTCGAGGTGTTATCTTTGATCACTGACCAGTCAGCACTGGACAGGATCTCTTTACTGCTTTTAAACCATTTGGTGGTGAGTGGTGGTGTGCCAGAGAACAGTACACTAAATTGGACTTTTGAGCCAGGCAAAACATTTATGGATTCAGGTTTTTCAAGAATGCACGGGGATTCTGAAAGACAGAGACAAAGCAATTCTGGGTAAAAATGCGTCTAACTATATTTTTTTGTACACATCCATCTGCTCAATGGTACAAAAATGTGTTCAGACCTTTCACAAATAAGACTCCAGAGCACTGGACCGTTCCTGCTTTATTTGTAGCAATGCAGGTATAATTGCCACTGTCTTTAGTGTCAAGATTGGAGATTTCTAGAAACGGAACATTTTCAAAGAATGTGCATTTGTGTTTGTCATCGGTCTGGATCTCTTTCTCATCTTTGTACCACTGTATGGTTATTGGAAGAGAACCAGACACGAGACACTCCAGATGCGCAAATGATCCTTTGACACCCTCTGTCTGTTTCAGTTTTCTTGTAAAAGACGGAGGAATTATTTGATCTAACATGGACAAAAGAAAAAGGCGAGTGAGAAACAAAGCAAGATTAAATTAAACAAAACTAAGGTGACAGACATTAAGAACAGACCGAGAATGGTGAGTGTGGCATCACACGAACTTTGTCCAACATCGTTTGAAACCTCAAAGACATATTCACCACCATCACTTTTCTGAGTTTTAATAATCTTCAACACAGAACTGGTATCTTTGCTCTGTACTTTATATCTCTGGCCTGAGGTCAGCTCCTTGCCAGCCTTTAGCCATCTGACCTTCAGGGGTTTTGTGCCTAAGAACCTGGCTTCCAGAGTAGCCGGATCCCCCTGAGTCACACTGATAGACTTTACCTCTTCTGTGATTTTTGCTGGTTCTGGGGTGTCCCAAAAAAAGAAAAACAGTCAGCAAAGATCTTAAAGCTTCCTATATTACAACACATCAATTACAAACCTCAACCTGAGCCTCCAGAACACTAAAGATTCTACACTTTGGTTCTTGTCAGCTTACAAGGTCACATTCATGTAATTTCAAGCATGAATGAGTATAAAAGTCATCAATGTTTCAGTCAAATCTCATTGTCTTGAGTGAAACTTCCTGCTAATATATTCAGATTTTAGAAAGCCATGTGAAAAAAAGTACACCTTCATTCTAAGGTTCCACATATCAGGACATTCTCGCTTAACTCAGTTTACTGATGTTTGCCAGCATTTGTTTATGCATAACTTTCTTAATGTCCCACCAAACTATTTATATCAGATTCCTGTTTCTGCTTTACAGTAGAATCTGTGTGACAATCACTTTGAAGTCTCTGTGTGCCGAGTTTCTTTTTTGCTTTTATTGTCAGCGTTGTGTGTTCATTTCTGAAGGAAAGAGCGTATGTTTGCTCTCATTAGGACAGAAATGTGTGTTGGTGTGTGGAACTTTAGCCCGATTTTTATATTCTTAACTGGCATTAATGAGACATTTCAGGGCATTTTATGAGGCAACAAGAAAGTAATGGAAAGAGTTGTGTAACGAATGACTTTCTCCAGTGAGTAATTAAGTAATGTGATGTCTCTGATATGCTATTTAGTGACGAGAGCCAATGAGAGCGAAGCAAGAATCGAAGAGAATCAAATTGAAATGTGAAGAAGATTGATAAGTGATATCACTAAATTCTTATCTTCTGATTTCTGGACTTTGACTAAGCCTTTGCAATACCTTTATTTTCTTTTTCGGCCATGATGTTGTAGTTTTGCTGGTGTACTTGGGAATACTGACCCTTATTTACTAATATGTGCATGGAAATGTTCCTACTTTGTGCAAAAAGTCTACATGCAAAATCACAGATGATGATATAAGTAATTTTTAATTTAAGACCATTTAAAATAAGGAATACTGTTATATGTTTAGATTAAAAGGTAAAAGCCTGCATCCTTACCTTGAATATTTTATATGCTTTACATGTATTTTTTTTAATCTAATTGTAATTCTGAGCACTTTGTGTCTTATGGTGTTTGAAAAAAACTGACTGATGACCAATAATTACATTATAATCATTATAATAATAATTAATATTATTCAAAGTGTGACATGGACACTCTTGCAAAAGTTGCAATATGTTGCAGTAAGCTGCCATGCCAGCAGAGGGAGACATTTTTTGCAAGCCAACATAATGATCACAGGAACACGTTTACATTTAAATATATATTTGCTGCTTAAATTAATAATTTCTGCCAATTAGGGACCCTGTAATGCATTCATACCTTCCTTCCTGACTGCTATTTACCCCGGTAATTCCTATGGTAATTCCTAATTTTAAGACCTACTAAGGGCCAGTTACATTTTTATTATGTCCAAATATGTGGACTCTTAGAATTGAAGGAGGGTGCACTTCCCATTTCACAGGACTGCAAGAAAACAGTCAAGTTTATCAACCTGTGAAGGCATACAAAGATTTTAATAAGGGTGCAAACAAAGTTGAGTTTAATATCTTAACCAACCTTTGACTGTCAGCACAGCAGAGCATGTCTGGCTGCCAGCCTGATTCTGCACCTGGCAAGAGTATTTACCACAGTGACTGCTCTGTAAGTTGGTGATCTGCAGTAGAGCAGTCTTGTTCTCATATGTAATCTGAATGTTTTCAGCCTCTTTGAGCTCATGGTTGTCTTTTAGCCAGGCCACAGTTATGGGCTCAGAACCTTTCAGACTGCAAATCAGAGAAACCTCGCTGCCAGCCAATGAGCTGAGGTTCTCCAGCTTTCGAACAAATGATGGTGGTTCTGCAAAGAAAAATGTAAAAAGCTGAGCAATCTCAAGTAAATTCCTTCTGAACAAAAAGAGAACTGTGCTTGCTAAGATTTCAAAAATATGATACAGATTAAAATGCAGCCTTTTGAAATGTAAGGAGAAGAGCTTACGGCAGCTAACAACAAAAGCACCTAAACTAACCTTTTAGCGTTACGTGACAATCACAGGAGGCCCTTCCCACTTCATTCTCAACACTACACTGGTACAAACCAACATCTCCTGTTTCTACTACCAGAACCTGAAGTGCTAGCAGGTCATCTTTCACAGTAATCCTGTGTCTTTTGTCGTTCCGAATCAATTTGGAGTTTTTATGAAATGACACAGTAAAAGGAGCAGAACCAGAGACTTGGCACTCTAGCATCAGCTCAGAACCTTTCACCACGTCCCTGTGCTCCAAGCTACGCAGAAACAATGGCGGTTCTACAACAAAACAACAGACATGTAATATAAATAGTTACATCACCAAGAAAAGAAGAAGTAAAATCGTTAAAACTAACACTAAACCAACCTTTGACTATAACTGTGCAGGTGCAACGGTCACTTCCAGCCTCACTTGATGCCACACACACATAATCTCCAGTGTCCTCTACTGTACAATTAGCTATTTCTAGAGTTGCCATCAAGTCGATCAAGCTCATTGTGTATTTAGTACTGGCACTGATCTCCATTTCATCCTTGAACCATTTGAAACCGATGACTGGGCTGCCAGTTACTTTGCACTCCAGCCTGGCAGAGTCACCACTGGTGATGAGCTTGGTTGCCTCGGGTTTCCTCACAAACACGGGAGGTTCTGATAGAAGAGGTTAATATTCAGTATGAGACAGAAGAGATTTATGGTTAATATCATATCAGTGGCATAATCTGAAGTCAGGTTTATGAAGTTGCACATGATACTAAAGACTGCACCTTTCACAAAGAGGACTACCGTGCAGTCTACCTTCCCAGCATCGTTGGATACTTCGCACGTGTATTTCGAGGTATCAGTGGGCTTTACAGAGTGAAGCTCCAAAGAGCTTGAAGAGGCATCTTTTTTAATGAAATAAGTGCCTCCTGTAATTATGTCTTTTTCTTCCCTGAACCACTTCACAGTTAAAGGAGCTGTTCCAGTGAATGCTGTTCTTAAGGAAACTGTAGTTCCTGGAATAACATCCTGGTCGTGTGGTTTCACTGTGAACGCTGGCGGTTCTGGAGGCCAATAACACAAATTTACATTTTACGTTAGTATGAAATGATTCAGAGATTACACGTAAAAAAACCAAATGCATAAGATAAGCCAAGCCTTCGTGACCTTTCACATAGAGCGTGCCACTGTTTTCTTTAAAGCCAGCTGAGTTGGTGGCTCTGCATTTGTAAACACCAGAGTCAGCCTTTTCTAGCCACATGATTCTCAGTATAGCAGAGCTGTCTTTAAATTCAGGCTGGAATTTGTCTCCAGAAACAATCTCCTGGTCGTCTTTGAACCAAGTCACGGTCATGGGCTGTGACCCAGACACCTTGCAATCCATGGAGACAGGATTATCAATGTTACCGTCAACTCTTTTCAGCGACTTGGTGAAAGCTGGAGGCATTATCCGATCTGGACGTTAAAGAAGAAAAATCATTTATTTGCAGTTTCACACTGACAGGAACCACTGAGCAAAATCCAAAAGCAAATAACATTGTACACACAACATTTTAGGGCTATAGCATAATGCATTTCCCAAAATGTATGAATACAATGTGTTTTCCGTGTAAACACACACAGCTAAAACAAAGGTTTTAAGAAATTTCAGAAGTAGCTGAAACCAGCAGCCAACCTAAGACAGTGACTGAGCATGTGCACTGGTCTTTCCCGACTTTATTTGCCACTTCCATTTTATACTCTGAAGTATCTCCTTTTTCTGCAGTAAGAATTTTCAGGGTGGCAATATTATCCTTCAGAGTCATCTTATATTTACGGCCACTAATGATCTCCTTCCCATCTTTAAACCATTTCACTTTGAGATCTGGGCTTCCAGAGACCGTGCACTCCAATGCGGCTGAGTCCCCTGCCGTCACACTAATGGACTCTGCAGGTTCTACAATCCTGGCAGGTTCTGGGATAAGACAGTTTTTAAGATAAAGAGTTTAGACATAAAAACCTGTATTACAATATGTAAAGGCATCGCTGCATCAAAGATGCTATCTGACCTTGCACAGTCAAGATCGCTTCACACTTTTGTTGCCCAGCCTCGTTCTCCGCTTGGCATGAATACTTGCCACCATGGCTGATGGCAACTGTTGTTATCGACAAACTCACAACACCGTTCTCAAAAACCATCTTGATATTTGGATCATCATCTCTTAGCATCTTGGAGTCTTTCATCCATTTCACAGTGATGGGAGTTGAACCTTTAATCATTCCTTGTAGTTTTACTGTATTTCCCAAGACTGCTGTAACACTCTCAACCCTTTTTGAGAAAGTTGGTGGATCTACAGAAACACATTACAAGTTAAAAATGGACAGAATTAAATCTGATTCCGCAACTGCTGTGATGGGCTTGAGTTTACTAACCTTTAAGTTTAGCCATAGCCTTAGTGGTGACTTTTCCCACATCATTTGATATGACACACTGATAATCTCCAATATCTGTAGTGTCAAATGTTTGAATCTCCAGCCTTGCTATTGAGTCTTGGGAAATCAATTTATATTTCTGATCACTGGTGATGGGTTTCTTATTTTTTACCCAAGTGATTTCAAAAGGAGCTGTTCCTGTGACCTCGCACTCCAGATGAGCAGCTGCTCCCTTCACTGCCTCTACTGTCTGCAGGTCTTTTCTAATGCACGGTGGCTCTATGCATCATAGGTAAAGTAAATGCAGTTAATGCCAAAGTTTGTTTTTTGTCTGAACTGAAGTAAATGTAAAGTAAATCCTTGGACAAACCTTTAACAGCTAAAAGAGTACTGCAGCTTTCACTCCCAGCATTATTTGACACCTCACAGGTGTATCTGCCACTGTCTGTGACCAGAAGGTTCATGATCTCCACAGTAGCAACTCCACTCTTGAAAGATATTTTATATTTGTCTCCATTATTCAGCTCTCTTTCATTCCAGAACCAGTGGATGTGAAGTTCAGGCGATCCTTTGATTGTGCACTGTAAGCGTGCAGCTATGCCCTGTTTCCACGTGAGCTTAGATTCCATTTTCTTCACAAAGGCAGGGGGCTCTGAAAGAGTGTTTTGTTCAAAAACACTAAGACTTTTTATACATTGGTGAAATATAGAAAAAAGTCAACCAAGACATAAGAAAGCAAAAAAGAATGCAAAAAAGGCATAAGACAGCAGCACAGTATTAGTATCAGCTTGGAGCTAGCTAAAAACTCTTGTCAACATTGACCTCACTTCAGGTAAATGCATAGGTTTTCATCACAGCAAATGGAAAGATCACCGTTACGATCTTACCTTGAACTGTTACCACAGCCTCACAGGAGGAGCTGCCAGCCTCGTTTGCAGCTGTGCACACATATTTCCCAGAGTCCTTTAGTTTGGACTTGGGGATCTCCAGAACAGCGACCTTGTCCTCAAAGGACAGTTTACACTCCATACTCTGGTGGACTTTTTTGCCATCCCTGGTCCAGGTGACAGCCACACCAGTGTCCTCATTCACGTGGCACTCCAGCCTCAGTGGGTCATTAACAGCTGCAGATACTGGCTCAATGACCGTAACAAACCGGGGCTTGTCAATAACCTTGAGCTCTACTGAAAAAGTAGCTACACCAACACTGTTGGAAGCCTTGCACAGGTACACTCCCTGATCAGTCAGTTCAAGACTTTTAATGTGAAGGGAATACTTGTTCTTTTCACATTTTATGACATAGTTCCCTTCAGAGGAAATTGTTATGTTGTCCTTGTGCCAGACAACTTCCATAGGCGAGGATCCAGTAAGTGAGCACTGGAACACAGCTTGTTTTCCCACATATAAAGTCATTGGGTCTGGTTTTGATACAAATACTGGTGGGTACATCTCTATGGAGAGCAGGCAGAGCACACAAAAAGTTCAACAGGTTTAAAAAACCACCATTAAAAATAAACCTGTGCAACTCAGTGATCAATATGACATGGCAACATTTTGCTTCTTAATAGTGATATACTGCCAAATAATACAGCAGCTTAGCGCTATAAACTAAGCATACCTTCCACACTTGACCTTGATAATTCACAGTACAACACAGTGTTTGTATATAATTCTCTCTCTCTCAAACACATATATGCATAGCGATAATTTAAATGAGGTCCTTTTGGGATCTTACCGGTGACAATGAGCGAGGCAGTGCAGCTGTCTGTGCCGTGTTGATTTGAAGCTTTGCAGGTGTATTCTCCACTATCAGCTTTGACAGGGTTCAGGAGCTCTAAAGAGGAACTAGTGTGGTGGCTGACGATCCGATACTTTTCACTCTGTCTGATTTCGGTGCCAGATTTGTACCATTTGAACGCCACGTCCGGAGCTTCTTCAATCTCACATTCAAACTTGGTGTGACTGCCGACATTTATCTCCAGAGGTGTGATTTTCTGCCTAAAGACAGGGGGCACTGTTGCAGACACAGACAAAAAAAGCACATTTTAGTAATGAAATTTACTGCTACTCTTTAGGTAAAAACAAACAAACAAAAGATTAGGAAAAGGAATGGTGGAATGTACAATAATGGTGGATGGCAAGCCAAGGTGACTGTGGAGAAAAACAAAACCAAAAAAATGCCAGAACATTAGCCCCATGGTTTTACCAAAAGCAGCCTGAAAGAAGATGATATCAGTGTACGTGATTTTCTTGGTTTGTGAAAGATGAGGCAATCTGAAGCCCTTAAAACATGCAGAGAGACATTGTGGACGTGGAGAATGGCGACAGATCATGGGAAAACACGTTTAAAACAAAGCAGTCTGGTGCCACTTGCATGCCAATGTAAACATCCTAATGGCCAGATCATGACAAACATTATAGCAAGAAGCTTATGCACTTCAGAAATAAAATTACATTACGACTGCGATGGTTCTGGCCTTTAAGGAAATACTGACCAAGATGATGTGGAAAAAAGAAGAGAGTGAGTTAGTACCATCCAGTGCCCTGCTTAGACTGCTCATGCCAAGCTATGAAATGAATAGAGGAACCAAGGTGACAAATGCATATATTCATGTGAAGACAAAGGTTTGGAATGATCCACTGAATGATTAGTTGCTGTCAAAGAAAATGAATTGGATGAATGAGTGAATGATACATAGATTTGTCCTGTTATCAAACCTCTTGAGACCACAGTGAGCCTTGAAGATGTTGTTGTCCTGCCAGCTTCATTCTCAGCCTCACAAACATATTCTCCTTGATGCCTCTCCTTGACAACTTTGTTGATAACCATTGTGTACGTGTCATGGTCTTTGGAACACTTGAACTCTTTGCCAGATTGCACCAATTGCCCATTGAAAAACCAGTTAACCTTTGTGACGTACTTAATGGTAGTGCTGAAGGTTACTCTACTATCTTCTTCTATCAGTATGTCATTGAGAGAATTAACAATTACAGGATATTCTCTCGGTTCTGGTCTGGATACTTCGATGCCCTCTTTGGAAATGCTGACATCCACTGCCTGCTCAGTGGTAGTAGAAGTGGTAATGATAGACACTTCTACATCTTTTTCTTGACTTGTAATGATTGTTGACCTCACCTCCTGTCTTGAAACTTGCTCTGACTGCTCAGAAGCTATGTGAGCTTCAGTTTGAAGTTTGATATGGGATGACCGTTTTACCTTTGTGTCCATGGATTCCTGCACTACAACCTGTTCCTCCAATGTAGCATGCTCAACTGCCATTTTAGACTCAGTTTGAAGTGATGCAGAATGAGATTTAACAGCAGTAAAATCCGCTGTGCTCTCTGTCACGCTCACAGTCTTTACCATGGATGACACTGTTTCGCTAGAGCGAGCTGAGGTGGCTTGTGCCCTCTGAGGTTTGTCTAGTTGCATAGTACCTTGCTGTTCTGAAGTAAGAACATGGGCCTCCTGATACACCATGGAGTGAAATGCTGCCTGAACCTCAGTCCTGAGGTCAGCTGTCTGAGGGTATTCACCCTCAAAAGCTAGAGTGATCTCCACAGGGGCACCTGTTGTTGTGATCAGATATGTGAACATGGCCCACTTGGGCTCTCTTTGAACCTTGACTTCCTGTACTTCTACAGCGTTTAGGTATCCTACAACTTCAGCCAGTAACACTGGCTGTTCACTGGCTACAGCAGACTGAAGAGCATCTCTGAGCTGACGCTGTATATTTGAAGTGGATGATTTAGGGATCTGGATCACAAATGTCATCTCTTTAGGCAGAGCTGTAATATCTTTAGATTCTGGTGCCAAAAGGGACAACTTTTGCTGTGCATTAACAGCAACTTTGGTGGTCTCAGACTTGGTGATCTCTTGAGAGAATTCACCTGTCAGCACTCGCTTCTCGTCCATCATTACTGACTGCCTGACTGACTGACCCTCTTGGATCTGAACAGCAAAGTCCTGTTCTGCTGCCTTTAGAAAGACGCTACTCTCAGTGGAGATCTCTTTCTCCTCAATCTGGATTGGCTCAGTGGGTACTTTTGGCTCTACTGTTGTCTGACATGTGAATCTGTCTATAGCTGTTAAATGATCTGTGTGGCCCTCCTCCAAAGCCTGTTCATCTGTCACAGAAGTGACATGCATCACGTTCCAGCGATCCTCCTTCTGTAGTAGAGCTCGCTGATGCTTGCACTCTGTGCTAACTGGTGTCTCTTTTGACAACTGCACAGGCTGGTAGCACAGTTGGAGGATACTTTGTGGCTTGGGCTCAGTTCGAGACTGAGACTGAACTCCAGACAAGGACAAATCCAGTTCTGAGTAAAAATCAGCTGTGAGCTCTGGTTTCTCTTCTGAAAGAGCTGCATGGCTTCTTGCCTTTTCTTGTTTCTGCATTGCCACCAGCTGGTCAGGCTTCTCAACTGTGAGAATGCCCTCTTTGGGTAGGACCTCCACAGGCTGGGTTGACTGGAGATGCAGCAGGGTAGGGGCCTCTTTCTGGTGCTCTATGGTTATAGTGTCTGCCTTGGAGTCAAACTCTGATGTAGCCTCACAAACTACTGTTCTCTGCTCATCCTGACTAACAGTATGTAGCAAAGTGGGACTCTTTCTGGTCCCTGCGTGCTCTGGTGTTGGTTTTTCATATGTTAGTCTTTTCTCAGATGGAAGGAGGTCCTGTTCTGTTATAACCTGCAGGTGTAACAACTGCTTTCCTTCTATCTGGGACTTAATGGACATGGCACTGTCTAGATTAGGAAGCAACTGTGTGGACTCACCCTGCAGCATTCGTGTCTCTTCAGCAGTTAGAGCTGCTTTCATCATCGTATCTTTACAGGTATGGGCTGCTTCCTCAGCAGGCCTCTGAATAGAGAATTCTGACTCCTTGCAAAGAGTTTGCTTAGACTCGTTCACTAAAGCTGTGACAGGTGGCTTATGTTCTTTTCTAATTGCAGACTTAACAGCAGATTCTGCTGTTGCTAACTCAGTTGTGTGACCCTCTGCAAGCACCTGCTTTTCTGTGGACTGGGCCGAATATAAAATCTTAATACCTTCCTTAACCTTATAACCCATCTCTTCCTGTGGTTTGGGGATCTCTTGAGACTCCTCCTTCAGGATTGACAGTTGTGTTTTCACTTGATGACCACTGACTAGATGTTTAGGTTCTGAAGTGATTTTAACAGTAGCAGACTTCCTGTCACCCAGTGGCTCTGTGCTAACAGCAGAAAGTGGTGTGAGCTCCTCGACAACTGCTAACTTCTGTTTTGACTTTTTTTCACTGACTGCCTGAAGCTCAATGAGATCTGGCCTTTGAATGTCATCACAGTGCTGCTCTGTGAGGTCCTGACTCTCTTCAACAGACGATGTGAATGCTGCCATGTGAAGCTGTTTCGCAGGAACAGCTGACACTTGGTCTGGGTGAGTAGGAACCACAGACACCCGTTCCTCTGTCTCATGTGCCTGAAGTATTGCTGCCTGGTGGGTAACCCTCTCACAGTACACGGTGGCAGTGGAGACATCTACTTCTCTAAGGGAGCTCACTTGCTCGCTGGGAATGATCTGCCGATCTTCTGTGCCGATGGTGTAAACCATCTGATCTGACTTAGCTTTATCCTGGCCTGGGAGGCTGACCTGGTACAAGCGTGACTCTGTTGCTTGTTCTGTCACTAAAACCTTGTAACTTTTCTTCTGAACGGCTGTCTCCTGTTTGTGAGAAGCAGAGACTGATTCTTTGAATACAACAAGCTCTGCACTACAAGCGGTCTCACCAAATTGGTTGGAGGCTTTACATGTGTATAAGCCACTGTCCTGTTGTTTGACATTCTTAATAATGATGAAACCAGATCCATCTGAATTGGTTCTAATGGTACAGTTTCTACTGGGCTGGATCTGGAAAGGCCCCTTGAACCACTTTATATCAGGGACCGGATCACCACTGACTTTGTAATTAAAAGAAGCCTCTGTTCCTTCTGAGCACCTCACGGGTTGTATCTGAAGTGTGAAACTAGCAGGCTGACCTGTGAGCTTAAACATCTTCTCAACCCATTTCTCTGCCTGGCTGGCTTCAGGCTTTTTCACCTCCAGGTATGTGGTGCATGTCGTCTGGCCAAATCTATTCGTGGCAGTGCACGAGTACTTGCCCTCATATTCAGATGTGACTTGGGTGATAACCAGTGTGTACTCATCCTTCTCCTCTATCAGCTTGTATACAGAAGAGCTCTTTACAACCTTTCCATTGTGAGACCATTGCACAGTTGGCTTTGGAAAGCCAGATACTCTAACTGTAAACCTGGCGGTTTCCCCCGTGTTTACAGCTGCTCCGGAGAGCTGAGTAAGGAAAACGGGCTTTTCTTTTTTTTTCTCTAAAGTGGAAGAGTAAAGTTTAGAATCTGGCTTGAGTTCAAGTGTTTTAGCTTTTTGTGGTAACTGGACACCAGTGTAGTAGGTTTCCTCTTGTTCTTCCACAGTGGTGATGGTGGTTTCCTCTGTCAGGAAATATTGAGCAGGACATTGGATAATAATATCCAAAGACAGCAGCTATGGTTTTAGCACTTCATTCACAAAATCAGATATTAGGACTGTCCTCATGTAAAACAAATCTCAGCAGAGAGGACTTTTGCAGTCAGTTGTTGAGTTCAATCCGTATTTTGCTTTGTAAAAGTGAAAGCAAACATATCTTTATATTTAAATTACAATAATGAAAAGTCTTATAATAATGTCTCAGTTTAAAAACATTAAAATTTTGCTTTAGCTGCTGAAGTAATTATGAGGACAATCCTAGGACATGTGACAAAACTACAATAAGCACATTAACTATTAACAATTACATGAAACACAAACGCTCTGACCATTCTGGTTTGTTTTTGACTTCCGACCCATTTACAATGTTAATTTATCAGATCACCACCTAGTGCAAGAATTGTGTCACAGCTGCCCTTAATTAGCAGAACTAGTATCAATTTTTTATAATTCTGAAATTTGTTTTATGTCTAAAATTTCTTCTACGTATATTCCGTATATATTTTATTTTCTTTGATAATTGATATTCTTTTTCTCTTTTAGCTTTTGTTTTTTAACCACTTATTCCACACTAAATTCTGCTCTGCATGGTGTGCACACAGTGAAGGTTGGGGAGGGCCTGGTTGCATTAAGAGATTTGATTGGGCAATGCAGTATCAGTAATGAAAATAAATGAATGGTCAAGTCAGTACTTGTACGGCTGGTTAGTAGCGGCCCTTTAATTGACCCATCGGCTCAAAAGTGCACGGCCCATTGGGAAAATACCCAATATTTCAGATTACCAGTTAAGCCCCAGTAATGCTTGATTAATGTCTGATTTCTCACGTAAGTCCAGTGTGCAGCTTGAATTTGGGAACAAAAATATTAACTCAGTGCATTGAATTCAGTAAGTTTTTTAAATACTTTCTTTGATTTTTATTGACAATTAGTCTGTATATAATTATCATCTGTTACATTCTTATTCATGACATATAAGGCAACTGTATTTCATGCATTTATATTTTCTTGAATATTTTTGTCTTTCATTCTGGAATGTTGCACAGAATAAAGACTGTTTGGTATGACTCCCAGAATCAGGAATTTTCAGCAAACTTTTCTACAAAACATCACTTTTAATGACTTAATTTTCTCTTTTAATGTTCATAGTGATAAATCATCCATTTGAAAGCTGGTTTAAAAAAGCAAGCTCAGACTGCATCAGAAATTTTATTATATAAACTGAGACAAACCAAGATGACAGCTGTACATATAAATGAAAGATTTCAACCTTAATATCAGAATCTTGCATTTTACTGGGTAAACATTCATACACCCCTAAAATTACACATATTTACAAGATGCCAAACTTATATTTTGTTTTTAAAAGGTTTTTCACAGTATTATCTATTTTTAAAATAAGTTATCAAGTTGCTCTTCTGTGACATTTAAAAATGCTTCAAAAAGCCATAAATTTCATTTAGAAACAGCAAGAACTTAGAATCACACAAAATCCACAAAAAGAAAAACTCTGCTAGAAAAACTTCTGTCTCATCCAAACTAAAGAGCTTCAAGTTTCCAAATTGATTTGTGATAAGATCACTGCTTAAAATGTGTTGTCTTAGCGTTGTTAGGGCTGGGACGAACTCACCGATGCACATCAGTAATATTTAGAAGATGATGTTTTATTTGTTAGTTATTCATAGGTGCTGCCTTTGAGCAAACACACAGGTTTTTGTATTTGTGATATTTGCCTGATAAAAAGAATTTGCCTAATACAAATAATAGTGTTGTTGCTATCATCTCCATTAGTGCAAATTTCTCTTAACACCAAAATAACAAAAAAAACCAGGCTGCTAACATTTTTAGATTTTGGATGCAACACTTTGTCACTGAATTGTAAAGACATTATGGCAATAATGTTGCTTTCAAAGAGTTACCGGAAAATAGAGAAACACATAAAGCCATGTTTTTTGAACAAAAGTGTAAAGTATCACATTACCGTCACTGACACGCTAAAAGAAACATTTACTACATACATACTCAGTTATTTGAGCGCTAGCTTTGTTCTTAGACATGTCCTATATGTACGACAGGTAACCATATTATTGTTAGCCACAATCCTAAACCAGTAAGAAAATTTTAAGAAACTAGTTAGTATGAAAACATTCTCTTTTCAGAGAAATATGACATTTTTATGCTCTCTATAAAAGCTCTCTATAAAAATAATGTTTCTCCTTCATCCAACCTCTATCCAGTCTTATCTGCAAACTTCTAGAAAACTTACGCCTCATGTACTATATATATATATACATATATATATATATATATATATATATATATATATATATATATATATATATATATATATATATATATATATATATATAGTATAGTATAGTATAGATAAATTGCACAGACGGTCTCTTTGAATATAAGCTTTTCCTTCACACTCTGTTTTTCATTCATTCATCTTTTTCCTCCCCAAATCAAAATCTAATTCTACTGTGAAAGCAAAATTTAGATACAACACAAAATATGAATATATGACCTGTCCCAGCACCTTTACCCCTAAAACACCTTCAGCAGTGCTGCAGTTTCAATGCAGCCAGCTGTGTTTTGGATTATGCACTTGTATTCACCAGCATCACTCTGGGTCACGTTAGTAATGAGCAGATTGAAGTGGCCTGCAGTTTTCACCTGGATTATATACCTGCTATCTGTGATACGGTCTCCGTCTTTGTACCATTCAGCAGTGGGGTTTGGCTTACCATTAACCAGACACTGGAGAATGACAGGTGTCCCTACTGCTGCCGTTACATCAGTCAATGGTATGATACATTTCGGGGGTGTCTCAGTCACCTGAAACTGGAAGCTACACATATCACTGGACTTACCTTTAAATTCTATCTTTTCATCTTTTGCTGTGTCAGCAAATACATCAAAGTCAATGCTGACATATTTCTCTCCCTCTTCACTTGTTTTATTGTCAGTGTTGGCCACCAACCTGACTGCCCGCTGTGACTCATCAGCTTCTTGTTCAAAATCAAACTCCAGCTCAATTTCTGACACCTGTTCACCATCAAATGATGTGTTGCCAACCATCAAGTCAAACCTCTGGGGCTGGACTTTGGCACTGCCGAGGGACACAGCGGTCAGCTCCCTGCCCCTGGTCTTTCCCGAGAAATCCTTGGCACTTAACACCACTAGGGAAGCCCTACATAGAGTCTCTCCGACAATGTTGATTGCCCTGCAGGTATACACGCCACTATCCTGTGTTGTGACTTTGCAAATCTTCAGGAAATGATTGTCACTATCAGAAAAGTGCAAGTATTTTTTGTTGTTTTGAGGAATTTTTCTATCACCTTTGAACCAGGATACGATGGGAGATGGAATTCCCATAAGTGAGCACTCAAACATTACAGTGGTGCCTTCTGGGTTTTCCATGTCACAGATTGGATTGATGAACCGTGGGGGCATCTCGGTGACCTCAAATGCTATTTTCAAGTCATCGTGCTCCTGGGTGACAAAGTCCACAGCACCCTCCTCATAAATACTTGGTAACACATTCAGAGATATGATCATACTCTTATTGTCAGCTGTGTATTCAGGTATGGTGATGATCTTCACCTGTTTCTCAAATTCTTTGACTTCATTTTCATCCAGCTCTACTTCAAGCAGAATCTCTTGAGGAGATGGTGAACGAGAAGAGTCATCTTCCTCCACATCAAATTTCATGACGTGCTGATGGGAGACAGCAGGTGGGACGGGTGTAAACCTTACTTCCTGTGATACAACGATCACTACAGCAACACTTCTGGCTTCGCCAACATAATTCACAGCTTCGCAAATATACTCCCCCTGATCAGCTCTAGTGACATTTTGAATTGTTAGTGAGATGCTGTCACCATCCCGCTCTATAGTAACTCTGTCATCCGCTACCAGCTGGGTTTTGTTGCGGAACCAATTCACCTGGGGGGAAGGTAGGCCAAACACCTCAGCATAAAATGTTAATGTGTCGTTCTCAAACACGTTTTTCTTCATGAGAGGTTTTAGGAAGGCCGGAGGGATCCCCTGCACTTTCTCCTGCAGGGTTGACAACCCCAAAGACCCTCTGGCCTGGCTGAGGATTTGATTTTCTTCCACATTCATTCCAGATAGAGTTTTTTCGATGCCCTCATCAGTAGGAGAGGTTAGGAATTGAACAGGTGAGAAGAACCTCTCACTTGAGTCTTCTGTTGATGGTCTTTTGTATTCTACAGGGGAGAATGGATATTCCTGAGGGGTCTTAAACCCACCAGATTCATCAGAACTTGGAGTATGAAAGAACACGGGAGACTTCGGAGTGTGAAAGGACTGTGCAATTGGTTGTGAGACTTCAGTAGAGGAGCCTGGGGTGTAGAACCTCTCAGCTACCTCAACTATGTCTTCACTCACAGTGCTGCCAATCTCTATGGACATCTCAGACTCAGGGGACAGCGGCCTCCCCCAGTCTGGAGGAGGACTATAGTAGTTGTACACTGCACCAAAAGTGACCTCCTCTTCCTCTATGGAGCCAGCTGCTGCTGCTCCCCCAGCTTGATCTGCTGAGTCTCTTTCCATACTATCTCCTTCCTTTCCACGGTCAGCAGCAGCTCTAGACCGACCAAGTGGGTTTGCTGTTGTGAGTACTTTAGGCTTGACAATAAATGTTTCTGGTTCTGACTTCAAGCGAACCTCAATTTTCTCATATTCACCCTTAATTTGTGTAGGAGACTCAATTAGATCATCAGCCACTGTGTTTTCTGATACTTCTCTCTTGTCATCCTGGGATTCTAGCATACTACCAAAAACACCGCTGTCAATAGATACTTCTGGGAACGAAATCAGCTCCTCATTATGAGCTTTGTCCTTAGTGGGCTCCTGTATGGAAATAAGCTTATCGCCAGAAAGTTCACCCTCCTTATGCACATACTCTAACATTAAATCAAATTCCTCTTCTAATCCTTTCACATCACGCTTCACATGTTTTTCTACTTCTTCTAAAACCCCCCCAACACTAGTATGGTCAGAATAATTTGCCGTACGTGAGATTTTAGCCTCACTTTCTACAGAGCAAACCCTTGGAACTGCACTTTGGCTTGCTGGTTTTAGAGATTTAGAAATTTGTTTGGGCTTAACAGTTCCTTCAGGTTGAGAAGAAAGTGTGGGAAGGCAGCTTCCTGCAGGTACTTTCTCAGACTCGAAAGCAATGTGGCTGCCAGTTTTGTCAAATGTTTCCCATCTAAATCTCTCCGCTTCACCCGCCTCAGTGTGTTGAGGGAGTAGGCCAAGTTCCTGTGACCCTGGTCTCACCACCTCTGGAGACTCCCGCATTTCCTCAAGAAACTGTTTAACTGCACCACAACTTACTCCTGAAATAACTTCCTTACTGACATCAGTGACCTGGGAGGTTTCAAAAGAGACGGGCTTGTTGGATTCTACTGGAGCATGAGAGGCTTTGTAAGAACTTTCACTTCTGGTTGTAGGTGAAGCAAGCTGAACACAGCTCTCTGTATGCATAGTATCAGGTTTATGTGGCATTACCTCTTCCTGCTGGTTAAGAGACATGGTAACAGACGGTATAAACTCCTCTGGGAACAGTGTTTTCTTTCTTTCCTCTTCCAGAGAAAGATTTTCCGTTAATCTAATTGGTGATGTTGATTCGAAAGTCTGTTTAATCTGAGAAACTTTAATTACAGCAGCAGAACCTTGCAGACCACAGCCGGATATAACCTGAGGCTCTCTAGAGAGACTGGGTCTGGATACAGTAGTTTTGACAGGCACGTCTGTTGGAGCTTGTGAACTCGGAGGTTTAACTTTTGGCAGCACAACACTATCCTGAGCTTTTTGGAAGATGTCAGGTTTCTTGAAATCCTCAGTTAAGCCATAAGGAGACTTCCTCTCTGTCTGCAATGGGGTGAAATCAACACCTGAAAACTTCTTAGGTTTTTCAACTTGATAGGAGACTTCAGAGATACTGGTTACCTCTCCCAACTTATTTCTAGCAACACATTTGTACAGTCCAGCATCAGGGTATGTAAAATTGCTGATATACAGCATGTACATTTTATCATGTATCTCAGTACTATATTTTCCAACAGTGGCTTCAAGGCAAATATGGTCATGATACCATGTGACGTCTGGAGCAGGTTCACCAGTTATAACACACTTCAAGACAGCTGTTTCACCCTCGGAACAGGTTATATTCTCTAATTCAGTGACCACACAGGGAGCTTCACCAACCACATCAAATGAGAAAGTAAATTTGTGTCTGACGGTCTGGGATGCTGCTTCACTACTCGGTCCAGATGACATTCCCTCTGTAAAAACCTGAGGTTTGTCCACACGAATATCCTCAGCCATCTCAGGGATGGGGGTGGCAGCTGTAATTCGAATTTCCACGGGTGAGGTGCTAAAAGATTCGTCTGAGCTGCGGCGTTTAATGATCTCCATCCGAGGCACCTTTAACGTTACCTTTCCTGAATCAGTGTAGGTCTGAAACTGCTCCTCAATCAGACTCTCCTGGTTTTCCTCCTTCATTGGTGCTTGTATTTTTACCACATCCGGTGTGACTCCTGACACTTTTGGCACCTTTTTGTTAGAGATTTCAAGAGTAGCACTGCAGATGGATTTGCCATGTTTATTGGTTATGATACAGTCATATGTGCCCTCGTGATCTGTTGTTGGATAGAATATGGTGAGCTTTGAGTTGTTAGATTTCTGTATGATATCATAGTCAGGATTGTGGTCGAGTGGATGGCCGTCTTTGAGCCAGTTCACAGTAGGTGGAGGATCACCTTGGAACTGGCAGATAAACTCAGACATCTCGCCAACTTTTACTTTAAGTGAAGATATTTCTTTAACAAATACTGGATGTGAGCCTCCCAGACTTCCAAGATCTTTTATGTTTAACTCCACATTTTCAACTCTTCTCTCTTCCTTCTTTATAGCACCTATTTCAGTACTCATCTCCTTACCCTGTGTAGATCTCAGATTTCTCAAATCTCCACTTCTTTCATCCCTCTGTTGTTTCCATTCAGTGTTTTCTCTTGCAGTTCCCATCTCCTTTTCCATAGCTCTCTCTTCTCTTACTTCTGACTGGAAGTGTTGCCTGCTGGATTTATCAACATGCATAGCATGCTTCTCCCTTCTAAACCTCACCACTCCCTCTCTTTCTGAATCATCCTGTCGACTAAGGGATGGGGAGCTTCTCCTGACTGGGGAAGGCTCACGATGGCTTTCATAAGAGGCAGAGGTAAGTTCATATTCCTCATAAGGACGCCCAGTGAGCTGGGTTGGAGAGTATTTCTGGACTGATGAAGCCTGAGAGTCCTTTTGATATCTTACAGGGGCATCAGGTGCACCCACATGGTGTAGCAAACTAGCATCTGCAGCAGGGTGCCTGGCCATAGAAGCCTCAAAAGGAGGTGACAGGTCACACTTTGCAATGGGCTGAAAAACTGACGGTTTTTCTGTTGAAAATAAATGTGGAGGCGGGGGTTCACTGGGGTGGGCTTCATGAGACATGCCACTATGATGGGGCTCACAATAAGTCAGGGGCAGTTGGGGCCACTCAGACTCAAGCTCAGCTGTATCCTCTTGTTCTACTGCATCCTGTTGCCATTTTAATATGCGCTGAGCCAGTGCTTCTTCCTCACTTACAAAGTACTCACTGTCCCTCTGCAGCCTTGTCACACGGCCCTCTGTTGGCAGTTCACCAGCCAGAGGCCACTGCAGAGTTTCACCCTCCTGGTCTTGGAAACCAGCAGGAGCAGACTCACTAGAAACACATTTCTCTCTGACTGTGTTTGCCAATTCTAAAGCAGAGGCCTCTGCGAGATTTGTTCCTGCCTCAGTGGTCTTCCCTGCCTGGAAAGGTGAGTAACCTTGAAGTTCTGCAGTCTGCTCTTGTTCCATTAAAACATCCTGTTGCCACTTTCTTATTCGCTGAGTCAAAGCCTCCTCTTCACTAATAAACTTCTCACTCTCACTCTTCAGGTCTGAGATGTTTTCCCTCGACAGCTGGAGCTCCTTTTCTGCTCTCGTCTTCTCAAACAGCATCTTCTCTGCTCTAGCTTTTCTTTCAGATCTAGACTCATATTCAGCTTCTGCTGCTTTAGCTTTAAATCTCTGCAATTTTTGTTTCTCATGTTCCAGTTCTTCTACTTTTGTTTTCATTTGTCCTTTGACCAACTGGGCAGATGTTTCAAGCTGCTCTGCTACACCTTTGACTTTAGGTGCCATAGGCATTGGCACAGGAGCTATCTTTTTCTCCATTACTTCTTGTGGGGTGTGAATGTGCTTCTCACTCTCCTTGTACTGTGTGCCTGCTGGAATAGGCAGATCGGTTTCTGAGTTAAATGTCTCCTCTTCTGATATTCTCATGCCTTCCTGCCTGATCCCTAAGGGAAGGCGTTTCTCTTCGCATTCAGTTCCTCCAGTTTCTAGCTTCTTCTCATACGGAGCTCTAAAAAACTTGCCTGCAAACTGATCACATGGCTCAACCTGTTTTTCCCCTTTGCTGTCTGGTGTTTGTTTTTCACTAATAAATCTCTCTGAAATTCTGAATCTGTCCTCTGGCCTTGGTCTTGTTCTTGGTGACTTTTGGGACTTTTGCATCAGCGTCTGTGGTGCTGTGTCTTCTTCTAGCCCAATTGTCACTGTGGAAGCTTTTGTACCCACAGAGGCAGACCTTTCCACCTCTCTGCTTCTCATCTTTATTGTAGATGTGGGTGTTGATTGAGCCATTCCTTCAGGATTATCTTCCCATGCCTCTTTTTTGAGTGATTCATGAAAAGAGGAGTGCATGGCCTCAGTTTCCACAGTTGCTCTTTTCTCCTGCTGGTTGTAAATGTGCCCTGTGGGCTCTGTGGACTTTGCCTCAGGGACAATGGGCAGATCAGTTTCAGGATCATATGTCTCCTCTCCTGGCATCCTACTCCCTTGCTGCCATTTCCTGATCCTCAGGGCAAGGAGTTTCTCCTCACAAGCTATTCGTTCAGCTTCCAGGCTCTTCTCGTAACGAGCCCTCAAATCCTCCCCAGCAAATGCTTCTTTACACAGATCAGCTGTTTCTGTTGCTGCTGTGTCTTCTCTAAGAAACCTCTCTCTGGTAGATGTGACTGACTTTGGCATGGTTGACTGTATGAGTAATGTTGCTTCTTGAGAAGGCAGACTTTTAACACGTTCCCCACTTTCAGTGTACATTGTAGTTTCTGGGTAAACCGCTTTCTCACCGAGCGGTCCTTCAAGGTTGCATGCTGTCATCCCAACATTTGTAACCTGCACCTTATGGTCATCAACCACATCTGCTTGTATTTCAACAAAACCCTTGACTTTTTTATCCTCTAGTTTCTCTGAATGTTTGTCGTCTGATGTCTTTTCTGTTTCTGACACACTTGTACTGACCAGCTCACCTCTCATTAATTGGATGGCCCTGGTTCTCGACTGAGGCTCGAATGAATGTCTAACACAAGGCTCAGCGGGATCCCTGCTAGAGGTTTTACCTTGAAACTCCCTGTACGTCTCACCCAAATCAAAGGGTCGATTGAAATGCTGAACATCAGGCAGAGAAGCAGGCTTGACCCTAAGTCTCTCGACATAATCTGCATAGCTTGACTCGCTGGCGACAGATTCTAACTCAAACTCAGAGGAAGACATGGTGGAAATAGAAAGCCTCTTTTTCTGTTTGACAGCTTTTTGGAGTGTAGTAAGTTTTGTTCTTACCTCATTGTGGAGACTCTCAGTGTCACTGAACCTCTCACTGTATCTGTCACTGCACCTGTCACTGAACTTATCACTGAACCTGGTGCCAGTGCGTCGGTCACAGTAGATGTCACTGAATCTGTCGTTGAAGCGCTCAGATCTGTCAAACATCGGGGTAGGAGACAGGGCACGCTCAGAGGCAGTTTCTAACCGCTTAGACTCCTTTTCTGGTTCCTTGTCTTCTGAATGGGAACCAGGCATGAAGTACACAGTACGCACAAGAGCACTCTTAGATCGAGATCTACCCTGATGGACCTTGGACATTTTGTCAAAAGGAGACCCGACATATCTGAGGTCAACCCTAAACTTCCTCTCTTTCCTCTGCTCTGCCATGGTATCGATGCTCTCGTGGGCTTTAGCAGTGCGTCTAATAAAGCCAAGATAGTTAGCAGACTGCTTTTCCCTCAGTGACACCAGAAGTGATGCTGTGGATTCTGCAGAACCCTCTATGTTTATTGCCATTACCTTATAACTGCCCGAGTCCTTTTCTTTGACACCATGAATAACTAGACTGGTAGTGTGAACATGCATTTTGCTGTCAGTGTAGATCCTGCGTCTATGCTCTTTAGGTATAGATCTGTTATTATGAAACCAGAGGATAGTAGGAGGAGGGCAGGCAATCAGTTTACATTTGAACTCTGCTGCCTCCCCTTCTAAGATGGACTGAAACTTAAGTTTCTTTGTGAAAGATGGTTTCATGTTTTCTGTCCATGAGCTGATGGATGAAGTCCTGCTGGAGCAACGATTGGCTGACACCAGGCCATGATCTATGAAATCCTCAGTGTCGGAGAAGGCTCCTCTAAGCTGCCAAGTGGCAGTGAGTTCTGTGCTGCAATGCACAGTTTCTTCTTTTCTTTGAGGACAGAACAGTTCTGCAAACAGAAATGGACAACTGTCAGACCAACACAGCTTCCAGGGGTAAAAACTGAAAAAAGGACTTGAATGAATCATTAATGGAAATATTAAATGCATGCAAGGACTCACAATGCCATAAGAAAATTCACTCACCATATTTGTTCGAATAAACGCAAGACTTGATTCTTTTTATTAGAAACCTGCAGGAAGTTTTGATCCTTCGTCTGTGGAAATTTCTTCAAAACATATATTATTTTGTTGTGATTAAAGAAGCATATTTTCAAGATGGACTGCTACCGTTTGCGTGTTTTAGTTCTTGAAACTTGTTTTATGCTAGAATATTTCTTACCTGACTTGCAGACAGAAGAATAAACGCCCTTTCTAATCCTTAAACTTAAAAAGGGAATGAAAGATGCACACGTATGAGATGCAGAACTCTCTAAAAACAAATATTATATTCCAAAATTAACCAATGAAGCAGCAGAATTTGGTGAGACGGCGTTTATTCGAACTAATATAGGTTTACTGGGGTTATTTAGAAAGCAAACCACAGGAATCACATTCCACTATCTGCAAGCCAGGCTAAGAAATATTTTGCAGGAGGAAGGTATCAGTTCCAGATTCGGCAATCCTCCATGTCTTTAAAAAATACAGACCCGCGTTTTTCTGGGAAGAAAATCAGATGAACTTTCATGCCAAAGATAAATAAACTTTTGAATGCAAACTGCTCAAGTTCAACAAATTCTCACCTGAGGGAAACCACACAACATTATCAAAGTAAGACCAGATGGAATATGAAAGATAATTTAGAAAGTGTTTATACATATATATATATATATATATATATATATATATATATATATATATATATATATATATATATATATATATATATATATATATATATATATATAAAGATGTCATGCAACTGTGGAGGGTCAAAGTTCATCCTGAAATATAGAAATGATGATAAAAGCATGGACGCATGACAAGTACGATCCAACACAAAGCATCCACTCATGTAGCGGTTATCACTTTGCTCTCACAAACAATTTATCTGCTTCAGTGAGCCACAGCTTGGAGTTATCCAGTGACAGACTACTTTCAAATCAAAATTCAGTTGAGAGAAATCTGCTCCAGCTGTAGTTTTTCCACTCCAGCCATGATGGAGCAATGCTCTCGCTCTAATATGTGGTGAAAAGTTAACTTTATGACCTTACCTTTGACTTCCAGCTCAGTCTTGGTTTCAGCCTGCTCTCTCACGTGAGTCACTGTGAAGAAAGCCATGACATTTATTCCCTTTTCATCAACACACTGATCCCAACATGGGCAGATGTAGACACACATTTCTTTCACATATAATGTACATTTACATGTGTACTGACAGTTTTCTACCCCTCTTAATGTCTTTCCCTACAGAAAGTATTGCTTCCATATCTTTATTCTGAGCAGGTCTCAGAGTGTTTGGATAATTTTCTATTTTTTTCTTTTCTGTTTTTAATACTGCAGTGCGCTCAAACACACTCAAATAAATGTAAGTCTTACTGTAGCTGCCTTGAAGCAAATTCACATTCTGTATCTGAAAATGAGTCAGGTTACTAACTTCTGTCAGTTCCTGTTTTGAGGCTTTTTTGTTAAATTTTTCTGATTGAAAAATAATTTCAGAGAATCAAACCCACTAGTAACTAATGTGACAGTGAATGTTGCACCTCAGTTCAGGACATCCTCTCAAGTTTTGCTTGGAGCTAATTAGGACGGGTTACCTTCTTCGTTTATGGTGAGTGTGGCTGAGCACCTGGCCTGTTCAGCAGTATTAGCAGTCTTACAGGAGTACTGGCCAAATCATCCACTACGACGAGAGTGTTTTCATCAGACAGTGTTTTCATTCTTGTTAGGCTAAACCGAGTGTTGGTTGTGGAACCAGCTTATTTCTGATTTTGGCATGCTAGCTACACACAGATAAAAGTGGGCCTCCCCCCATGTGGCACTGTACAGCTTGTGATTGGTTGGATGAAATTGGCTCTTGGCAAATTGAAGGTATCTTTAGGTGAGTGATGTTGGTGGTGGCTGATCTGTCCCACGTTTGCTTTTGCCCTGAAATAACGCATGTTCATTGGCTCAGTGTACTTTGTTCTATTTACATCCCAGTAAGCACCATTTGTGTGATCTGTCAGGAGCTGGGAATAAGGGAATATCTTCTGTCCTTTCACAGCATAACAAAAACTACAAACTAAACTAACTAACTACAAAAATACTCAAAACAACCAAAACTACTTGGACCAGAGCAAATGATCCCTCACTATCATGGCTGAGCGTCCCCACTAGCATTTCAAATCACTAAACTGAAACTGACTGAGGGCTCATGAGGTCATATTTCAGTAAAGAAAGCGTGGATAAAAACTTTGACACAGAACTCAGGTGAAAAAGGAAAAGGTATACACAATGATATTTACTTGTTTGTATTTTTATGAAAGATTGTTCCCTGAGCCTTGGTCACCTTTCATTGCATTCCTATATAACTATAAAACACATTGCAATGGGAGTAATTTTACAAAGTTAATTCTACATGGTTAATAAACACTTCCAACACAAAAGCCCACATTTTTCTCATTTTTATTATTATTCATTTTATGATCCTCCAATGCCACCATAGGCAGTACGATGGGTTCTTTCCGGGTACTCCAGCTTCCTCCCACAGTCCAAAGTGATGCAATTAGTAGTGATAGGTTAATTGGTAACTCTAAATTGTGAACACCTCTAAAGGTATGAATGTGAGTGTGGATGGTTGTCTGTCTCTATGTGCTAGCCCTGCAACAGACTCGCGATCTGTCCAGGGTGTGCCCTTCCTTAGACAGCTGGGATGGGCTCCAGCCGATGGATGGATGAATGCCATCATTACACAGGCAGATTTTTCCCCTTTTTCCTTTGCCCACTGTTGTTGCTGTTGAGATTCACTTTAATGTATAACTTAATCCTAACCTCAAAGAACAAGTTCTGAAAACTGAATGTGCAGGATTTGTTATCGCCAGACAGCACAACACCAAATCATAATCTACAGATTCAGTGAGAGTGTGTTGATCTGAAACCAGCACTGCTGTGAGCTTCTGTTAGTGACACTTCAATTGTCTCAGAGTAAGAAAAGCAGCCTTTCTTTTTAGTAATAAACTCACCGTCTAATGTAAGAGTTGCAGAGCAGGACACCGTCCCTCCATTGTTTGTGGCCATGCAGGTATACTCGCCCTCGTCCTCTGGATAAACCCTGGAGATCTCCAGCTGACAGCTGTCATCAAACTGAGATATCCTGAAGAATTCGGACTGTTTGATTTCCTTTTTCTTGTGGAACCAGCTTATCTTCACATCTTGATGGTTGACAAAGGAAAAAGCACGGCTTGTGTAAATATACTGCAGTAAATTTGCACTGTGGGTCAACAGCAAGAGTAAATAAGTCAGAAGGTGGTTAATTAGTCGCGTGCCATAATCAAGTTTCAGTGAAGTCCCAATGGCTTCAAGAGAAGACCAAAGGACACACTACTACTGAAACTTATGCGTAGGTAGGAAATTCCATTCACAGGAAGTGGCCACAGGTTTGAATAAAGTTTCAACTTAAAATTCTGTGCAGCGTAACTACCAGGAACTGAGCAATACCATCACTTTGTTTCAGTATTAAAAAAATCACAGCATCACTCAATAAGAAATTGTATTTTTTACCATCTCCACGGACTTTGCACTGGAAGCAAGCTGGTGCGCCCTCGCAGGCTGAAGTGCTGGCCATGGGTGAGATGATGACAGGGGGAGCAACAGTGGCGGGGGAGTCTGGAGAAACCACCTCTGAAACTGCAACACAAGAACCTGAATCAGTACAGATACAGCCACTTACAATGTCTGCCTGGACCCTGGCAGGGCAATGGTGGGTCCTCGGCCAATCCTTGACTGGTCTCCTTGACGGTTGCTATATTGCCGCCTGTGACGTGGACGACACAACTATGAGTAGTAACGCCCTTAATGAGCAATCAGTGGTAAAAGCATGTGTATCCACCAGGGGGAGCAGTGTGGAGGCTCCCTGCAGGCTTGCACTGCATATTCATACACTTTCTAATTAGCTGGTTGGTTAGCGATGCAAAAACTCCACACGCTGTCAGGTAAGAGCACTCTTATACAAATAGTCTTCTTCTTTATCTTTTCCAAAACTTTAGGAAAACTTTTTTCTTTTCGTATTTTAGTGCTTGTTGTTCTGCTGCCCTACATCATTTGCATTATATTGAAGCTATCATCACCTCTTAATGATCACGTTGAATTAATAATAAAGTGCAACTTAAAAATATGCAGAAGTCATTTCCACCTTCTGGTACGATCTGACCTATTTCTGGTGGAGAGTTGTGTCCATGAAAACTGTGATGTTGGGCTAATGGCGAGAGCATGCACTCTACTCAGGAAAAAATGCCGATTTCAGCAGAAACCAACAATCTGTTTTATACAAAACTGACTATCAAGTCACATCCATGTCTCACCTTCAACATTGAGTGTTGCAGTGCTTGTGGCAGTGCCATACTCGTTCTTGGCCTCACAGGTGTAGACAGCAGCGTCTTCAGGAAAGACCTCGATGAGCAGCAGTGTGTGCTCGTTGCCATCGTGCAGGAACTTGCACTTGAAGCCAGCGGAGAGAGCCTGGGAGTTTTTGTACCAGAAGACCTGAGGCTGGGGAACACCGCTCACCTGGACTGAGAAGCGAGCTGGTTTTCCAGCCTCCACCGACTGGGGCTCCATGTGGCGAAGGATCTGAGGAGGCTCGGGGACTGAACGAGGCAGAATATTTTAGAGGTAAAGTTTAACTGGAATATACGGATATTCTTGCTCCATCCTCTCATGTCACTTCCCCTGTATTAAGTTCATGTGTGTCTATGTATTTGGTCACCATATTTCACTTCCTGTGTTATTTGGATTCTTTGTCCTCTGTGCCTTGCTTTTAGTTTTCTCATCATCCATTTCTTTTCAGCTGTGTTTTGCTTTCATCACATCTCCACTTTCCTGATTGCTGTTCTCTGTGGGTGGATTTAATTTTCCCTTTTGTGCTTCATGTTTTGTTTCCTGGACCTTTTGTGATGTAATATGAATTGCTTTCTTGTGTCCATCCTTCCGTGTCTGCATTTAGGCCTGCTAGAACCTTCAGCTGCACTTCTGCGTGTACAGCGGTCCCTCGTTTATCGCGGGAGTTACGTTCTAAAAATAACCTGCGATAGGCGAAAGTAGCCAACTTTATTTTTTACAATTAACATAGATGTTTTAAGGCTGTCAAACCCCTCACTACACACTTAATACACTTTTCTCTCTTATTTAAATACTCTCAAAGTTCAGGCCTTGTAGAAAAATAAGTCCAGTATTACAGAATGAAACCAAAGGGACCTGCAGGTGACGACGTTTTCAGCGTTGTTGTGTTTGTTGGGGAGAAAACTTCACGTCAGAGTCACGCTGCTAGCAATCGAAGATTTATGTAAATTTGACAAGCTGAACGCATTCTGTACTGTACAGGAGACACAGCACGAGATTAATTGACAATGCGCTGTAAAAAACCCAAAAAACTAAATTGCACCAAAAAAAATCTGCGAAACCGCGAAAGGCGAACCACGTTATAGCGAGGGAGCGCTGTATATACTTGAGCTTGTACATATACGTTTAACCCTGTGATTAGAGAAAAGTCCTAAAAAAATTCAAACCCAGTTCTAATTTTATTTAAATCATTAAAGATATATGCTGAACAGACATTTTACCCTTAAAAATAGCAGCTCAAAGAAATAATTATAAAGCCAAAATGGTGAGAATGATGAGTGTATGTAACCTTCAAAGCACAATTGTATCACTGATGAGAAAGTTTGAAATAAATGGCCTTTTTAGAAACAAACAAGAAACAACCAGTTTTTATGTGTTCATACTGTACATCATTCTTTCTGTGTGACGTCACGCTGGACTTACTGTTTATTCGAAGCTGCATGGTGCTTCTATTTTTGCCAGCGATGAAGGTGTACTCCCCAGCATCACTCCTGTAGGTCTCTGAGATGGTGAGGCGATGCAGCTTCCTGATGGTCACGTAGTTAAATCGTTCTTCCATCGAGAACTGGATCTCCACACCGTTCTTCAGCCAGTGACCCTCCACATCTTCTTCATTCACTTCAAACTCAAAGGTTGCACGGTGTTTCTCCAGAACCTAGGAGGGGATAGTGAAATATTTACATTTCTATCTCTGTTCAATTCAATTCAGTTTTATTTATATAGCGCCAAATCACAACAACTGTCGCCTCAAGGTGCTTTATATTGTAAGGTAGACCCTACAATAATAGAGTTAAGGCCCTATTTTCTGTTGAAAATGTCAGTAAATACAATCACCAAGCACCCAAAATTCTACTATTTAAGTTGCTTTTTAAAATGTGAGTGCAGTAAAACATGCTGTGGGGGACTGACAAACCTGAGCGGGTCATATGTAAACATTAATAGTTATTTTTTATTTTTATGGCCAATCGTCACTGCTTCCACAGAGAGAACAGAATAATATCTAAATATTTACACACTGTTTCTAGTGTATCTTTATGCCTTATTACTTTAAGGCATATTTCTAAATAAGAAATAAAAGAGAAATAAAAATGTTAATGTCAGGTTCAGTATCTGTAAACTTGGCCCGTGTCTTTCCAAGCTAAAACATATAGATGCACCAAACTGACACTAACTTCTCTGCGTAACGCCTGTGGTTGTGAAACAGAGCAGCTTTGGTTGCAAAAGTTAACTTAGGATTAAAATAAGATGAAACTCATTGCAATTAAATAAATGAACAGTCTTAAAAAACAGCGAATCACCTTTAATCCTCAAACTGTGATTACCTGAAAGACAGAAGTTTTATTCTGAAACATCAGTAAATGAACTTTAAAACCACTTCACCGTAATTTCCCGCTCAGGAGGTTCCGAGATCCGAATGTCGCGACCCTCCACTGTGAGCCGGGCCTTGGAGACGCTTGATCCAGCTACCACTGAATATTCCCCAGCATCAGACATTCGAACCGTCTGGATCATGAGGCGGTGAACATACTTCTCTGCTGTCACAATATACCTTTGGATTCAAGGCAGAAGATATCCAACTCACAATTAACCTCTAAAAGCTTTCATTGTCCAAAGGAGACGCTGGGAATAGTGATTTTCAGATTAAGTGTGGCCAAACTTTGACGAGCACTGACAGACCTTTCCTCAGACATGTCCATCTCCTGACCGTCCTTCATCCACATCACCTGGATGTTTGGCTCAGAAACCTCACACTCAAAAATCGCCTTCTTCTTCTCTGTGATCTTTATGTCCTTGATCTTCTTGGTGAATTCAATCACACGAGCTGAAAGAACAACATTTTCAGAGACGTTTCGTAGCATTTCTCACCTCTACAGACTGTAAACGTGCTCAGCACCAGGTTACCTTCGACAAAGAGATTAGCAGTGGTGGCAGCAGAGCCGGCCACAAACTTGTACTCTCCTCCGTCTCCAAAGTGAACGTTTCGGATGGTGAGGGAGTGCGTAAGCTGCCGACTGCGGACCTGGCACCTGTCCGACGACTTCATTTCCACGCCGTTCTTCAGCCATTTGTACGTGATGCCTTCATAGTTGACGGTGACCTCAAAGGTGATAGTGTCTCTCTCTTGGGCATTCAGGTCCTTCAGCATGGAGGTGATCAGAACCGCTGGAGGACGAAATTTGAGGGAAATACAAAAAGACACATTCACTGTGTTTGCTTTTGAAGAATTTCAGCTATTACTGTATGCAGTTATTCAGATATGCAGCTCAAATATATAGCGAGAATTCTGAAACTTTAAAGCTTAAAATATGTTAAATTAGGTGATTATATAATTTAGAAATTATTTTAACCCCCCTCTTGAGTCTCATTCTGATACAGTATTTTCATATCACGTTGTGGGAGGTCAGAATTCTTACGGTTGACGGTGAGTGTTGCAGACACTTGGTCGTTGCCACAAATGAAGGTGTACTCTGCAGAGTCGTCCCTGCTGGTGTTCATGATCTTCAGCTGATGGAGTTTTCCCTGAACCACAATCCTGAACTTGTCACTCATCTCAATCTCCACTCCGTTCTTCAGCCAGGTGGACGGCACATTGAAGTGGGAGACTTCACACTCGAATGTGGCCACTTGAGTCTCTGGTACCTCCACACTTTTCATGGGTTTAGTGACCAGCAGAGCTGCATGTAGTAAATCAGGTCACAAGACATGGATAACAAAAGATTAGACAAATATTCTTCTCGTCTCAAACACCATAAACATTCTTTATATTCTTCAGTAAGTGGATGGACTGCTTTTCACTCTACCTGCAATCTGTGCTTAAGTGTTTTTGATCTAACATTCATACTCTGATGGATGTGTCAGAGAGCAGCTTGGAGTTACTATCTTGCGATCTAAATGCAAGACTTCACATGCAGTTTGTCTTATAGTGCTACATACCCTCCACGGTGAGTACAGCACTGCACTGCAAGTGTCCAACCACAGCCACGTACTCTCCTGCATCGCTGCTGTCCAGATTCTTCAGGATCAGTTTGTGTGCTTTCCTCTCAGACAGAATCTTGCACTTCTCACTTGACTTCAGCTCCAAACCTTTAAACATCCACCTAACAGGGATGTTGTCATGTGAGAGGCTCATCTCAAAGGAGGCTGTGCCATCCAACAGAGACGTCGCATCTTTTATCTTCTTCACAATTTTGATTTCTGCAGGAAAAAAGTAGCAGATAAACCACTCATGTGATATGATGATACCTGACAACATTGTGCACAATTCTTGGTTATGCTGATAAAATCTGACACTTACTCTCTACGTTGAGTCTGGCATTGGCAGAAAGTTTTCCAAGTTTGAAGGAGTAAACAGACTCGTCCTGTATGTTGCAGTCCTTGACCTTCAGCGTTTGGACCATGCCACTGGAGACGATCTCGTACTTTTCGCTGTTTTGCAGTTCCACCCCGTTCTTAATCCACTGGGATCCTTTCACATCGGGGTGTGTGAGCTCCAGTGTGAACACTGCTTCCTGGGTCTCCGTCACGGTCTGGTTCCTCAGAGTTTTCTTGATCTTCACTCCTGCATATAAATATAAAGCTCTGCTAACTTTAATGTATACACACGGAGGTGATTCGTTAGTTTTGGAAGCATTTTAGTTCTGTCAGGAGAGGTGGGACAGACAGAGACTGAAGTCCCCCCGGCTTACCTCTCATCACATCTGAGAGTACAAGTTCTTAACATCCAGCCTCTTATGTTAAAAGTGATGCAGAGCGCTAAATGGAGTCTATCTGTATGTGCTTTTACTCATAAATCATCTTTTTTTTTAATCAAACATACAATAGAGATATAAGTCTAATTAATATGAAGAATGAAACTTATTCTAATGTGCAGATATTATCCAGCTTCATCCTTGGCACATTGGTGTCACACATGATTGTATGATACATGAAGTATGTTGCAAGTGTTAAACACAGATTAACATGAGGGGATTTTGCTGGTGGTTAATCGTGTTTCGCTTCCTAATAGTGATCAGAATATAATCAGGTATAAATTTAACCAACATACAAATAAGAAAATATAATCTATAATAATGATTCTAGGTGCAGGCCTCTCACTGAGTGTGTGTGTGGAGATGACCTCAGAGGCTGTGGGTGTGTGTGGGTGTGGAGGATGGGAGGGGGAAGTGAGCGAGCCGGAGAAGCCACTAATCTAAAAGAACGTCTGATTTTAATGTGCAGGATTTAATAAAAGAAATCATATTGAGTATAATGGGACAAATGAACAGAGTTATGAAGAGAAAAAGTGAGAAAATGAATGTGTTAGGACAGATGAGGTGGCAGTAATGGTGGATGGATGTCACAGCCACTGTTATTGAGGTGAAATTATAGCAAGTAACACCAGAGGAACAACCAATGCCGACACTGTGGGCTCACTAATTGGATTTAGGATTTTTGACTTTTTCTCTACTTATTTTTGCCGTTTGAGATTATAAATCCAAGAGGATTGAGATTTCCATTGTTTCTGAATGGGATGCAACTTCCATGAACTTGGCTCTATTTCTATTGGACAATATCCACACAGAGATGAGTGTGTCTGTGGCCATTCTCTCCTCAGACCATCTCCTCTCAAAGATTCTAATAAAATCAGCATTAACTCAGAATCAGTTAATTAGGTAAGAATAATTCAAGTAATTTGATTCTGTAATAATTATTCTAATTTACTTTGGCTTTTGCTTTAATAAAATACGTTGTATTCAAAAAGTTTCATTTGTGAACCTTTTTAAACTTTCGTGAAACAGTAAATGTAAAAACCTGAGGATGAATCCATATTAGTATAAATAGCTCCTATTATTCTTAGATTTACAAGCTGCTAAGTTACTGAGGGCTCCCATTTTTTTTTTGTTTGTTTGTTTTAAATGAGAGGAGCCATGGTAGTTAGTACTTATAGAGGGATAGTTAGTACTGGATGAATCCCCTCACCCATACGCTCCATCTAAGATCTGCTCTGCCTTCTGGGTAAAACTCATAGGATCAGAGATTAGGATTAATCCCGACTTCCAGTATTGGAGTACTGGTCCCATGGATCGACCGTACAAATATAACACTTATTATAGTTACTAGAGCTATAATATGTATAATAACTACTGCAAATATTGTGATAGTGAGTCTGTCTGAAACTATCATAAAAGTTTAAACAAACATTTACCAAGTCATTATTTTTTGCGACAAATGAACAGGACATTCCCAGATAACCTTTAGAGCTGTATATAACAGACAAAATCTTTCAGTTTTCAGCACTCACTTTGCATTTTTCCCACAAAATGTTAATTTTTAAATTTTCTTTCAATAACTACTTTTATTTTGATTGTCGTATTTAATTTACCTCAGTATGTTCCCGGTAAATGTCCTGTTTTATTTATCTTGGTTATGTGAACACCATGTGTGTGTGTGGTAGTGGGAAGCTAGTACTTACCCTCCACCCTGAGATTAGCTGTAGTTTTGGAGTTGGCCACCTGGTAGGTATACTCTCCGACATCCTGTGGCCTGGTAATGTTGATGATGAGGCGCCTGATGGCTCCGTTCACCTCACTCACCACATTCTCATTGAAGTCAATGGGCTGGCCCTCCTTAAGCCACTTGCCCTCAGCATTGGCATTTGCAACTTCACACTCAAGCTCAGCAGTCTGAGACTCCGCCACTGTCACATCCTGCAGGGGCCGTGTAATGGCTCCACCTAATGGCAGCAGAAAGTAACATTTCTGTTTCACTTCTGACCACATGTCCTAATCACAGAAACAGCAAATGCCAACACACACAATCTTCTGTCATAATAAAAAAACAGCTGCTTTAAAATAATCCACGTTTTTGTCAAAGATGGGTATGGGTAGGTATAAATGTCAGCAAAATGTGAAATGTGTACCAACAATTAAGTAACAAATTATCATCTAGTGTGTGGATTTCCCTTATCTGAAGTGGCAGGTCAAGGAGCAGCAGTCTGAGAAGAGACCAAACCTTCTTCTTCCCACCCACTTCCTCCATCCAAGGTTGCACCAAGTAATTCCCAGGCCAGCCAAAAGACATAATCCCTCCAGCATGTCTCGTGTCTACCCTTCCTCACCCAGGAAACATCAGATGCACGAACCACCTTACCTGGCTCCATTCTATGTGGAATGAATCCCTCTCAGATAACTGAGCTCCTATATCTAAGCCTGAGCACAGCGATCCTTCAGAGAAAACTAATTTCTGTGCCTTGTTGTTAAGATCTCATTCTTTTGATCATTACCCAGAGCGTGTGACCATAGAACAGAGTAGGGACGTAGATCAACCAGTTTATCAACATCTTTGCTTTTACACCCACCTCTCTCTTCATCACAATGGAGGGTTACAGTGTCCAAATCGCTGTAGTCGCTGCACTAATCCATCAATCCCCTACTTCCCTCTCCTCTCACTCTGAACAAGCCCAGGATTCTTAAATTCCTCCACAAAAACTCATCTCTGGCCCAGAAGCAAGCAAGCAATGGATACCCCATGTTCTCGAATGCCTTCTCCTAATCCACAAAACAATTGTAGAATATGCTTGAATATTCTTGAGAGGATAGAAAACTTGTCCAGCTCTTTACGTTGAGGAATACAACCACGTTGTTCATCTTCAATCTGAGGTTCAACTAACTGATGTATTCCCTTCTCCAGTAATCTGGCATAGATCCTCCCAGGGAGGCTGAGGAGTGCGATCTTTCTTGAAGATGGGCACTACCACCCCAATGTGCCAGTGAGTCTTTTTTAAAATCAGTGATTGTGTAAATGATTTCATCTGAGTAAAACACACAATATCCATAATATCTTAAAAGTTAGACATACCAGAGACAGTAAGCTTGGCACTAGATGTCTTTTCACCAGCATGAAACATGTACTGGCCCTCCTCATCTTTCATGGCGTCAATGACTGTCATAGAGTGAGCCTTTCCCTTTGACTCAATCTTAGATTTGGGTCCAGGTTTGATTTGCTGGTTCCTGAATGTCCAGACTGAGTCAATTCCAGGGTGAGAGACTTCAACATTAAACGTCACATTCTGGGACTCTGAACACACTTTGTCCTCCATGTGTTTCACAATGTGTACCTCTGTAAAAATGAAATGGTTAGAGTATGAAAGTGAGACTGGAACCTAAAAACAGTATCACGCTGAAAGTACAATGCTGTGAAAAAGTATTTGCCCCCTCCATGATTTTTTTGTATATATTTTTCTCACACTAATATTTTCAGTCAGCAAAATTTACACTAAGTTTAGACCAAATGATAATTTAATTCTTTAAGGAAAAAAGGTGCCTGAACTTACATGGCTTTATGTGAAAAAGTAATTGCCCCGCTTGTTAAATCATTAATTAACTGATTAGCCACATATTTTGGAAAGCCGAGTTCAATAGTCACACCCAGAGCTAATTACCAACAGACCTGTTGACTAGGGATGGGTACCGGTATCCGGTGCCATTATGGCACTGGTTCTGACATAAACGGTAGTAACCAGACCGAAAAGCGCACATTTCGGTGCTTTATTTTTCCTGAGATGTGACACACTTCGGATTCTAGCCAATCATTTTACGTTTCCGAGGATAGTAGGCGGGCCCAGGTACGTACGTTCTTTTAGAGCAGAGCTACAGATTAAAAATGCCCAAGGCGAAGCGGTCAAAAGTCTGGCTGTACTTCACAGCAAAAGATGCAAACTCAGCAGCAACAAGTGCTTTAAGCTGATACTGTGATACTGTGCAAAGGAGGTAACACCTCGAATCTGACGACGAACCTGGCGACGTATAGCATTTTGTTAAAAGCCGAGAAATGCGCCGTATTTGATAGCTTGCTAAACATGAGAGGTTTTTGGACAAAGTGTGTGTTCTCCATTCTTTAAGCACCGGTTCAAGCACCGTTTCAAAAGTACCGGTTTGGTACTGGTATCGTATAAAACCTAAACGATACCCATCCCTACTGTTTACAGACTCCAAAAAGGCACTGATTACTCTTCCAGGAGGTCACAAAAGAACCCAAAACAACCTCTAAAGAACTTCAACCTTTTACAGCCACAGTTAAAGTCAGTGTTCATGATTTAACAATAAGAAACATAAGTGCAAATATGGCATCCAAGGGAGACGTTGACTACAAAAGACACAGTTGACCAAAAGGCAAAAAACATTACAATGATTATACACCCACACGGTGATCTGAAGCACTTTAGCAAATCCACCTTTAAACTGGTCAAAAAACAAAATAAAGGTTCAGGAGTCAGTCAAATCCAGTTAAAATCTGGACTGGGATCCTGTTGTGATGCTTTGGCGTGACTTTAAACAGACCGTTTATGTTCAAAAACCCTCCAATGTGGCAGAGTTAAAACAATTCTACAAAGACGGCAGACAACATTCATACACAGTGATGTGGAAGATTCAATGTTTCATTGCAGTTCTTCCTGCCAAGAGTGGCCTTACCAGTTATTTGGTTAGGATAGGCCAGATAGGTTTGGATACCTTTTTGCCTTAACAGATAAAATCGTCATTTAAAAACTTTAAAAAAATTTGCCTTTACTTGGGTTATAATATTAAAATGTGTTTAATGATCTGAAATATTTAAATATGAGATATATGAAAAACAAAATCCAGAAGGTGACATATACTTTTTCACTGCACTAAAAATCTTTCTTACCTTCAACCGTCAGGCTACAGCTGGTGTCAACCTTGCCAACAACTAGTTTATAGTGACCCTGATCAGATGCAAAGGTTCTGGTGAAGACCAGCCGCTGCTTTGCTCCCTTTGCCACCATTTGGATTCGGTCACTGGGTGTCAACAGTTTGTCATTATGGTACCATTTGACAGAGCTGATGTCCTGGGCAGAGATCTTAGCCTCCAGGACAGCCTTTGTGCCTTCAATAGAGGATACATCCTTCAGTGGCACTACAATGTCAATAGCTGTAAGAAAGAGCAACAAGATGACAGTCAAAAGTCACAATTTTTTTTAACAAAATATTTTTAAGTTTATATTCAAACCCAATTCTAACTCTTACTTTGAACACTGAGTTTGCCTGAGGTGGAGATGTCATGGGCAGGAACCACAAAAGAGTACAAGGCAGCATCTTCTGTGCTGATATTCTCCACCAGCAGCTTGTGAACCATCTTGTCAATGACAATGTGGATACGTTCCGAGGCAGAAATGGCCTGGCCGTTCTTCATCCAGGTTCCCTCAACATTCTCTTGGGAAAACCTGACCTCCAGCTGAGCAATATCACCCTCACAGACTATCAGATCAGTCAGGGGCTGCATCAGTGTCACTGGACGCACTGAAGGCAGAGGTAAAAACATGCAATCAGACAATTACCCACAATGTTTTTCAACAGGTTAAAGTTGTGAAACAACAGAACGCTGTTGAAATACACTGATGAAAATTCTCTTGTTTGCCAGCAGCAGTAACATGCACTTCACATTTTAAGCTTACGTTTCATTTTTAGTGAGGCACTGGTCTTCAGATCACCGCATACAAAGGCGTATTTTCCCTGGTCCTCTTTCCTGACATCCTTGACAGACAAAGTGTGTCTTCCTCGACGTGACGATATGATGTATTTATTGCTGGGTGAGAGAACTTTGTCTCCAAAGAGCCAGCTGCCCTCAGCATCTTCACGAGATAACTCGACCTCAAACTCGCCAGCATAGGATTCTGGTACCTCAATGTTCTCCATTTGTTTGATGAGCTCGAGAGCAGCACCTGGATACAGAACAACATACCGAACCATTTTTATGTAATTTACAGGAACAGGACAGTTCCGGTGGATATTCTAGATAAATTACCTTCCACGTGAAGCCTTGCACTCGTTCTTATGTTCTCATCATCTGCAATCACACAGGTGTATTCTGCGTCATCCCTCATTTCAATCATTAGCACAGATAGGAAGTGGACTTTTCTGTCAGAGTGCATTCTGTATTTGTCTCCTGAGAAGATCTCCGTGTTGTTCTTAAACCATTTGACTCTGACGAAGGGTTCATTGGTTTCACACTCAAAGGTCACCATGGTATCCTTCTCCTTGGCACTCGTATCCTCCAAGTTTTGGGTAAAGCTAACTGCTGTCTTGGCTGCAACAGCGAAATGAAGAAGACAAAAACAAATCAAGACAAAGAAAATTTAGCATGGCGCAGAAATGATTTTAGATGAACTTGCTTTACCTTGTACAAGCAGGAAGGCATGACTTGAGGACTCCCCAGCAATATTAATGGCCTTAACCATGATGCTAGCAGAATCTTGTGTTTCGACATCTCTTATGACCAATTCACATACATTGTCCTCAGGCCAGTACCAGTAAATACGGTCAGACTTTTCCAGCTGAATGCCATTCTTGAACCACTGACACTCAGGTTCTGGTCTACCAACTACTCTGACTCTGAAACGAACCTCATCCATTGGAGCAACAGTCTTGCTTGCAATGCGTTCCAGGATCTTGGGTGCTTCCATGCTGGGAGAGAGCAGGACCCGTTCAGGTTTTATTGTGGGGATAGTGAGTTTACCCTCTTCCTCCATCCTCTTCCTTTCAGCTTCTTCTTTCTCTTTCATATGATGGAGCAGGTCCTCTTTAGTCTTCTTCAATAGGTCTTCATAAGAGTCATCCCTCTTGCGAGACTTAAGCTCTACAGCCGAGATAGACTCATAGAAACCCTCCTCTGTTCTGCGCTTGAACTTGCTCTTCAGTTCTTCAGACTCCTCTGAAGTTTTCTCATGAAGAATTCTCTGTGTCTTACGCAGCTTAACCACTTCCCTGTCTTGTGAAGCCTCACTAGGTCGGTCCATCTTCACAATATCAAATCCAATCTTGCCAGGCTCGTGTGTAGCCTCTGCAAGTTTTGGTTCTGGTGCACGACGCAGGACAGTTCTAAAGTCTTCCCTCTGCTGGATCTCTAGCTTTACTGTGTGCTCAGCTGTTCCTAAAGGATTGTCAGCAACCACCCTAACCTCTCCTGAGTCATAGGACTTGATGTCAACAATCTCTAAATAGTAAATACCATCATAACGGAGTCTATATCTCTTGCTTTTGCGGATAAGTTGTCCGTTGAGGTACCAATTAACCTTTGGTGCTGGATAACCAGTTACTCTGCAGCGGAATCGTGCAATGTTGCCTTCCAGCACTCTTGCTGGTTCAGGAAGCAAGACAATATCAGGTTTTGTCTTTTCAGATTCTTCATCAGCGCCGACTCCTGCAGGTCCTCCCTCATGAGCCATGCGCTCAATCTCATCCATCCTATATGCTCCCTTCCTGCCTTCAGGAAGTTGTGTTTCCTCAACAAGTCCCTTCTCATCCTTGACAATCAGGGTGGCTGAGGTCTGGTCAACTCCACATTTGTTTGTGGCTCTGCAAGTAATAACACCACTGTCCCTAGCATAAGCAACTTCATAATCAAGGCTGCAGTATCCAAATTCATTGACCATATGCAACCTATTAGCAGCAGCCAGAGGTTTGCCATCATGCAGCCACTCCACTACCATATTGGGGTCACCAATAGGAGTGAGTCTACACTCAAAATGGGCTGGTCCAAAACACTTCATTCTGATAGATGTCAACTTCTTCTTGAATTGTGGTTTCTGTTGCTTCTCCTTGTCATAAAGATCACCCTCCTCCCACTGCTCTTGGCCATATCGCAAATGAAGCGGCTCCAACTCGGGTGCTGCAATCTCTTTAGCTTTGTAGGTTCCTCTAGGAATAATGAGCTTCCTCTCGGTTTGAGGGGCAGCAAAGTCCACCTCAACATTGACTCTGCAACGAGTGGTGTCTCTACCAGCCTTGTTGATGGCTGTAGCAGTGTACCAGGCGCTGTCTGAGCCTGAAGCAGATGGAATCTGGAATTTGGCTTCTCCTTTGGTGCCATCAATCCTGAAAAAGTAAAAGGTCACATATACTGAAGAAAGCACTTTTATACTGCACTGAAAACAAAATATAAAATACTAGATATTACATACTTTATCTGTGGATGCTTGTGTGGGGTGATGATGTCACTGTTTTTCAGCCACACAATGTCTGGCAGGGGGTTTCCAATGGCTTTGACAGCCAACTCAACCAGAGTGCCCTGCTTTACAGTGATGTTTTTCAGCTTTTCAACAAATTGAGGACGTGCCAGGGTTTCTTGAGCTATAGATAGCAAAAAACAACACAATGTCTAACAATATGATCTTTTGGTTAACTAAAAAGTTCAAGAGTGCTATATATCACTCACCATCAACAGTAAGAGTTACATTGAGAGATGCCCGTCCAGCTCTATTCTGAGCAACAACCGTCCACTCTCCAGAGTCTTGTGGTAGGGCTGGGACAATGATCAGGGACTGAGTACCATCCTCTTTAATCACTATCTTGTGTGTGTTATCATTGATCACTTGTTGTCCTGGGAAAAGAAGGGCAAAATGAGTTGACTGAGAGGCTGAATCAGAAAACAAAGGTAGACATCAAGAAATTTTTCTCTGCTACCTTTTCTGTTCTTACCATTGTGGAACCAGTATGTGTCAGGCATTGGCCTGCCAACAACTTTCAAATCAAATCGGGCAGTTTGCCCCTCAGAACATTTTATTGAGGAGGGCTTCATGACAAATACAGGTTTGTATAGTCTTTCAAGCTGAGCCTCATCTGTTTCGTCAAATCGACGGGCAGGAGACTGGCGAGGAGATCGGCTGGAAGAACGCCCTGGGGAGCGGCTCAGAGAACGAGGAGATGTCGATCTGAGAAAAAAGCAGTGTCGTCATTTGACATGGCTGCAGTTAAACAAAACAAATTTTAATGTAAAACATGCAGTGGATAGAAGCTTTGAAAGCTTTCAACCTGATATTGTGTGCTTATTAAAAGTGTGTGTATTATTAGTGTATTATTAAAGCACCACTATTATTCTGCTAGTCACCAATATTGTCTGCCTTTTTTAAAAGCTAAGCTATAAGCCAAAACATCCAACGTCCAGTTCTCATGGCGATATGTGATTTTCTTAATTTCTTTTTTAATTGTGCCATCATTAGATTACCTTATCCTCTGTACTGCTGGCTGTGGTGTGTATCTCTGCGGCGTTACAGCTTCGGATGGCTCCACATAAAGCTTTCCAGAGCTGACTGCATTTCCCTTCATGTTTGTGGCAAAAGCAGTGTACACGCCTTCATCCTCTGGCAGCACCACAGGCAGACGAAGACTGGCTCGCCCATCTTGAAGAACTTCAATTTGGTAACGCGCACTGGGCCTGATGCGCTGGCCATCTTTGTACCAGGCAATCTGGCACAAGATGACAGTAGATCAACAAAGCTGGCTAAACGCTATAAAACTGTGAGAGTGCGATGACTCGACAGAAAGCATGAAACATAGCTGTTTGTTGTACTGTCAGATTTAAATGTTTCTCTTTACAGCAACGCTGGAATGGTATTTACAAAATAATAAATAAAGGCCAAAAACCTATATTTCTTGGCAAACCAAATTATTTATTATAAAGCATCACTCTGATATACCCAACTTTGGTTGGATGAGTGAAAGTTGTTTCACTATATGAATGTGTCTCAATACCTTTGGCAGTGGTTTTCCAACCATCTTGCAGTGGAAAGTGACTCCCACTCCCTCCATGATCCTGTAGTTTTTCACTGGTGTGTCAAAGGCTGGCTGCACTGCCTCCTCATCTGCTATAGTCACTACCAGCTCTCCGTCCTCTGCCACAAGCTCTCTGTAAGTAATTGTCATGATACACAGTTCGATCTTCTGTATTATCCTCTCCTCAAAGGCTGAAATGAGGAATTCCTGCAAAAATGATGGACATTAATTATGAACCGTAGATTGAGATCTGTTATCACAGCACTGCAAATGTTTATAGCACAAGTACCGTTTCTGAGACAAAGCTCATCGGGGTTATTGTCCTCCTCTGTTCCAATTCATACTGACTCACGACCACGGAGGGTTCCTGAACCACTGACGTAGTCACTTCAGTTTTATATGTTACATCGTGCTGCTTCATATGTGCTTCATATTCCTCTGTAAACACAGATACGGATACGCAGATAAAGCCAGACACATCTTTTCAAAGTGATTTTTAAAGAAAGTTTAAAACTGCAAAAAACAAAAAAAGGATGCTAGTACCTTCCTCCAACAGGCTGGTGGAAGCTGAAGCTTCTCCGTGGGGATTTTTAGCAAAGATGGAGTATTCTCCGGCATCGTCAGCAAAGGTCATCGAGATCTCCAGTTTACATTCTCCAGTTTCCTTGTAGGCAACTTTGTATCTGATAAGAAAACCAAAACAAGCTAGTGCTTCATCGTCACAGCATGATTTCAAGGCTCAATAACAAATTGTTCTACCTTAATATTTGGTTTGTCACTGCCATTACTTACAAAGTAAAGTGGATTTTTATTTAAAAAAATAAAAAAACGATATGTTAGAGAGTGTACAACGTACAAAAGACAATGATAGCTAGCTCCAGTTAAGCAAATCCACAAAAAACATTGGCCGGTGATGTAAATATGTCTTTTCAAAGACACTAACCTGCTTTGCAATGACATGGTCATCAGAGGACCACTGTTAAAAGGACCTCATAAAGAAAATATCTGAACTGCTAAACACACGTAAGTTACCTACATGTTAATAAAGATCATTATCACAGTTGTGGTCATTTTTAAGGTCTGATCTAAAACATTAAAAATATTGCAAACATTACAAAACAGCTGACTCATAACGGAGCAGGACTATAACTGTTCCTGTTTGTTCCACAGATAGGAGATGAAATCAAAGAGATCAAATACTTATTTCACTCAGTGACATGCAAATCAATAGATTTCTGGTTGATATCTGTCTCTGTTCATTTCTTTGCAAGTCAGCAAACTCAGATATTCAGCAGGGGATCCATTTTTTCCTGTATGTATTTTATAATCTGTATCACCTGTATCCAGTGGTAAGCAGCACGCCATTCTTCTTCCAGATAATGTGAGGTCTTGGATTTCCTCCAACCTGGCATTCAAACACAACACTTCCTCCCTCCACTAGCTTCTGCACAGTGGGTTTCTTGATGAAGAACGGAGCTGCAGGTTCTCCTGCGCTCAACTCTGTCACTGTCTGCAGCTTTGTTTCAGCTGCAACACTGAAGAGGAGCAATAGCTTTATCAATTCTGCAGCTTTGGATTCTTACATGACAATAAATCTGCAAAGAATGAATCTGACTTTTACAACTCACGTTTTTTCTTGTGTGATTGCAATTTCTGTGACAGCTGTTTCCTCTCTGCTTTCGATTTCTTCTGAAACTACAAGAGAAAGTGAAAGTCAAATTAGTTTGTATAAAACTTGATGATCTGTAGTTTAACATGTTTTAGCATGTCCACAACTTGGACATTTGACTCTGTTGTGTTCATCAATTTTCAAGTGTACCAGGTGACCGCAGGCTCGTGCAAAAATCCAGTTGTTTTTCTCCTCTACAGTAAATTCATTTCCATACAAGCTTGTCAGCTTTACTTTGGCTTATCATTCCAGTATAGATACCTTTCACAAGCAGGTAGCAGGAGGTGCTCACAGTTCCTGCTTCATTGGTGGCAGTGCAGGTAAACCGGCCACTGTCTTCAGCAAATGCCTCACGAATAATCAGCCTGGCAAATCCGTGCTCGTAGCTGATCTGGAAGTCAATGGAGCTCTCGATCTTGTAGTCCTCCCTGAACCAGATTATGACCGGGGAAGGGTGACTGCTGATTTTGCACTCCAAGGTCACTGACTCACCTTCGGTCACAGTCAGGTTCTTCAGTCCCTGAAATAGTCATAAAGAAGTTTATAGGATGTACGGCGATTTTACATCACATTTATATTCTGAAGACAAAAAGGCCTACTAGGAGTAAATAGTGATCAGAATACGCTCTTTAACTCACACGTTAAAATGTCCTCGTCTTGTAATATTGTCAAAATTAAACACATGCTGGAAACTAGTTCATGCATTTGTTACTTCTTGGCCAGACTAATGTAATTCCTTATCAGGCTGTTGTATAAGCTCTGTTAAATGGTTAAAAATCGATCCTACATGCTGTAGCGAGAGTACTAAGGGAGAGAAAGAACGATCATATTTCTATAATATTATGTTGTGAATTGTTTTCATGTTCTCGTACATTATTGGGTTCACTTAGCAAAAAATGTAAAAATATATTATTCCTTACATTGAATGTAAAATAGATACATTTGAATCACAAACTGTAATTATGTAGTATTATTATGAAAACTGATGACAGGAAGAGCTTTAAATGTTGCTACCTTCAGTGGCTGTTATGAAGTCAGATGCAGCACTTTGTGAAAGGATCAGTTATCTTTTAAAGTTTTCACTACAAAACATGTTACCTTACATTCATTGGGTCTTTCCTTTTGATAAAGTGTATGTTTAGGGCTGGATCAGGTTTTCTCTCTGATATTTAAGGTACATTCTTGCCAACTAGCTCTTTATAAATAAGCTGAATTTAATTGGAAACAGGAAGCAGATAGGAAAAGTACTCACAGCAATAAGAGTGGGTGGAACAACAGGCTCCTGGGATCTTGTGGGCACTGCAGCCACCTCCTGCAGAAACCAACAAGACAACTTAAAAAATTGTCCCCCAAAAAACAAAGTATGGGGTTCTGTTAGAATAAAGGGAGAAAACAGGTTAGAGTAGACAAAAAACCATATAAAGAGGACAGAGGGATGAAGGTGAAGCAGCAAAGACAGGAATAAGAGGAGGAGGATTCTTCATGAGGCAGGGGAAAGGCAGCATATCAGTTGCTGCTGCGTTAAGATAGGTAGAAGAACTCAGGTGAACATCCACACAGGATTAAGTTGAGGAACGATAGGAATGATAGCAGTGAGGACATCAGACCAACCTGAGGCTCCCATTCCTCAAATTCTTCCTCACTAAACGCATAAGCGCCTCTGCTGTCAAGTTGAGTCTTATATCGCACATCTCTGAACGGTGGTGGGAAGGGCTCAGGTATCACATGAACCTCCACCGCCGCCTGTCGAGACGGACTGGGAGATTTGACTGGCTTGATGATCTTTCTGGGGGTTGAAGGGGAGGATAGCTCTTTGTGCAGTGTAGCGATGGCAGAGCCAGCAAGGGACACCTGATCAGCCAATGAGAACAGCATTAACCATCACACACAGATAGTGAGTCCAAATTCTGCTGGGGATTAGTGAGCAAGAGACACTGAAGCTAAACAGGAAATCTAAACCAGCTAAAAACGGACTAAAACTGAAACAGGTTGAGAAACAGCAACTGTTTCTTTGCTGTGACTGATTTAATCCGTGAGGTGGGATTATCTGATGATATTTAGATGGTTTTTCCACGAGGTGACTGCTTCATCTATTCTACAGACTACTACTCTGAACCAAAACACAAAGTCATATCTAAGGAAAAAAAACAGTGTTACTATTGCTGTTATATAATAACCACAAACTATAGCTAGTGGATGTTATGATGGGGTAGTCCTCAAAAGAAACAAATGCCGTGGTAGGATACTGTGAGGACGGGATCAACGGGGATTAGACTGAAGGAAAACTGTATGTTAAGATGTTCACATTCAAATGAAGGTTTTGGGACGACGATGGCCTCAAGCTGTTCTTCTTACCTCATGTCTAGGTTCATGTTTAGGAACAGAAACTTTAGAAACTGTGAAATGTGGAACTGGGGGCTGGACGACACCAGTGTCCACACAGGAGAAGATTTCTGTTGTTCTCTGAATCTGGAGTAATCAACAGAGTGTGTTAGGATAGTTGATGCTCCATATCATTAAAATGAGACGTAAGTAACTGAATTCAGGGAACTCGTCCAACCTGAGAGACCTGGACTCTGTGCTGCTCTGCAGACACAGCAGGCTCAGTAGGAAGTGTTTTTGTTGCAATAACTTGTTTCTCTGCAGTTGCTGCCGCCTGTTGCTTTATCCTCAACTCCACATCCTCCTCTTCCTCTTTCCGAACACCCTCCCCATGCACAGGCTTGAGGACACGAGCAAGGTCAACAGCGGCCACCACTGTAGCCACTGCCTCAGCCTTTTTTTCTCCCTCATCCTGAAGACACAACAAGCAGCACACACATCTCAGAGAAGACAATGCTCCACCAAAAGCCTTAAGGACTGAAAAAAACACGACAAATAAAGCATCCATAAAGTCACGCAACACAGAAGTGAAATATCACGCAGTCTTCTATCCAAGATTCACAACTTGAGGTTCAGTATCTTGTCCAAGGATACTTGGCATGCAGATCGGAGCAGCCATGGATCAACTCATCATCCTTCCAGTTATTAGATGAGCTGCTCTACCATCCTGATCTGCAGTCACCTGATGAATTAAATGCATAAGGTTGCTGTGGGAAGACACAAACCCAGGGCACTGTCGCAGGAACTCGAGCCCTCAGTATGTGGGTCATTTTCTCAACAATGTGACCAAACACTCTCTCTTTATCCTGAGCCAAAAACTTCTTATGTAAATGATGCAGTGCTGGCTATTTTAATAATTGTGATTTGTACAGCACTTTGTGATTTTTTTGCCTGTAAAAAGTGCTCTATAAATAAACTTTTCTTATTTACTAGAATGTCAATAAACCTGCTGTGTATGGTTAAAATGGGACCTTCCTTTTTTCTCTTATCATTGCTGACTAGTGCAGCGCACTAGTGCAGTATATATGTGTGTGAATGTGTGGATGACTGAATGTGGTGTAAAGCACTTTGGGGTCCTTAGGGACTAAGTAAAGCGCTACACAAATACAGGCCATTTACCATTTATGCCTACAAAAAGATCTCACAGAAACGTCTTGTTTGCAAACTGATTTAGAATTTTTCAGCCACACCTTCTTAAAAAGAGCTTTGTTTTTTCTTTGGATTGAACATACATTTTTCAAAACTGACCCTTTTGCTGCCCAGAGCTTGATTGTTACTGATATTATCTCTATGATGAGTTCAATTCGATAAATATGATTTTAAGGTTATGAGTGAATTCAAAACAGTAACAATGTCCTGAAGGAAGACTGGGTCAAAATGACAAAGAGTCACACTCTGGCAAACAGGATAATCACATTAGAAGCCACAGCTAATAACCAAGAAAGGACAACGTTGCATTAAAAGAAAAGAAAAGAAGAAGACAGAAAGAACAGAAAATAAATGCATGTTCACTTTACATCCAATACATCGGCACAGCTGGGCCAACATGTTCACAACATAAAAGTTAGTGATGTCAGTTTAAAAAGCAAAATTAAAAACAGAGTATTTGTCCGTGTTCATTCTGCAGTCACAAACAAAACGCATGTCAGGTTGGATGTACTGATTGAGTTGAGTTAACCAGCATGCAGGCTGTACCACTCTCACCTCTCTGGTGGCAGCCACCTGCTGCTCCCAGTGCTTCTCCATGTGAAGCTGAGTGGTGCTGCTGACAGCGGTCATGCTTGCCATGCTGGTATAGCTCGCCTCAGTCGCGTAGTCTCCCTGTTTCCAGGGCGGCAGAACCTCTGCAGAGGTAGATACCTGCAAGTAGTCGATTGAGGTTACGCTTTATCTAACACACGTTCAAAAAATGAAGGTCTGCAGATTTTAACAGCAGTTGTTGTGTGTGTGCTTCGAGAGACAGATCAAAGCCACTTTATGAACCAGTTTTCAAACTTTATTCATTGTGTTTTATTTTTCCTCTGTATCCTGATGTTACATGTGATCTCCTGCAGATTTTCATGTTGCCTCTAAAAATTGTTATTACTATTGCCAAATGCTGTAATTTCAGTTACATCATATATACATATATACTTTCTAACAGTAACTTACACCCTGCATCTCTGCAGGAAGACAAGAACAACAATACCAGAGAAAACAGGACTGTTCCATCAGTGATCAATAATATTTGTACAAAAACTAGCTGGTATTCAAAATCAGAGTCACTAATTGTGTTGCTACCCCACACCTGAAGATGGCACTAATACAGTTAAATACATGGAATATGCAGCGTTTCATGTTTTTTTTGGTATTTGCTGATGAGCAAACTGAAAAGCCAAACAAACCGAGGCATGTACACTAAGTCACTGTTACAGCATCTTGACAGTGAAAGTGGACTCCAGATAGATGCTCTGACCTGTTTCCTGGTCATGATGGGAGACTTGACTGGTCGGATGGGAGAAACAGACAGTTTGGTGGATGGAGACACTGGTCTGTAGACGACAACACGTAGATCAGTCAGTTCATGTAGTCAATTTAGATGACCACCTGCCTTCACTGAGATCACATTTGCATACCTGACAGGTGTCGGTGTTGGCCCTTTCACATGTCTGACAGGCGAAGGGGACTGCTGACGTCCTGCCGTCACCTTGGAAACATAGGACGGCGGGGACTTGGAGGTCGGCTTTGGAGGAACCCGTGGGGGGGTTTTGTGAGCCAAATGCTGAGTGATCATTCCTTCTCCTACATGGATCTCCCTCTTAGTGGAGGCCTGGAAACTAGTCTCCACCTTCAAAAGGGGAACATTTTATATTTACTAAGAAATGAGATATGAACATGACCTTTAAACATTAATTCCACACTCTGTTTCTTTTTCATGCATTTTTTTAGCAGTACTGTCACCATAACATGACAATCAGGCAGAAGTACCTGAATAATACTGGGAAAAGAAATATTTACTATTTAAGAACTGTGCTTTCTACTTTAATCAACTTAAACTCAGATAATTGTTCCCTAGAACACTTGGTTATCTCACCCTCTGTACTCTGCTCTGGGAAGCCGATATTTGGGATGTGGAAACAGTCTTCAGTTTCTTAGCTGGCACAGCTTCCTCACCTGCAACAACAATAAAAATGAAAGTTTAGGTTGATTAATTATGGTAAATTATCATTTAACACATATTAAAAACTGGAGTATTCAATTATTATGAGGATTATGCGTGTCCACATAAAATATTTTGACCAAACTTGACGTATTTGAAGAATTAATTAAACTGTGGCGCTTACCCTGAACTAGCAATTCGGCAGTGGAGGTGGCCCGTCCGCTGTTGTTGGTGGCAGTCACAGAATATGTCCCAGAGTCCTCTGGGAAGGCTTCAGCGATCAACAAAGTATACAGGTCTCCATCTTGGAGGATCCTGAAGTCGGCCGAGCTCTGAATCTCGGCCCCTTCTCTGTAGAACTTCACAGCTGGTGTTGGGATTCCTGTCACTCGCACATCCAGCCTCACCTGGCTGCCTTGTCTCACTGTTAAACTCTGAAGTCTTTGAAGGAAATTTGGAGGCGCCGTCTCCACTGCAGAGATAGAAGATTAGCTTGATTTTAATGCTGACCTGCCCTTACCAAGCAGTAACCTAACTAAAAGCACCAAAGACTAATAAACAAAAATGAAGAGTTCTAATCTGGTAACTGCAGTTTACATCCATTTCTGTGCAGATAACAAATCTGCTATAACGACGTGATGCTGTCGTGTCAGTGTGGACCAAAAACACCTGCTATCTCATGAAAAACTGAAAAATGGAAAGAAATTGAACCAGCCTGGTACCAGAAGTGTCTCTGTGTACATAATAAAATGAGTCCTGATGTCTTTTATATTATCGTTAATAAATTAAAATCAACGATTCAGACCTCAGTGGGTTTAAGTTTGTTAATAACTTTATGCAATGATGTGCTGCAACAGCTGCATCTATGCTGAGTTTATCACTGGATTAAGTTACACGACCCCCCCCCCTGTTAAAGACCAGCAGGATACATTTAGACTGGCACTAACCCACAGAGAGTTTGAGGATCTCATCTAAGATTCACTTTACTGTAGCGTATAGCAACATTAATGATTTGTTTTTGGATGTATTTGTGCCTCTGTTGCTTTTGATGGTATTCCTTTATAATACTGCCATGCTGATACAGCAACGAGCAAGCAGGCAAACTGCAAACTGATAATGGAGATGATGGAGATTTGTACTAGAAAGGTAACGTATAAGAAATGAATGACTTAAATCACGTTGTTCTTGGGCTTTTGCATTTCCACGGTTTTAGAAAACTTGGCCTGTCGGACCTTGAGGTTGAGGTCTGAGGGCAAACCATTCTTTCACGAATGTTTGTAGAAGCAGCCTGAATGCTATAGGAGCCAGTGACTATGTAAGTGATTGGAACGCCTGAATTCAGTGATTTGAATGGGAAAATACTTCAGTGTATTTTTCCTGTGTTTTCCCAGGTCACCGGTGTCCCAGTCTCCCTGCTCTCACCTGTAACGAGGAGTTCAGCGGTGCTTGTGGCTTGTCCAGCTCCGTTCGTGGCTCTAACAGAAAACCTTCCGCTGTGTGCAGCCGTCACAGCAGGAATCCTCAGAACAGCGCGGCCATCGCTGAACAAGATCTGTATACCTGGCAGAGTGGTGGTGGAAAGAACCTGGCCATCGCGGAACCAGCTCACCTCGGGAACTGGAGAACCTGTGGACGACAGAACAGTCACAAATGGTCGGGTTCAACATGTGAGTCGGTTCAGTCTGGAAGCTGTCTTACCACTAATTTGAGCCTCAAACGTCGCGGCACTACCCTCAAGTGCCACGACGCTCTGTAGCGGCTGTGTGAATGTCGGTGCTTGTGTTGACATGTTGGCTGGCACCCTACACACAAATAAGACAAAGACACAGTCAGTGGACACGTCAAACAACATCAACAAATTAGTGCAGCATAAAATGAAACGTCCTTTCAAAGAATTGTTGGCATTACCCGGCAGCACATATCAGTATCACTCCACATCATGCTCGGAAGTGGACATCAGGAGTCAGTCCAGAGAGATAATAAGGTCTACTCTATAAGACTGCTCCAGTTCTAACTATTGTTGTGAGACCTTTGTTTTTAGCTTTTTACAGTTTGGGAGAAAATTAAGGAGTCGTCTTTAACCCTGTAAGACCCAACCCATCAAAAAATAGCCAGCCATGTTTATTAACCCTCATAAACAAAATCCACAAGTGTATTTATTTTTTGCCAAATCATGTTGTGTATGATATATTTTGTTCTATATTTATTATATATTTTTATCGCATGTCATATATTGGGTGTTTTTGGCAACTTTTTGGTAACAACAATGTTAGACAAAAAAAAGAGTTTTGTCCGTAACATTTTGAAATTATGGCAAGTATTGATCATGCTGATGAGATCGAGGTCTCAGAAACTCATTATAGGGTTAAGACTTGAGATTTTCTTAGTTTAACTCACGAGTCCAGATGATTTTTAGAAATAGGCTCTAACTATTTTTGTTTATAGACATAATTCATGGTTTTTACCTTTTTATTGAATTGTCCACAGAGACAGGGCTGTAAAGCACAAATCTAAAGCTAACTTTACCTTTACATTGGAAACAGCAACAAAGGGAGATGACTTTGGGTTTTTTCATGCTGTCAGTCAAACCAGCACGACTTCAGACAAGCTGTCTCTTCCAAAGTTAGTAAGATGGCTTTTACTTCAGTTTGGACATCTCAAAGGGAATCACCACTGCAGCAGAGTTTTACCCAATAATGCAGTGACAGGAGTACTGTAACCTTCACATATGAGTCCTATGAGTTTAAGGTGCATTGTGGGTAATATAGGTGATATGAAGAAAGACACATTTGGATGTGCAGAACAACGTTACAAGCATTACGTTCGTCTATAACAGTGGTTCTCAACCCGGGGTCGATCGAACCCTAGGGGTTCGGTGAGTCGATCCCAGGGGTTCGGCAGAGCCTCCACCGTGACATGCACGGCTCATTTTGTGCACCAATAAAAAACATATCTATGTCTTGAATTTGAAAAAAATCACATTTTATTTTTCACTAAAGAGGGGTTCAGTGAATGCGCACATGAAACTGGTGGGGTTCGTTACCTCCAACAAGGTTAAGAACCACTGGTCTATAATCTGAGTGAAAAATATATTTCAGGATGAACCTTTGCATATTCTGTACCAAATACATGTCTTTATATTTCTTATCTGCAAAAATGAAGACATCTTCCTGTGTTTAGGTAACGACCACAGATGAATTAGATCATCTCCACTCAGAATGTCATACAGAGTTTGCCCATCAGACAGTACACAGATACACAGCATCAGTTTTTAAATATTCAGATGTGACCACAACAAATATCTTTCAGCACTCTATGAAACTACACTATCTTTGTCTTCATTAAACTGCATCAAATATCCCACTGCTGCTCACTCCAGTAAATAAAACATATGTAAAAACACAAACAGCTGCATCTGAGGCTCTGTAGATGTTGTGTCCACAGCTTCTCTTTGATGGTTAGTGTGCTGACAGGAACTCTGCTGAGTTTATTTTAGGAGCGACATCCCCAGATGTAGTCCAGGCTCCTCAGAGTCTGGCTGATAAACCACTAGCTGATCAGGCAGATCAGAACACCAGCTTAAAACTGGGAAACTGCTCTCAGGTTTCAGTTCGTTCAGTAGACTGGGCTGTGATTTTATGATAGTTTGCTTTTCCTCAGGGTTTTTATCTAATAATTTAACTTTTTTGTAAAAAATGAAATTGTAAAATTTTACATGTTTACTTTACATATTCTTAAAGGAAAGCCACAGCAGTCGCCTCAAGGTGTTATATAGTGTGAGGCAAAGACCCTTTAATAGCAGTAAAGGCTGTATTTTACAAATGTGACTCTAGCCATTGCTATCAGCCACTTGCATTAACAGGAAGTTTGAAATGAGAAGTTTCTTAGTGCCACTTTCAGATTAATAAAGGCATCTTCCAGCCCACAGTCACAGGCATTATGTCTGAGTTCATGTTTGTAAGGGTGGCTAGCTCACTTAGCATTGCTTCGTCTTGGATTCTCATTCACGAGTGGTGGGAGAGTGGAAGCAAAACAGCTGCTGGTAGTCACCAAACGAATACTGTTGCTGATGCCTGCATTGGAAATGAACTTCTAAACTTCCCGGGCTCAAAAGGAGCCAAATTAGGCAGCTGTTACGTATGACTGCATCCTGCACGTTTCTCAGGTTTATGTCCAACCAGTGGGAAACCCAGCTGGGGGCACCAAGGGGGGCTGGTGCCAATCCCTGGACGGATCACTGCCAACAAAGAGACAAGCAGCAGTTCACACTCTTCCATGATCTTATACTTATTTCCTGAACACGTTTGCTCCAGTCTGAGAATCTTGAGCTGCTTCTGCTCAGCTGTGCTGAGAATCATTAAAGTGATGGTTGGGACCTTCAGTCAACCAATCAATTACCTATTTTAAGTGATATCGACTTTAATAGCAGGAAATTAACTAGGCAACCCCCCTCCCCCACACACACATATTTTTCAAGTAACCTATATTTGACAACAGCATAATAAAACTGAAAATTCTGTTTTTGCTGAGCCACCCCCCATGTGGCCACCCCTACGGAAAAACTCTGCAGGTGCCCCTGAACCAGGCTAGTCCCGGATCACGGCAGAAAGTTTAGGAAAAGCACTGAAACTACAGAAACTACAGAGAAAGTGTTTTTCACAGCACCACTCATCAGTCAAATATTACTCTGCTGCTTTAGGAGTGCCTCAGTATCCTTCTGAAGAAGCTAGTAGAAAGAAAAAGTCACACTTACACGAACAACATGGTAAGAATTACATTTGTTTGTCTAACCTGGCTGAATACATTTCCTATTTGAGCTTAATTTTCTTCACATTAATTATAATTAATTCTGTTTCAGGCAACATCAGAAGATGAACGTCAACGATGTGCTTTATATTATTTAGAAACTGTTCACACTATTTAATGAACTGTCAATAAATCAGTAGACTGGAGTCAGCGAGGGCAGTGAAACTTGACCTAGTTTGATTGATCAGCGACATTCCCGTCACACAGGAATTTGTCCCACTGCCTGAAGGGAAAACTTATGGATTTTGTTTGTCTTTATCAGTGTTTCATTCGTTATCAGCAGCATTCACTGGCACTGCTAAGCTCTGCCGGGCGTCTTACTGGCCCTTTTTGGTGAAACTGGCTCTGACTGGTCTTGACTGGCACTGGAGTCCTCCTGGATCTGGTCCAGGCCACCTGAGAGTTTTGTCAACTTTACAATGCACAAAGACTGACAGCTGTTGCTGTTGGAGGCATGAAATAACTCCCACTCTGGTTATTAAGGTAATTCAGCTTCAACTTAGCAACTTCAACAGTTGCTGAACTGCAGAGCTGCTTCAGTGACAGACTGCTGCATCCTCGATGCATGAAGGAGCGTTTCTGCAGGTCCTTCCTCCCTGCAGCTGTCAGACTGCACGATCAGAACTGCTCCCAACAAACACAGATGTTTACGTCAGCGCTGTAACTGCACTATCTTATCAACCGGTTCACATTATAACCTGGTTTGCCTCTTATCTGTATTTAATTTTATTTAATTTAATAACGGTACAGCAATCTGTTTTTGGTAACCACTGTCCTCGATGTAAATATGTAAGAAAAACTGTGTATGTTTCTGTTCTGTGTCCTGTGTACTGTTTGTTGTATATGTGTCTTTCTGGCTGCTGTTACACCCAAATTTCCCCTTGTGGGAAAATTAAAGGATTATTCTATTCTATTCTATTCTATTCTATTCTATTCTATTCTAACTAGTCGAAAATCTCAAGAAAACAAAAAATGGTGAGCTTCAAATCAGAAAATAAAGAATCATTTCAACATAAAGACATCAATAATTTTATTTGAGATGTTATGATGTGTGGAATTATCTTATTGCCGTAACCATGGAGCTAAAATTCTTAATCTCACTTTGTAAGGAGAATGGGCCATTAATAGAATTAATTTTTAAATGTTTATCTATTTATTTTTTATTTAATTTCATTTCCAATTGTAAAGTTTCATTTGTTTCCTTCACGCTAAAGATGAACATTCGAATATCTGACAGTTCATTCTAATTAATCTGATCTTTTGAATACCATAAAATTTACTCTCCATCCAGAGAATCACAATGTTAATATTTATTATTTTAATAACCACATTAATAATATTATATATAAAATCATATATGTCATCATCATAAAACAGTATATATATTTTATTATTTTAATTTTTTTATTTAAAATTAGTAAATAATTAACAATTTATATTAATCATTGTGTAATAAATAACAAAAAGGACTATCATAATCCCCTAAAAACATTATGTGAATAAAAACATAAAGACATATATTTTTTACTTTTAAATGATTAACATGAGTTTTTCAACATTTTTAAACCTCTTAAGAAACATGTTCTCATCTTTATATCATGTGGAGTAATAATATCATAACAGTTATGATGTGGGACCTACTGAACAATAACAGCATGATATAGCTAAACAGATGAAATGAAACACTGAACATGCACATGATGCACATGATGTCACAGTTCAGAAACTGAGCCCGAGGCAAAGCAAGGGGAGCGTTTATAACACATTAGTTACACTCTCACCCCTCCAGAGTTCAGACTGTTTGGACTGAAACGTTCGTTTGCTGCTCAATTATAATAAGCATAAAAGCAATAATAATGTAAACAATGAATTATTATTATTTTGCAATCATTTCAGCTTTAGAAGCAGAAATAAGATGACTTGCTAATAATTCTTAGGATTATTATGTTTTCTGTGAAACCTGAGTCCTGCTTTCTATTTAACTTTATTCATTTGTATTCATATTATATGCTTTTTATAAACAGTTAAAATAAATTACTTTCCAAAGTAAATATATTTAATGCAACAACAAAACACTTAACTCAGATTTTATGTACTTTTTAAGATCAATGTTCTTGGGCTGTTTCGTTATAGGACACGTCTGGAAACATCTTAAAAGCAATGACAGCGTAAATGAGCCAAATGCAAGAACCTCCACTTGAAAAATAAAACACAAGCTCAAAACATTATATTAACTAAATGATATTAAATTTATTGTAAATACATTTAATAAAACTAAAATACAAACTCGGCTCAGCTGTTGACTATTCTCAAATCTAAAATAAAAGCTTCCTTGAAGTGTTGCTGCAGTCAGTCACCACCACCCCGTGCCCGGGGGTTGGGCGCTAAAGCCAACGACTAAAAATATCACCACCTCCACCCCAACACATCTCAGTTTGATTGACAGGCACCATGTGGCACATATCTGGAGGGGCAACTGATAGCCCTGCTGCTGATTCCCTTAAAAAGCCATCAGCCACTCAGCTGGGATCCAATCTGATGTTCTCAGCGGCTATTCTGGGATGCCCTGCTCTAACCTTCAGCTAAAAAAATATAAAAAGATCACTTTGTCTGGTTCTCCGTTGGAGCTCATTATTCACAACAGTTTAAAAAACTTTAAAGACACTTACTTGTCTGGACAAGGATGCCTGGGAAGCCCAGATTTGGGCGCTCAGCAGGAAATCTAAAATCTTTATCCAGAAAACGGAGTCAGAAAATCCAAAAGGGGAACAGTTGAGCCTCAAAGGAACCCCAAAGAAAAAAACAAAACTACAGGCCTACGCCGCCGTGTAGTTTTGTAGTTTTCCTCGTAACAGCAGTCCCTCCAGCCGAGGCGTCCAGGCTGGGAACGCTGACTCTGCTCAGGGCAGCTGGTCGGCCGAGTGAGGCCTTTATACTGCTGTGACATCACACAGGGCACCACATGACATTGGTCAGCTCTGTACAGCAATGCAGGGGATTGTGGGAGGAAAGGCAGACATTTTGTGCAACTCGTCACACCTGTCAGCTGCTTTACTCAAGGCAGCCTCTTCCTCACTGTATGTGCTTCAAAGAATCAGGAGATTTGTTTGAAAGTTGAGGTGTTACCAAAGTCATCGATAAACTCAATCTGATCATCTGATCAATGCCAACCTTCCACGTTTCTCTGCAGATAGGGTGGGGGCTCATCTGATGGTGACTCAGTAGTATAATACAACGTTTGCTCTTTTATCTCTCGCTAACAAACACCTGGATGTTGATTTTTCTTATCACTATGTGAATGCATTAATGTACTCCACAATCAGTTGAAGAGGCTTTTCAAATGTATTGTATTGATTTTATCTTTGATGTTAAGAATCTCCACCTGCCTAATAGAGTTGGTTTTAACCTGGTGTTAAAACTGAGTCTAAAACCTGCTAACGACTAGGATCACAGAGTGAATTTCTTCTTTTTTGTTTCTCATAAGTGAAAGTGAAAATGGTCCGAGTGCGAAGATGCAGATTAGGCTGAAGGGACAGACGACTTTACAAACTAAGAAAAAACTGACTTAAGTAAGTTAGTTGTACAAGTAAACTTGCCAGGTTACTATTGGCAATATTGGCGATTGTTGAGACTTGTGTATTGATTGTTAGCTGTCTGAAAATAATATTTAGTACATGTAGATCAGCGGTCCCCAACCTTTTTTGCACCACGGACCGGTTTATGCCCGACGATATTTTTTGCACGACGGATAAATACAACAAAATAAAACTAGTACCGGTACCGAAAAAAGTAGATTTATTCATAACACACGTGAAAAGACCCAGGAAAACCGAGTTAACGATAAAAACGATAACAAAATAACACTAAAAACCGATAAAAACCCTGAAAACCATACATTTCACACCCGAGCCTCAACTCTCGCGGCCCGGTACCAAACGACTCACGGACCGGTACCGGTCTGTGGCCCGGGGGTTGGGGACCGCTGATGTAGATGATTCCTCCTCTAAAAAAACCTCAAACAAAAAAATAAGTCATTTGTAAAAAATAGCAAACATGCAAACCACAAAGTCAGTCCTATCCACTCTTAGGTCTAGAGTAAATAACTGATTTATTGTCATTTTTAATGTGGATCCAGAGCCTCCTTTGTTGAATCTGGTAGAGCTTCGGACTACGTCCAACATTTTACTGAAAGTTCTGCAAGTAAGAAACAAGAGTTAGAATCAAAATACTGTTGACAAGTTGTAACACTGTTTTGTATCTTTTATTTAGTACTGTGCAATTTTCATCCAGTATCAAACACACTCTTGACATTCTATCACTACACGGCAAGTTCTTGTTACATTTCTCTATAGCTCACCACTTTATATACAGGGAGTGCAGAATTATTAGGCAAATGAGTATTTTGTCCACATCATCCTCTTCATGCATGTTGTCTTACTCCAAGCTGTATAGGCTCGAAAGCCTACTACCAATTAAGCATATTAGGTGATGATACAAAATGGCGCCGGTGAGGTCGGCTGCCGTGCTGGATGCTCTGCCCTAACTTCTCCACTTTTTGCAGTTTTTCGTCACTTTTTGCTATATCTGCGATAATCTTGCATGGGCATCATGCAAAACACACAAATCCGCTACAGTAGAGACACTTTGGTTTCTATTGGTCTGCAGTACACGAACATTTCACCATGTTTAACTCCGGACCCAAACTGGCCAAAGGAGATCCTGAGAGAGAACAAAGGACGCGGTAAAAGAGGAACAGGCTACGGGCTCGCGCACACCGCGCACCCATGCCCAGTATCCTGCTAGCCAATATTCAATCCATCGAGAACAAGCTTGATGACCTCAGAGCCAAGTTCCAGAGAGACATTCGGGACTGCAACCTCCTCTGCTTCACTGAGACTTGGCTGAACCCAGCGATACCAGACCACGCCGTGCAGCCGACGGGGTTCTTTTCGGTTTACCGCATGGACAGGACAATGGAGTCGGGGAAGAAAAGAGGTGGTGGAGTGTGTTTGATGGTGAACAACAGATGGTGCGACAGCACAAACATCTCCCCACTCACACGCTCTTGCTCGCCCAATCTGGAGCTTTTGATCGTTAAGTGTTGCCCTTTCTATCTCCCTCGGGAATTCACTGCGGTCATTGCCTGCACTGTTTACATTCCGCCTCACGCGGACTCGGACACTGCCTTATGTGAGCTACATGAGGCTCTCACACATCAACAAACACTTCACCGAGATGCCGCACTCATTGTTATGGGAGATTTTAACAGAGTGAATCTCAAACGGACATTTCACAACCTTCACCAGCACATCAACTGCCCCACCTGGGGCACGAGGACATTAGACCACTGCTACACCCCGTTCAAGAACTGTTACAAGGCTCAACCCCTGCCGGCATTTGGAAAATCGGACCATTCCGCCATCTTCCTCATGCCTGCTTACAAACAAAGGCTAAAGCAGCAACCACCAATCAGGAGGGAGGTCGCTCGCTGGACGGACCAATCGGTGGCCGCGCTGCAGGACGCACTGGATGACGCAGACTGGGACATGTTTCGGCGCAGCTCTGATGACATCAACATGTTTACGGAAGCGGTTGTGGGATTTATCGGGAAACTAGCGGACGACACAGCAGAAAGAACTATCATCCGAACGTTTCCCAACCAGAAGCCGTGGGTGGATAAAAACATCCGCGACGCTCTGAGATCACGCACCGCTGCCTACAATGAAGGGCTCGTCTCCGGTAATATGGACCTATACAAGGCTGCGTCCTACAACGTGCGCAGCGCGGTCCGAAAGGCAAAGCGGAGCTACGGGGAAAAACTAGAGTCACAGCTACGACAGTGCGACTCTAGGAGCCTGTGGAAAGGACTGCGGACTATAACGGACTATAAACGACCAGCTTCTTCAATGATGAATGCCGATGCTTCACTGGCTGATGAGCTGAACACGTTTTATGCTCGCTTCGACGCCGCAGCAATTAAAACAACAAACGGCTGCGCGCGCTCGGAGTGCACCAGTGAAGAAAATGCATTCGTCATCACAGAGCATGCCGTGAGGAACACCTTCAGGAGGGTGAACACCAGGAAGGCAGCAGGACCAGATGCAATCCCTGGCTGGGTCCTTAGAGCCTGCGCTGATCAACTAGCACCGGTGTTCACGGAGATCTTCAACCTCTCCCTGGCCCAAGCTGCGGTTCCCACGTGCTTCAAACAGTCCATCATTGTTCCTGTTCCAAAGAAACAACAGCCCGCTTGCCACAATGACTACCGTCCAGTAGCACTGACTTCAATTGTGATGAAGTGTTTTGAAAGACTGATGAGAGATCACATCACTTCTTCACTTCCTCCCACCATCGACTCACTTCAGTTTGCTTACCGGACTAATCGTTCCACAGACGATGCCATATCTCACCTGCTCCACACATCCCTGAGTCACCTGGACACTGGCAGAGGGAATTATGTTAGGATGCTGTTCGTGGACTACAGTTCAGCATTCAACACAATAATTCCCTCTAAGCTTTTCACCAAGTTGACGGATCTAGGACTCAGCTCATCACTGTGTCAGTGGATCCTCAACTTCCTCACAGACAGACCCCAATCAGTGAGGGTAGGAAAACAAGTCTCCCCCTCCATCTCACTCAGCACTGGAGTGCCTCAGGGCTGTGTTTGAAGCCCCCTGCTGTACTCACTGTACACTTATGACTGTGTAGCCACATCCGGCACCACCTCCATTGTCAAGTTTGCTGACAACACTGCTGTTGTGGGCCTGATCTCCGACAACATCGAGACGGCCTACCTGGAGGAGATTAGGAACCTGGAGACCTGGTGCCAGGAGAATAACCTCCTCCTAAACATCAGCAAGACTAAGGAGCTGATCGTGGACTTCACTACAAAGCAGGCGAGGAATTACAAACCCCTCATCATCAGTGGCACGCCAGTGGAGAGAGTGGACAGTTTCCGATACCTGGGTGTCCACATCACTCAGGACCTGTCATGGTCCTGTCACATCAACACCCTGGTTAAGAAAGCCCGCCAGCGTCTCTTCTTCCTCAGAAGACTTAGAGACTTCCATCTGCCACTGAAGGTGCTCAAGAACTTCTACTCCTGCACCATCGAGAGCGTCCTGACGTCAAACATCTGCACCTGGTTTGGGAACAGCACCAAGCAGGACAGACGAGATCTGCAAAGGGTGGTGCGCTCGGCAGAACGCATCATTCAATCAGAGCTCCCTGACCTGCTGTCCATCTACACCAAGCGGTGCAAGTCCAAAGCTAGGAAGATTATGATGGACCTCTCCCATCCCAACAATGGACTCTTCTCACTGTTGAGGTCTGGGAAGCGCCTCCGCTCCCTTAAGGCCAAAACAGAGAGAATGAGGAGGAGCTTCTTCCCCCAGGCTATTCGGGCCCTGAACCAGGTGTAGGACTGGACTCTCCCACACATCACCACACGCACCACCACACATTTCCTATAATCCTATAATTCCTATAATTTATAATCCTTATCTTTATAATCTCTTCTGCTATTTGCACATTCTTTACTCTAAATTCCTAAGTTAATTTGTAAACTTTTGTAGTAAATTGTAAATATTGTAAAACTTTTCTTCTGTCATTTAATGGTCGGGCATTGTACAGCTACAAGCATTTCACCCCCATGTCATACTGTGTATGGTTGTGTGTGTGTGACAAATAAAATTTGAATTTGAATTTGAATTTGATGTGCATCTCTGTAATGAGAAGGGGTGTGGTCTAATGACAACAACACCCTCTATCAGGTGTGCATAATTATTAGGCAACGTCCTTTCCTTTGGCAAAATGGGTCAAAAGAAGGACTTGACAGGCTCAGAAAAGTCAAAAATAGTGAGATATCTTGCAGAGGGATGCAGCAGTCTCAAAATTGCAAAGCTTCTGAAGCGTGATCATCGAACAATCAAGCGTTTCATTCAAAATAGTCAACAGGGTCGCAAGAAGCGTGTGGAAAAACCAAGGCGCAAAATAACTGCCCATGAACTGAGAAAAGTCAAGCGTGCAGCTGCCAAGATGCCACTTGCCACCAGTTTGGCCATATTTCAGAGCTGCAACATCACTGGAGTGCCCAAAAGCACAAGGTGTGCAATACTCAGAGACATGGCCAAGGTAAGAAAGGCTGAAAGACGACCACCACTGAACAAGACGCACAAGCTGAAACGTCAAGACTGGGCCAAGAAATATCTCAAGACTGGTTTTTCTAAGGTTTTATGGACTGATGAAATGAGAGTGAGTCTTGATGGGCCAGATGGATGGGCCCGTGGCTGGATTGGTAAAGGGCAGAGAGCTCCAGTCCCACTCAGACGCCAGCAAGGTGGAGGTGGAGTACTGGTTTGGGCTGGTATCATCAAAGATGAGCTTGTGGGGCCTTTTCGGGTTGAGGATGGAGTCAAGCTCAACTCCCAGTCCTACTGCCAGTTTCTGGAAGACACCTTCTTCAAGCAGTGGTACAGGAAGAAGTCTGCATCCTTCAAGAAAAACATGATTTTCATGCAGGACAATGCTCCATCACATGCGTCCAAGTACTCCACAGCGTGGCTGGCAAGAAAGGGTATAAAAGAAGAAAAACTAATGACATGGCCTCCTTGTTCACCTGATCTGAACCCCATTGAGAACCTGTGGTCCATCATCAAATGTGAGATTTACAAGGAGGGAAAACAGTACACCTCTCTGAACAGTGTCTGGGAGGCTGTGGTTGCTGCTGCACGCAATGTTGATGGTGAACAGATCAAAACACTGACAGAATCCATGGATGGCAGGCTTTTGAGTGTCCTTGCAAAGAAAGGTGGCTATATTGGTCGCTGATTTGTTTTTGTTTTGTTTTTGAATGTCAGAAATGTATATTTGTGAATGTGGAGATGTTATATTGGTTTCACTGGTAAAAATAAATAATTGAAATGGGTATATATTTGTTTTTTGTTAAGTTGCCTAATAATTCTGCACAGTAATAGTCACCTGCACACACAGATATCCCCCTAAAATAGCTAAAACTAAAAACAAACTATAAACTACTTCCAAAAACATTCAGCTTTGATATTAATGAGTTTTTTGGGTTCATTGAGAACATGGTTGTTGTTCAATAATAAAATTATTCCTCAAAAATACAACTTGCCTAATAATTCTGCACTCCCTGTATACTTAGGTACCAACTCAGCATTGTTTAAACATTTCTGTGTTTTTCTTGCATCATGATGAAATCATACTGAATTACCTGCTGCAGGTTTTCTGCAAGTCATTCACCAAAGGGTCACGAGGTCACAAGTGCAGTCTGTGAGCATATTTTCCTTTGGTTCTTTCAATTTCATTGTAGGTCTTTTTTTGCTTGTCCAACATTTTTACTAACACTTCCCTAATTTTTCTTGCCCGAGTCCTGCACCTTTCTATCAGTCTTTATTTATTTTTTATTTTTCTAGTAAAAGATCAAACATTTTAATGGCTACAAGAAGGAAGAAATAAAAATGTGTGTGGCAGGTTGTGGTTCTGTTGGTTACTGCCCAAGAAACTCCAAGTTTCAGTTTTCAGAATTTAATGATTGGACTTGTTTTCCAGCTTAATAACTTATACCTCAGCCTCCTGATCGGTTATGGGGTTTCATAGGGTTAATGTAATGTAAATCACTGGAGCTATTAGTTTTGTATGTTCTACTAAATAGTAGAGTCAGATAATTCATTTTTTAATTTCCTCATATTGTTTTTAGATCGTACAGGCCGAGAATGATCTACAGCTGCAAGATGCAGTTGCACAGGCAGCCAGCTTGATCAGTCTTGCTGGTCACAATGTTTGCATAACACTTCAAAACAAACAAGAAACTGCTCACTGGTATGTCCTTCAACGGACCCGTGCACCTTTTGAAAGGCATGTCTAAACACATACTGTCATGGTAAAAAATTAAGCCTGTCAAACTAAAGTCATTGTGTTGTGAAACAATGGTATTAGCCTGTTTGGGTGGTACAGGTCTGTAGCGCTCCATTCTAGTACAGTTCATAACAAAACAGATATCTTTCATTCATGAGATTAAAATTCACATAAAACGTTGTATCTGTGCCGATGTAGGCATGTGTTTAAATATGTAAATAAAAATAGATTCAAACTGAGTAGCATTTGGGTTGACTGCAGACTGACGGAAAAGGTATAAGATAAGATAAGATAAGATAAGATAAGATAAGATAAAACTTTATTAATCCCTCGGGTGGGTTCCTCTGGGAAATTCGGTTTCCAAAAAGCACAGCACCGACAGAAGTTACAGAGTTACAGAATATTATATATATACACACACACACACACACACACACACACATATATAAAGACAGAGACAAATATAAATAAAATATACGAAGGGGATAAATAGAATAAATAGGAATAAAAATAAAAATGCCAATGTATGCCAATGGAACAAGAGACCAGATGTATTTGAAAGCAATGTGTCACTTTTACTCCAGTTCATGACAGGTCCCTGTGTGTCATGTTTCAGCTCAGTTGCTCCATGTATAGGCATTCGTTATCTGTATCTGAGACAGTCTGGCCCTGTAAGGGGGAAAATGTTCTTCACCTCTGATACAGCAGTCCACAGGGAAGCAAAATGTAATTAGTTCAGAAATTTCTCTTAATAAAACCTCAAAACCTCTTGTTATGATACAGGTTCCAAATCCCATCAAATACAAATATAATAATAGTAATATAAAATACAATTTGATTTTGTTTTATTTTGGCTAGGTTCAGAGATGGCTTGAGGTCTGTAGCTCTCCTAGATGCTCTACAGACATACCCTCTTCAGATGAAGTGTCTTTTCGTGAAAGCTGGAATGGCTCTGAGAGCAACTGATAGGGAGAATCTATTCCAGATCATTCACTCCGATCGAGGGAGTAATGCACTACGAGTGCCGGACTCTGGCTTTCTGGCAAGACTATCTTCAGGAGGCAGAATGTGAGTTTACTATTTGGCACATTGTTTGACCATAAATCAAAATTCTCACTTTTGTGCAGCAGCATCATGAAATCACAGACATAGACGCCATAACAAAAAAGGTAGATAGATGGTACCGATGCAAGTGCTGGGTTTACAACATTGTATCCAAATGTGATTTCAGTTTGACTTCAGTGTATTAACAGGATAAATAAATAACAGGATAAATAGGAGGATAACTAAATAAATAAATTATTACCAATCCTGTGTACTGAGTACTAATAATAGGCTATTTCTGCATCCACGTACATTTAATGTTGTGGTCTCCACTAACTTCTTTTTTTGACATTGTGGTTTCACTGTATAGCCTAAATAAGCTTCATGTGTGTCTTTCAAATTACAGTTTAATTTTTAAAAAATATACATGTTTCACTTTTGATTTAATCTTTTGGTAATTTAATGTATCTGTACATCAACATCTTAGTCAGAATCTCATTATCATTTTGTATTTTTCTATCTTATAGTTGAAAGTGATGTCTCTTTGGAAGATATTCTTGTTTTCTGCACTGGATGTGACAGCATACCAGCCCTGGGTTTCTCTCCAAAGCCAAGCCTTGAGTTCATCACTAACTGCAGATTTCCAGTGGCCAATACTTGTGAAAATATCCTTCGTATACCAGTTCATGCAGTGTACACTACTTTCAAATCAGACATGGATTTTGCAATACGGAATTCACCAGGATTTGGAAGAGCATGATGTGTTTTCTTAAGGATTGTTGACATGATGAGGATTTGGGTTTTTTTTTCTATTTTGCATATGCATTTTTTATTTTCCTTTTTTTGTTAATGTTGTTAACCCGCATCAGAGTACACCCTGGACAGCAGTAGGACTGTATAGCCTAAATAAGCTTCATGTGTGTCTTTCAAATTACAGCTTAAATACCAGTTCATGCAGTGTACACTACTTTCAAATCAGACATGGATTTGATAAGCCGAAGAGAATGGATGGAATAATTTTGTTTCAGTTTATACATGTGAGGCATTTTTTGTTTTGTGATTGTAGTTAATTAGTTTTCCTGCTTATATGGCATGTTTTGTCTCTGATATGTAGTTCTAAATAAATTCAAACGGCATTTAGGACGTTTTTTACTCACCTTATGTCTCTACCACGATGCTATTTCTCTCTCCAACAGCGTAGGTTACAATTACATTAGCATGACCAATTATGCAAATTAGGCGATGACGTCATTTGGCGACTTCTAGCGACTTTTAGGACAGCCAATAGCGATTTTCCTTACTGAGGAGTTGGCAACACTGGGTGGAAAGACAGTATCTCCAACACTGGCAGCAAAGTTGTCTATAAATGTGACAGACATTGGTTTGGTCAAACCTGGTTGTGTTACAGGTTGAAATGTGAACATTATATCACACTATATGACATTACAATCTTATCAAATTATTATATGTTGTCAAAGTATTATAAACAATAATAATAATAATGATAATAAACATAACCTGGTTTGCAGGGAGTGTTTTAAGGATTTTGTTTGCATATTTTACTATACTACTTGATAACACAGGCTCATTGTAGATTGTTTGGGGTTTTTTTCCCCTCTTTCATTTGTGTTTTTTTAAGACCAGCCCTATTACTGCAGAATATTATTTCCTTCCTCTGGGTACTAGAAATACACAAATGAAGGGTTCTGTGTTCCTACTTTTTATGTAATTTGTGTCTTTAAAAAAAAGAGTTTAAAGAGTTTAAAATGTGTAACATATTTTATTTAATGAATGAATCATAATTCCTGTTTATTAACAGATACATTAGTACATCATACAATCATATGTAACATATACTGTAACATTTTGTACTGTGACAAGTATGGTTTGTCATGAAAGAAAAGTGTAGTCTAAACACTTTATTTGTCTACTTTTATGATTTAAATGGCACAAGTGAATATGAAGATAAAACCAGTCTTTTTACCTTACTTTTACCTAAATAATAGTCTTGGACCCTTTTCAGTATCATGATATTTCACAATTTTTAGTGTCTGGCACTCAAATACATTTTTTAATTAACACAAACAAATTTACTAATAACTTAACTGAAGCATGCGGCATGCTGTCAAAAAACTTCTATCCCATGATTTCCATCGTCACTCAAGGGGTCGAGCTGCCTCTAGTCAGCCGTCAACTGCTGGTGATGGTAAGAAGGATGTTTGAAGTGCACTTGACTGAGACTCTGTGATGCTGAGGAAGTTGCAACATTCCAACAGTCCACAGCTGCAGCGGGGAGTGATTTTCCATTGCTGTGATGGTTCCACTCATTTACAAATTCATCCACAGATCTGTTCATTCTTGGAAGATATACATGGTGAAGAGCCCTAATATGAAATGGGTCAGTGCTATCTAAAATCCCAACATTTTCCATAAAGAGGAAAAGGTTTTTAAAGTATGCTGACACAACTCTGTTTAGTTCACCCCACAATCTTTCAATTCTTTGATTATGCACACTTCGTCCAACCATAAAGCTTCCTTTGTTTGGCCCTCGATGTTCAATCATAAACCGTGCAATATCAATATTCTCACTCATCACCCCTGACACGTTGTGGGAGGCCAAAGAGATCAGCACTCTGGAAAAGGTGCACAGCAGTTGATGCTCTGTTATCTGTGCAGCATCTCATGTAGTTAGTAGGTAATGCAGCGACTATAGCCGCATGTAAATATATAAACACCCAGCACGCCCCTGCGGGCGGTTTATCCTTCAAGCTCGGGTCCTCTACCAGAGGCCTGGGAGCTTGAGGGTCCTGCGCAGTATCTTAGCTCTTAGCATTATATATATATATATATATATATATATATATATATATATATATATAATGCAGGTGTTTCTAAGTCCACAATAAAAACTCAAATCTGCAGTCGGTGATGCACTTTGACATTTATTTAACAGGCAAAAGGACACAGAAAAGCTTTTAAGTGTTTTCTTAATCTTATTTTTATTTTTTAAACATGAACACGATCATAAATTGATGATCGGTACTTAATACTTATTTTTCCCACTGTATATACATAAACATATAATAATACTACTGCAGTGTATTTTTCATCATTCATCATCAGCAAGAAATACTAAAAAAAAAAGAAGCCAGTGTAATCTATCAAGTTTCCCAGACGAGTCACAGCAAAGATTCAGCTAAAAAATCATCTGATGTGTTCAATAAACTTATTATCAGATAGAAACATCCTGAATCCTGCGCTGGCTTTCCGTACCACTGTCACCAGATTCGAGTATTTATGAATCATAACTGACCACCAACGTTAAGGCTGAAGTTAATATCATGATTGAATGCATTAACATGATTGTGGATTACAGTAATCAGGGATTTCCTGGCTAAAAATGAGCTTCTGAAGGGTGAGAATGCAAATCACACACTTTTATTAAAGATAAAGATTTAGACAATATTGCAGTCAGCCAGTATTATTATGGATGACTGTGTGTTAGGAGGCAGCTGTCTGCTATTCAGTGGTCACCACCAGCCAACGTGGGGAAGTAGCAGCTGCACACTGAGCGTCTCCCACATGACCAAACTCTTACCAAACTCATGATACGTTGAGCCGGCTTTCAGAAGTTCTGTCCCTCTTTTTCTAAATCTCATTGCTTTGTTGCTACCCACAGTTTGTGGATACGGTGAGGTCGGGAACATAGAAGGAAAAACTGATGAACTCCCACTTTGAGCTGAAAGTTTCTGTCCAACTTGGACTGGGGTCTCTGACATTCTCTGGCTCAAAGCTGTGGATGGAAATTTGGAGGACATCAATGAAACCAGCAGCACATATTACATGAAAAGCAAATATGATGCTTAAATAACTGAAGCGTTCACCCCTTTGACTGTCCCACGAAATTCTATCCAAGAGATTGTGAATAAGGTTAGTGAGAAACAGCTGCCCTGGGGCTGTTTTTTAATCCAGTATATTGTTTATCACATTTTGTGTTATAACTGCTGGGCTTTGGTTATAACTGCTTTCTTGGGGTTTTAACCAGCCTGGTGTTAGTGTAACTGAATATAGTTTTGGTAAGATTATTTTTAGAGTCGGAGGCTTTAACAGCAGCCAGACATGTCAGCATCTCACAAGAGGAACAGCAGTGTCCAATGACTAATCCGTCAGCTGAGGACAGCTGAAAGAGTAAACCCCAGTGAAACAGTGTCACCCATTAGGTGAACAAATGGACGGGTTAAAAAAAGCACAGCATGTAACAGAGGAAATGAAGGCGGAGGTTGTTGCTTAAGAAGTGTATATTGCTATATTTTACTTAGTGTTATTTAAAAGAATTATTCAAACAATGTGTCTGTTGAGGAACAGATTTCTTGAAGTGTTCACCTTTTAAACATTAAACTGATGCTTTTCTGTAGGAATCATATGATTAAGCCGTGCTGACATTGTTTGAAGGGGCAGGGCTCAGAGTTAAAAAGGGGCAAACAGAACCAGGCTGAAACACAACAACCCACATTCATCAAGAATCTAATAATCAGATCACATCATACTATATCATCATCATCATGTGGGGACAGTGTGAAGCAAACGAAGCCGATGTTTTACCTGATGGGTACAATGTTGCTGCTGCTGCTGGTGGTGCTGGAGGGCAGGGCTGTGCTGATCTCAGACTGGAGACATTAAGGAGTCCACAGGAGAGATGGGAGCTGATTATGAAAATATTACCTCCCAGCTGTACGAGCTCGCTGCGTGTTTTGGAAGCTGCTGCGCTCTTCACAAATAAAGCTGGAAGCAGCTCAGACTGTTAGAACTGAGCCCTGTTACATTTATACAGTGTTAGAGCAACGGCTGCAGCCTACAGCCTTTAAACTAGCTGATTAAAATGCTGACAGTAAACTCGTCAGTCCAGATGTTACCACATTACTTTGTGGTACTTAGTTTAACAGAACTGAAACAGGCTGATTAAAATAACAGCTGTCAGTTGTCTCATTCCTTGTATTATCTCCAGTCTTAGCAGAGGGCAGTTACACATCACACATGACCCCGTGCTGCGTCATGTGTGATGCGTCATCATACGAGGACGTTACATTTCAGCTTTTCTGCATCTTGATTCTGCTCAATTAAGTGTTTTAAACTTGGACAAAATATGGCAGCTTTGTGTTGTGCTGCAAGTTAAACCCAGTGTCCTCATGAACACAGCATCGAACAACTTTCCTTTAAAAAATCGATTGAATTTAACTGGACACACTGGTTTTCAGTGGGAGAAAGATTCATCACTCAAGCGTGACACTGGAGAAGTCACCTGGATGAGTGATAAAACTCTTTTCCATGGAAACATCCAGAGGAGCTAAACTTTTGAGTATGTCCTTGCCTGTGTTTCAATCAGCAAGAGTTTTATGTATACGTCTTTTTTCCTCTTGGCTTAATTTCAGCCTCAGCAGCATCTCTCAGAAGAAAACCGCTGTAAACTTTCTGCCAATCATCAGACAAAAAAGTAAATATATCATGTTCATTCTTTCTAATCATCTGTCCTTATTGCTTCCGTATGTTTTTTGCCATGAAACGACTTCCACAAACTCTGGGCTATTTTTGCTGTTCAAATTTTAAAATATTCTGCTCCTTCCCTCTATATCTTTTGGTATTTATAAGGTCTATACTTGTTAAAGTATTAAGCTTTTTATGACTCTTTTTCTGTCGTCCTCTCAGATTTTAAACTTTTTTTTCTCGTCATATCTCTGAGATGGATTATTGTAGAACAAGAAAATTGGCATGATTGTTCACCGTCAATGAAACAGGCCTTTCAGAATGAACTGCTCATTGGTTTCCATTTCATAAATCACATTTTAAAGTTTAACTGCTTACAACATCTGTCAAGAACAAAAACAAACCCTTCGTATGTGCGTGCCATATTACATTTTATTTTTTAAGAAAACATTTTCTTAGATCCAGATATATACAAATACTCTCAAGTACAGTCAAAGTCAAATAAAATAAGAAAAATATGAAATCTAAGGTTTCTCATTGGAAGGCTTTGAGTTTTTCTACATGTGTTTCTGTGTGTTTAAGTGAGTTTGTGTCTGTAAGCCTTTAAAGGAGAATGTGGAGGCTGCAGTGAAGAGAAGGGAGCATATCAGCATCCTGGAGTTTGCCCTGTGCAACGTTTCTGTGCTGCTGAAAACAAGATGTTATGATGGTGTAGACTTTAATTAATATTAATAATAAACCACTCAGGTCAGAGGCTCAGTGTTTTACCAGTCCTGTACACTTTTATTGGCTTGTGAAAAAAGCTTTATTTTTATACTTTAAACATTGATTCTATTTAATTGAGACGGCAATTTAAATCATTTCACTTGAAAAAGGTTTGAAAACCTTGAAGTAAATACGGTCTAGTACACCTCGTGCCCCCCTTTAGACTCAGCCCTGTTCGCTTCAGCTTTTAGAAACCCTTATAATTGAAACATGGTATCAAAGTTAACAGTTCACCAGAGTATTTTAATACAACTTCACGTCGTTTGTTGATCAGGTGCTTTGATGAAGGACTCCTGCGCGCTTTTTCCCAGTAAAGGTTTTAATGGTGATCACAGGGACAGCGCTGCTGTTTCGCCCAGCTTGACATCAGCATCTCGGTCCACCCTCTTGCGCTCCACGTTAAACTGTTTCAGTACTGCACTGCAGGTCCGGTCAGGTGCTGAATCTACATCCACACTGTTTACAGTCCCAGCGACAGATAGCGAGAGGTGAAGCATGTAGAGGCAGGTGTCCCGTACTGGGCTCCGGCTCTGTCTTCCTAAGCCAGGGGATCAGCAACCTTTGAGCCCCAAAGAGCCATTTGGACCCGGTTTCCACGAAAAACAAACAAACACTATTAACATGTTCATTTATTCTGATTTTCTCACACTGGTATCTGCCACCGCGTCCACTTTGGAAACATTTACAAGCTTTTGTTTTTTCTGCTGCTTAAAATATATTTTTGTAAAAAGGTAACAAAGAAAAATCCAAATAGCATTTATGATTTATTTCAGTATCATTCTGTGAATTCAACAATCAGACAGCATAAAATGTTTGACAACTTTAGAATAATTTTATTATAAAATACAAGTAAATAACTTTTAAAAGTAGCTGTTAAGTTCAAACTAAAGCTGTCCGGGCTGTGCATCACACCTGAACCTCAAACTAATGTTCAGAACAAAGTGTCTGCAGCTGCATTTTAAACCTTACTTCACACACGTTCAGTGTTAAAGTCATTTTAGCCTCATGTTTACATCTAAGATGCAACTGTGACAATTTTCCATCAGTCAGCTTATAAGACAAATCACTCAAGATTAATGTGTAACAGAAAATGAGACGAGATGATGATGAATATGTGATGTAATCACCGTCTCCGCTCTTATGTTGACAAATGAATAACTATAAAAACAGCAAACTATCATAAATCTGGGATTTCAGTGTTTGTAAAAATGTAAACTTGTACAAGTTAATTCGCTGCTCTACGCACTGACAGTGATTTGATGAAACAGGATATGAACTGGAGGGCGCGTCAGCTGATTCAGGTGCAGCTCTCAGATTTCAGGGTGTTGTCTAAACCAGCTTCCTTCCCCCCCGGGACGCTTCCTCGAGCTGGCCGCACATATTTACACACAAATACACACCACGAGTTGACCTTTGACTTCAACATGAGCCTGTGTAAGCTCAGACTGGAGGACTGTGGGAAGGCACTGCAATGTATTTCAGGGTTGGAGCAAACATTTAGTGGCACTTCCCCTCAGACTGGCCAATTGTGACACTTGTTCTGCATTAATCAGTGTCCAAGCATCACAGCTGCTGTGAACATTGCATCCATGATCCTTCAGTTTTGCAGAGTGACAATTATTTTATTAATATTAGTACTCAGTATAAATGGGTACACCTTACACCTGTGCAATTCATAAATACATCTTGGTAATCAGGGTGGCCACCTTAATAAGGTAGTGTTAAAAAATTGTCTCTTTTGGATCTAGAAAAGACAACATGATGGCCCAGACTCACCTGAGCCACTGACTCAGGTGAGTCTGGGTTTATGCTCGAGGAAGAGCTGCGCATTAAAACAAACAAATATAAATAAGCGGCATTGTTGGACTGTAAACGTTTATCAGCTTTTTAAGCTTCGTGGCTGTAAAAAGTGCTGTTGTTATTACATGACTGTATACAGAAATAATGGTACTAAAATGAGACAAAAGTATTAAAGTGGCAGCATGTGAAACATGACCAGTATAACCACAGAACAAAAACAGAAGAATAAATATGCAGAAACACTGACAATAATTTGAAAAATAAGAATTTCTTTGCTTTGTGTGATGCAGAGAAAAGAAACCATGAGGTCACAGAAGAAGACCAAAGTAATGTCTACGATGCAGCAATAATCACCAGAACTGTTATTAAATCGTGTTAATTCTGTGTAATTCTAACAATGCAGGAAAGGTTGTTTTGGCTTTAATAGCAAGAAAAGCAGGTGTATGTGCATTATTTCCCTTTGTATTCTGATTGGCTGGTTTTAATTAGTTGCTTTGAATCCTCTGACAGGAAGAGCTCTATTTGGATGAGTACGAGGCAGAGCCTATACTTTCTATTGTAAATGAGACAGCAGGTCTCAGTGGGACTGCCTGTATAAATAAAGGTTAAATAAATAAACATGAGGTAAAGAGCTCACAGAGAAGAGACCTGAATGTTCAAGACGGCTCTACCTCTCAATTTAATGAGTGTAAAGTAATTAAGAACATTTGGTCCTGAATTTTCACAGCTGGCTGAAGGACATTCTGAGCTCCTCCTCCCTCATGCTACGATCCAATCGCTGTGTCTCAGACTCTAGGATGGATGGGATTGGATGTTGTGTGATAGTTGCTAGTGAATCACTGAGGTCAAGTCTCAGAGAGAGCACTGACTGGCTGTTTCGGGAGGACTGCTGAATGAACTCTGCCCTTTGTTGCTGACCGACAGCCAGTGCAAACTGGAGCTGCTTCACCTGGAGGAGAGGAGAGACATCATCAGCACCCACCTGACATCAGAACACCAGGAAGTCTTTTTGGTGCTTTGCACTCACCTGGTCCTGCAGCTCCCTCACTTTGCTCCTCAGTTGCTGCTCTTCTGTGGTGGTTAAAGACCCCTAAAACACACAATAGGTTTGCAACCACACGTGCCTCTATTGACATTTGTCACAAACACACACCTCATAGTCTGGACAAATGCACTTACACTAACACAACCTGTAATTATTACTGTAATAAGGGAACTGTGTGTCTCACCTGGATGCTCTCACTCAGCTGCTGTCTGAGCCTCGAGCGCTCTTCCTCCACCTGAAATACACAATAATGTGTACTCACGTCAGTGTGTCTGCTGTGTATCTGGATACCTTTCTTAGTGTTGTGTGCCTCAGTATGCCAAGGTGGTGTCTCTGCATATTGAAATCTGTCTCGTCCTAGGCTCACACTGGGTCTGTGACTCAGACTTCTTTTGCCCTTTGTTTACACCAGGAGCAAATATGGTGACCAGATTATACCCTATATCAGAACATAGTTTGACCAGATCCTCTGTGCTGCTCCTGGGTCCTAGTTCTTGCCACTTTACCTTGCTGTGTGCAACTCGACACTTCTTGTGTTAAAAATAGATCCAACACTATTTTACGTGACGTGGAGCAAAGACACGGCAACGTTTCTTTAAAGCTCCGCAGCACATCTGCTGGGATGTGGTTGCAATCAACTCAGGTCACTTAAGACAAACTGCATCCTGCTGTGTACCTGTGGCTTAATGTAGAAGTGTACACGGCGTCTCTCTGGGTGCGTGCACGTGTACCTGTCTCATTGTTGTGTATACCTGTTGCAGCGTCTCTCTCAGTGTGTGTGTCGCTCTTTTCAGTTTGTCTTTCTGATTTTCCAGATGAAAGTTTTTCTTGTTCAGTCGTTTCTGATCCAGTTCCAGTTCAGCCACCAGACTCTGCAGGACCGTCAGTCTCTCCTTCAAACCCTGCAGACACATTTTCCCCACACAGCTCCACTTTACAACCCGTTTCCTGTCGATGCACTTTGAGTACAGCTGCACTGACAGCATGACCACAAACTGACCTCTGTATCAGATCTCCTTTTATAGCCCACCAAAGCTGCATCTGTTTGCTGTGATCCAGCTAATCCGATTCCATCCCGGTCCTCCTCCATCTCCTCTGTGCTCTGACTCGGAGTGTCCACCTGCACATCAGCAATAAAAACAGTTACATTACAATGTCAAATTCACAGAACAGCGTCATAGCGATTACATGCAACCCATATACAAGATGACGTTATTTATAATAATGCTTAAGCTCAACCACAGATCTTTGTGAACTTATGTAGCACGTTTTCAGCTCAGAAGCATTTAACACCCTGTGATCAACTTCAATAAAATCCTTGATAACACAAGTTTGAATGATCAGTGTAGTGGGGCAGTGCTATTATTCACAGTTTGATCTGATAGCAGAGTTCAGGCATTGAACAAACACTATACGAGGACTTACACACGTTTTAGGCTTCAGTTAGAGAATTCACTCATTAACAGGTATAACCTGTTTCTTTGTTACTTCTTGTAAAGAGTCTTGAGATCATTCCAGGTTGCAAAAAACAATATCTGGATAATCTCTGGGTGGACAGCTGGAATCATGATGGGTGGGCATGTGGTTTTCACTGGCACTGTGTCACTGGTGTTTGTTGCTGTGACAGAAGACAGGGACACGGGAGAGTGCTATAAACTACAGATCGACGACCCAAAACTGTAAAACATGGGATCCCAGCCTGTGAACCGCTTCAGCACAAGCTGGAGATCGCCAAGGCGACAGAACCACATCGTCCACAAAAGCAAAGACGAAATCCTGAGGCCACCGAGGGGGAGACCCTCCACCACCTGGCTATAGCTACATATTCTGTGCATAAATATTATGAACACAATCATGACAAAAGGGAGCCTGACAGAGTCAAACACCCACCAAAAATGAAACCGTCTTACTGCCGGCAATATGAACCAAGCCCTCGCTATGGTTGTACAGGGACAGAGTGGCCCGTAACAACAGGCCAGACATTTCATACTCCCAATAGGACACTGCCCAAGAAACTGCCCAAGTTCTCCAAGCCAAAACCCACACGTGTGCAAACTCTCCTGCACCTCAAATATCCTGAGAGGATAAAGAGTTGGTCAGGTGTTCTGAGACAACAGTGAAAACCACATTGTTCCTCCTGAATCTGAGGTCTGACTAATGGATAAACTTTCACGGGCTGAGAAATGTGCAAAATTACAGACAAAGTCCTGGCAGCCTACTGCCCAGACAGTCTTTTGGTTTTTAACTGCAGTCGTTCTACAGCAGAAAGTGAAAAACAAACAGTTAAAGTTCAAAATTTCTGCTCGTGCTTGTTTGTGGTGAGAAATCAAACAAGTTAAGAATGATCAAATGGCTTCAAGCACACAGACTCATCCAGACACCCAGTGTCACTGAAATGCAGCCAGATGTTTGCTCATTGCACGTTTTCACGCCTTCCTTCACTATTTCCCGACACGCTTGCTCTCCCGTCTTTCTACGTACCTGTCCTGTACACCTACACTTGGTGTCTTTTGGAAAGTCAAACCATTTGAGATTCCATAAGACTGGTAATGGTATGATCCCAGTTTGCCTGTGCATCTGATTGGCCACATGGTGAGCCTATCAAAATAAAGTCCCACCCCTGCCTGCATGGATTCTCAGCAGTGATGACGATCAGGCTCGCTGACGTGTCGTCTCTCAGGCTGGATGTGATTGTACATCCTGTGTTCAGTCATGCAGAATGCTTTAGTCACAATAACTCCAGCGTTCAGTTCAGCGTACAGACGACAAACAGTGAATACACGAGGTTTACTTTAACGACAGCACGTTGTTCTTCTTACTGATATATGGTTCGTGTTACTGCTGGAGCTGACAGAATACTGGCCCGCGGGCCGTATGTTTGACACCCCTGCTACAGAGGGTTCAAGCAGTTTGACCTCAGGCTGGTTTCTTCAGTTCAAGCAGTATCACTGTCAGGATGACTGTGTTTCTACAGTGTTTGTGTGACTGACAGACTGAAGTACCTGCAGGGAGTTTCGCACCATCACCTCCACGCTCTGCTTCACTCCTCTCAACTCCTCCTGAGGAAAGTCATCTTTCGTCTCTGTCAGCTTGTTGTTTTCCATCTCCTGCACTTCCTCCTTGAGAGCTGTCACCTCTTCCTCCGTCCTCCGTAGCTTCTCCTTTATCTGCTCCTTCTCATTTTGTTCTTTTTGCAGCTCTTTTTTAATAACCAGTAACTCCATCTTAGTCGTCCTCAGCTCTTCCTGCGTCTCCTCTCCCCACACCTCTCTGAGATATTGTGCTTCTTCTCTCCATTTTAACAGCTCATCTTGTGCCTCCTCCTTCCTTCTTTTCTCCTTTTGTACCGCCTCCCTAAGCACCGACATCTCTAGATTGCTTCTCTCCATCTCCTTCTGCACTTCCCTCCTAAGAGTCCACGCCTCCTCCTCCTCGGTGTCCAACAGCCTTGCTTGCTGCTCTTTGGCTCTCATTGGTCCATCAGCTTCTTTTCCCATCTCTATCGATTTATCCTGCAGACGTTTCTTCTCTTCCCTCAGTATCATCAGCTCATCCATTTCTCCTTTCGTCGTCTCCTGAACTTCCTTTAGCGTGTTCTCCAGTCTCCTCTTCTCCTCCACCGTCTTCCTCAGCACCTCTCTTTGGTCCTTCATGTCACTTTCTACTTCAGACAGTTGTTCCTCCAGCCTCTTTGTCTCCTCCCCAGCTCTCCTAAGTGCTTCTCTCTCTTCCTCGTCCTCCCTAACTTTCTCCTCTAATCTCTTCTTCTCCTCCCCGACCTCCATCAGCTTACTTTGCAGTCTCCTCGTGTTTTCTTTCTCGGTTCTACTTAGTGCCTCCCATTCTCTTCTCTCCTCGTCCTTCTCCTCCAGTATAGCTCTTAACCGCTGCACCTCCTCCTCTTGCTCCACACAGATATGGTTAAGCTTTGTAGCCTCACTCTCGCTGTGTTCTGCCCTCTCCTGCCACTCCTTTATCTCCACCTGCAGCCTGTCACGGGCTTCCTCCATTTCTCTTACTCTTTTCCTTGCTCCCTCGCTCTTTGTCTGTCCCTCCTGTAGCTCCCTAACCTGGGAGGAGATCGTGTCATCTTTTTCCATACCTTTCCTACTTCCTCTCACCTCCTTTTGCTTTAGTCTGGCATTCACCTCTCGATGGTCCCTCTCTCCTTCCTCCTCCCCCTCCTTCAGATGTTCCCGATGTTCCTCCCCTACTTCTTCTCTCTCCCTCACCTGTAATTCCAGGCTCTGCTCCTTACATTTCGCCTCTGCCTTAAATTCATTAAACTTCTCATTGGCCACATTCAGCCTTTGCCTCATCAGCTCTGCCTCCGCCGCTTTCTCCTTTAGCTTCTCGAGCAGCTTTGCAACCACCTCCTCCTTCTCCTCGAGCAGTTTGTCTTTCTTTCTCCTTTCATCCTCTTGTGATGTTGAGATTTCTTTTTTCAGTCTGTTAATCTCCTCCTCTTGTTCTTCCACTCTCACCCTCCATCTGTCCCTCTCAGCTTCTGTCCTCAGCTGGTCCACCTTCTTCTCCCTTTTCAATCTCTCCATCCGCTCACAGAGGGCTTCCACTTCTCTGTCCCTCTGCTTCGTCTCCTCTCTTCTCCTCTCCTCCCAAAACTCCTTCTCCTCTCTCAGCCTTTCCTCTGTCCTCTTTACCTCCTCTTCCAGTTCCTCCTTCTCTCCCTCTAATCGCTGTACTCTTTCTATCATGAGGTTGATTCGAGTCTTCATCTCTATTACCTCCTTCCTCATTTTCTCCTCTTCTCTTTGCCTCTCCTCCACCTCCTCAGTTAATCCCTCAATGCAAATCCTCAGCACCTCAGCTCCTTCTCTTCTCCCCGAGTTCTCACTAAAGAAACTCCTTTCTTCCTGTTCGGTCTCCGTCTCATCTTTCCTCTCCATTTCCTCCCTCCTCCTCCTCCTCAGCTTCTCTATCTCCTCTGTCATCCTCTCCATGTCCTCTTGCAGTGCCTTCCTCTCCTCCTCACTCATCTCTCTCCTCTTCTTCTCATCTTCTGCCCTGGACATCATCTCCTCCAGCTCGCCTCTCAGACACTGGATCTCCCCTTTAAAAAGACAAAAAAGTTTTAAATACAACTAAAGTACTTTACATGAAAATCACTGTTGTTCCTATTAATGTCAGCACAACTGATATGTTTCACTTGAGTGTGTTCACTGGGATGACTTCATTCACACTGCATTTAATCAGAGTGTGTGTGGACGTTAGAAAGTTTGAGACATGTTGTCCTCAGAGCTATCGAGTCAATCCTCACAACTCTGTCCGAGGAGGAGAGCAGCTGTGGTCTCGAGACAGGCTGCTGGGAACAGTGGGAGACTGGAGGGAGACAGGACTGTGATCAGCACACTCAAGCCTGCTGCTGTCTGAGGAGTCTAAACCTGTCATGTTGCTTGTCCCGTGGGAAAGCTGCTTAGAGGAGGCTCAGGAAAGAAAGAGGGGAAATAAGCAGACGTGGTAGCCAACTGTTGGAGGCAGGGGTTAAAGCCATGCTGCAAACCTGTGGAGGTGGGGTGTAGGGGCTCTGGGGCCCAGTCACTACAACGAGTCCTGTGAAGCAATAAAGCCATCGAACATCTGAGAAGCTGGTTGAAGAGAGGCAAGTCAGAGCTCGGTCACCCTGGGAGAGAGCCTCTCTAAGATGTCTTTTAATACTCAATCATGTTGCCAATTAAGCTAAAATCTCTGGTGCTGTTTATTTTTCAGCCTTTTGATGCCACCTTTGTTGAGATGTGTTACCGACTAATAGTGGTCTTAAAACAGGCCCATTTTCTCAGTTCAAACATGTTTAATGTTGTGAATAAAATGTTGGTTTATGAGATCTGCATTCTGTTTTTATATCTTCATCACTTTTTTGGAATTTGGTTTGAAGTGCCACATTTATATGTTTTCATTATTCTTAAAGGTTTGATATTATGACTTTAGGCGTACTGTCACTGACCATGTAAGGTGTCTTTGGCCTGCTTCAGAGTGTGGATGTGTGTGTTCAGCTGACATTTTTCCACCTCTGACTGTGAGAGACGCTTCTGCTGCTCACTGAGCTGCTGGTGGGCAGACAGCGACAGAGACCTGCAGGCAGAGAGAAACAGGATGTCAGTATGATGCGACCCGTACAAACAAACCCTGAGTTTATTTCGCGTGCTCAGCACCGGATCTCCTGCAGATCAACTTCGAGCTGCTCCTTGTGCTTCTGCAGACTATCCAGCTCCTCTTGTAGCCGCCTACTCTCTCTGAGCTGCTCCTGCTGTTGTATGCTCCCATTTTTCACCTCCTGCATTGCGTGCCCCAGCCGGTCCTGCACCTCCTTCAGCTCCTCACACATTGCGGCATGCTGAAAGGACCAGTCATCCACCTGCTGTTCACCCACAGAGGGAAAGCTCCCGTCTTCCTCTGGCTCTCGTCCTCTCAGCTGCTGAACAGCATCTTCCTCAGCCTCTCTCTGTACTCTAACAGACACAGCACAATTCACACTAATTATTCAGGATTGAAATCAAATTAACTTTACTGTTCTGGCCTGACGACTTGGGTGCAAACTGACCTCACCTGAGCTTGCTGAAATCCATGTTTAGGGTCTTGACTTCCCTCTCCAGGGAACTGACTTGTGACCTTTGAGCCTGCAGCTGTGATTGGCCCTCTGACAGCTCAGACTCCAGCTGGTAACAGACACATGAACTGACTTACATGATGTACACTAAAGCTGGAAGCCACAGAGAGGGGCATGTAGGGAGGAGTACCTGCAGCAGCTGTTTGTGCAGCTCTCTCTTGTCTGAGGCCAAAGAAGAGTTCAGGGTGGACAGCTTGTCTAGCGCATCCCGTCCCTCCTCCACCTCCCGTCTTAACGCGCTCTCTTGCAACGACAGACGCGACACGCACTCCCTGGACTGATGAGACAAAGATGGCAGCCAGAGCGTCATTCTATGCAAATGACCAAGCTACGAGTCTTCCTCTGAGGACAGACACGTTCTCGGTGTCATGTCTGTACCTTCTGTAAGGCATCTCTCATATCAGAAGCGTCTTCCTCGGCTCGCTGCTTGTCCAGCTGCTCCCTCTCTAGTGCTCCCTGCGAGAAAAGAGGACGACGACACCAGAAGATGTTCAGCTGTTTTAAATGATGCACTACTTATTTTAGTGACAACAGTTTCTGAAGAGGACCATTTCCTGCTGTGTGCTAAATGGAAGAAAAGCTAAATCGCCCACAATACGATAGTTTCACAATATATGATTGTGATTTTTAACATTTTGCAGTAAGCGTAGTATTTGAATCACATTTAATGTGATTTATCACCTTTTTCAAACAACCAGTCATCAGTCTGTAACTGAACGGGGTCCGACTGGCAGGTCTGTCATTCTATGCTGGATGGTTTTTGTTGATTTATGCCACGTTTGCTGGGCTAACGTTCTCTCAGAATGGTGACGCAGGAGTTTATTATGCTTTTCATTGACTGATATTTGGTCTCCACGTAAAATATCACATCACTGCTCCGTCTCAGTTCAGGTATAAAAACTGCTTGAGTGACTGAGCCTGTTTACCTTCAGACTATACATTTCTGCTTGGGTCAAAGTCTCCCGCTTTGTTAGCTGGACGTTCTCCAACACCTCAGTCTCAACTCTGAAACAAAACCAGTGCATTGCTGATGAACCAGTAAAGCACAGTGCAGTGCAGTGGTGACCTATGCTGAGTACCGTCTGCGCATTTCTGTCTGCAGCTGTCTGTTCCTCTCTTCCTGTTCGTCTTTCTCCTTTCTCAGTCTGTGATGTTCTCTCCTCAGCTCTTCCTCCCTCCTCTGCAGCTCCTCGACCTGCAGACGCAGGAAGGACGCCGTCTCCTTCTCTCTGTCACACACATCGGTAAATACAGAGCTGTCAACTCTGTCAGTGTCGTTCACTAATTCATTTACAAGCATGAATGACACAAAAGTGTAGCAAAAAATCTGAATTGATTTTCTCTGTGTGAACCTGCTCAGTACGTCCATAATGTGGCCGAGCTCCTGCTGCTGTTGTTGTTTGTGTGTGTGTAGCTGCTGGTTGTCGTCCTCCAGCTGCTTCAGTCGCAGGTGCAGGGCTGCTCTCTGCTCACCGAGCTGCTGCAGAGATCGCTGTGCCCCCTGACACACACACACGCACGCACACACACACACACACACACACACACACACACAGTAAGGCTTTTGACTAGCACACACATAACCATACTGATTCAGACTGCAGGCGTGCGTGTGCCGCTTTTTGACTGTATAATGAACATCAGGCTGAGTAACTTTAGACATCTAAAATACATTTGCAATATTTTAAATGTGATAATGATTTTTTATTTCATGTAATTTATTTAAATTGGTTAAAATTAAGGAGCTGTCCTACAACAAAATTACGCTTTAATACAACATTAAGGGAAAATTGAATTTATCATTAATGTGTGAAAATGATCATTTCAGTTACAATGTAGCCGTCCGTACTTGTTTGAAGCGCTGTCATGTCACTTTAGGATCAGCTGCACAGCGCTGTCCACACAGACTTGTTTTGTCTGGGAACCATGAACATCAGTGTAACACACTACAGCAGAGTCTGGGCCTAAACAGACAACTCCTTAAGATGATGGACTAATCCTGGCACAGCCAACACTCAGTAACATGAAGTTTTGAACAGTATACACAATTTTAACTACTTCAGTACTTTGGTGTTAAAACCTGCACTTTGAAGTATTTCACATGACAAATACACACTTTCCAACAAACTGGTGTGAAACTGTTAGCAGAGCTGCTCTGTGCAGCGTTATGGCATAATAATTTTAAGGGAGAATAAAAAGTCGACACACATATCTCATTCCTGACGGAGGACTCTCCCACTACACTTCTCCAGTCCATTCACAGAGTCGTTGCATGGTAAGACATGGATAGGAAGTGGGCGGAGCCTTTTACCGTCATTTTATTACGACGCAAAGTACAAACACCTGTGGACACACAATCCAACACCCCCACTTGTACACAGGTTGGGGAAAAACAATCCTCCGAAAAAACATCTTACATTCCAAACACAAATACAGAGAATTTTTCTAACTTAGACTTTGAAACTGGTTTCGTCATCATATCTGCTACCATTGACTCAGTTGTTCAGTAATCAATGAGCACTTTCCTTTCATGTACAGCTGACCTTATAAAATGATATTTCACATCAATGTGTTTACATCTTTGTCTGTTCACTGGATTTTTTGACAAAGCGATTGTTCCCTGATTGTCCTCCAATATCATAGGTATTTCATACTCAAACTCATCAAGATCTTGAATCAAATAAGTCAAATACATACATTCCTGAACTGTTGCTGCTAATGCCATGTATTCGGCTTCACATGTTGATAGTGCTGTAGTTGTCTGCTTTTTGGTTTTCCATGATATCAAAGGACCATTTTCATTTAGGCTTACACAATAACCTGTCATACTGCGTCTATCAGAAACATCGGATGCCCAATCTGCATCACTGTATGCTTGTAGACCTAGTTTTCCACTTGAACGTTTCCTAAAACACAGTTCTTTTCCTCGACTACCTTTTAGATACCTCAGAACATGTTTCACTGCTGTCCAATCATCAACAGTTGGCGCATTGAAATGTTGTGACAGTTTGCTGACAACATAGCTTAAATCAGGTCGCGTACAATAGCTCAGATAAATAAGACATCCTACCGCTTCACGATATCTCCTCACATCTGGTAATGTCTCGGATTTATCAGAATGAGTCCATTTCTGTTCACAGGGTGTTAACCTTGGCTTACAGTTTTGCATGTTAAATCTCTTTAAAATGTTCTCAATATATATTTTCTGTGACATTCTGACACATTCTTTTTCTTGAATAAAATCTATTCCTAGAAAATGGTTAAGTTTCCCCAGATCTTTCATTTGGAATTTAGAAGAGAGCATTTCTTTCACGCCTGAAAGCACATTTTCATTGTTAGCTGCAATGAGTAAATCATCCACCCACACTATGATGATTACTTTTTCACTTTCAGTTTCTTTTGAATACACACAATGATCAGCAATATTTTGTCTAAATCCACAACTGCTTAAATAGTCATGTAAGGTTTGGTTCCAGTTACGACCCGATTGCTTCAGCCCATAAAGTGATTTCTTTAGTCTATACACCAGTTTATTAGTCTCACTTGATTCTGTCTCAAAACCTTCTGGTTGTTGTATATATATTTCTTCATTTATTGGTGCGTGTAGATAGGCGGTTTTTACATCCATCTGGTGAACCAACATATCATCCTGAACCACTTTCTGCATCAAAACTCTCACACTCGATAAGTTAGCAGTCGGTGAAAAAGTCTCCTCATAATCAACTCCTTTTGTTTGACTAAAACCTTTAGCCACAAATCGAGCGTTATATCTGTCTGATCCGTCTGAGTTCTTTTTAACGGCATAAACCCATTTACCCCCCACTGCTTTCTTACCCTCTGGTAAAGTGGTTAAAGTAAATGTGTCATTCTCCTTAAGGGATTGAATTTCTTCATTCATCGCTCTTTCCCATTCTTTTGACTCACTTGACACAATAGCTTCGCTAAATGATGTGGGTATTTCACACAACAATCTGTAGCAATAATCAACACTGGTTTGCATCTGTTCATTTTCACACTCTTTCACATCCGTGATATAATCACTCAAATAATCAGGTCTCTTTCTGATTCTGGATGGATAACGTGTAGCTCCAGCATCTACTTTATCATCAGTTTTAACCTCAGACTCAGTTTGACTGCTTTCACTACCATCCTGAACATCCTCATCCTTCGTCTGTTTGGGTTCACCATCTTTTCTGGATTCATAAACCTCATCTTCATACATCTGATCACTCTGTGTTTGTTGATCCATTGTCGCGGGATTTAGTATTTTTATCAATCTGTGCTTTTCAACTTTCCCGGTTTTTGGGAAATAGATCAAATATGCTGGACTATTTTTGTCATATCCCAAGAAAACACCTTTGTCACATCTTGGATCCAGCTTTCCCCTATTTTGTTTACAAGCATAGCACAATGATCCAAATTTTTTCATTCTAGAAAGATCAGGTCTTTTTCCAGTTAACATCTTATACGCTGTCTGACCTGTGCGTTTGTTAAAACATCGGTTCCGAATCACTCCCGCGGTTTGTACTGCATATGGCCATAAAGACTTTGGCAATTCGCTCTCAACTAACATGCATCTCGCCATGTCAAAAAGTGTACGCCAGTTCCTCTCTGCTGTTCCGTTTTGATGAGGCGAATATGGCGCCGAAGTTTCCTGCCTAATGCCGTGTCTACTTAATAAATCTCTGAACTGACTGCTTGTAAATTCAGTTCCATTATCAGAACGAATGCACTTGATTTTCCCATATGACGCCACATCTGCAATAAATCTTTCAGTTGCTTGAGTTGTATCACTTTTGTGTTTCAGATTATATACAAATGTTGCACCTGAATAATCATCAACAAACGACAAAACATACTTAAACCCTTCTTTAGAGTTTGGCGTAATCGGACCAGCTAAATCCGTATGTACCAACTCTAATGCTGCCCTGGCCTTTTCATCGGGTTCTCGGTTCCTAGTTTGAGTAAACTTCCCTTGTATACAGGCTTCACATTGCATATTTTTGTTGATTTTACCCTTAATTTCCATTCCATCAACGACATTTTGCAGATTTTGAACATCCTCATAATTACAGTGTCCTAGAATTTCATGCCACGTTTGCATATCAAAACATCCATTACATTTCTCTTCAAACTCTTGCACAGTATTTATAAAGAACAGTCTCTCGTGTTCATATATAGGGAATTTTGTTCCATCAACATGTTTAAGAAAACTGTCCCCGTGTTTGAAAACCACAGTGGCTCCGTTACTAGTAGCTGCTTTTACTGACAAAATGTCCTGTGGAAACGATGGAATGTAGAGTGCTTGTTTCAATGTTACCTTGTGACTGCGTCCTTTACTGTCAATCATACTTATCTCAGCATCTCCTCGCCGCTTTGCAGCTCCTCTGCTCCGCCTTCCGTCAGCCAACTCTACACAATGAGCCTCGGGTCGAAATGTGTCATCAAAAGTCTTAAAACTCTCGATCTTCGTAAAGATATGTGACGTCGCTCCCGTATCCACCAGTAGCTGGTTATTCAGCATCTCTTGGCCGCCGTCCGGGACCCTCTGGGGTTCGGAGCCCGTCCTGAACGCGTAGTCCTTCTCCACAACCCCTCTCGCTTCATCCCGTCTTAGCTTCCTTCTACAGGTCGCATCTTTGTGTGTACTACTCCGGCAAAAACTGCACCATACTCTGGATCGGCACGTTCTTGCAGTGTGTCCCTTTAGTCCACATTTAAAACACACAATCTCATTATTCTTTGATCTTCGGTCATCTGCTCGCCATGAAGTAGAATCCTGGTCTAATTGCACTTTTGTCCTCATTACGTTGTCATCAGTTACAGCCGCACGCATTCTCTCGGTTTCTTCATAACTTCTGAGTTTTACTTTAAACTCTGAGAATGTGATTTTTGCTTCGCTCTGTGTAACGTGCACAATCAGGGGTTTAAACGTCTCTGGTAGACCTCTCATTATCATTGCGATCAGAAGTCCATCAGTTAATGACTCACCCGCATTTTTTAACGCTGTGATAATTGCTTCTGCTCGGATAATATAGTCCGTCACACTTTCATTCTTTTCATTTGTGAGAGAAGCAAGTTCGGTGTACAGACTTATGATCCTTGGCTTGCCCACTCCTGCATAATGACCTCTCAAAATTTTTAGGGCTTTCCGTCCGTCATCAACTGCATCTCTCATAACTAACGATAAACTTTTGTCATCCAGAAATTGTATCAACTCTGCATATGCTTCTGCATTTTTGTCATCATCTTCACCATCGGCTTCTTCATCACCCTCAGCCTTTAAGATGACATCTTTCAAACCTTGTAGTCTGAGATGACCAAGGAACTTCGTTTCCCATATCTCATATTTCCTTTCATCTCCATCAAACTGCAAACGGGAATATCGACTGCCCGACTCTGCCGTGCGTCTGCTCATGATGCACAAAAACGCTTACTCACTCAATCGTGCCAAACTTTTAACACCTGCCGGTAACCTGCGGTTTCAGGAAACGCTGCCCTTCCTTTGGCAGTTACAGGATCTCTTTACTGCTGCTCTGGGCCCATAACCTGTTAGCAGAGCTGCTCTGTGCAGCGTTATGGCATAATAATTTTAAGGGAGAATAAAAAGTCGACACACATATCTCATTCCTGACGGAGGACTCTCCCACTACACTTCTCCAGTCCATTCACAGAGTCGTTGCATGGTAAGACATGGATAGGAAGTGGGCGGAGCCTTTTACCGTCATTTTATTACGACGCAAAGTACAAACACCTGTGGACACACAATCCAACAGAAACTGTGAAAACCTGTAGACAATCAGGGATCAGGAGGCAGATATTGTGGCTACACTGACACAATCATAAAAACAGTAGTGACTTTGCATATAAGAACTATATTGTGTTGTTTACCTGTAATTCCTCATTTCTCCACTGTAGGGCGCTCTCAGTCTGAGACAGGACGGAAAGCAAGCAGGACAGATCCAGGCTAAGGACACCCTCTGAGGAGATGTTCAGCGACTGACTGCTGGCTGAGGTCAGGACTCTGGACTGAACACAAAGTAGAACACAAGCTAATTTCAAATGCTTCACTTACTGCTGCTGACAGAGGCTCTTAGGGCTTCATGTAGACCAGCCATCAACACGAACTACTGCAAGAATTCAATTATATTGCGATAGTGCCAAATCACAACAACAGCCGCCTCATAGACTGTATATTGGAAGGTAAAGACCCTACAATAACAGAGAGAAACAGCCAGAGATTAAAAATAACTCCGTTAAATGCAGAGTGGTGTATAAACACATGGTGAGCGAAGAATGCTCATTGCATCATGGGAAGTAGAGCCATGCATGGGGCTACTTTACCTCTGAGCATTACCCTCCTGTCCGTTTGTCACTCCCACAATATTTGTGTCCAATCCTGCCCACACTCGCAGACTCGTCATAGCTTCCACGTGACATCAGAGCTACTGGGACACGCCCACCTGGAGGGCAAAACGGTATTGCATCCTTTGCCCTCCAGGGATCCTTCAAACATCTTTTAGTTTAAAATAGCAAAAGTGACAGACAGCTGCTGAGCTGGTGGATGCACTAACTGACGCTCGTTTACAGCTGCCAGAGGGAACACAGAGTATGGCACCCGTATGTGAACACAGCTCTCCTAACCCCGCCTTACGGGCCAAATCGCACCGATCCCTGCTTCTCCACAGCAACCCTGTGGTGGCTCATTCAAACTGCAGGAATGATTTACTGACGTCGGAAAAATACTCTGTCAACTTCACTGTTATGACACAACTTTTCTAACCCTACACAGTAAATATCAAAGTCAACTAAACGTAAGACGAGTGCGAGTTCATTGAAGCTAGCTATGTAGCGCTAACCTGTGCTTCAACAGTGAACAACCTCTTGTTCTTCGTCTCCTACACAGTGGCATTGTTTACCCATCTAGGTCGAAAACACACAGCTGTCCACACTTTGAAAGCTTTAATCCTGGCATCAATATAAGGGGAGCGTTTCTCTACAAGATACAGGTAGATGTCCCTGAACTAGAGCTCTGGGAGAGACGTCATCACTTTCAGGGATTTAAATAAAGCTGGGTCACCTGATCCAGCCCCAACTTCAAGCTTTGTCAAAAAGGCCTAATCTTAAAAGTACAGATGGGGTCTGTCTCCTGAATCCAAGCTGCGAGTTTCTTCCGCAGAAGAGGGACCTGAAAGTTCAAGGCTCTGCCTCCCATTCTACTTTTGAACATCCCAGGAACCACAAGTAAGCCTGCAGTGTGGGAGCGAAGTGATACAGCACCCTGAGGACAACCTCATGGTGCTCTCCCAGTGTGGTGGCAAGATTTCCACGTGTAAGGTCTCTGGAAGTCTCTATGCCTATAAATGGTGAGTGTAAACTTTAGTTTGGTCAGACAAGACCAAAAATGAACTCTGTAGATGCCGTAATCCACCATGTTTGGATGTCAAGGGGCACCGCATATCAGCCCCAAAACCCCAAACCCACAGTGAAGTCTAGAGGTGGGAACATCCTGTTTGTGGGCTGTTTTTCAGCATACAGCACTGGCATGCTTCATAGAGACGAATATATAATAAATAGTAAATTGTTTTAGCAAAACAAACAGCTGAGGACGGTGAGTTGGTTTCAGAGATGATGTTACAGCTGGCCGGCCAATCAGCTGACCTGAATACAAATGAAAATCTCTGCACTTGAGTTCTTTTTACAACCTTCAGGATTTAAAAAGCTGCTTGTAGAACGCGTCAAAAATCCCACCTGAGCAATTTCTCCATACAAAAGGTGTCTTGAAGCTGTCGTCACCAACAAAGCATTAAATACATTTCAGTATTTAATATTTCCCCCTGTGTCATTTCTCATTATTACAGATTAATGTATGAACATCTATGGTTTGATGTCTTTGAATATTGGATGGGCTGTTACTGGTTGTTACTGGCCAACACCCCCTTCAGAAATAGACTGACTGATAAAACTGGTGACGTGTTCAATAATAACTGTACTCATGTAACAACAGCAGTGATCCAGTTTCTATTTGACTTCGTTAAACAGGACAATAGAAACGCTGTCCTTGGACATCTCACCAACATAACACACTCACCAGTTTGATCACAGCATGGCTCACAGACTGCAGGCTTCTCTGTATTACTCCATGTCTCTCGGCCTCCCTCTCGCTCTCCTCCCTCAGACTGACCTCGGTCTGCAGTGAGCCAGTGAGCGCCTCAATCCTGGCAAAGAAAGGAGAATGATCGAGAGGAGAACAGAGGGAGGTGCAGGATGTGTTTGAACGTCTGGTAGAAGCTAATTTACCTCTGCTGCAGCTGTAAAACTTGAGTCTCCTGAACAGACTTCACCTCTGAAGTGCCTTGCTCGTCCTCGTCCCTCCTTTCCTCATCCTTCTCCTCTTTGAGTTCCAACTCTCCCAAAGAAAAGATTCGCATTGTGGATGAGAGGAGAGGAGGTGCAGAAGAGTTCGGAGGACAAAGGGCCAGATCGGAGGACGGAGGAGGAGAATAGAATGAAAAGGGAGGAAAGTGGGAAGCGAGAAGAGGGGGAGAAGCGGAGAAGGAGAGAGGATTAATGTAAAGTGTGCTGAGCCTCAGAGAGGAGGAGACAGAGTCACAGCTGGAGAGGAGAACGGATGAGAGGCGAGAAAACTCGGCCTTCAGCTGCCACAGGTCCCTGCAGACACAGACAGGTGGGTCAGCATGTTTACAAGCTCAGGTTGGTCATTTTGAAAACGGTCTGAACCCTGTCCTCTTCTAAAGTTCTCTCTTCTTTAGGGTCTTTGAATTCGTCCGAATGCTGATTGGTGGTGCTAATAACTGGACCAACTGTAGAGACGGTGCTCTGAGTGAAGCAGCCTCGCCTCAGACGTACCTGTCAGCAGCCGTTTTCATAGCGTGGCAGTCCCGTCTCAGAGCAGCCACAGATCTCCAGATAGACAGCAGCCAAGCCTGCTGCTCCCCCACAAGACACAGCCGACGCTACACACACACGCACACACACACACAAATATAGAAACACAATAACTGCCATCTGAATGGTCACTTTTAAAATCAATTAAACTGCAGACCTCTCGCTCTTTCTGCAAATCAGCCTCTCGCTGCTCTGCCTCTTCCACAGCTGTCATCCAATCATTCGTCAGCTTCTGGAGGTCCTCCTTCAGGGCGTGGTTGGCCTGCTCTGATTGGACAAGTTGCTTGCAAAGGAGACTATTGGTGTCACCTAAACTGACTGACCTGAGGAGGGAGACAATAATTTATTAAATCAGCAGCTTCAAATAAAACCACAAACTTCTTTTTTAAACTGTCATGAAAAAACTGACAATATTTGTGTAGAACAATCACGATTATAAGTGAACTTCATTAAATGAAACAGCTATAGCAGTAATTCTGGCTCTGGGTTTGATAAAGCCTTTTTAAATACAATAAAATGATGTTATGACTTTTGGCCACTAGAAGAAAACCTGTAACAAAGATGAAGGACTGCAAGCTTCAGTGGATGGATGCACCTTTACTCAGACAAAGCTTTGGAGAACTTCAATACAAATGGTTCCTGTGTTTGCTTTTCAAATAAACAGACGCATGAAAGTGGAATTTCATTCATGTTTCAGGAGGAGAAGCTCCTCCAGTGACCGAGGAGCAGACTGACAGACACGAGACTCTCTTAGTGTCCTTATGCATGTAGCAAGAGGATTAAACAAATGTTTCCTTAGAGTGAGTAACAATACACGTTTATGTAAAATAGCAAAAAGCTACATTTAAATATTGTAATATTTTTGTGACTGTTTAGTATATGTACTGTACTGTAGGTGTTTTAATTACCCTACGAAATAAAATCATTGCATTAACTCTCAAACGCTGATTCAGCCTCCTATCAAGAGCTGAATTTACCACATGAACTTTTTTCATTCTAACCACACAGACGTGTATAAAAACTACACTGAACTATATAATAAATGTGAACTAACATCAGGCTGGTCCTGACAGCTTTGTTCCTCAGCTTCTCTGTACTTTGACATCGCTTGTTGTGTTCTGTAAAATTCAGTATTCAGACCAACATGAACACTGATGAACACATAAATGTACAATGCCTGAGGCTGGCATGGAGGAAGCAGCAAAATGATTTGACAGTAATTAGCACTGATAACTTTGCAGAGTTTCACTTTTGGTGCACAGCTGCATGAAAACGTTTGCACAATTTTGAAATGATGAGAACTTCTGAAGCATCTTAAAAGCAAGAACAATAAATAGTTGTTGATGCTGCCCTGCTTTTATCCTCTGGGGTCAAAATGATCCCAGTTATTTAAACTATACAGTATAAATTGTTAATGCTGTGTTTCATGTTCTTCTCGTTTTGCAGTTTGGGGCCTGCAGACCTTCTACACAGACACCCTGTTTTTGACTGAAAATAACAGGAAATACTTTGACTTAGCACAGAGTGGTGTATGCTGAACCTTAGTCAGAATGCTGTTTTTGAATAAGCACATAATCACACTCTGGGGTCAAAGTTCACCCCATCACACCATTTCTTTAGTCCATTTTACATGTAAGGCCAATGCGACCTCTTTTACATTAACTTACTTTTGAGCAAAAATGAATAAAATCATAAATGATTCTGATTATAGTTGACGATCAGAGTCAGATCAGCACAGATGGATATATGCCACAGGTTAGTGAGGATGCTGTTTTTAAACGGCAGCAAATGATGACACCTGTGGTATTTAAAATGATCCCGAAGACGAACGAGGGCGGGGCAAGTTCGGGCTTATTCCTCTGTACTGTTCCCACCGTTTGCTGGTATGAAGCAGAGATTGTCACAGGTGATTATTTCTTCCCCTGGAGACCTGCTGTAAGGTGTAACTCGCATGTCTGACGTTTTCTGAGCCAGCACACACCTGCAGCTTAAAGAAGTCCAGACGCTTTTCTTTCCAGGCTCATTAGACAAACTACACAGTACTTTCTACATACTGACAATGCACAGCACACTGTGGGAATCATAGTTTCTAAGTTCTACATGCTTTGATTTCCAAACACAGGCGTGTCACCAGAACTTGAGGGTCTAAATTCATGTGGTCACAGCAGGTCTAACCCAGCACAGACAGACATCTCCACTTACCTCTGTTGTTCCTCCTCCAGTCTGAGAACGGCGCTTTCCAGAGAGTCATCTATGATTCTCTGTTAAAGCAAACACACAACAGCTGTATGCCGACACTCACTGTGGTAGTTTTACTGTATCGTAGCAGACAGTGTGTTAGTGGTACTGCAAATACTATTACTTGAGTCTGACCTCGGTGCTGAGCATCTGTGTATGATTATCCTGCAGCCGAAGCTCCAAATGCTGACATCGTTCTCTGTATTCCAACACCTACAATAAAACCACAATCAGTATATTTTCCATCTCCCACTGCATCTACTCCAATTATGAGTACAGCACTACTGTTTGGCCTCACCTTGTTCTGGAGCCTGTGGATCAGCAGGGCCTGCCTGGCCTCCCTCTCTCTCCCCTCCCTTACCTTCTTCTTCCATTCCCTCTGCTCACCCTCTAGTTGCAGAGAGAGAGCAAGTGAGGGAGACAACGACCGCCACAGCTGGTGGGAGGATGGAGAGAGAAAGATGTAAAGGCTTAACTTCGTCTAATGATCAGCAAAACTCCCCTGCCCCTTCTCACCCTGTCCTTCAGAGCTCTGTTCCTGGATTCCAGCTCATCTTTTTCAGCATGACTCTCTGCCAGCTCCTCCTGCAGCCGACACACCTCCTGATTAAGATGCAGCTTCTCTTCCTGCCAGCCTATCAACAACTCTTCTTCCATGTTTGGAAGTCCACCTGTCTGCAGTGCACCAGGAGACACACATGACTTTAGCAAATGAGTGAATTAATTACATTTTTTTTTTGGGGGGGGGGGGGGGGGGGGGAACACACAAATAAACAATAAATTTTTTTTGGCAAAAAAAAAAGGTGCTTTCTTATTCGACCGTGTGTGTGTGTGTGTGTGTGTGTGTGTGTGTGTGTGTGTGTGCGCGCGCGCAATGGGGCAAAGGAGAAAAGGCAGCAAATCTTTTGTGCTGTATTTTGTATGGTCTTCACAGATCTCCATCACCCACTCCTCCTCATGTCTCTGACATAGCTGGAGGGACACAATCAGTTCATTCTGTGCAGAACTAAACTTACATGTCTCACACAGATTTTATGCAAGTGCACGCAGAGACTGAAGCAGGAAATATGAAAACCGCTGTTGTAAGACCCACCTGCGATTTCAGGTGTTGACGAGCCAGCTGATCCAAACTAGCTATGCTGAACTTACTTCATGGTACAGCCCTCAAAGCTGAGATGCCTCCAAAACTACATACTAATGTCACACGACTGTTTGGCGTTTGTGTCCAACCTTGAACTGAAATGAAACACAATCAAGGTAAATTATAAACACACAGCGCTGACTTGGCTGATGCAAATAGGGCATTTAAAAGTTACACACAACCATAACAACTTTAGATTAGGGATGTGCACAACCAGTCAACTAATCGTTGCTATTGTCACTAGAAGTTAACTGGTAGTCAGTGCTGGTGCGGTAACAACCCTAACTCTGAATTTGGACCATTCGCTGAACTTGTGCCTTCACATATTCAGGTTTCCGTGCACATGTTGCAAACACCGGCACTGCCGTCTGGCTGCGTGCAGTCTGTTCGGTCTGGGTCGAGAGCTTTCGGCCACATCGTCCTGCAAACCTTGCTGCACTTCCTAACTGCTGCTGACAGGGTGAGGAAACGGTTTTCTTCTGACTGCCTCTGTTTTATTGAAATGCTTGGCCGTCAATTATTGTTACAATAAAGAAATAACTGAGAAAACACAAATTTCTTTACATTTGTGCTGAATGTAAATAACCTGCCTGGGGTACCAGGATTAGCAACATCCACGTAGCTTTTGGGAAGCATTAACGCTCACATCCATATTTGGCGTAGCAGCTGACCGGATGGAGACGTATGTGTACATTACGTTATTGACACTGGGTGTCACGATCAACGTACGTCGCTTAACGGTCACCGTGTTTTAAAGGTTATGAAGGACTTTTGAGGCGTTTAATCGTTTTAAGCAGGTTTTATACTTATGCAGCGTTATTTCCAGAGCAAAATAAAGCGGAGGACGTTTTATAACAGAGGTTGGTCTCTCTGCAGGTCTGGCGTGATTTCCTCCTCATCATATGAGCTAGCTACTAACTACCTGACTGTTGAGCAGGATGTTCGTTAACGTGGAAGCGCAGTTTTCCCCTCTGCAGGTAGCTGCTCGGATATAATCCCAGAGTCTGACTAATATGGCTCCAACAATCCGTTTCGTCCTCTGACTACGGGGAGCACACTTCTTCTGCCAGCATGCTAACACCAGGAAACATACATTCATTCGTTCGTACCTTAAACTGTTGCTTCGTTCAGAAAATGTCAGAAATAAAACATTAAGAGTGTAAACACAAACTGGTGTTGTCAGCGTATTCAAACCAAGAACCTCACCTCTCACCCGGACATAGACAGTCATGTGATCCCACCGAAACGGAAACTTCCGCTTTGAGCGACACCTGCTGGCAGGAAATATTTACTAGTGATGATACCACTGATTTCCTTTCCGATCCGATACCAAGTAGTATTCAGGATGGTGTCGACGATACTGATCCGATACCGATACTTTATACAAAAACTTATTTTATTTATTGTATTTCAAATTATAGCGTCATCATGATCACAGGACATCAGATTACTTGTTCTTATCACTTAATAATGCAGAGTTCATCATATAGAAATAAAAAACTGAAGTTGTGCCTATTTGAACACGTTGCCTGCCTGCAGCACTAAAGCACTCTGTGAGAGACGTCTGTCTCGCCCCAGCAGCACCTGTCCCTGTCCTCCTCTTCAGTCTCAACATACGCTCGTCATATTCTGTGATATGATTTACTCTGAGGTGTTTGACAAGGTTAGTGATGTTGCCACAACTATACATGCCAACCCTCCCGATTTTTCCGGGAGAATCCCGAATTTCAGTGCCCCTCCTGAAAATCTCCCGGAGCCACCATTCTCCCGAATTTCTCTTGATTTTCCACCCGGACAACAGAATTGAAAAACCATATTGCAGAATTCATAGCGCGGCCCTGCCAATTCCAGTTTCCAACAATGGCGGCAGCTACTTAGTTTTAATATTGCTCTTATTTCTCTTCCTGGGTCGCAAAAAACTTTTCAGGTGAGGATGTAGCTGTGTGAACTTCAAACATCTGAGCCGACCGACACATCGTCTTCAAACCCCCGCGGTCTTTCACCACTCAGGTTAAACATGATGTACAAGTCACTTTGATAACTTAAAAATGTTATTGGTTGGCTTTTTCAGTGTTTTATTTGTTCGTGAGTAAATCGGTTTGGCTGAGATTAAAGTTATTAGATTAGATTAAATTAATTGTAACTTTATTATTCCACACAGCTGAATAAACGTCAAACTGAAAATGATTAAACAGAAGTGAGAGACGGTGGAGAGTTTACGTCAGCGCCCGGTTATATTAGAGAGCAAGGAGCAGACGGCAGAGTTTCACTCCACCGAGGAAGCGCATGACGTACCCCGGCTTTCTTTAGACCACGAAGGCCGAGTCCTCAGGTGGAAGCAACCTCTGAATTTGGACACTCCTGCTGTTTCCAGGCCGGTCAATAATAACGGTGACAGCCCTTTTGAATATCTCCATAATTCTGAGGTCTCAAGGTTGGCAAGTATGGCCACAACACCTCACTCTTGGAGCACTTTTTTGCCACATGTATCGCAAACCACGTCTCAGCTGTTTGTGGAGGTAAAATATGTCCACACATGACTCCAATTACACTCAGCCATTGTTGTGAGTGCGCACGCCAGCGGCTGCGAGACATTTATACAGCCGTATTTCGCCCATAACTATGAAAGGCGGAAGGGGAAGTAGTTCCTTTGAATGTAGAAAATCCGAATGTTATAGTTTCTTTCCACTGTGTTCCTGTTAATGATAAACTACAAATTTACCCTAAATTACTAAAATATCGATATTTTAATGTGAGAAATGATTCTAGAACATAAATGATTGGTATCGGAGGAATCGATATTTCAGGATCGATCCGCACATCACTAATATTTACATTTCTCTGTTTATTCTGCGCTTTGTCAGCGCGTTTGCAGCTGCCTTAAGACGTACATCCTTCAGCAAACACTATTTTCACCCTGTTAACATATATTAGGTTGTTTAAATTGCTTAGTAATTAAGCACAAAACACTGCTTGTTGTGATAACAACAAAGGTTTGTAGTTGTTTGGGGGCTGGGTCACCTTAGTTTGAGCTTTCTGGGAGTTGTCGTCAGATTTGTTTTACACACTAACAAACAAAGCTAGAATCACGCTGTTTTATTTTTACAGCAGTGAAAATAAATGTGAATTCCCCTTTTTTACCAACTATAGTCTTGTGTAAAGACATTATCAAGTTTACTGTTAGTGCAGAAAATGGAACTCAGCCAAGCTGGCTCTTGAAACTGTACATGGTGGCAAATTCAGTTGTGTAAATCCACAAAGAGCAGTAGGTCAGCGGATTACAGCATGTACACAAAGAAAATCTACTAGAGCTCACATTAGAAATTATGGTTAGTTGTGACAAGACTACAGTTTCCCCCACATGGCAGATCTCACTTTAACCCCTCACTGTACCCATTTTCCTGTTTAGGTACTTTGTCACTTTTACTTGCATAAAGAAGTTAATTCAGTAATTCAACTAATACTGCAGTATTTTTTTAACACAGGTACCTGTACTTCTACTTAAATACAGAATGTCTGCACTTTTCCCACCTGTGGTTATGAGTACCATTCACAGAGAGGTGGGGAATGACTACAATCACAGCAGTGTAAGATTGGGAAAGATGTACGCTAATATGTACCTTCTCCAATATCAGCATGGAGGAAACGAAGGCATTCACATTTCAGTGGATGCACTGTGTATATGTATAGCAAGCAGTAAGGTATTGAGGCCTCATGGTTGTTTTAGATTATGTTTATTTTAAGTACTTATTTCTCTGTATTAGGTTTAAGAAATTAGCAGCAGGAAAATAAGTTCATGTCCAAATATATGTTACATTACATGTTTAGCAGATGACGATCTCTTTATTATCTAATTTATTTCTTGTTGCACTTTACATAGAAACAGGAGCTGAAGTGTTATTTGCGCTTAATTTCAATAAAGGAGCTGGATTCCAAGCCACATGTTTTATGAACTGGCAAATCTACTCTGAAACATGAAGAGTGGGTCTCCTCTGTTCAGAGAGGGTAAGAGGGTACCATCTTACAGTGCTCTGATTGCAGCCATCCCCCAACTCTCTGTGTATGGTACTCATAGTCATAAGCATCATGACCTCACAGGCCATTGCTAGTCAGTGGTGTCAGTTTCGGTCATTATGCAAATGACTGAAACTGGCTATAAGGTTAAGGAAACCTACTTCCAGCCATCCATTTTTCCATTATCAGCCTGTTTCAGTTTAAGCGATGTTTTCAATAAATTGAGTGCTGAAAAAATATGTTTTGTATCACTAACATTTCTTCTTGTTGCATGTTGAAGCTCTAGTTCAAACCTTGTTAAGAACCAACCATGCAAAATATGATTTTCATGCCATTTTTCAAGTGGTCTCAAACTTTTGATTGGGACTGTACCAGATTATTGTAGTAAGTAAGTAATTAAATACTTGTTGATGGAGGAAAGCTGGAACATGGACTTGATATAGGGTTTTATGGGGTAGCTGAACTACGTTGTAAACCTTATCTTCCACAAGAATGATTTTTGAGGTAGAATTTTCTTTCATTTCCACAATTTTGTCATATAGATTTTGGACAACAAAAATATTCCTGGTGAGTTTTCTAAATGTCCTCAGCAGTGATTTTCAGAAGGGTAGTGTTTTGTTTTGTTTTGGAACAGAGTACCATAGCACAGGGCTGTGACTCATCCATATAAGCTCTAGAAAGACATAGTCAAGGCATAGTGTTAAACCTGCCTTTTTTGTATTCCACTGTAAAAAATCGTTGTAGTGCAGCTGTACGTCATTTCGCGGCAGTTTGCTGCACAGTCGTATTCTAAAGCGAGTGGCTGTTTTATGACATGGACATATTCCCGTCTCTTCACTTTTCTGAAACAAGCAGACAAGAACATTACAGTAATATGTAAGCTATGTCCTGGGGAGAAAAAACTATCGGCTGCTGTTAATAGCACGAGTAATCTACTGAAGCGCCTGACACAGAGCATAGACCAGGGGTCGGCAACCTGCGGCTCCGGAGCCATATGCGGCTCTTTAGTCCTTATACTGCGGCTCCGCGTGGTTTGGGAAAATAAATGAGAAGTATTTAGCTGAAGTGTATTTTATTTATGTTAGTTATTTTTTAACTTGTAGTTCTACATTGGAAGATTATTGTGATATTGAAATATAAAAATTAAGTTATATTCTATTATTTTTTCATCGCTCAAAATAAGCGTCACACTCGCCGGTGTTACCATGCCAGATCCGCGGCCCCGAACCGTAGTAAGGAAACCTCTGGCAGTTACTTGAAGGTTCCGTAACTGACTCGTAGCCGGCAACAGCTTACTATACAGGTCAACTCCGCTAGCAAAAAGATCGAAGGAGGCGTAGGAAACTGCTTCACCGAACTTTATTTCTTCTCCAAGGCACGAACACCGCGTACAGTGGGCTGAAACAGTTTACTCACAGCGAGCATCGCCGACACAACTCTGGCTGTCGAGGGAGTTATTATATAGGAGTTATTATATTCCTTTTATTTATTTTCTCTTCGTCTCTTCCGTAGCTAACCGTTACTTTTTTTCCTTCTCCCGCTACACACATCCCGAATACATTTCCCATCAGGCTTCATCCTTAAAGGGCCATGCCTTTTAACACGACCGAAATCAATGTCAGAATCGCTTTCGTCGAGCGCTGGAGGAGGCACCTCGATAGGTGCTGCCTGGTCGGAGTCTTGGAAGACCCAGCTGTTGTCCAACGGCGTTCTTGAGTGAGTGATAAGGCTTGAGTCTGTCGTGATGAACCACTTTAGCCTTTGCTCGGGGCCCCTTTTTAATGCAGTAGACCAAATCATCCAGCAGGCCCACTACGAAGTAGGGGCCCTCATAGGAAGGCAGAAACTTGCGAACCTTGCGCCGCACTCTCTTGATCCCTTTGATCAGATGCCACACTGCAGCGCCGACTTGATACTGAACTTGGCAGATATTCTTATCGTACTGTTTCTTAGCACGCTCAACAGATTTCCCGAGAGCCTCCCGTGCCAGTTGGTGGGAAAGCTCCAGCCTTTCCCTGAGTTGCACCACATACTGTGGTGCAGTGCAGTTGGGGGTGTCGTCGGCCGGCAGACCCGCGACCAGGTCAATAGGCTCGGTTATCTCTCGCCCCAGAAGCATCATGTTTGGGGTCAGTCCTGTGGAGCTGTGTTTAGTTGCCCGATAAGCCATGACAGCATATGGGATCATTATAACCCAGTCCCAGTGGCAGCGCTCCGCGGTGGTGGCTAAGGCCTTCTGAAGGGTAGCATTAAAACGCTCTACCTGGCCATCGGACTGTGGATGAAAGGGCGTGGTGCGCGTCTTTTTGATTCCGAACAGTTCACACATCCCCTGGAACACAGCTGACTCAAAGTTGGTGCCCTGGTCACTATGCAGAGACTGTGGGGCTCCATATCTACACACCCACTCCGCAACAACCTTTTCGGCCACCGTGGGTGCTTGTCCATCGGGGACTGGATAAGCCTCCACCCACTTGCTGAAATAGTCTTGTACCACCAATATGAACGGTTATGCCTTTCTGTTTCGTTCAACGGTCCCATCAGATCGACTGCAATCCTCTCCATGGGGGCGCCAACACGTACCGTGCCCATCGCTGCCTGGGGGGTTTTTAGGGGCCGCGACCTTTCAGCACAACTGGTGCAAGTGCGGCACCACAGGGTCACATCATCTTTCATGTTGTACCAGTAGTACCTATTCTTCAGGCGTGCCAGGGTCCTTTCTGCCCCAAAGTGGCCACCCACTGGGCCATCGTGCATCTGCTGCATTACGGAGTAACGATAGGCGTGAGGCAGAAGGATTTGGGGGAAAAACACATTATTTTCTGTACAGTGGAATTTCCTCACCAGTACTCCATCTTTTAGGTACAGTCTTTTCCACTGCGCCCAGTAGGCTTTGGTTGCGGGGCTGCATGCCGCTACATCAGCCCAGACTGGCCGACCTCCCCCTTTTTCTTTCCATTCCCAAACTGGGCCTATATCCACGTCGTTCTTCTGGCTAGCCAGGAGCTGTTCTGGGGTCCAGCCACTGAACAAGCTAGTGTGATGTGACTCATCCACCCGGTGGATATTTGGGCGGGTGTCGTGGCTACTACCAGAACAACAGTCCACTGCTGCTACGGGTGCACACTCTGGTCCTGCTACCCGGCTTTTCCCATTGGTACCATCAGGCCCCACTACCCCCACTGGGGGCTGCCCTGGGGGGGTTATGCTGGTACAACAGTCCTCTAAGTTACACTGCACACCTTTATGCTCGAACCGGCCGCTGTTGATGGTGGGCTCTGGAAGTGTGCACGGGCATGAAGCGCGGCAGGGTCTCCTGGAAAGTGCATCCGCATTCTGGTGGTTTTTCCCAGGTCGGTGCAGCACCTGGAAGTTATACTCTGCCAGCTTCTCCAACCAGCGGGCCAGCTGGCCCTCAGGCTCCCTTAGCCTGGTCAGCCAGCGGAGGCTGCTATGGTCAGTCCGGACAGTGAACGGCCTACCCAGCAGGTACTGTCTGAAGTGGGAAGTGAACGCCACAACCGCCAGAAGCTCTCGCCTGGTCGTACAATAGTTTTGTTCGGTAGCTGACAGCCGCCTGCTCCCATAAGCCAAGACCCGCTCTTCGCCCCCTTGCACTTGGGAGAGAATTGCTCCGATCCCACAATCGCTGGCATCAGTGTCAAGGAAGAAGTCACCCTGGTCCAGTGGGTAACCCAGGACAGGGGCTGCTGTAAGCCGTTTTTTTAATTCCTGGAATGCTTCCTGGCTTCCAGTTAAAACGGGCATACTTCTTAGTGAGTTCGTGGAGGGGTTTGGCTATTGTGGTCCTCCACGAACCGGCGGTAGTATGACGCTAAGCCAACAAACTGACGCACTTCTGTGACGGTCTGCGGTGCAGGCCAGTCCGTCACCTGCTGAACTTTCTTGGGATCTGTGGAAATACCTGCAGCAGAGATGATATGGCCCAGATAGGCCACCTGCTCCCGAAACAGGCAGCATTTAGATGGCTTCAGTTTTAGGTTGGCTCCACGCAATCTGATGAACACTTGCTCGAGCCGCTCCAGCATCTGGGTGCTATCCTGACCCAGGACAATGATGTCATCTAGGTACACTAAGCACGTCTCCCACTGCAGCCCAGCCAGGACTCTGTCCATAAGCCTTTGGAATGTGGCCGGTGCATTGCACAGTCCAAACGGCATCACATTCCACTCGAACAATCCCTTACGGGTACAAAATGCAGCTGCTTTTTGGGCTCTGGGGGTCATCTCTACCTGCCAGTACCCTGAAGTCAGGTCTAGTGTACTGAAGTACTTGGCAGTGGAAAGCGTGTCAAGGGTGTCCTGGATGCGTGGCAGGGGATAAGCGTCTTTAAGGGTTCGCTCATTTAATGGTCTATAGTCCACACATAGTCTGGGACTCTGGTCTTTCTTCTTCACCATCACAATTGGAGCAGCCCAGCCGCTATTGCTAGGTTGAGCTAGCCCAGCCTCCAGGCTCTGCTGTACTTGCTGGTCGGCCGCTATTTGTTTGTCCCCTGCCATCCTGCGCGGCGGGTGCTTAACTGGTGGCCCTGGCGTGGTCAGGATGTCATGCTGGACAACAACAGTGCGACCAAGGTCATTTGGGCCAGTGGAGAAGACATCACCATAGGACCTCAGCAGGCCTGCCAGATCGCAGCGGGCAACGTGAGTCAAACCGGGGCTGCTCTCGGCGTAAAGGGCCTGCAAATGGCTCGGCACAGAAGCAGGGGGAGTACCATTAAGCTTGAGGGCTGCCAAGACCCTTGGTGGGTGACTCCCCGACCCCTCCAGGACCTGCACCGGCTGAAGAACCCCTGCCACGGCACCACGCTTTAAGGTGACAGCTGCGGCCCCAGGGTTAAAGACTCTGATTGGGATGCTAGAGGGTTTACGAGGTTGCACAACTGCGTGAGCCACCAGTACTTGGTGCTTCTCCACAAAGCCCTTTGTGGGGCTTAGCATCATGTCTCTATGAGCGGCACAATGGAAGCTGGAAAACCCGGGGACCACATACTCGCAGCCTGGTTCCAAAACCGTAGTGCGTGCCACCCTAACAACAAGCACCTGGGGTTGAGGGCACAAGCCAAAGCATGGTATCTTTTCATTAAACAGGGTTATCTCTTGGCGGCCGTAGTCTAAGCAAGCGCACGATTGTTGCAGTAAAGGGTGCCCCAGGATAACTTCAGTGCCCTCAGCCATGTCGGCCAAAAGAAAGTCTAAATTTTTAACACCGCTCCCCACATGTACAGGCAGGATGACCTCGCCCAGGACGGCCAATCCCTCTGGACCAATGCCTTGTAGAGTCTGAGCAATGGATGCCTGCACCTGGGGTCTTGACTCTGCGGGGATGGTGTTAAAATAGTAGAGGGGCAGCACATTCCGCCGTGCACCAGAATCCAGCAAGGCCCGTATTTCCCGTCCTTGTATTACTATCTGGACACACATCACATCTTGGCCTCCGTTGTGGAACACTGTGCCTGGGTCAGGGGCTGGGCCTCTAGTAGCTTTTACAGGCTTTTGGGCAGGTGAGCGAGGAGAGGGGCAGTTCCTCTGTAGATGTCCTATGCCGGAGCAGTTATGGCAAACAGCCTCCTTCCTGCTTGACTTGTTAAATGTGCTCCAGCTTTGGCGCCCAGGCTGGATAGGTCTTTGAGCTCTCTCCGGTGGTTCATAACTTAGCATATGAACATTCTCCCGTAATGCAGCTGTTCGGGCCCCCTGTGCTGCAGAGACTCGTGGCCCTGGCTGCATAAGCTGCGTGAGTGCCCTGGCGGCCCTTTTCGTTGTCTCGAACCTGTGGGCGATTTCATAGGCTCTTGCCAGGGTGCGTGGTTGTTCTTCCAACAATTTCTGGACCATTTCAGCATCTGCCAAAGCATTAGTGAAGATCTCTACAGCAATACAGTCCTGCTCCAGCTCAGAGCGGTTGGCATACACAATGGAAACCTTCTCATATATATCATCTCTGAGGGTGTGCAGGGCCTCACCTGGTTTCCTGATTCTCTGCCGTAGCTCAATGCCAATGGCTGCTGCATGCTCTGAACACGGCCCATAGGCAGCCTCCACCTCCTCCACAATCCTCCGGTAACTCCAGCGAGCAGATTTGGGGTTTTTGTGGATTATGGCTCCAGCTGCGCCCCTCAGGCTGAATCTCAGTTGGACAGCCATGGTCTTCTCCGTCCAGCAGTTGGCCTTTGCACAGGTCTCAAACTGATAGAGAAAGTCTTTCCATGACCCTGACCCATCGAACTGGTCTGGTTGTAATGTGGGAATTTTCTCCTTGCCCCTCGTCTGTTCATCAGCACTACAATCTGCAAAACCACCGTCTTGCACTGCACAAGGAAAACAGCCGCGTGGCACTGGCGTGGCTTGTTTTGAACTGTGACCCTGGCCATGCTTACAAAGCCCACACCCCCCATCTGGTGCTGGTATTACCATGCGAGGTGTTGGGGAAAAATAGCCCTGAGCTTGCATTTCATAGCTGTATTGCGCAGGTTGGGGTGTACCCGGCATAATGTGTAGCTTCGCTGGCTCAGTAAACTGTGTTTTTCTAGGGACACTGCAGGTACAGTTCATGGCGGTGAATGGCTGGCTGCATGGCAGAGATGTAACAATCCGAGATAGGTGATCATGTGTGCCATGCTGTCCCACTGTAATCGGTGTAGATGTAGTGTTACCAGGGCATTCGCAGTCTGAGCACTGAAACTGCTTAAACTCACTGCACGCTGCATTCTGCTTTGCTATTGGTGTTAAGAAAGGGTTGGTGTGAGCTGAAGGTGGCGGGGTGAGATGCCATGCAGCCTCAAACTCTGTCGTATCGACTGCTGCTATGCTCGCCGCTGGCGTTAACTCTATGTCTGTGATGAAGGGGTTGCTGCTGTGGATTCTATTGTTTACATAAGTGGCACGGTCCACATTAGCTGTGCCACTCTCTGGGGTTTCTGACAAAAATGGGTTGCTGCTCTTACTGAAGTACATTACCATGTCATCCCCTTCAGCATCTCCCGGAGCTGCCATTTTCTCTGTCGTCTGAGGGAAAAGAGAAAAAAAAAGTTCGCTCCCTCTCTCTCGGCACTTTGCGGAGTTTAATCCCGGAAAAAAGCCCCCAGTGTTACCGCGCCAGATCCACGGCCCCGAACCGCAGTAAGGAAACCTCTGGCAGTTACTTGAAGGTTCCGTAACTGACTCGTAGCCGGCAACAGCTTACTATACAGGTCAACTCTGCTAGCAAAAAGATTGAAGGAGGCGTAGGAAACTGCTTCACCGAACTTTATTTCTTCTCCAAGGCACGAACACCGCGTACAGTGGGCTGAAACAGTTTACTCACAGCGAGCATCGCCGACACAACTCTGGCTGTCGAGGGAGTTATTATATTCCTTTTATTTTCTCTTCGTCTCTTCCGTAGCTAACCGTTACTTTTTTTCCTTCTCCGCTCTCTCTCGCACACCCACCAGACAGTCCCGCTACACACATCCCGAATACATTTCCCATCAGGCTTCATCCTTAAAGGGCCATGCCTATAACACCGGTGTACCCGCCGAAACGGCGTGCATTTATCGAGACTTTCAACCCCAGGTAGGCCAATTATGGATCTTGGGATCCGCATTATGTCAGCAGCTGTTCTCCTCTGTGAACTATGTTAAAACAAACACGCCTCACAGACGACAGCTTACAGTCCTGTAGAGATGAAAGTCACTTCGTACAGCCCCGACCTGCAGACGCTGTGCGCAGAGCAGAAGTCCCGTTGTAAACATATCATGGCAGACCCAACGATGTTTCCATGAACATCCTTTTCCGCATCTCTTTATTGACCACTTTTCACACACGGTTGCTGTGCGCACACAGCCGGCTGTAGCTTTTCAGCTCACAGCCCGACACACATCAACAACAGCAGAGAGAGCACAGAGATTAAGGCGGTGAGGCGTGATTGCGGGTGCCGTTCAGGTGCGTCCGCCTCCCCTGCAGCGGTGCTGCAGATCACGCCCCGCCACACACCTTAACCAGGTAAAATACATATTTAGGCAGAATTTTGCAAATATCTATTTTTCATTTTTTAGCAGCATCGAGCTTTTTTCCAATTATTTTTTTAAAAGTCAGGTCAAGGCTCCAAAAGCCCAAAGGCGATATGAGGGGGGCGGCTCACAACAGTTTTTGTTTGCTGGATCATTTTAGTTCAGCTTTCCTTTTGTTATATTTCTTTAAGAGTTCAAAATGTGTTAATTACATAAATAAAATGTAATTTTCTCTGTAGCACTTCATGGATTTCATAAGCAACACACCTTAGTTGTTCACACAAAGCATAAAGGTAAAAAAGAATATATACAGTGTTATCTTCATTTTAGATGTCAAAAAGTATTTGCAGCTCCCAGAGTTTTCTGGAAACCGGATCCAAATGGCTCTTTCAGTGTTAAAGGTTGCAGACCCCTGGCATAGACGAACACTTCTGAGTGATTCTTGTTCATCATCCATGGATAACACCGCGGCAACTCCTGCTAAGCAGGCTGTGGCGGAGGTGTGGTCCCGGGTGCGGCTGCAGGGGAGGAGTGGTGCAGTGAGCTCAACGGGGCGGTGCTGGAGATGCAGGTGAGAACAGCTGATGGCGTTTGGACTGATGATGGGACGAGGAGCGGAGGGGAGGCTGGAAATCAGCTGAGACCGGAGCTGTCAGACTGTGGACTATCATAATAAATGAAAACTAGAAATAAACGTGGCATCTGGCGACAAACAACTGTGCGTGTGTGAAGTGCATTTCACACGGGCAAAACTTGATTTTACTTCAGCAGCGTCTGAAGGTGAGCTTAAAAAAATGATTGCAGCCTATACTGTGGAAGAGATGCTGCCGCTGCGTACTGTACAGTCTCCGTCTTTAAAAAAATATTATTTAAAGAGTTTAATTTCTATTGTTTGTCCACTCAAGGTTTAGAGGGATTTTAAGAAGTATTTAGTTAAATTACTTATTGAGTAATTAAGTTACTTTTCAGACACAGTATTTTAAAGTATTTTAAATACAGTATTTTACATACAGTATTTTAAATACAATATAAAATAAGTATTTTAAATACAATATTGATTAAGTAATTAGTAATTAATTACTTTTTTAAAGTAACTTACCCAACACTGCTCATGCCATTCCCAGGAACACCTGCAGCTACTTTATGTTTCAAGGAGAAGGGAAATCTTCTTTTTCAGGATTGTTCAGGACCCACGTCCACCCTTGAAGAAGAAACGGTGTCCCAAAAACCTAAGGTAGGTCCAAAAAATTGTCATTTTGACAGTTAACTTAGATTCACATAGTTTATCCAGGACAGCATGGATGTCTGAAGTATACTGTTCCAGAGCGGGGGAGTAGATGATAATGTCATCCCCTTGCAAATCCCCAGAAATATTTCCATCAGTCTCTGGAAGTCAGCGGCTGCATTCTTGAGTCCAAATGCCATTACCTCGAACTGATACAAACCAAAGAGACAGATGAAGGCCGTTTGATCTCGACTTTCCTCATCTATTTTCACTTATCAGTAATCATTATTCAAAACTATTAACTACATTCAATTAGGGCTGCTCGATTATGGCAAAAATGATAATCACGATTATTTTCACTGAAATTGAGATCTCGATTATTTAACGATATTTATTTAACCCTTTAAGACCTACTATAGAACCAAGTCCGCCAGAGCTTATATTATTTTTTTTTACATGCTGTAGTGCCATTTTTGGGAACATTTCAAGTTGCTATACATCAATACAACTGTTATAGCCCATATTTTAATAATATGTCTGCATTAAGTCCATAGTAACTACATTAATTGCAAAAAAGTGCAATAAACTACAAAAAAATTGAAAAACTTTTTTTTTGTTTTTTTTTACATACATTTCTACTTGGAGAAATTTAAGGGTTTATCCCTCAAAACTTTAAATTCAAAAAAGTTGCAAAAAATAGTTTACAACAACAGGAAATTTATTTTGAGTGTCTTCATAGTTTTATTTTGGAGATACAGCAATTTTTATATACTGCAGGAAAAACAAAAAACAATCCTATGATGCAAATTTGCAAAGAAAACAGCAGGTGCATCAAAATAAACTATTTCCAGCTGTGCAATTCGAGTTCTAAGCATCCCAGAAACTATTCAGAAAAGTATAGAGTCAAACATGACTTATAAAAACACCAGTATAGGCTCTTAAGGCCTACAAGTAAAAAACTACATTTTCCGTGAAAATGACGTCACTTCCTGTTTCGGCCAGGAAATGGCGGACATGCGATAGTTCGCGTTGACTTCTTTTTCAATGTGAGAAGTGTTACGAACAGCTGATCGGATCGGCAAAGCGTGTTTCTGGAATATTGTGTTTTTGTTCCTGCAAGCGCTTTTTATGCAATTTTTGCAAAGCTTTATGTGGAAGGAAACCGTGACCGAGGACAAGCTGATGGCATCAGATGTAAGTACAACTCCTCTGGTTTTATATGCAAAACAAATTATTGCGCTAGCTTATGTGGTTCCGGTTCTACAGGGATTTAAAAATAGTTACGAAAACGGAGCGTGCTGCTCTGACCGGCTTTAAAGGGTTAACAATAACAATGTATTGAATAATGACTTTAAAAAAAATAATATAAAACAGTGTGCAAATACTGATAACAGTGCAAATGTTTGCAATATAAAAAATAAATGAAAAATGTAAACATCTATGTTTAGTGAACTTTGCAGTGTTGCTCTGTGGTGCAGCTACGACACCGTAGCAAAGTTTACACACTGTGTCTACTTGATCCACGTCTGACTCTGTGAACCATAATGTTTCCACACCACTGAAGTTTTTTTTTCTTTACCTCTCTTTTCAACCAACGGCAGTCACTCTCCTCTCCAAATAACTTCTGCTTAGCTTTCCGAGCTTCCCTCGAGTCCTCTTAATTGTTGTGACGCGTGTTCGAAATGCAGAGAGGTGCGCTCGATTTGCCACACGGAGCAGCGCGAGCGTAAAGCACGAGGGAGGGGCTAATAATCGGCTCAGTCATTTTTAATGATCGTTGAAAGCCCAGATCGTAATCGTGATTAAAATTCGATTAATTGAGCAGCCCTACATTCAATACTGCTTGCTATTCTCCCAAGCCAGCGTCCCATCCGGGATGCCACTTTGTTATGTGCCCGTTTGCTTGCCAAGGAGGTTCGACAATGAGTTGCCTCTTCTGTGGTGCCAATCAGGTTTCTCTGCAGACACATAAGATGAACCCTAGTTTGTTTTGCAAACCATGCACAAGGGATGCTTGAGCTCTTTCAGACCACTCTAAACATTAAACGAAATCCAGCTCAATATACTTTGTAACCACCAAGCGATTTATTTAACACTGAAGTTCTCAGCTCATTACAGGCTCATAAATCTCAGTAAACAACACAAAACAAAACAAACAAACAAACCAACAAAAGATTTTCAGTCTGGGTTCCCTGTCAATCCCTTAGTTCATTCTAGTCAGTTTAAAGCAGAAGAAAAATACACATAAACTCCTCTTCAGATGTCTCACTCACCATGAAGCTCCACCAGGAAGTGGAGATCCTGTAGAATAGTTTGTAATTCTTCCCATTGTTTAAAATCTTCATAACAATAACCTTTTCAATCCGCTATGTGTAGACATAGGAAGACTTATGGCACCGAGCTGAAATGAAACATTTAGGTGCAATCCGACTGTCACACACTGTGTGCCAATATGCTTTTTTAAATACATTTGACCAAAGTTCTGCGTAAGTCTCTAGATGCATTTGACCCAGTATTTTGTATTTTTTCGGTCAAGTTTATTCTGTGAATTATGGTCTTCTGTTTGTATTAAATTTTATAGTTGTTAAGTCTCTGTTCTGTTTCTGTCCTACGTCTCTGTGTTCCCTCCCTGTTGTCTGTGCATACCTGTTGTATTTCCTATTTTACTTTGATCGTCCCTGTCCTGTGTATAGTGTGTCTGGTTTTGCTTCTCCTTGTCTCGTCAGCTCTGATTTTTCCCAGCTGTGTTTCCCTCCTGTCTCCCATTCCTGGATTGCTCCTGTGCGTGTACAAGTTTCTCCCTGCATGTCATTCTGTGAGTTGCGGTTTCTGATTCATTTGTAGGTTTTCCCAATTTAAGTTTTTCATAGTTCCTGTTGTTCCCATCGCCACGCCAGTCTGTCTCCTCAACTTGTGAAAATAAAGTCTGCTCACATCCAAGCCAGTACCTGCGTTTGGGTCCTCCTCTCACAAACTCCACACGTTTGCTACTGCATCTGTGACAAAATGTATATTTATTCATTAAATAATTCTGAAGACTAAACAACAGGAACCACAATGGAGAAAGGATTAAATAAAATTCAGGGAATAAACTATAAAGATAACTACAAGCAGAAACAAAAATGCAAAAGGTGATAAAAAAAAAACTAAGATACCCTTAAAGTTGTTCTCTATCATATCGAGACTATCTCTCCACGCCGTTACATATTCCATATGTACGGGGTATGACGCCCTCCTTGGTCGTGGCATGTGGCTCAGCCGTCCTCCACCACACCCTCCCCCCTGACGTCTCTTGGAGCCAGGTCACCCAGCCCCCCTCCCTATCTACAGAGCAGCACAGGGTGGCTTGATCAGCCCTGGGGGTGGACACTTGGGTTATCGCCTGGTTATTGCCACCATGACCCAGGGTTATCGCCTGCAGTTTTGCCGCAGACCCCCTGTAACTACTGTCCCGACCTTCACCTCTGTGGGCGACCCAGAGCAGGCCCTGGTGCTGCGGAAGGAACTGGCGACACTTCTGGCAAAGAGAGCCATACAGGAGGTAGACACTGGGGACCGCCAAACGGGGCTTTTCTCCCACTGCTTCCTGAAATAACAATTGAAGCCTCTGAGGTCCAGAATGGGACGAAAACCCCCGTCCCACTTGGAGACCAGGAAGCAGTGGGAGAAAAGCCCCGCTGCTGTCTGCCTCCTCTCACCCTGGGATACTGACGGTCTCCAGGGTGCGTCAGGCCATCAATGCAGGGGATTGATTTACCACGATCAATATGAAGGATGCTATCAAATCCAGTTCTTTGATATTCTTTTACTGACAGAGAAAGAACCAGACTCAGTGTGGTCAAAGCTCAAAAATCATCTTTATTCTACATTTCCGGAAAAGGAGAGGTGCATACGATATACATACATATGCAACTTTGACATTAAAAGGTATAAAAACAAGTACAAGATATTTACAATAAGCAGACCTCAGTGCAAGAAAGAGTCTTTCCAACACTGATAAGCACAGAGGCCAACTTTGACATTAAAAGGTGTAAAAACAAGTACAAGATATTAACAATAAGCAGACCTCAGTGCAAGAAAGAGTCTTTCCAACACTGAAAAAGCACAGAGGCCAACTTTGACATGAAAAAGTGTAAAAACAAGTACAAGATATTTACAATAAGCAGACCTCAGTGCAAGAAAGAGTCTTTCCAACACTGAAAAAGCCCAGAGGCCAACTTTGACATGAAAAGGTGTAAAAACAAGTACAAGATATTTATGTAACCCGGGTTAAAAAGATGCATAAATAGTAAAAGATAAGTGAAATCTGAGAATATAAATATCAAAGAGTTCATTTATTTAAATTTTCTTGTATATTTAAAAAGGTAAGAGTTCATGTAAAATGATTAAAAACATGTTTGCATTGTTTAAAATAAGTTATCTTTCTTTTCTTGTGAATTGTTTGTGAGAACTGTAATTTCCTACGGGGGTAAGGTCTGTGAAGGTAACACAGGGTGGAGAAGGAAAAGGAAAAAAGAGACGAGAGCGCGAGAAGAGAGAGGGCGGTGGTGCGTGAGTTACACGGAGCATCCAGAGAAGTTAGCTTGTTTTTATGTACTAAGAGTAAGTGTGTTTTGACTTTTCGGACAGATAAGTCACAGTGTCGGTAGGCTAGTGACATAACACGTGAAGTTTCAGCGTGAGTCTGCTGGACTGTGTGCTTTGTTTCTTGCGGCCGTGCACGCATTAAGTTAAAGTGAGGCTAACCCAGCCGTTCGCTAATAAGGACTACTGTAGGCTGCCGTTTCGCTGTAGTTGTGGAACGTAACAAGCTGCAGAGGATCGTTACCGAACTGGTTAACGACGGACACACCCCAGATAGTCACTCTGAGTGCCCGCGTCACTCAGAGTACCTCTGGCAACGTGGGAAGCTAAAACAGGTAGCTTGTGGAGCACGTGGAGATCACGGACCTTCCTCATCTTTGTGCTACTGCATTCAGAGCGGAGTGTTTCTGACGGAGCTGAAGACAACTTGTTACCTGGATTAAGCTGGTGGGAATTGCACGTCTCACAAGGTACTGAGTTTATTTATTTATCTTTTGCTCATTGAGTGAAGAACTTCCGGTTGGGAGATCGTTTTGGATTTATTCTGGAGCAACACAGGCCTGCAACGTAGGGTTTATCTCTGCCGGCTTTAGGTTTAGTTTGGGACTGTAATTGTTTTATCACTGGTGGTTTACACTGTATGTGTGGAGATTCTGTGTACAGTGGGTAAATTGCTGTGTGTGTTTTTGGTTTGCCTGAATACTGAAATCTGCCATTTTATTATTTTCTTGTTTTCATTGTTTGGTAAATTAAAGGAGGGTTGCAATGCTCTACTTTACATGGTGTATGACATGATTTACTGCACTATAGACACTAGTGTTAATTTTCGCGTGTAGTGCTACTGGTAAGGAATAAGCTTCATTGATCCCAGAAACAAAAGAGAAGTTAATTTAAAAACATCGTACGAGAGTACACTAGAAAAAGAACCCAAAGCCCATTTATTTAATGGTATTGAGTAAATGAGGGCTACATAAAATGGAGGCACCGCTGGGATGTTTTTGGGTCTCATAGAAGTATTAACAGAGCCACACACTAAAAAAAAAAAAAAAAAGAGTTATAAGTTAACCTACAGTAGCTTGTTTACATTTCTTAGTATTTTTGGCTATTATGAGTATGGCAGACCACACCGTGCTTGCTGCAGAGCTGAAGAGGTGGTGTCGGGGTGAAGGTTTGGAGGAAGCTAAAGCACCCTTGGTTCTGGTTCCAGAAGAAGTGGAAATAGCCCAGATAGAAGAAACCTTGGAGACTATTAAGTGTCTAGGGCGAGTCCGGGTTAGAGGACGCTTGTTCCACACCCCCTTGAGCTGCCTAATGGTTCTCTGCGAGTGCAAACAAAGTATACCTAAAGATAATGCACCCAAGGAAGTGCTGGACCAGCACAGTGGTGAGAAATGGCCGATAGTGACTCTTAAAGAATGTGCAGCTCCTGACGATTTTGCTGTGAAGTTGAAGAGTCTCTTAGACACTGAGGGTAGGACTATGGAAGACATACAAAGCTTATTTCTCAGCTTTGCTCCTCCGCAGCCCAGCTCTGATCCTTCCATAAACTCCACTGAGTCTGTCTTGCAAGCGGTTGGTGATTTTTTGGAGAAGGCACGTAAACCACAAGCTGAAGGTGGTTATCGGCGTTTGAGGCTGTTTTCAGGGAACTTACCAGTTCCCCCTAGTGAAGACCCCTTTGACCATTGGCTTGAGCAGGCATGGCTCATGGTAGAGGAAAGTGACTGTACAGACAAGGAGAAAAGGCGCAGGCTGATGGAAAGTTTAAAGGGGCCAGCGTTGGAGATTGCCAAATCGGTCCGTGAGTCAGACCCTGAGGCAGGCCCTGTTGAATACCTGGAGGCTTTGGAAAGCGCCTTTGGCAGTGCTGAGTCTGGGGATGATCTCTATTTTGCTTTCCGCTTAATGCAGCAACAACCAAGTGAAAAACTGTCTGATTTTCTGAGGCTTCTGGAGAGGGCCCTCAGTAAAGTTGTTCAGAGAGGAGGATTTCCAGCTTCTAGCAAAGACAAAGCTCGCCTAGAACAACTTCTGAGAGGGGCTGTTGTTTCCGATCTCATGCTAATTAATCTGCGCCTGAGAGAGAGAAAGTCCAAACCCCCAACTTTCCTCCAACTCTTAAGTGAGATTCGCACAGAGGAAGAGTATGAGGCATCAAGGAGGAAACTAAATACCTCAGTCCAGCATGTACAGACAAAACCTTTAGGGACTGACAATACAGAAATACAAAGTCTCAAAGCTGAAGTTAAAGAGCTTAAGGCCAAGTTAGCCACCTGCATGACTAAGTCCCCTGATGTCAAAGAGAAAGGCTCGTCCTCAGTGCAGTCAAGTGAGCCCAGTGACACCAAGGAACTGGCTGCTTTGAAAAAAAAAGTGAAAAGACTGCAGCAGAAAGTAGCCCAAAGAGATACTGTTCCAGACTCCTCTTTAAAACTGGCTACCATGGCAGCAGTAGAGGCTAACTCAAAGACAAGGACCCCTTACCAGAACAGAACGCCTTTGGATGAGCAGTTCTGTTACTGTTGTGGGGAAAAGGGACATTTTGTCGCAAAGTGTCAAAATCCTGAAAATCAGAGCAAAGTTATTCGAAAGCTCATCCAAACTGTCAAGACACTGAAAGAAAGTTCAGGTACTTCAACAAGTAATGCCCCTGACACTGACTGTCATGTCAAGCAGGGTCTTCTGACTTCTCCCACCCCAGCTGGAATTCCGGAGGGACTGATTGGGCCCCCAAGTATTGTGCCACTTAAAGTGAATGGACAGCCCTGTGATGCCTTATTTGACAGTGGATCACAGGTCACCATAATATTCGAGTCCTGGTACAAAGCCCATCTGCCTTCCACCCCAGTGCATCCAGTCACTGGTCTCAACATTTGGGGTTTAAGTGAGTCCAATGTCAGTTACCCCTACCTCGGCTATGTTGTGGTAGATGTTGAGTACCCGGCTGAAGTGACTGGCACCAAACACACAGTACCTGTCCTTGCCCTGATCTGTCCAAGCCCAAAAGAAGAGCAGATTCCTGTCATTGTTGGCACTAACACCAGCCATGTCCGCAATTTGGTGCAGGAATGCAGAAAAGAGGGGCGTGACATAACCAAAAGCCTGGGCATCCAAATTCACAGGGAGTCACTACCCACTTTCACAGACTCCATCACCCTAGGCTCTCAAGATGACCAGGTTGGCTGTGTGACTTGGCAGGGTTCAAATCCCTTGTCCTTACCCCTTGGAAAAGACTTGCAAATAACCTGCAAAGTTCATTTTCAGCAGACAGTTGGCAAAGAGATCTTGATGTTTGACTCTTCTCCCTTAGCTCCTCTGCCGGGTGATGTCCTGCTTCAACCCATGGTTGTGCCCGCCAATGCGGTACAAGTTAACAGCTTCAGGATCCTGGTGCAGAACCAGTCCGCCAGGGAAACCATTATCCCGGTTGGAACAGTCATGGGTCACCTTTATCGCACCGAAAGCGTCATCTCCATGCCAAGCAAAGCACCAGAGACGACAGCATTTGACAGCAGCCAGATCGACTTTGGTGACTCTCCTGTGCCTGAGGAGTGGAGGACCGGCTTAGACAGAAACTAGCGGAACGCTCCCACGTGTTCTCAGTCCATGAATGGGACGTTGGCCTTGCAAAAGAGGTGGAGCACACCATCCGCCTGGCTGACACAAGACCTTTTCGGCAAAGATCACGTCGTCTGGCACCTGCAGACATAGAGGATGTAAGAAAACATCTGCAAGAGTTACTCTGTGCCGGCATCATTAAAGAATCCCGTAGCCCCTATGCCTCACCAATTGTAATAGTTAGAAAGAAAAATGGCACCATACGGATGTGCATAGACTACAGGCTCCTTAACAGTCGGACCGTGCCAGACCAGTACACGACCCCCTGCATTGACGAAGCACTGGATTCTTTGTCTGGGAGCAAATGGTTCACAGTGCTGGATCTGCGTAGTGGATACTACCAGATTCCAATGGCAGAGGAAGATAAAGAGAAGACGGCGTTCATCTGTCCCCTAGGCTTTTTCCAATTTGAGAGAATGCCGCAAGGAATAACAGGAGCACCTGCGACTTTCCAGCGTCTAATGGAAAAAACAGTCGGAGACATGAACCTCCTCCAAGTCCTGGTTTACTTGGACGACCTGATTGTTTTCGGAAAGTCGCTGGAGGAACACGAAGAGCGGCTCATTAAAGTCCTAGATCGTCTTGGAGAAGCAGGACTAAAGATCTCCCTGAACAAATGCCAGTTTTGTCAGCCACAGGTGAAGTACCTCGGGCATATTGTGTCTGCCCAAGGTGTCTCTCCTGATCAGCAGAAGATTGAGGCTGTTACCACCTGGCCTCAGCCCCACGACCTAAAGACTCTGAGATCGTTCTTAGGTTTCTGCGGATACTATAGGCGATTCATTGCTAACTATGCTGCCATTGTGAGACCTCTCACTGAACTGACCAAAGGTTATGCTCCGACACAAAAGAGCAGGAAAAAGAGTCCAGACATCAACAAGTCCTACTTGAAAGAGTCAGAACCCTTTGGAGATCGGTGGGATGACGCCTGCAGCAAAGCCTTTCAGCAAATCATCCACTGCCTAACCCATGCACCAGTATTAGCCTTCGCTGATCCTACCAAGCCCTATGAGCTCCACGTGGACGCAAGCTTCAAAGGATTGGGGGCTGTCCTATACCAGCTACAAGAAGGGGACCTAAGGCCAGTTGCATTTGCCAGCAGGAAGTTAAGTCAGGCTGAGAAGAGGTACCCCATACATCAGCTGGAGTTCCTGTCATTAAAGTGGGCTGTGGTTGATCGCTTTCATGACTATCTGTATGGGGCGCGCTTTACAGTGCGAACAGATAATAACCCCTTGACTTATGTTCTGTCTACGGCAAAGCTCAATGCCGTGGGACACAGATGGTTAGCTGCTTTGTCCACGTATGACTTTGATGTCCATTACAGACCAGGCAAGCATAACATAGATGCAGACATCCTCTCCAGAAACTTTGACACTGATGCTGAATGGGAGACTATACCAGAAGCAGCTGTTAAATCCATCTGCAAAAGAGTACAAGTTTCAGAAAGCTCAGGGTGTCCCACCAGATGTGTCGACCAAACCGGGGCTTCCCCGGAATGCATCCCTGACATCTATGCATTTCCTCTTACAATGGAGTTACAGTCACTGGAACACGTCTCAAAAGCTGATCTCGCTAAGGCACAGAAAGAGGATCCAGTCATTGGTCCAGCGGTCAAAGCTGTTCAACAGAATTTATGGACAGGCAACACTCCGGAGCTGTCGCTCCTAAAAAGAGAGAAAGATAAGCTGACCCTGCTGAGTGACGGTCTGCTCTATCGCATCACCAAACATCACTCAGGGGAGGAGGTCCATCAGCTAGTCCTGCCAAAGGTGTATCATGATGTTGTGTTGAGATCAGTACACAATGACTCAGGACACCTGGGCATAGAGAGAACTCTGGATTTACTCCGTCGAAGGTTCTACTGGCCAAGAATGTTGCAGGACACTGAGGACCATATCAAAAGTTGTGGTGAATGCATAACACGCAAGACTCCTGCCCAGAGAGCCGCACCGCTTCACCAGATCTCCAGCAGTGGATCTATGGATCTGGTGTGCATTGACTTTCTCTCAATGGAGACGGATTCCAAGGGCATGAGAAATGTTTTAGTGGTCACAGATCACTTCACGCGCTACGCCCAGGCATTCCCGACCAAGAATCAGACGTCTCAAACAGTGGCCAAAATCCTAGTGGATACGTTTTTTGTCCACTATGGTCTTCCGGCTCGTATCCATTCAGACCAGGGGCGAGACTTTGAGAGTCGTCTGATCAAAGACTTGTTGAAGAACATGGGGATACGGAAGTCGCGCACTACTCCGTATCATCCGCAAGGAGACCCTCAGCCAGAGCGGTTCAATCGAACGCTGCTTTCTATGTTGGGTACTCTAAGCACAGAAAAGAAACGTCAGTGGAGCCAGCATGTCCCTTATTTGGTCCATGCTTATAACAGTACAAAATGTGATGCAACTGGTTTTTCGCCATACTTCCTAATGTTTGGCCGTGAAGCCAGACTGCCAGTGGACTTGTGCTTTGGGACCACAATTGACAAAGCTGAGGAAAGTCATTCACGCTATGTGTCAAAGCTTAAAGAAGATCTCCGTCAAGCCTACAAGCTAGGATCCGAGACGGCAGACAAAGTCCATCAGAAGAACAAAAAGGGCTATGACAAGAGAGTTTGTTTCCAGTCTCTAGAGATAGGAGACAGAGTCCTACTAAAGAACTGGGGTCTCAAAGGGAAGCACAAGTTGCAAACAAGATGGAGTCCAATACCTTACCAAGTTGTTGGAAAAATGCCCAACCTTCCTGTCTACCAACTAAAGAAAGAGAATGGGAGTGGTCGTCTGAAAACAATCCACAGAGACCATATCCTTCCTATTGGCCAACATGTGAAATTGCCAATCCCTGAAGAAAGCAATAACTGTTGTGACAGACAAAAACCAAAGGGCAAGAAACCAAAGCAGGCCACAGTTGCGTCTGACCCTCAGCTGTCACAGGATTCTGATTCGTCCTCAGAAAGTGAATACTATGAGCCTCAGAGATACTACTACACTCAAGAAAGAGTGAGAGAAGCATTAAGACAGGCTCTTAGATCTCAAGCAGTGCCACAAGAGGATTGTGCAAGAGACCAGGATGACGTCAGTGATGAAACTGATTCTGATCAGCGCAGTGAAAAGGAGGAACTGCCACTGGAGGATGAAGACGTTAATCGGGACAGTGAGACTGAGCCCGACCACATGGTGGATATTCAGGAGGAGTCTGACCAAAATGAAGAAGATGATCAAGATTCTGCCCCAGAACCTGATCTGGATTCCATAACAGCCCGGTCTGCCAAAACTCAGAAACCAAATACACACCGTAATTTGTTGGGTGACACTCCTAAACTAAGGCCTAAGAGACAGATTAAACCAGTAGTTCGTTTAACCTATGATGAGCCAGGAAAAGCTAAAGATCAGCCTATCACTATTATACATAGAGGGGTTGTTATCACTATAGGCAAAGACTAAGAGCCATAGTACGTAAAAAGGTCATCCTACTTCCCAAGTTCTTGTAGTTCTTTGGTAGTCTGTTGAGGACACCAGACATTTAGTGGGGGGAGGGTGTAACCCGGGTTAAAAAGATGCATAAATAGTAAAAGATAAGTGAAATCTGAGAATATAAATATCAAAGAGTTCATTTATTTAAATTTTCTTGTATATTTAAAAAGGTAAGAGTTCATGTAAAATGATTAAAAACATGTTTGCATTGTTTAAAATAAGTTATCTTTCTTTTCTTGTGAATTGTTTGTGAGAACTGTAATTTCCTACGGGGGTAAGGTCTGTGAAGGTAACACAGGGTGGAGAAGGAAAAGGAAAAAAGAGACGAGAGCGCGAGAAGAGAGGGCGGTGGTACGTGAGTTACACGGAGCATCCGGAGAAGTTAGCTCGTTTTTATGTACTAAGAGTAAGTGTGTTTTGACTTTTCGGACAGATAAGTCACAGTGTCGGTAGGCTAGTGACATAACACGTAAAGTTTCAGCGTGAGTCTGCTGGACTGTGTGCTTTGTTTCTTGCGGCCGTGCACGCATTAAGTTAAAGTGAGGCTAACCCAGCCGTTCGCTAATAAGGACTACTGTAGGCTGCTGTTTCGCTGTAGTTGTGGAACGTAACAAGCTGCAGAGGATCGTTACCGAACTGGATAACGACGGACACACCCCAGATAGTCACTCTGAGTGCCCGCGTCACTCAGAGTACCTCTGGCAACGTGGGAAGCTAAAACAGGTAGCTTGTGGAGCACGTGGAGATCACGGACCTTCCTCATCTTTGTGCTACTGCATTCAGAGCGGAGTGTTTCTGACGGAGCTGAAGACAACTTGTTACCTGGATTAAGCTGGTGGGAATTGCACGTCTCACAAGGTACTGAGTTTATTTATTTATCTTTTGCTCATTGAGTGAAGAACTTCCGGTTGGGAGATCGTTTTGGATTTATTCTGGAGCAACACAGGCCTGCAACGTAGGGTTTATCTCTGCCGGCTTTAGGTTTAGTTTGGGACTATAATTGTTTTATCACTGGTGGTTTACACTGTATGTGTGGAGATTCTGTGTACAGTGGGTAAATTGCTGTGTGTGTTTTTGGTTTGCCTGAATACTGAAATCTGCCATTTTATTATTTTCTTGTTTTCATTGTTTGGTAAATTAAAGGAGGGTTGCAATGCTCTACTTTACATGGTGTATGACATGATTTACTGCACTATAGACACTAGTGTTAATTTTCGCGTGTAGTGCTACTGGTAAGGAATAAGCTTCATTGATCCCAGAAACAAAAGAGAAGTTAATTTAAAAACATCGTACGAGAGTACACTAGAAAAAGAACCCAAAGCCCATTTATTTAATGGTATTGAGTAAATGAGGGCTACATTTACAATAAGCAGACCTCAGTGCAAGAAAGACTCTTTCCAACACTGATAAGCACAGAGGCCAACTTTGACATTAAAAGGTGTTCAAACAAGTACAAGATATTTACAATAAGCAGGCCTCAATGCAAGAAAGAGTCTTTCCAACACGGAAAAAGCACAGAGGCCAACTTTGACATGAAAAGGTGTAAAAACAAGTACAAGATATTTACAATAAGCAGACCTCAGTGCAAGAAAGACTCTTTCCAACACTGATAAGCACAGAGGCCAACTTTGACATGAAAAGGTGTAAAAACAAGTACAAGATATTTACAATAAGCAGACCTCAGTGCGAGAAAGCGAGGTGGGGAGGGGGTACTCACCTTCCACTTCACTGACACGCATCAGCATCCAGTTCTTCATGAGAAGAGGGGGAGGATGAGAGGGCGATGTACTCACCTTTACTGACACGCTCGGTATCAGTGTCCCACGCTTCATCAGAAGAGATGGCGCTCAGGAGACTGTCATCAAGGATCCTGATGACTTCAGAAAGGTCTCGTTCTTGGGACGTTCAACAATGTAGTCAAGACAGCCTGTAAGGAAACAAAGTTTAAAATAACAGTAGGAATGTAGTAAGCACCCAGTGCTAAAGCTACAGGCTACATTCATATCAGACTGAATGACACTTTACTTGTTCATGTGAGAAGAAAACAAGATTTCAACTATGTCCACAATCATTAAGTGAAGCATCCAAATCTCTGCCAAGGCAGCTCACTCTGTGCACACTACACTTTTAAGGTAACAGTATTGTATTTTGTATACATTCATTTTGTTTATTTGTTCTTTTTAAACCTTTATGCAAACACTACGTTGGACTAGGTCATGGATAATAGGTACTGATTTGTAAAGAACTGGACATGAATAGCATACTGCAGTAAATTCATAAATAATTTAGCAGCTCATTCTCATATTTTTTTTAATTCTTTCATTAACGATGTAAAATATAACGAAACATTTAATCTCCCCATGTACCAATTCCATGTCCTAAATATTGCTAATACAAAAAAGGCAGTAGAACTCCACACACAATTTTAAAAATAAAACACATTTTTGTAACAGTTTGACTTCATGAATATTTTTTACTATGATTGATGTTTTCAATATTCTTTTTTATATTATTTCATTTTATTTTATTTATCATCGCATATGTAGCTGGGAAAAAGTTATAGTTTATTTAAATGAAGCCTTTGATCCAGAGAAGAAAATGATGTCAGGACCTACAGGGGACCTGGTGTGTTTACTCCTATATGTCCTAACATTGTGAGGAGATGCTGTTACCATAGAAACCGATATACACATATACATATGTATATTTGGGGAGGGGGGCATTTTACGAATTTTAAGCTAATTTTAACCATTTCATTGGAAAAAAAAGTGTCAAATTTGAAGGCTTCAAATCAAAGTAAAACCTTTTTTCACATTCATACACCAGTCGGTAATAAATTCTACACCTCTCCTGGAAAATTTAAAGCATAAAAGCGATTTGCCAGGAAAAGTCTTAGAACACACTTATTTTGATCACATTAAAACGTGATATTCACACTGGAACCTGTAAAATTACTATAGTCATCTAGTGATTCTTGAAATAATTGAAGAAATTTTGAAATGTACCTGGTGGCTGTCGACGAGTCGGGGTCCACGATCTTCAAGCTTTGCTGTTATGATGAAACACAAGTACAAAAGATCCAAAGATGCAGTAGTTGTTGTCGCTTTGTAGTAAAATCCGCTTTCTGTAGAAATATTCTCCAAAAGTTATCTTTCCACAAGCTGAGCTTGGAGCAGGTCAAGACAAATCCAAGAGCAAGTGTAAAGGAACAGCTGGAACCTTGCGCAGCATTCATATACCAACAGCCTGCGTGGTTACGGTTGCTAACATGCGTGTGCACGTGATATAACTATATGAACTGAGCCCATCAGTGTAATTTACAGTAAAGTTATGGTCATTTATAGTTACTGCCTTTGTCACCCTTTATGTGGGATGTCTAATAACCATGTAGGTATATCCAGAAATAAACACAGATATTAGAAAGCAGTAAGTCAGTACCTGCGATGTTTGTTTCAGTGAATAACATTAGCATAGCTCATGCTAATATTACAGCTTCACATTTTTCTTTTCAAAGGTAACAAAAACTTTGCGTTCTCGCTACTTACCATGCTGTAATACAGGTATATGCTAGCAATGACAACATTTAACAGATGTTTTTTAAATGCTAGCCGTGCTAATTAGCCTTAGGATCGCTTGAGGTCTTGTTTCCAGCTCTAGTTGTCATAAGGGAACTTAGGCCTGTGCGAGCCTTTGGCACGAAAATGAGTCTCGTAAAGCTCACTATTAAACTGACAAAAAGCCTTAGAACCTAGAAACTATTATTCTTACAACTGTGCTGTGTTTATGTTATAACATATAGCAAGAACCTATAACGATAATTGACATTTGACCTCACTGAATGATTATAGCAGCTGTGTGTTATGTCATGGCATGTTTTTAAAATGCCACCTGAAATTTAGGAGGGGGGTTCTTGAGAGTTTTGTACTTTCATCTGATAACACATACTGTTTATGTATATTTAACACAACAGGCAAGGGATTGTGGTATAATTAGAATTAACACAGATTGTGTAGTCTTTAAATAGACGAGCATTTTTAAAAGCACACATATTATTTGAACACTTCCGTAACTTATTTTTAGTTTTGCTGCACATAAGTTGAATGCAATTAAATCTCATTACCTTTTATTATCCTTGAACTTATTTCATTACACGTAATATAAACACTGCTTATTTAGAAAATAATAATTAAAACACTTCTTGTAATGCGTTAAAATCAGCCCAACTTTTATTTTCAAATTTAAAGCATTTCAGCCAACATACTGGACACTGTTCTGCTGAACAACACACATATTTCCAATATTGTAGCTGGTGTTACTTAATAATTTATTATTTTATTTGTCACACACTTTAAAACTTTAATAACTTTTCAATGAAACAAAGTCTCAGATTTAATTATTCTGAAACTAAGTTTAAGCTTCCCATAACTTTTATTGCAAGTTACATTACTAATATAATAAATATAAAATGTTTTTATTGTTCATCCACAAGTGCAGTCTCTGGCTCAAACAACACAGAAGCTTGGTATGTTCATTTGTCAGTCGAGGCATTACTGCTTGAGTGCCTGTCATGAATTTAGCTCATCCAAATGCAATTGTCTGAAGAAAGTCTTTAACATTGTCCCAACTTCCCTTAAGTACAGTGGCAGTAGATGTGGGCTGGAGATGCAATGACCTTGAACCTGCAGGTGACCACACCATCTGTGATGGAGGGCTCATCTCTCCTGGTGTCCTGCAAGGAAACAACAATATTCTTTAGAACACCAAGTTATATTTGATCTACTTATTTCACTTATCTGTGGCCGGGTTGTGGGGGCAGCAGCCTAAGCAGAGAACTCCAGACCTCCTTTTCCACACCCACCTCCTCCAGCTTATCTAGGGGAACTCCATCATGTCTTGGGTCTGATTCAGGGCCTCCTCCTGGTGGGAGCTCGTCCAGTACACCTCACCTGGGAGACGCTCAGGAGGAATCCTTGTCAGATGCCAGAACCACTTTAACCTGCTCCTTTTGATGTGGATGAGAGAAAAATACAGAAAAAACCCAATAATCATATGATTTCTGATGAGCATGCGCTTTGGCAACAGTGGGAAGGAAAAACTCCATTTTAAAAGAAAGAATCCTCCAGTAGCACCAGGCCGAGGAAGGGACAGCCATCTGCCACAACCTGTTGGGATGAGCAGAGGAAGACAGGACAAAAGATAAAACTGAAGGCTCTGCCTTCCATTCTACTTTTAAATACTCTAGGAACAACAAGTAAGCCTGCAGTGTGAGAGCGAAGTGCTCTAATAGGGTGATATGGTACTACAAGGTCATTAAGATAAGATGGGGCCTGATTATTTAAGACCTTGTATGTGAGGAGCAGGATTTTGAATTCAATTCCGGATTTAACAGGGAGCCATAGTCTGTCCCCCAGTGCATGTAGCAGGCATGGAGGAGATCCAGGCCCCAGACACCCAGAGGCCCCCAGAATGTGAGAGCCCAAGGAGGACCATTGGAGTTGCAGCCATGCCACCCTCCTGGGAAGCGCTGAGGAGAGCCCCAGATTAGAGGTCACCCAGCAGCCACGGAGCAGAAGCACAGGGGGCCCGTGATGTGGCCGTGGGCTCTGCCGGCAGACAGCTGTGCCAGAGTGACCTGAGCCACAGGCCCAGAGGCCAGAGGACTGAGAGCCCCCCACCCCCCGGAAGTTGCCTGACGGAGCCACGGGTGCCAGACCCCGCCAAGCAGTCACTGGGAGTGAGCCGGTACATACCTGAGCGCCCAGCCCCGGACACCAGAACCACCAACACACCGACGCCTGAGGGCATCAACCAATGGCAAGGAGTGTGGTGAATCGAGATAGTCGATGAAGTCCTACCCCACCACCCTCGGGAAAAAACATACGTTACTTATGTTGTTTCTTTTTATGTGTTTTACAACTGTGAAAGATTCACTGACTCTTACTAAATGACCTCACACAGTGCCTAATTTCTAAAAAGGATTTCACACTAATAGAAACACATCGACGTCTCTTTTTCTCAGAGAGAAACATGTAAACCTGCACTCACACTGTATTCTTTTTGTTAAACCGTCACTGGCTCCTTCACTGGCCTCCTCATGTTTGGGTGACACTTAACAGCTAATTACTGAAATGTTCTCATTGCATGTTTGTATATCAACTAACGCACGGTTGGATCACCCAGAGAACTTTCTACTCACACGAAACATTTTTGCAAATGCATCCTGACGCTAATTTGACCTGCAGGCTTTCAATTGCTCCTCTGTTGTAAACCCCACAGCAGCTTTTTCAGGCCAAAAGAAGGTTTTGCACTAGCACAGAATCTGACCCTGAATATCACCATGATAGCTCTGACCACTTGATTTCTCGTTCTTAACTTTATCAAATGAAACACTCTGAAGATGACAGCTGAATTCCAATCAATTAAACTAACTCTGCATATTGTATTCCTGTCTTGGGATCAAAGTGCTGGAGAGGTGATCTGGTGAGTTCCTGCAGGACAACATGATGTGAAAAATTCTTGTTTGGTTTGAACAACAAAACTGATGAGTTGCTGACTGTGAGCTGCAGCTAGTGTAAATCATGCTTTTGATGGATATTTCTCACTGACACACTTTTTGACCTCCTCTAATAACAAATGTTACCTGAGTTCAGTGTGCACTGCTTTCGTGTCAAGCAGATATGTGTCATATGTCATATGTGTTCTTGATTGAACCTCCTGCTCTGGTTGTTTCATGCAGGCTATACTTATGTTCTTGATCAAAACCGACCTCAAAAATAATCAGAATCAGAATCAGAAAGGGTTTTATTGCCAAATGTTGAGCAGGTTTACAACATTAGGAAATTGCTGCGGTGCTTCAGTGCAAACATGCTGTCATAAATAGCACTTAAATAGACATGGAAAAAAATAAAAGTAGGGATAAGAATTAAAAGTGCTACGTGGAAAGATATGTGCATGAGATATACATGAGATATATACATGAGAATAAGAATTAAGAGTGCTACGTTGAAAGATATATACATGAGTACAGGTGGTGATCAGTGCCAAACATAGAATGATGCAGTGACACAGCGTAGGGTCATGTGTTAGTGGCGGGTACAGTCATATGGTTATTGTTCATGTGTCCAACAGCAGAGGGGAAGAAACTGTTCTTATGGTGAGAGGTTCTGGTGCGAATGGACCGGAGCCTCCTGCCTGAGGGGAGCAGGTCAAACAGACTGTGTCCAGGGTGAGAAGGGTCAGCTGAGATCCGAGCTGCACGCCGCAGTGTCCTGGAGGTGTACAGGTCCTGCAAAGATGGGAGTCTGCAGCCAATCACCTTCTCAGCAGAGCGCACAACACGCTGCAGTCTCTGTTTGTCCCTGATAGTGGCTCCAGCGTACCACACGGTGATGGAGGAGGTGAGGATGGACTCGATGATTGCAGTGTAGAACTGCATCATCGTCCGTGTTGGCAGGTTGAATTTCTTCAGCTGCCTCAGGAAGTACATCCTCTGCTGGGCTTTCTTGATGACAGAGGTGATGGTGGGCTCCCACTTCAGGTCCTGGGTGATGGTGGTACCCAGGAAGTGGAATGAGTCCACAGAGGTGATGGGGGTGTCAGTCAGGATGATGGGGGGGAGTGGGGCTGTGTGCTTCCTGAAGTCCACAATAATCTCCACTGTCTTCTGGGCATTCAGCACCAGGTTGTTGCGGCTGCACCAGGACACCAGACGTTCAACCTCCCTCCTGTAGGCAGACTCGTCCCCGTCCGAGATGAGTCCAATAACGGTGGTGTCATCTGCAAACTTGATTAGCTTGACAGACTGGTGGGTGGAGGTGCAGCAGTTGGTGTACAGGGAGAAGAGCAGAGGAGAAAGAACACAGCCCTGAGGGGAGCTGGTGCTGATGGTCCGGGAGTCCGAGACATTCTTTCCCAGCCTCACATGCTGCTTCCTGTCCGTCAGGAAGTCAGTGATCCACCGGCAGATGGGATCAGGCACATTCATCTGGGAAAGCTTGTCTCGGAGATGGTCTGGAAGGATGGTGTTGAAGGCAGAGCTGAAGTCCACAAACAGGATCCTGGCGTAGGTTCCTGGGGAGTCCAGATGCTGCAGGATGAAGTGTAGGGCCATGTTGATGGCGTCGTCTACAGACCTGTTGGCTCTATATGCAAACTGCAGGGGGTCCAGGAGGGGGGCCGTGAGGGTCCTGAGATGGGAGAGAACTAGGTGCTCAAAAGACTTCATGACCACAGATGTCAGAGCCACGGGTCTGTAGTCATTTAGTCCAGTGATCCTAGGTTTCTTGGGGACAGGGATTATGGTGGAGGACTTGAAGCAGGCAGGCACATGACATGCCTGCAGTGAGGAGTTGAAAATGCCAGAAAACACTGGGGCCAGCTCGTTTGCACAGTGTCTGAGGGTGGCAGGAGACACGCCGTCTGGGCCGGGAGCTTTCCGAGCATTCAGACTCTTAAACTGCTTCCTCACATCTGCTTCATGAATATGAAGAGTTGTGGTGGGAGGAGGTGGTGTGAAATCCTCTTTTGTGTGGGGTGAGGAGGGGGGTGTTGTAGGTGAACGGTTTGAAGGTGGTGATGGCTCTATGGAGGGGGGAGAGGTGGGGGAATTAGTGTCCAAAGTGTCTCTATTGTTGGGGCCGTTGGAGGTGTGAAGGCTGCCTGATGGCTCGTCAAAACGGCAGTAAAAGTCGTTAAGGGTGTTGGCTAAGAGCAAGTCATCAGTGGAGTGGGGGGTTTTAGGCTTGTAGTTGGTGATATTCCTAAAACCTTTCCACACAGAGGCCGAGTCATTCTCTGAGATCTGCTGCTGCATCTTCTCAGAGTGCTGATGTTTAGCAATGTCCACTTCTTTAGTGAACCTGTACTTGGCCTCTCTGTAGCAGTCCCTGTCTCCGCTTCTGAACGCCTTTCTCTTTTCCAGCCACAGCTTTTTGAGTTTAGGAGTAAACCAGGGTTTGTCATTGTTATAACTCACCCTGGTGCGTGATGGCACAATGCTGTCCTCACAGAAGTGGATATAGGAGGTGACAGTGTCCGTAAACTCGTCCAAGCTGTTAGAAGCAGCCTTCAATGTGTCCCAGTCTGTAGACTCCAAACACATGCGAAGCTCCTCCACAGCCTCGTTGCTCCACAGTTTTTTAGTCCTCACGACAGGTTTGGAGAGCTTCAGCCTCTGTCTGTACGCGGGGATTAGGTGGATCATGACGTGGTCAGAAAGTCCGAGAGAAGCGCGGTGCACTGCGCGATAGGCCCCGCTGATCGTGCTGTAGCAGTGGTCCAATGTCCTCTCCTCTCTGGTCGGGCATTTAATATACTGCTTATATTTTGGAAGCTCATGGCTCAGATTGGCTTTGTTAAAGTCCCCAAGAGCAATGATGAGAGAGTCCGGGAATGTCCGCTCCGTGTGGAGAATCTGCTCCGCGAGTGCGCACTGAGCTGCCTGCGCATCTGCGTCTGGCGGGATGTAAACAGCGGCCAGGATGAATGAAGCAAACTCCCGCGGAGAATAAAACGGTTTGCAGTGGATAAAAAGATATTCCAGAGAGGAAGAGCAGTGCTGAGCAATCACTGTCACATCTGTGCACCAGCCACTATTGATGTAGAAGCAGAGACCTCCACCTTTGGACTTACCGGAGAGAGCGGCCTGCCGGTCCGCGCGCAGCAGATGGAAGCCCTCCAGCTTGAGCGCGCAGTCTGGGATGTTCTCACTGAGCCACGACTCCGTAAAACATAAGACACAGGAGGAGGCAAAGTCTCTGTTCATGCTTCTCATCAGGGCCAGTTCGTCAATCTTATTGCCGAGTGAGCGTACATTAGAAAGGAAGATCCCAGGAAGAGCAGTTCGCAGTCCGCGTCTCCTCAAACGCACGAGTGCGCCGGCTCGCTTCCCTCTAAATGATGTTTATCTTAAGATAGACACTCAGTGATGCTGCAATAGCAGGAACTGACCTTCAAACCCTCATCCTGCCCTGCACCAGTGGTCACAGTGGGAGATTGAAGTAGTTTAAGCAGTTTTGTCCTGTTGAAATCATCTTTAGTGAGCCCCTCTGATAAATATTTAGACTTTCACACATTTCAGGTTGTAGGAGTGGGCTGATTAAAGTGTCTACTTTCTTCACTTTACAAGCAGCTTAAATATTGTACAAGGACATTGCTCAAAATTTTATAACACATCTGTTCTGCTATCCCTCCTGTCAGCTAAGCACAGAAAGCTGAGGTTACAGTTCATATGGGTTTGGAAAATTGGGAAACAATGCTGAGTCTCAATTTCAATCTTGTTGTAAGACAGATTATATTTTTCATGAATAGAGTCAGCCAGGACACAGCCTTCCCCTGCACCCGTACCTACTCCTAATACCTAATACACAGAAGAGTAAACACAGTCAGTAAGTTTGTCACTTACTGAACTCATCAGGAATCAGAAGACTGCAAATCCTGTAAAAGAGTTAAACATGCAGCGTTAAGAGCATATGAGCTGGCATTATGGTTAGTTTATTGAAATTTAATTTTACACTTTTTTATTTAACAAGCTTAGGAGCCCTGGCCAGTGTGAGTGTAGAATAATCAAGTCTCCTCCTCTGATAAACCTCCATCTGTATTACTGAAAACAGTTAATGAGACTGAGTGTGAACATCTTCTATATTATGTGTCCTAAACTGACATACATGGCCTGCTACACTAAACCAAAGGAATCCCAAAAAGTTGGCTCTGTGCATCTGGATGTAGGGTTTTCAGTGGGAGAAACGTTTTATCGCTCATCCGAGTGACGTCTTCAACCTCAGCTGACTGCAGGTTTAATCAAACTTATACAACAGTACATTTCCATAATGACTGACACTAACACCACTGGAGAACAGTTTTAGCCATTATGCAACAGCCCAGCCACAGTTCACCATCAAGTTAAACTGAATAGACATTCGAAGCTAACCTCTAAGAGAAAATCTTTTCACTTTGTGCCATAAGTCTTAATGCAAGCTGAACATTTAAAAGTCTTTCCTGAAAACCCTCTCTTATCTGATCATTTTCTAATAACAGTTTAATATACAATAAATGATTACACAGCAGTGGGGAGATTTCATCACAGTGAATGTCTTCATATGTCTTTCTGAAAGTGCTGTAACTGAGTTTAAGAATATAATTCACCCACTGTTATCATCTTCAATGCTTTGTACCAACAAAGAGCAGAGCAGCTACCTGAACGCTACTCCACCAGAGGTCGATTAACTTGTTTATAATTTTACCTCCTTACTACATATGACACTGGATACTGTAGCTCCTGTGAAAAAGAGAGCTTCAAAACAGAAGTACTTAACTCCCTGGTATAACTCTCAAACATGTAGCTTAAAGCAGATAACTCGTAAGCTGGAGAGGAAATTGAGGATCACAGATTTAGAAAGCGAACCGTACAGCTCGAACATCTTACTATTCATTACTGACTGAAGAAAATGAGAACAACCCTAGGTTTCTCTTCAGCACTACACTGCACTTCAGCACAGCCAACCATTCCTTTAACGTTAAGTAGACCGGGCAGCACGGTGGTTAGCATTGTTGTCTTCCAGCAAGAAGGGCCAGAGTTCAATTCCACCATCAGGCCAGGGTTTGCATGTTCTCCCCGTGTTTGCGTGGGTTCTCCCTGGGTACTCCGGCTTCCTCCCACAGTCCAAAGACATGCACTTTGTGGGGAAAGGTTAATTGAAAAATCTAAATTGCCCATAGGTGTGAATGTGAGTGCAAATGGTTGTCTGTCCCTGTGTGTTGGCCCTGTGACAGACAGGTGACCTGTCCAGGGTGTACCCTACCTCTTGCCTTATGACACCTGGGATAGGCTCCAACACCGCCCGCGACCATGAAAAGGAGAGATGGATAGTAATGACTTTATGAAATTCCTCACAAATACAATTTTAACCATTAGAGGAAAAAAACACTCATAATCATGTAACAGATGTAACATTATCTACAGCCACTTTCATTCATTGATATTCATTTAGAGATCTTTCTCCAATTGATCTTTCTGAGTTAACTTCAATAATTACTTCCTCCAAACCATCAACGTGTCTTTTAGACCCCATTCCTACAAAACTGCTCAAAGAAGTCCTGCCATTAATTAATGCTTCGATCTTAAATATGATCAAACCCTCTCTAATGATCCACAGGCCTTCAAGCTGGCTGTAGATAAACTGTCACTTAAAAAGCATCTCTAGACCCAGCAGTCTTAGCTAATTATAGGCCAATCTCCAACCTTCCTTTCATATCAAACATCCTTGAAAGAGTAGTTGTCAAACGGCTAACAGATCATCTGCAGAACCTTTCTTGTGAACCTTTTTTGTCTTATTGGTCAGTTTCATTGCAGGGTAAGTGTTTGACGGGACATATCACCGATCTCAGGATGTGTGTGTGACATGGCTTATGAGTGATCGCTGATTGCAAGGCGTTTCTGTGACGTAACTTATCAGCGATCACCGATCGCTGGGCGTGGGTTTGACGTGACGTATTAGCGATAGCAGGGCGTGGGTTTAATGTGACATATGAGTGATCACCGATCAAAAGACACGAATCGCAGGGTGTGTGTGTGACATGACGAATCAGGTATCTCAGGGCGTGTGTGTGATATGTCTTTTGAGTGATTGCCATTTTCAGTTTGTGTCTGTGACATAACCAATCAGCGATACACCCATACAAACATACACGCACATACATACCTACATGTAGCTGACCTTTTCCACTCCTGCATCACTGTACCTCTTGGCCATTCCCTGGTACATGGGCTCCAAGGACCTTTCCGTCTCAGACTGAACCATGACCCATGAAACAATCAGCCAGTTTTCATTGCGGGTGGCTGTAGCTCAGGTGGCAGAGCAGGTCAGCCACTAATCAGAAGGTCGGTGGTTCGATCCCAGGCTGCCTCCTGGCAGCATGCCAAATATCCTTGGGCAAGATACTAACCCCATGTTTGCCTACTGGTGGTGGTCAGAGGGCCCTGTGGCGCCAGTGTCCGGCAGCCTCGCCTCTGTCAGTGCGCCCCAGGGCAGCTGTGGCTACAATGTAGCTGCCATCACCAGTGTGTGAATGGGTGAATGACTGAATGTAGTGTGAGTCCCTTTGGGGTCCTTAGGGACTAGAAAAAGCGCTATACAAATGCAGGCCATTCATTATGGAAAATCTGGACATGACCCCAGATGCCAGCATGACTTTTCGTGCCACCTTCCTGGTGTGGTCAGACCTGTGGATGTGTCCAAAAGTGCCTTGGAGGAGTTTGGATATGGCTGGATGTTGACGCCGGAATTCGTCGAGCAGGCAGTCAGTCAAGTAATGGCTGGACACAGAGATGCCACACCAGGCATGTGGGTCTTCCTAAGACCTGAAATCCGGTGGCTTATTTTCCTTCCTCAGGAACTTCCCAATGGTCCTCTGTCCATGGGCTCCTGCCTCAGAATCCCAGACCGATTCTGTGGCATGGAGGTACGCCAGGGGAGCTCGCTCGTACTTGAGGTGCATGAGTTCATTTATTTGGTTTGCCATGTCTGCTGAGATTTGCCAGTCCTCCTGAGCTCATTCATAACAGACTTGGAGATGGCCTTTTTGTATGTAAGAAAAGCAGGGAGAAGGTTTGTAAACCTTTTGGGCAGTTTCTCCAGCCATCGCGGATTGTCAGCAAACCAGTTCCAGCGACTCGTGGCCTGCCCACACCAGCAGAGACTTGTGAACGAAAGCAAACATGGAGACATGGCAAGATATAATTGTTTCTTAACCTGACCATGATAGCTGTCATGGCTGTGTGTAGGTAGGCAGGAATCAAGGACCCAAAATGCAGTACTCAAGGAGGTGGAAGAAACTCAATACACAGCTTTTTAGCTGGGATGAAGCAGAACAGAAAAACACTAACTAAACCGGGAGTACCGAATAACTAGACAGGTTGGCAGGCTGGCGAAACAAAACAAAACACCAGGAGCACAAGTCCAGATATACAAAACAAAACTAGACTGGGCCAAACCATGAGTCCACGAAAAAGTTCGGGGGGTCAACCCGAAGGTTTACAGCACGGGGCCAAAACAGTTCAGTTCCGGAGGCCGACCGCACGGTCGGCAACGGCAGCGGCGTGGAAACAGTTCAGGGGGCCGACCGTGCGGACGGCAACGGCGGTGACGGGCAAACAGTTCTGGGGGCCGACCGTGCAGACGGCAACAGCGGCGACAGAGGCTGGACCAGGCGAAGCTGAAGCCGATGCAGAAGCTGCTGCAGGCGGCGTGGATGAAGCTGCTGCTGCAGGCGGCATGGGTGATGCAGGTGGTGGAGCAGCTGGTGGCTGGACGGGCTCCTCGGGCCCCCCAGCTGACGAGGAAGGTTGCTGGACGGGCTCCTCGGGACCCCCAGCGAAAACAGTCACAGAACCAGTGGGCACCAGGGCCCCTGGCACACACAGGGCTGAACCAGCAGGCACGGGGGCCCCTGGCAGGGACAGGACAGAACCAGCAGGTGCACAGACCTCTGGCAGGATTAACTCTCCCAGGCTCTCAGCAGAGAATGATGGCTGAGAGGTCTCAGAGTTTTCAGGTAACATGAGATTTGCCAGCTTCCTGGTTTCCAGGGGTCCAGAGTCAGCTAAGGGTTGGAGCTCAGCCTCTGGGGAGGCCCTGGAGAGGGTAGCAGTCTTTATGAGTGCGTCTTCCTGTTTAACATGAGTGAGAAAAGGGGGCGGCTCAACAAGAGACGGAGCTGCTAAAGACTGAGGTGGCAGTTGAAGTGAGAATGAAACTGGTGGTGGAGAAGATGATTGAGCTACAGGTAATGAGGACACTGGAGGCTGAACTGATGATAAAGTTAATGATTCTTCTACCAACTGAGGTACTGCCTGGGCCATGGACTGTAACAAAGTTTGTAGTAAGTCTGGCTGTGGTAGTGACTGAGCTATGGGAAGTGAGGCTGAATATGGTGGAGGTGGTGACTGGGCTTCAGGCTGGGCGGCTAACTGGGCTGAAGGTGGCTGAGTAGCTAACTGGGTTGCTGACTGAGCTGAGGGCTGGGGAACACAGTTCATTTTTAACAGAACCCTCAGGACCCTTCGTTTCAGTTAGTAGCTCACAATCATCTGATACAAAAACAGTCTTTGGATCTTTGGAGTTATTGAGCACAGAGACACCCATCTTCCTGGTTTCATTGATAGGCTCAAAAGGAGCAGGAGTGACACAGTTTGTATGGCTCAATGAGTCGGGATAACAAGCAGTCCTTTCATCTCCAGTGCCGCTTACACAACAAGCCAGCCCGGAATTAACAGTTTTTATTTCAGCAGGAGCCAAAAGAGTAGCTCCACCACTCACCCTAGCCGGCTGTACAGAAAGAAATCCAGGCTCCCGCTGGAGCTGTGAACGCTGGCGGGGTGTCTGCCGCTTCCCTGTTGAAGAGGGAGCAGGGCAGGCTGAAGGTGATGTGAAAAAACCCGGCTGCTGCGGTGGCGTGGACAAACTCTGCTGCGGTGTGGAAATGTTGGATACACTGGGGGGAACAATGATAATCCCCAGCATCTTATAAAACGCCTGTGCTGGTGTGAGCCGGCTGCTCGCAGGTTCATAGTATTCCTCCCGGTGCTGCCTCGGGCGCTTTCCTCGAGTCCGGGTTGCAGGCGTCGACAGTGGGGAGGAAACGGAAGAGTGAGTAGAGGGGTTAGTGGCAAATGAAGGCGACCGGCTACATGGAGGACCCCCAAGAACCAGCCGGGTCCCATCAAAAGCCGAGCGGTGCCTCCTCACTGAGTCTGCTGGATCCATTTTGTGGTCACGTCGTTCTGTCATGGCTGCGTGTAGGTAGGCAGGAAGAGAGGACCCAAAACTCAAAATACACAGCTTTATTGCTGGGATGAAGCAGAACAGAAAAACACTAACTAAACTGGGAGTACCGAATAACTAGACAGGTTGGCAGGCTGGCAAACAGAACACACAGAGGGCGTGAGGGCAGAAGACATTAACAATGCGACGCTGAACACTGGAGGACACGCACTATAAATACTGACGCAGGAATAAGAGGGAACGAGGAACAGGTGGGAACACAGCCGAGAGAAATTACACTTAACGAGACACGGGGAGCAAAGCTAGACACACAGACATAAGACAGGAACATGAACCTCCAAAGTAAAGCAGGAAACAAGACACACTTTACTAGGACGCGGACTCGACAGAGTGAGGCAGACAAGACACTGAGCTAAACCTGCAATAACAACCAAATACAACCCGAACATTGATCCTAATACAGAAACACAGATTCATAATACCGTACTTTCTGGACTATAAGCCGCTACTTTTTCCCTAGGTTTTGAGCCATGAGGCTTATACAAAGGTGCGGCTATTCTGTGGATTTTTCTTCCACCACTAGGGGGACTCTAACCAGAATTAGAATAAAAAACAAGATAGATGAAAAATCAATGCAAAGAAGAATACACTACTTTTTCTTTAGCAGATAGAACACGCACAACAAATTACCAACTGGTAATTATTTTCAAATCCTCGCCCCTTCATCATGGAAACCACACTAAGAAGTTCGTATGATGCAAGTTTTAAGTTGAAGGCCATCGATCTTGCTATCCAGGAGGGAAACCGCGCTGCTGCACGCAAGCTTAGCGTCAATGAGTCTATGGGGAGACGTTGGAGGCGGCAGCGGGAAGAGCTCATGCAATGCCAAAAGTCGAGAAAAGCTTTCAGAGGACATAAAAGCAAGTGGCCTGAACTTGAAAATGTCCTGGAGGAATGGGTGTACACACAGAGAGCAGGTGGCCGAGGTGTATCCACTGTACAGATCCGACTGAAAGCCAAAACAATCACCCGCGAAATGAATATTAAAGATTTCAAAGGTGGGCCGTCATGGTGTTTCAGATTTATGAAACGTAAAAACCTGTCCATCAGGGCACGGACCACTCTCTGTCAGCAACTCCCCCCTGACTATCAGGAAAAAGTTGAAAACTTCCACAAATTCGTTGAAAAAAAGATACAAGAAAACTCCATCGGACCAGACGATGCGAAAAGCATCCTTTTCTGATGTCTGTCAGTGGATCCTAACAGCGTGGAGTGCTGTGAAAGAATCCACCATCACCAATGGGTTCCAAAAGGCTGGACTGCTGCGCGAAGAGAGCGGCGCACCTTCAGAGCCAACTTCACCGGAGGATGACAGTGACACGGAGAGCGAGACTGATGGAGGCAGATGTGATGAAGCTCTTCTGAGCCTGTTCAACTCTGACACTGAAGAAGACGACTTCATGGGTTTCAGCGAAGATGATTAAAGTGACTTGTGGTTTCAAATACAGGAAAAGTGGAGGTAAATAAATAGTGGTTATTTTCTCTTGCTTCTGTTACGTTTTAATCAGCAAAGTTGCTGCCATGTTAAAAGGCATTGTTCGGAAAGAATCTGTTCAGGTACATACTTGTACATTTGCAGTACAAGATTGTTCTGTACATGCAGTAAATATCTATTTTTTCATCATAGATATCTGCGGCTTATAGCCGGGTGCGGCATGTATATCTTTTTTTTTTTTAATTTTTAAAAATAGAGCGGATGCGGCTTATATACAGGTGCGCTCTATTGTCCAGAAAGTACGGTAATAAAAATCAAAGCACCAGAGAAACATAAAGAACAATCCATCATTCAAAAATAAACCAAAACATAAGGAACTCAAAATGCTGGGTCGAACCGACCCAGAACCATGACACTATCAGGATTGGGTAGTCGCCAATATCACTAATTTTGCATTCCAAGTTTCCAAAAAAGGGGGGGTCGTCAATGTTAGGTGCATAGATGTTGCTTAAAATCATCCTATGGCCTTGAATCTCAGCCAAGAGTAGCAATGTGGGGGGGGGGCTTCTTTGCCTCCCTCCTGCTGTGTGCCCAGCCTGGAGGCTGCGGTCTGTGACCGACTCCACGTGCAGACGGCTTCCTGTGATAGTGTTTCCTCACCTGGCTCATGTGTGCCCTGCCCAATTTTACTCTTGTGTGTGTGTGTGGGGGGGGGATACGTCCGTCCCCCCGACGGACGTATCCATGATCGTTTATGTTAATGAGAGTGTGGGGAGTGAGTTGGAGGGCGGGATGGGGTGGGCTGCTTGTAACCATGTAAAACACTTTGTGCTACATTTTTGTATGAAAAGTGCTTTATAAATAAAGATTGATTGAATGTCCGCCCATCTTCGTCCTTAACCATCCGGATGCATTTAAACTGTAGCTGCTTATGAATCAAAATTGTTACACCCCTACTCTGACTGCTGCCACACAAAAAAAATACCTGACCCACCCAATCACAGCAAAGTATTTCTGACAGAGGTGTGGACTCGAGTCACATGACTTGGACTCGAGTCAGACTCGAGTCATTAATTTTATGACTTTAGACTTGACTTGAAAAAATGTTCTAAGACTTGTGACTTGACTTGGACTTTTACACCAATGACTTGGGACTTGAATTGGACTTGAACCGGTTTACTTGAAAAGACTTGATATTTTACCCCAAATATAAAATTTAACATGCATATTATATAGAGATTGAAAATGTGACGTCATTCACGGGTAGAACCGCAAAGGATTCTGGGAACTCGTGGCAAGCGGTACTAGCGCACGCAGGCTTTCAATTAAAATCAGTCACACAGCGATAAAAAGAAACACAAAAATGTCAAGAAGCTGTTGTATTATTAACTGCAATAGCCGGTCGCATGACAGCCACGGGAAGCCGACGGGTAAAGAGATCGGTTGTTATCGGATTACGTCGTTGAAGAGAAATTGTTCGAGCCATGTTTCCGAAGTAACAAAGACGCGACTGGATTGCAGCCATTCAAAGACCAAATATAACGTCCCAGAACACTCCAGCTCACAGGTTAGTCTGCTCCAAGCATTTACACGAAGGTCAGTCTGCTGTTGTAGTTAATGCATCATTTTTCTTAACATAATTGGTGATATAGGTTACAAGCAAGTCTGGCGCTGAACAGAAATTGTCGCGCTATGCTCCTTTATTTATTGTGCATAAATAGTGAATTGTCCTGACACAATATTGCGTTTCGCTTCTGTTATTATGGTACATTGACAAAAACATATACTTTTATTCACAGGATAAAACAGGTTTTTTGTATCACTAATTGCCCAGTACGATTACAGCATACAATATTATTGTCACTGCTACATTTCTGTGATGGGTACTGTTAGGTATTTTAGTACCATGGGAGCATTTACTGGATATTGTTTTATAGTGACATTATACAGGAAAACTCTGTCATTCAATAAGGCCCCTTTGTTTTAGTTATTTTTCTCTTTGACCCAAGAATTGATGTGTGAGAATCACAGGCTGGTACAAGGTTGAAATACCACAGAGATCACTCCCTCAGCTACATTAGTTTCTTAATCTTTTAGACGCCTGTTGAGGCCAAATGGTTTGTTTCAGATTTCACTAATGTAAGAACTCTTCGTTTTGTGCCTTGAAAATATGTCGCTGAGATAATCACAATTGTAGCTGAACTGATAAACTACACAAAGGATGCTTCTTCACCCAAGGGCAGGAAGACGCTCCCTTATCTTGGTCTGTACTGGTTTAAACTGATAAATCTGCTGTCTCATGAATTTTACCCTCTATATAAACTGTTGTACTTGTGAATAAAGTTGAGTCACTTTGGGAAGACAATCTAAAGCAGTCTCTGTTTTCTTGTTCTCCCAAGCTGCTCCCGAGCTCGTACTAACACGCTGAATGGCATGCTTGAATATTACTTGAGAATATATTTGACTGTGTTACAGACTAAGGGACATTCTCTGCTGATAGACGTCCACGCCTCGAAGGAAGTCGATCCACGGATTAGGCCCTGGAAACCGTTTCCTTCAGGTACCAGAAATTATTTCCACTACTAATTAATTACCGTTGAGCTCAAAGGTCCTATTAATAAACGGTTAACGAATGTGTATTTATGACGACGATTTGTGAGACTGGTAAACTTATGATACGTACGATGGTCTTTCGTTCTACACGGTGCATTTCAAGGTCCTGCACCCATCCGTCGGTAAACTGTACCTGGGCTTGTTGCAGTGACCTGAAGTTACTAAACTTCATGAGTGTATGCACTCACTCCAAGAACCGTATGATTATAAATATGCATATAAATATGCTACGATGAGATAGCTGACTTCATCTAACTAGCAAATGTTGTCCAGGCTACGTTGGTGATTCAGTTTTTTTAATATGTATGATATTTTTGTCATGCGATTTTAAAGCCGGTCCTACAACCGCATCCAAGAATAACATGCAGCTTATCTCAGAACTGTCGGTGAAAATTATTCTTGGAGCTAGGTTTAATTGAGCTGCATTTTAAAGAGGTGCAATTTCACAATTTGTGTATATTTTCTAAGTTCACTATTTTGTCATGTGTTGAGAAAAACACAGATTTTAAAATCACATGGTCTAATATTTACATTTAGCATAACTGCAACATTATTTTTTCGTTTTTTTTTTTTTAAAGACTCGAAAGGACTTGAAATTCAAAATTTCAGACTTGTGACTTGACTCGGACTTTTACACCAGTGACTTGAGACTCGACTCTGACTTGCCTGACATTACTTGAGACTTGACTTGAGACTTGAGGACAAAGACTTGAGACTTACTTGAGACTTGCAAAACAATGACTTGGTCCCACCTCTGATTTCTGACTCTTGGGGAGACAAGTGAGTCTCTTGAAGAAAGACAATGTCAACTTTTTTTGATTTGATAAATGTCATGATCTTCTTCTTTTTAACTGGATAATTAAGGCCCTTTACATTCCAGGTCATTAAGGTAAGGGCCCTTTGGTACTTACCTTAATGACCTGGAATGTAAAGGGCCTTAATTATCCATGAGTTGGTCTTAATTATCCATGATGGCGAATAAGGGCCCTTTGGTACTTATTCGCCATCATGCAGTATGTATCAGACATATAACAGTGGAGTAACTTATTATTAAAACCAGGAGTTCAATACCGAGTGGACAATATTTGGAAGGCTGGCTGTAAGTACAATAGGGGGTTATGGAAGTAAATAAAAATAACAGCCGATAAACATTTAAACAAATACGTCTGAGGTGACCAAGAACACTAGTCACCCTCAGGTGGGCTATGAGCCCCAAAAAGAAAACATAAAGTTTATGGTCCGTGACTCAGTGACCAGTCGAACAGTCATAAACAGGACCCGTCACCAGCAGCAGCAGCATAACAAGTCAATGTAATATGAGGAGAGCAGTCATTCTGGCACTTAGCTACCTGAACACACCTCTATGCAGGTTGGTTAGAACTGTCCCCTGACAATCTAAGAAGGGCTTTATGACAATTGAATTACTAAAGGAGGAATTTAATAATCTTAGTGAGCTTCTCTACCAAGCAGATTGTGTCGTATTCTCAAAAGTAGCACAACTGAATAAATCAAATCAAACCGCGAAGCCCTATAATATTGAAACTAAACAGGAGGTGCAAAGTATATCGTGGATAGCATGTTAATTAATGCTAGGGCAAAAAAGGGTAGTGTTTAAATCCAAGCCTTTGACTGTAAATAACTCCCTTAACCTCCTAGGACCTGGCATCCACATATGTGGACATCACATTTTGGGTTATTTAGACCAAAATACTCAATTGTGGTCTACAAGGGCCTGATATCCACTTATGAGGACATTATACTGCTACTGTTCTATCGAAACTTTAAAGGAATATCCTCATATGTGGCTCTTATTTTTCTTAAAAACAAAAATAAGATAAAAAAAAATCTGGCAATTCTTTGTTTTTACATTCATCGGGCCCCAATGTGACCAAATATCAAAGAGAAATTAAAAATGCTGCCGTGGAAGAGTTACGAAGAGTTTTCCTTTTAATGCCATTTGGAAGTAATAGAAAAAGTAGCTCATATAGACAAAGTGAAAGGGCTTTTACTCTGAAATGCAAAATCAGACAGACTTGATATTAACAGGATACCACTGAGGTTGTGTGGTGTTGATATGCACTGCAATTAGCCTGTGGAAACAGGAATCTTCCTTTCACCAGCATTCCTAAGTCACTAAAAGAATAGGTTATATATGGGCAATTTCAAAGGGCTTTTATTTTGGAAGGTAAAATCAGACTGACTTGATATTTACATGGAACCATCGTGAAGTCGTATGCTGTAAATAATTGCAATTATCATGTGGAAACATAATGTTTTCTTTTAAAAGCATTCTGAAGTCTTGAAGCGATCACAGGAAAAATAACCGCGGGTGAAGATAAACTTTCAGGAAGTTAAGAGATTATCAGTACGAGTGAAGAATGTGTCAGATTGAAATTCTGAGAAATACAGAACTGCATATTACACATTCAAATGACAAATATTGGGAAATACCATATTAATTAATGTTGTCACGAAAATATTTCAACTTTAATCACTAAACTAGGCCAGGATCTAGATCTAGAGCTCAGCCCCAGATATCTTTTTGAATTCAGGGATGATGTGAAGGGGAAATTATGGTTCAGTGGTGGAGCAGTCTAATGGAGGCTGCTCTTGTTCCTCAAAAACTGGAATGCTCCATTTCATTTTGCAAACAGTAGGGTGATATTTTCCCAAGTAATTCCTGTGTGTTGATGTTAATTGCTGTGGAAGTGCAATCTTGTACGATATAGGTTAGAGAAACAGAATACAACTGTTGCAGCTCACTTTAGAACTAGTTAGCACATTAGTAAATGTATTTGTACCCCACGCCTTCGCCTACAGGAGAGGCGCAAGACTGTTTTTGATTAAAACAAATTAAAACAATATTTCCACACCGGAACGTTAATGTGTGATCGTCCTTCCCGAGGAAGGAGGAGAGAAAAAGGCAGACGCGGAGAGTGAGCCGTGAAGTGTATCATGTGAACCACTCGCATCAACACAGACGCAGTCAGACGCTTTGGGGAGGTGACTGAAACACTTTGTGCTGTGTTTGCGAAGAGGATGTCCGATTTGTATCCTTCCTTTAAACGAGACATAGATGTGTTTGCTTTTAGAAACGCCGCGTAAAACCGGTCAATTCCTCCTTTAACATTTTTGTATTATTATTATTTTTATTTCTGTTATCAGGTGGCTCATCAGGGCACTCTCGATGGGAATCTCGACAGAAATTACAGTTATTGCACTTCTTCTGCAGCGCTGTCCCCATGTGAGCAGATATTTAACCCCCCCCCCCCCCCCCCCCACACACACACACACACACCTTTTAGTAGGGTTTTTAAACACAAAATAGCAGTAATGGCAGTTTTCGTCTCTGCCTTAGGGCATATCCAGCGTTATAGGTCTTTCAGTGTGTTTACAGGTTGAAGCTGTTCGTCCTGAATGCGACCCAAACTACATTTTGCTCCAAGATGAAGTGTCCTGTTTGGAGCTGCTCAACAAGACTTTCATCAGCCAAGGACAACAACAAGGCGAGTACCACATTTTTATCTCGTAATAAGAAAGAAAGACTAAAAATAAATAAAAGAACTTGTATTTTATATTGTAATGAAGATTTCACCATGACCTGCCCCAAACATATCTGTTGTAATGTGGTTTTAAAAAAACAAATATGAACAAACCACTAAGCTTGATAAAAACATCTACTTTATGTTATTACTGAATACATTTGTATTTTGCAACAGAAAGGCAGCTATTGTGCCTTCTTAATGGTGGGCAATCTCAAGACAGTATTTTTTCTTCTGTTTATACAAACTACTTTAGTATTTTTCCAGTAACACATGTTTGTTCTTTCATAAATTTTGCTGCCAGTAAATTTACTGAATTTATTTACATTTCTTACTGGGAATTACATGACATCACATTTGACCTCGCAGATAATAAACCTGAAAAAGGAGCAAAACCAAAAAGTACAAATAGCGAAAGTGAAACTGAGGCTGTTCACTCCAGTAGAATCCAGCATTGTGATATAAACTTCAGTTTCACAGCTAGTTTGACAGAATGGCTTAAGATTTTCTTGTTGTCATTGTAGAGGTATTAGAGCTGAACTGAAGTCTTTTCCTATGGTGTTATTTTTGTGCCACTATTCTGAGCGCACGTAAAAAAAAATTTGCAGGTGTTGCATTTTGAGGAGAAATTTATTTTCAGCGAAGAAAAGCTAAATTTGAGTGAACAAAATTCATTGCTGCATGAAAAAACACACACACACACAACAGCAGCCCCTGTCGCTCAGTTTTTGCACTTGCGCTCGCTCGCCTCAACATTTCTGCCCGTGCGCGCTCAACCCTTTCTCTACACCGTTATATTTGTGCCACAAAACCAGCCAATCACAGACTTGGATGCAAAAAAAATCTGATTGGCTGTTTTGGTCTCCAATAAGCTCGAAATGACGAAATGCAATATCCCAGAATCCATTTCGTCCAAAACTCAAACGAGGCAGTGGCGGAGGAACGCAGAGTGGCGGAGTTTGAAATATTACTCTGTCTGGGTCACAAAATAAACTTTTAAGATATTTTCATGCGAGAATGTTTCTGTGTAAAATATCACATATTTGCATAAGTGCTCTAACGTTCCCGGAGATGCCTGTTACCAGCTGACCGGGTGGTCACTCCGGTTAAACATAATATAAAAGGCTGAACTGACAAAAAATCACCGACTACACCACCAGGTATTACAGGAAAAACCATAAAGCCTTTGAACTACAACAAACGCTGTTATGACAACACTGTCTTGTTGGTATACAGTGGGGCAAAAAAGTATTTAGTCAGCCACCGATTGTGCAAGTTCCCCCACCTAAAATGATGACAGAGGTCAGTAATTTGCACCAGAGGTACACTTCAACTGTGAGAGACAGAATGTGAAAAAAAATCCATGAATCCACATGGTAGGATTTGTAAAGAATTTATTGGTAAATCAGGGTGGAAAATAAGTATTTGGTCAATAACAAAAATACAACTCAATACTTTGTAACATAACCTTTGTTGGCAATAACAGAGGTCAAACGTTTACTATAGGTCTTTACCAGGTTTGCACACACAGTAGCTGGTATTTTGGCCCATTCCTCCATGCAGATCTTCTCGAGAGCAGTGATGTTTTGGGGCTGTCGCCGAGCAACACGGACTTTCAACTCCCGCCACAGATTTTCTATGGGGTTGAGGTCTGGAGACTGGCTAGGCCACTCCAGGACTTTCAAATGCTTCTTACGGAGCCACTCCTTTGTTGCCCGGGCGGTGTGTTTTGGATCATTGTCATGTTGGAAGACCCAGCCTCGTTTCATCTTCAAAGTTCTCACTGATGGAAGGAGGTTTTGGCTCAAAATCTCACGATACATGGCCCCATTCATTCTGTCCTTAACACGGATCAGTCGTCCTGTCCCCTTGGCAGAAAAACAGCCCCATAGCATGATGTTTCCACCCCCATGCTTCACAGTAGGTATGGTGTTCTTGGGATGCAACTCAGTATTCTTCTTCCTCCAAACACGACGAGTTGAGTTTATACCAAAAAGTTCTACTTTGGTTTCATCTGACCACATGACATTCTCCCAATCCTCTGCTGTATCATCCATGTGCTCTCTGGCAAACTTCAGACGGGCCTGGACATGCACTGGCTTCAGCAGCGGAACACGTCTGGCACTGCGGGATTTGATTCCCTGCCGTTGTAGTGTGTTACTGATGGTGACCTTTGTTACTTTGGTCCCAGCTCTCTGCAGGTCATTCACCAGGTCCCCCCGTGTGGTTCTGGGATCTTTGCTCACCGTTCTCATGATCATTTTGACCCCACGGGATGAGATCTTGCGTGGAGCCCCAGATCGCGGGAGATTATCAGTGGTCTTGTATGTCTTCCATTTTCTGATGATTGCTCCCACAGTTGATTTTTTCACACCAAGCTGCTTGCCTATTGTAGATTCACTCTTCCCAGTCTGGTGCAGGTCTACAATACTTTTCCTGGTGTCCTTCGAAAGCTCTTTGGTCTTGGCCATGGCGGAGTTTGGAGTCTGACTGTTTGAGGCTGTGGACAGGTGTCTTTTATACAGATGATGAGTTCAAACAGGTGCCATTCATACAGGTAACGAGTGGGGGACAGAAAAGCTTCTTACAGAAGACGTTACAGGTCTGTGAGAGCCAGAGATTTTCCTTGTTTGAGGTGACCAAATACTTATTTTCCACCCTGATTTACGAATAAATTCTTTACAAATCCTACCATGTGGATTCATGGATTTTTTTTTTCACATTCTGTCTCTCACAGTTGAAGTGTACCTCTGGTGCAAATTACTGACCTCTGTCATCATTTTAAGTGGGGGAACTTGCACAATCGGTGGCTGACTAAATACTTTTTTGCCCCACTGTATATGTATGATTTGTATCACCTTCATGTTTCCACACCGATATCATGACCAGCAGCTTTACAGCTGTGGCTCCAGCAAACATCAGCTGATACTAGAAATTAATATTAAACACATTCTAACAACAGCTGATCAAGCTTGAACGTGCTGCTGTTGTTTAGTGCAACATCTGCTGATTTCCTCCTTCTGGCGCAAAGTGGGAGATAAACAAACAAGAGAGACGATCAGCTGATCATTGATCAGTTTCATGAGTGAAGTAGCAACAGGAGAGGGAGGAGAATGAGAGGAGAAGAGGCAGCTGACTGGCCAGCTGATAGTGTCAGGGCAGGCAGATCGAGCAATCGCAGACTGTGAATACACTGAACTGTTTATCATTAAATAGTTCTTTATTTACAGTCACCAGGTGCAATATATGAAAGTGGGGCGGGGGGGGCAGGGATTCATGGGACAGTCCAGAGAAAACAAACAGGTTCTTCTCACTTGCACCTCGATCACTGTTCCCCACGCTCCACTTCCTGCTCACTCGTTCCACTCAGGGAAATTCCACTTCTCACTGCCTATACATGCCAAACTGCCAAACACTCAGGCTTAGATTTCCAAGATACAGGGGTTACAGGACAGGTCCAAAGAGATGAGATGATCACAACCAGAAAAGCACGAAGAAACTCAGAAAGTCACGAAGCTGGGATTTACACTGACGTGTTTTACTCAATAGTCCAGCGACGAGAAGAGAAAGGGTGATGAGCCACAGGTGAGTGATTAGTTGCAGGTGTGTGCACCAAAGCCGGGAGCCTGTTGTGAGCTCCGCCCAGGCAGTGATGAGAGAGAGAGAGAAAGCGAAACAAAAACACATGAGGCCTTGCTGGGTTCTTTAGGAGAAGGTTCCAGAGCCTGAGCTGTGCACTGTGCCTGGCTCTGTGGGCTAAGGCCCACTGGGTGTTCTACATTGAGCTCCCTTCCCAGGCCCAGCTCCAGGGAGGGCCTCTGTAATCCTATTCTGGGCAGGGTACACTGATTCCTCACTTTTCCCTTTTTTTATAGGGGTAGACTGAATCGCTTGTTTTCTGGCCCCTCAACCAGGATCAAATTGCCTTGGGAGACCCTACAAGGGGGGAAAGCAAAAGCCCCCCGACAACATAGTTCCTGGGTTCACAGGGGAACACAAGCTCCACCGCGGTAAGGTGGCGATTCACAGACCGAGGCCTTATTCCTCTTAGCTAAATTTCCTTTAGCATCCATTTGAGTTCATTGGCTTGAACCATGACATTTAGTATTTTGATCATTTTTTAATCAGTTTAATTTTCTTTGCAACACTGTTGCAAAGAAAATAAGAGATTAATGCTGCAGAAAATTGTTGATATTTTGATTTATTACACAGATCTGTAAAATAAACCATTTAATTCAAGTTAATTATTTTTCACTGAGTATACTATTAGTGCTGCTGTAAATTTAAGGGTGACCTGTACATTAGAGCACTGAAACATTACGACGGATACATTTGAACATTGAATAGCACCGAGTCAATGGCTTTAGGTTGTCAGTAGATCAAACATAAATAATTTTTTTTAATTGAATTGATATTCATGATGTGCATTCTGTGTTCTATTAGCTACAAATCCAGTATGGCGCCAAAATGGCGCCGGTGAGGTCGGCTGCCGTGCTGGATGCTCTGCCCTAACTTCTCCACTTTTTGCAGTTTTTCGTCACTTTTTGCTATATCTGCGATAATCTTGCATGGGCATCATGCAAAACACAAAAATCCGCTACAGTAGAGACACTTTGGTTTCTATTGGTCTGCAGTACACGAACATTTCACCATGTTTAACTCCGGACCCAACCTGGCCAAAGGAGATCCTGAGAGAGAACAAAGGACGCGACCCTAAGCGACGGCCTTGAGGTAAAAGAGCCGGCATCAGGAACAGGCTACGGGCTCGCGCACACCGCGCACCCATGCCCAGTATCCTGCTAGCCAATGTTCAATCCATCGAGAATAAGCTTGATGACCTCAGAGCCAGAATCAAGTTCCAGAGAGACATTCGGGACTGCAACCTCCTCTGCTTCACCGAGACTTGGCTGAACCCAGCGATACCAGACCACGCCGTGCAGCCGACGGGGTTCTTTTCGGTTTACCGCATGGACAGGACAATGGAGTCGGGGAAGAAAAGAGGTGGTGGAGTGTGTTTGATGGTGAACAACAGATGGTGCGACAGCACAAACATCTCCCCACTCACACGCTCTTGCTCGCCCAATCTGGAGCTTTTGATCGTTAAGTGTCGCCCTTTCTATCTCCCTCGGGAATTCACTGCGGTCATTGCCTGCACTGTTTACATTCCGCCTCACGCGGACTCGGACACTGCCTTATGTGAGCTACATGAGGCTCTCACACATCAACAAACACTTCACCGAGATGCCGCACTCATTGTTATGGGAGATTTTAACAGAGTGAATCTCAAACGGACATTTCACAACCTTCACCAGCACATCAACTGCCCCACCCGGGGCACGAGGACATTAGACCACTGCTACACCCCGTTCAAGAACTGTTACAAGGCTCAACCCCTGCCGGCATTTGGAAAATCGGACCATTCCGCCATCTTCCTCATACCTGCTTACAAACAAAGGCTAAAGCAGCAACCACCAATCAGGAGGGAGGTCGCTCGCTGGACGGACCAATCGGTGGCCGCGCTGCAGGACGCACTGGATGACGCAGACTGGGACATGTTTCGGCGCAGCTCTGATGACATCAACATGTTTACGGAAGCGGTTGTGGGATTTATCGGGAAACTAGCGGACGACACAGCAGAAAGAACTATCATCCGAACGTTTCCCAGCCAGAAGCCGTGGGTGGATAAAAACATCCGCGACGCTCTGAGATCACGCACCGCTGCCTACAATGAAGGGCTTGTCTCCGGTAATATGGACCTATACAAGGCTGCGTCCTACAACGTGCGCAGCGCAGTCCGAAAGGCAAAGCGGAGCTACGGGGAAAAACTAGAGTCACAGCTACGACAGTGCGACTCTAGGAGCCTGTGGAAAGGACTGCGGACTATAACGGACTATAAACGACCAGCTTCTTCAATGATGAATGCCGATGCTTCACTGGCTGATGAGCTGAACACGTTTTATGCTCGCTTCGACGCCGCAGCAATTAAAACAACAAACGGCTGCGCGCGCTCGGAGTGCACCAGTGAAGAAAATGCATTCATCACAGAGCATGCCGTGAGGAACACCTTCAGGAGGGTGAACACCAGGAAGGCAGCAGGACCAGATGCAATCCCTGGCCGGGTCCTTAGAGCCTGCGCTGATCAACTAGCACCGGTGTTCACGGAGATCTTCAACCTCTCTCTGGCCCAAGCTGTGGTTCCCACGTGCTTCAAACAGTCCATTATTGTCCCTGTTCCAAAGAAACAACAGCCCGCTTGCCACAATGACTACCGTCCAGTAGCACTGACTTCAATTGTGATGAAGTGTTTTGAAAGACTGATGAGAGATCACATCACTTCTTCACTTCCTCCCACCATCGACTCACTTCAGTTTGCTTACCGGACTAATCGTTCCACAGACGATGCCATAGCTCACCTGCTCCACACATCCCTGAGTCACCTGGACACTGGCAGAGGGAATTATGTTAGGATGCTGTTCGTGGACTACAGTTCAGCATTCAACACAATAATTCCCTCTAAGCTTTTCACCAAGTTGACGGATCTAGGACTGAGCTCATCACTGTGTCAGTGGATCCTCAACTTCCTCACAGACAGACCCCAATCAGTGAGGGTGGGAAAACAAGTCTCCCCCTCCATCTCACTCAGCACTGGAGTGCCTCAGGGCTGTGTTTTAAGCCCCCTGCTGTACTCACTGTACACTTATGACTGTGTAGCCACATCCAACACCACCTCCATTGTCAAGTTTGCTGACGACACTGCTGTTGTGGGCCTGATCTCCGACAACATCGAGACGGCCTACCTGGAGGACATTAGGAACCTGGAGACCTGGTGCCAGGAGAATAACCTCCTCCTAAACATCAGCAAGACTAAGGAGCTGATCGTGGACTTCACTACAAAGCAGGCGAGGAATTACAAACCCCTCATCATCAGTGGCACGCCAGTGGAGAGAGTGGACAGTTTCCGATACCTGGGTGTCCACATCACTCAGGACCTGTCATGGTCCTGTCACATCAACACCCTGGTTAAGAAAGCCCGTCAGCGTCTCTTCTTCCTCAGAAGACTTAGAGACTTCCATCTGCCACTGAAGGTGCTCAAGAACTTCTACTCCTGCACCATCGAGAGCGTCCTGACGGCAAACATCTGCACCTGGTTTGGGAACAGCACCAAGCAGGACAGACGAGATCTGCAAAGGGTGGTGTGCTCGGCAGAACGCATCATTCAATCAGAGCTCCCTGACCTGCTGTCCATCTACACCAAGCGGTGCAAGTCCAAAGCTAGGAAGATTATGATGGACCTCTCCCATCCCAACAATGGACTCTTCTCACTGTTGAGGTCTGGGAAGCGCCTCCGCTCCCTTAAGGCCAAAACAGAGAGAATGAAGAGGAGCTTCTTCCCCCAGGTTATTCGGGGCCTGAACCAGGTGTAGGACTGGACTCTCCCAAACACGTCACTATAAGACTGGACTCTCACACACGTCACCACACGCACCACCACACATTTCCTATAATCCTATAATTCCTATAATTTATAATCCTTATCTTTATAATCTCTTCTGCTATTTGCACATTCTTTACTGTAAATTCCTAAGTTAATTTGTAAACTTTTGTAGTAAATTGTAAATATTGTAAAACTTTTCTTCTGTCATTTAATGGTCGGGCATTGTACAGCTACAAGCATTTCACCCCCATGTCATACTGTGTATGGTTGTGTGTGTGTGACAAATAAAATTTGAATTTGAATTTGAATTTGAGTAGTGTAAAACAGACTTATCAGGCGACTAGAATCACCTAAAAAACATTTATACATTTTCCAAAGCACCAAATGAATACATGCATATTCTTGTGACAGTGCAGTTCATTCAGTGGTTTAATCAATAAGTGAAAACTTGCTTTAGAAGCTTTCTCATCTTGATGTCAATGGTCAGCTTATTATCCAAGCAGGGTATTTTTCGTCACATCCGTATTGAATTCCTGCTGAGGGCTCATACAGCCTGTTGATTTTGTATAGTTCTAGGCATTCCAGGATCCCTACATGAGGCATTAATCAATAGGCCTTCTGGTAGTCAATTCAGGTGGTGTTTCGTTCCACTGCTGTGTAAGAAAATATCTTTATGGGCCCAACTCATGTATTGAGCTAATAGTAGGATGGGATCGGAGCCTTCTGGGAATCTTTGGGGATCAGGACTGCCGGGCCTTTGGTTAGCGCTTCTGGTTGCATCTTCTGGTTGCATCTCTCAGCAATTTCCTAATGTTGTAAACCTCAACATCTGGCAATAAACCCATTCTGATTCTGATTCTTTCATTAGCAGCTTTTTCATTTGTGCTGCCAGATGTTCATACAGTGCAGTTAGCTTCTTTATCCACTATATGTGGCTCATGTCATGGTCTGTGCTGTACAACTCTTCATCATAGGTGAGACTCTTTCTTAGATGTCTGCCACTGTGATGGTCACTGGGTCCTGCTTATGTGTTGCATCCTTCCATATGCTTTTCCAGTGTTGCTCCCTCTCCACCCTTGGCAGTGCTGTTGTCATAACATTCCCCTCCAAATCTTTTCTACGGGTAAACTTGGTTTATAGTTAAATAATATCAGTTAAAGGCTCCTTTACTCCGTGCAAAGACTTTAGTGAAGGAAACCTCTGTGTTTAGATCTTTAAATCCAGGCTTTCCCTGTCTATTTAAACCCAAGCTTCGATTCAACAGCAGGTTTGAAGATGAAAGAAGATTGACAGAGTAGATGGTATTGCAATGCTGTATGGTGAACTGTAATGATTTTAACTGAATGTGGTAACTTGAGAAGAAACCCAGCATACTTTTTCCCCATTACTGCAGCAGGTAATAGCATGATCTGTCAGCTAACAGCATTTGCAGTACAAAAAAATCTTGTGTTGCCATGGTTTCCACTCCCAGGTTGGTTCTGGAAACGAGAGTACTGAAGAGAAATTACATTAGCTGTTCTGTTGATAGGTGGATTCATAGCATACACAAGGACATCACACATTTTTAGAGTACCATAGGGCCAAAGGGCATCATGTAATCTCCAGTAATGAATAACAGAGTGAGTGCAGAGGCCTCTTTTAGTAAAAAGAAATGGCCAATGCTCTTGAACCTCACATAAGGTGGGGGCAGGCCAAAAAAACTGGGTTAGATTGTTTTAGCAGTCTTTAAATGTCCAAAAAAATGTTGTCTACCTTTATTCTCACTAAATATGTCTTTTTACCTGCTGTTTTGTCTTGTCTCTCAAAGAACTGAGGCTACATCACACTGTCAGCGCGGCCAGCAAGGGCAGGAGGACAGCAATGCAGCACACTGGGCGGGAAAAGACAGAGAGACAATTGTTAATTTAATGTTGCATTTATTTAACGCTTGAAAATATATTTACATAAGTAAATAACAGAAAAAAAACACACAACCCATCTTTTCCAGAATAATTCAACTAATTGCTCTTTTGACCAGCCTAACACAGACGTTACATGGTTTTCCTATGAAAAAGACCCTGGAAGACGTATCAAAGGAAAAAAACATGCTCCCCTTCCCACTTAAAAAAATAATAAATATTAAACTTAAGTTGGAGTTCCTCGCGCCACCAACCTAATGTTATATTAACTTTTTAATGTTGTGTACTGCAGCTCACACAAAATTAAATAAAGCAGGCTAACCTACATGAGCGAGCTCAAAACTGGATAAGAACTTACAACACACTGCTGGGGTTTGGAATAGAATTGAACAAATACTTAAAATATAATCTGATTACTTTTGGAGCAGCCTTCAGGATCTCACGTATCAACACGTTGTTTTTAGACTTGATGGATAGCATTAACAGCCTGCTAGCTGCAAATAATCGTGTGAATCATGTGTTTTCACAAAAGAAAACATATCACTGATACAGAAATAGTCTATATACAAGATTGCTGCAACAGGTGCAGCCTTACCTAATGTCCACCCAAATCATTTGATATTATGCTTGAAAGAAGAAAGACTTATGCAAATACCAAATTCCCTTGGAAGACCCTGCAAGGGTCCTCTTGTCCCTAGCAACTAATGACCTCTGAACTTCAGTGAACTCTGACCTTTACTGACTCTGTCCTCCTGTTGCAGGTGTGTGTGCTGCTGCTGTCTGCACCGACTGTTTCTGCAGGTGAGTTGATGGAGTGAAAACAATCAGTGAGACTCCAACAAGAACACAAATACACTTACTGTGTGTGTGTGTGTGTGTGTGTGTGTGTGTCTGTGTGTGTCTGTGTGTGTCTGTGTGTGTGTGTGTGTGTGTGTGTGTGTGTGTGTGTGTGTGTGTGTGTGTGTGTGTCCTCCAGTGTCTCTGTCTGTCAGTCCAAACCTTCAGCAGGTCTTCAGAGGATCTTCTTCAGTGTCTCTGAGTTGTGTTGATGATGGACAGACAGCTGATGGATGGACAGTGAAGAGGACCAGAGGAGGACTCACTGAGGACTGTGGAGCAGCTGCAGGCTTTGGGAGGGTTCATGGTTCCTCCTGTCTAATGGAAGTTACTTCTGTGAGAACTCATCTGGACAGCAGAGCGATGAAGTGTCCATCAGTGTTTCAGGTAGAGACAGGGAGATGTTCCAGCTGTGTCTCTGTGCAGATGTTTCCAGATGTTGGATACATGTCTGTCAGTGAGTTGAGAGTGTGAGATCAGTTCTAATATTTTGGCAGCATGTATTCAGACTGGTGGATGTTGTGAGATTTGACCTGCTTAGACTGTCGCTGTGACAGGAGGAGGGAGAGGCAGAGAGAGGAGCGGTGACACAGCTGCTGCTTATTTCTCCTTTAATGGACGTCATGTTGGAGCTGGAACAGCAGCAGAGCTCGTCATCAGAAGGGTCAAACAGGCTGATGAAGGTCTCTACTCTTGTGCTACTGAAGCATTTGGACCGTCTCCTCAGAGCTTTCTGAGGGTCAGAGGTCAGAACAGTGACATCACTTCCTGTTTACAGACATGACCTGCTGATAAAATGATTGAACCGTCTGCATCATCTCTCCTGCAGATCCTCCTCAGCACAGGAGCTCAGACTCCACTCCTCCTGTGAACTCTTCTGCTGACACTGCTTCATCACCTCCTCAGGGTCTCACCTCCTTTCTCACTGCACTCATAGCAGGCCTGGTTCCTGTGGTTCTTCTGGTTCTGCTCTTGGTTCTAGTTCGACTTCTTTTCCACTGCAAAAAGCAAAATGAAGCAAATGTTGTGTCTCTAAAATCACTGTTGTCTTTGTTGTTGGTACTGTGTTAACACACACCTGAATGCTGCAGACCACCAAAACTTCTGCTTCATTACAGGCGATTCAGTGTCACTCAGTGTGACTTAGTATGAGTTATTTCAGGTTCTGTGCTGAATGCAGCAGATTACAGACTTTAAACATCACAATCAGTTTGTGTTTCATCTCTTTGCAGTTTGGCATGACCTGTGTGTGTGTTCCAGATACACATCATGCTGCTCCACATGTTGTCCACTCAGATGAGAGGATTCACACTGCAGGTACAAATGAACCAAAACATTGATGGTCGTGTTTTTTCGTTAATTTAACCAAGACGTGCAGCACACCTGAGAGAAAAACAGCAGATAAAGGGAGAAGGTAGTGTAGGAGTGTTTAGCTGATTTTAGAGTTTAGAAATGTGTTAACATAATGTAGAACTATTGTAGAGACACTGACACTGCCCTCAATGTAATAAAGGCCTGATTGTGTCATGAACTTAGGAGTAGATTGTAGAAGACCCCTCCCCCAGTTGAACTGTGCAAGGTCTCAACATTTGACCTGGATACCTGTGGTCTGGAAGGGAGATGGGTTTTATGACCTCTAGGGAGTCACCTGCACCCACAGTGTTTTAACTGTCACGCACACTCACTCACCTGCACACACATACATACAGGTATGCGTACACAGCCACACACGAGCACTCACATAGACACAGACACAGAGTTTGCAGCACACCGTGGGGGGTTTATGATGGGGATGCCTCTATAAAGCTGGCTGTAACTAACAAAGGGGTGAAGATTTTGCAGAGGGGCACCGGCCTTCTAGAAGATGCATGCTTAAATGAGGATAAATGAAGATGAGTAAAGATGAATAAAGTTTTGTGAAAATGACTACTGAGTCCGGTGCCGTCTCTGGATGCTCGAGGAATAAAAAGAACCGGGGTAAAACTGATTTCGCAACAGTAGGAAACATAAAATGTAATGAGAGCTGAATACAGATTCACACCACACTTTACAGGTTCAAGAGGTACAAATACTTCTTCAAGACACTGTACATGAAACTTGCACATCTGGATGGGCATCCAGCAAAGCCAAGACCTGAAGGGGCTGGTATGGGAAAGTAGACTTTTAGCAAGAGGTGAATCTGAGACACAGTTTAACAGATTCAATAACACAGAAAGATGATGAAGAGTCAGTGTGCTGGGTGAAAGGAACTCTTCTGATGGAGCTAAAACAGTTTGTGTTCAGGGTGGGAAAGGCTCCAAAGGCTGGGAGGCTGAAATGGAAGGTGAGCTCCACTCTGGTGTCTGAGTCAAGGACTTCCTGGCTGACTGGTGTGGAGGAACCAGTCTGCTCTGATTGTCATCAATCACTGGAGGACATTTCACAAACATGTGGCACAGATGGCTGCTCTGAGCAGGTAGAGGAGATGAAAGGACTCCTCTTTCAGAGTTCATCAGTCTGCTTCTGAATCTCAGCATCAAGTCCTCCACCACGACCCGAAAGACTTTTTGTTCATTATGGAACGAATGTTAACTAGGGTGAACTGAATCAGTGATGGCTGATCTGCACACTCGCTAACACCAACAAAAGGATGCATTATTTCTTCTTCAGTCACCTTTCTCACTCACTATGTATTAACAGACCTCTCTGCATTGAATCATATCTGTTATTAATCTCTGTCTCTCTTCCACAGCATGTCTTTATCCTGTCTTCCTTCTCTCACCCCAACCGGTCGCAGCAGATGGCCCCGCCCCTCCCTGAGCCTGGTTCTGCTGGAGGTTTCTTCCTGTTAAAAGGGAGTTTTTCCTTCCCACTGTCGCCAAAGTGCTTGCTCATAGGGGGTCATATGATTGTTGGGTTTTTCTCTGTATCTATGAAGCGCCTTGAGGCGACTTTTGTTGTGATTTGGCGCTATATAAATAAAATTGAATTGAATTGAATATTCAAAAGACTGAAAACTTCCAGGAGATAGCTGCTTACATTGAAATGATTCATTAAATAAGACAGCAACCCCTCCTCCTCTCCTGCTCACCCTGGCCTCACTGATAAAACTGTAGTTAGGAGGGGTCGTCTCGATGAGAACAGCTCCACTGTTACTTTGGTCCAACCAAGTTTCAGTTAAAAACATAAAATCAAGGCTGTGCTCAGTGATTAAATCATTAATTAAAAATGTTTTCCCAGCTAAAGATCTAATGTTTAATAAAGCCAACTTAAGTGTTTTAGAGGCATTACTTGTCCCCTCGTGTTTGGGAGCAGTCTGTGGCACACAAGGTATGTTTACTATGTTTAAAGATCTTTTAGAGTGCAGCTCTCTGTGTTTTGACCAGGCCACATGTCTCCTGCCACCTAAACGTACAGAGATTTTAAAACCTTCTAGTAAACAGGGTCCCAGCTTCTCCTGGGAAAAGTCACCACTGCCATAATCCTCGCAGCCCGGACCCTAAACACATCACGCATCAGACTGCGGAGACAGAGCATGAAGGTGGTAAAGAGGAACTAAGGGGGGCGAGGCTGGGCAATGTGACTTCGATTGCTCTGTTGAGGGTGGGGCTCGATGGCGAACCTTTGGCCGCTCTGGTGGGGGGTTTATGGGGGACAAAAAGGGATTGGGCCGGGGGGTAGATCTGAGCCCAGCATTGACCCGCTCCATCATCTCCTCAGTGAATTTCAGGTGTGGGGAGGAGGGAGAAAGGGAGGGGGAGGAGGGTGATGGCCTGTCAGGGGTTTGGGGGACTGGGGAAGATCGTGGTCCCTGGTCCTGGTCGTTGGTGTTGTTGAGAGAGTTGGAGGCAAATAGGGACCCCTCTTCTTGCCTCAGATGTCTCTCCTTTCTGAGGCTCTTCCCGGGTGGGGGCAGATGGAGCTCCTCCTCAAGGTTTCTGCTGGGCTTTGTCTGTTCTTGGAGTACTGTTTGTTCCTCTTTATGAGATAACTCCTCGTTTATCTCAGCCTTGGCACCAAGCACAGATGGATGACATATGGAATAAAACAAGTTGGAGGTGAACAGTTTCACCCCTGACTTGTTAAAATTAAATCCATTTGTTTTAAACAGATGCCTGCGTTGAGGATAAGGTAACTATAAAAATGTTGCTGTTTCTGTTAAGAACACTTTAGTCCTAATGATCTATAAGTGTCCAGAAGCTATCGCAGGTAAGCTCATACGCAAAAAAGAGAAAAAAATCAGCATAAAAATCAATAAAAGAAGCCAAGCATTTAAAGAGCAAAGAGAGGAAGCCCTTAAGCACCTTCTTCGCTGCCGCATATTCTTTTCTTCTTCGTTGTATCTCCGGGGCATAATCAAGTACAAGTACTTAAATAAATAAATCATTAAATAATTAATTAAAACTGTCAATAATTATTTAAATGTGTTATTAGGGTGGCTGTAGCTCAGGTGGCAGAGCAGGTCAGCCACTAATCAGAAGGTCGGTGGTTCGATCCCAGGCTGCCTCCTGGCTGCATGCCAAATATCCTTGGGCAAGATACTAACCCCGTGTTTGCCTACTGGTGGTGGTCAGAGGGCCCGGTGGCGCCAGTGTCCGGCAGCCTCGCCTCTGTCAGTGCGCCCCAGGGCAGCTGTGGCTACAATGTAGCTTGCCATTGCCAGTGTGTGAATGTGTGTGTGAATGGGTGAATGACTGAATGTAGTGTAAAGCGCTTTGGGGTCCTTAGGGACTAGTAAAGCGCTATATAAATGCAGGCCATTTACCATTTTACCATTAATTAATTAAATGTGTCAATAATTAATTAAAACTGTCAATAATTAATTAATTACATGTGTTGTAAATGTTTATGTAATTAAATATGGTGTATTTAATTGATTCATTATGGCAGTCCTGGTGTTCATTACCTCGGGGATAAACTACATGTTTTATGGCAAATGTGAGATGAGCCTTTGTGGTGTTCTTGGTCAGCAGTGGTTTTATTCTTAGAACTCTCCCATGGAGGTGATTTTTGCCCAGACCTTAAATAAGTTATTCAATTAATCCCAATTCAGGGTCTGCAGCCTTAAAGGCCGCATTTTAAGGCCGATTACATCAGAGCGACGCGACGAAGGCTGTCCCAATTCAAAGGCTATACATATATCATACATATACATATATCATACATATACATATATCATACACATACATATATCATACATATACATATATCATACATATACATATATCATACACATACATATATCATACATATACATATATCACTGACTTTCAGCTTGTTGTGTTTGTGGATATATGACTGACTTTAATTATTAAACATTCGCACATAAATAAGTGACGTCATATTCAGTACTTTTGACAGTTCACTCTTCGGCCGCTCCATCTTATTAGGGAAATTCCACATACATAAATGTAAATTTCAAAACTCAACCCCATCATTTAATTTGTTTTTGATTGAAATTGAATATTACTTAAACTCTCTTAAATTAACTTCCAATAAAAAAGGTTTCTCATTGATTGAAGTTCATCCAGAAATGTTTAACGAATGAGCTGTCACAACTTTCAAGTACAAAGTTGTTATGAAGTCTGTCACATTCCCCCCTTTTTTTCCCTTTTTTATCCTTTATTTATTTATCCTTCTTATTTCATTGTGCTGTATATTGTTACTCTTATTTGCCTTGTATGTCTACTGTACAAACTGAACTGGAATGACTGACTGTTCGCTTTATGATTTCAATACAGTTTGGGAAAAAAAAAAGCTTAAGCAGAGAGTTCAGCACATCCTCGGTAAGCCCGTCATGCTAATGGACGCTCTGCCTCCATTATTTACAGCTCTAATATATACACATAGCTCAGCAATACTTCACATCACAGAGGTTCAAATATATACGATTGACTCAGATGGTTGATTTGCAGTATTCCTCACGCCTCGCTCTGGGACAGGGTGTGCCAGAAGAGGCAACGCCCCTCAGCGTGCAAGAGTACAGACGGCATTAGATAAGGAGACCTGGAGCACCAACAAGCCCACTGTTGATGCCGTCCTACGGGCCTGGGTTGCTCCACAGCCCAGGATCCAGGACAGCCCGTCCCTCATGTCCTCGATTTCAGAGCAGAAATGGAAGGGCCTGGCTTTGAAGGACTTCGGGGAGGAAAAGGGCAAAGGTAAATGCACCTATCGTTTGGACCACACCCTCGTTTGACAGCAAGTCAACATTTCTAAAGAGCTTATGATGACTTCCTGTTGCTCACAGGTGTCATCGCCCTGATGCCCTTCAACAAAGGAGACGTCGTCTGCGACTACCATGGGACGTGCATCACCAAAGCTGCAGGGAATCAGAGGCGGCAGTCAGGGTCTCTCTTCTTCTACAGGGACGAGTGCCACAGGGTTGATGCCACTGCGTCCCCCTGTGCCTGCCACCTGCACAAGGACTCCTATAGAAGGCACATGAACCATTGCCAAAGGAATCCAAACGTGAAGCCACAAAGGTTCACCATGAACTTCCCTGCTGGTCCTCGGGAGAGTGTGCTTGTTGGGGGAAAACTCTGTAAAAAAACCCAGGAGAAATAAAGACACAATGAGACAAGATCACTTTTTATGCTTTAACGTGCACACGGGTAAGCTGTTCAGAACAACTCACAACGTGTACAGAGGCTGGGCACTTTTTATAGGAAAGACAGTGAGAACAGGATAAGAAAATACAAAACAGATAAAATAAACAACTCCATATGTGGCGCTAGTCTCGTCAGCAGAGAGCTGTGAGAGATAAAACAATCTAAAACAATATGTCCCAGAAACAAGATGTGTTTGCTGGGAAAGTCTAAAAAGATAATTCTAAACTAATCTAACCATAGGCAGAGGGCAGACAAAAGGCATCTTTGTACATTTAAAAGAAGGTAAAGAAACATAGAATCATTTTTCCTGTAACATTCCCTCCTGTTTTAACTTATTTTAAATGTATACAACAATTGTCTGTGAAGGTTATTTATTAAGTATCTTAAGCAATTTTTTAATTTTCAAAATGTCAGCATAGCAGAAATGGAAATCATTTGGTTTAAAGAATAAAACAAAATAAAATAATAAAAAGAACAAAGAAAATCATAGTAATTGAAATAACAAGTGGAATAAACAAGAAAAAATAATAAAACTAAACTACAAAAAAATAAAAGCAACAAATAAAAGGATGAGAACCTTATATCTAAAATGAAAACTTTATGCTTAAAATGAAAACTTCAAAAAATAAAAGGATGAAAACTTTATATTGAAAATGAAAAACTTTATGTTTAAAACTGAAAACTTCAAAAAATAAAAGGATGAAAACCTGCATAAACTACTAATGTTTTAATCAGTGCATGATCACTTGACAAGTCATTTTTAATCACCACGTCATTCATTAGCAGTTATTACAAGTTCTCCTCTAACAGAATTGCAACGGGATGCTGGTCTTCTTCAGGCACGGCAACATAAGCAGTCATTGTAGTTGTTATCATCTTTGAAATCATTACTCTTAGACATGGCAACACACACAACACTAATATGAGCAGTGCTATCATTATGAGGCCTAGAAGGACAAACGGCTTTGCTACAGCAGCCGGCCATGAACCGCCGAACAGCCAGTCCAGCCAGTCTAGCCAGCCTTGTGCTGCAGCTGCTCCAGGTGTGTGGTCAGTGACATATTTTTGCAGAATGGACAAATTCTGCAAAGCTTCATAAATGTCTCCTCCAGCTCCATATCCATCAGGGATAAAAGTGCAACATGTCTCTCCTATGAGCTTGCAAACTCCTCCTTGTGATGCTGTTAGCAGGTCTAGTGTCAGTCTGTTCTGCCGCACCATCGTTCTGATGGCCTGCTGTTCTCCTGCTAAGGCGGTTCCCAGGGTCTTAGTCAAGTTGATGTGTCGTAGCAGAGCATATCGGTTGATCTCCACATGATCCCGCACCTCGGCAACTCCAATGCCGGGGATCAAGCTCTGTAAGAATTTCACTCCTCCTCCCCAGATGCGAAACTCTCCCGGCACTCCAGTGTCCACAGTAATGCCGAAAGAATTGGGTGAGGTGAAGTCCACTTCACGTCTCTGTCGGCGGCTTGGGTGATGTGCAACACGTTGCATGAAGAAAACGTGATCTGATAATTCCACTAGGGCGCACAGACCTCCCCAACCTTCAGGGAGTGACAGATAAGCCTTATTGCCACATAGGAAGTACCAGTCAGCCAAAACTCTGGTTCCTCTACTGCTGGGTGCCGTCCGTGCACATCCTGTCTGGTACTGAGTCTTTGTTTGTAGTGGCATTCGGTAGCTGTAGTTTGAGCGACAGTTGAGGCTCATCAGTGTCGCGTTACTGGCACAGGTTTCGTTGAGTGAACAGTCCATACACTTCCTCTCGTTCCTCGGTGGGCAGAAAGTGTATATGTATTTGCATAGGTAAGTAGGCAGCTCCCCCACTGCCCGCGATCCATTGTTCATCACACATACTGGAAGTTGTGCTGCGTTCAGCTTGTTCAGTAGAATTACATCAGGCAGTGGGTCTGAGACTTGGGGCCAGGTCAGTAGGTAGGTCTGTCCGGAACAGTTCACATTTGTGAGTGATGATGACCTCCAGTTTGCTTTCGCTGGGATGCTGTAGTTGGCTTTGGACCAAAGAGTACCGTAGCCTGGATGTGTTGCCAGGCCCAACAGACACCAACTGCGATCTTCAGGTATGCTGTACGGCCACAGGCCAGACGTCTGTGAGGATAGGGGCATATGGGTACATGCATAGCAGTCAGTTTTGTTATTCAAGTAAGCTGTAGTGTTCATAAACTGCCACCAGAAGTTAGTGGCGTAGCCATGGGGAAACTTGGTGTACTTTCCTTTGTCATACAGTGTCTGCCTTTTCTTCATATTGCGTGACTTGTTGTCCCTCACGGAAACAAAGATGAGGAGCCCGGCCATGGTCAGGGCCGCTGCAGTTACTAAAAGCCACCACCGCATGACGACGGGACACACCCTCCTGTCGTGAATAGTTCCCCCCGGCCAGGAAAGCTGACCCCTCCACCGGGCGAGATCACAACAAGTGGGCACGCCTGCTGTCAGCTGTGTTTAGATGGCTTCACTTACTCGCCTGCAGTGACTCTGATGGATCCAGGATGGTCGTTCCGCAATTTTGCAAGCGGTCGGTGTAGTGAGGAGGACTTGGTATGGCCCCTCCCACCTGGGTGTGCTCCAGTTTTTCCTTTGGAGCACCTTGATCAGAACCCAGTCACCGGGCTGTGATCTGCAAGACACTTGATAGACATCATTACATTCTTCGTCATTTACAATCATCTCTTTATTTTCCTACAACTTAGACATACATTTTGCTACTGAAATTGTATCTGCCTTTTTCACTGGATAGATTTCTGGCCACTTTGAGAATACATCTATAACCACTAGGGTGTATTTTTACCCTTGGCATTCATTTAGCTCAATAAAGTCCATATGGATTGTGTGGTCTCAGGTTTCCCTGAGCATTATATTTTTGACACGTCATGCACGTTCTGACAAATTGTTTTGCTGAGGTTTCAAAATTTACAGTGTAGAATTTACAGTGTAGAATTTACAGTGTAGAAATGAGAGTTGACAATACTGGTCAGTCCCCCCGTTGACAAATGCGTACAGCCATGAGTCACTAATGCCGCCATTTTGTGGAGCGATTTTGGCAACACTAGCTTGCCATAACACATCATTAAATCGTTTGTCAGAACTGCACCGTGTTTTAGCCATTTTGCCTGCTCTGCTGTGCTTGCTGCTTTTTGTTCATTTTTCAACACATCCAGTGGAATCTGATGTGTGTTTACTGCCATCAATGTGATGTTTGCCTGCTCTGTCAGCAAAATTGTTGCCTGTAGTAATGAAAGAGTCAGTAGGCGTTGTAAGAGGTTGGCATGCTGGTTTGCCAGTTGGTGTAATCATTCCTCTGTTATGCCAAATTTTTTGCAAAATGATGCACAGCAGAGAAAACATACTGGCTGTCTGTATGTATGTTTATTATTTTGTCTTTTTGTATTTAGCTTTCGCGTATCACAGCTATCAGCTCAGCGCTCTGTGCAGGACATGAAGAAGAAAGTGGTTTTGCTTCTATTATTTTACTATCTGTGGTTACTGCGTAACCTACACAATTTCGGCCTGTGCTGTAAGGTCAAATGCTGTTCTCCTAGCTTCCACACTTGCTGATCATAAGGTGGATCTGGGCCTGGAGTTTGTTTAAATCTCAGAATGTTGTGATACTCGGTCGGTTTCTGGCACTCAGGTGTAATACCAGAAAAGAATGGCATGACTGCTATCTTAAGTTTTGTCAGAGCGTCTCTACCTAGCAAATTTACTGGACACGACGGGTCATATATGCATTTAATAAAGCACCCGCGGCCACTTGCTGTGTGTACTAGTTCTAAAAGGGCAGTTAATTTTTGTACAGTTGTGTGGCCTGAAGCTGACTTTACAACTAATTTGTCCTCTACTCCTACAATCTCGTGGGAAGTGACCTTCCTCTCCACGGTTCTAGCAGGCGTTGTCTCTATGTTATCTGCTGTTTCTGCATGGCTGTCTGCAGCCTTGGTGTTTGTGACTTTGCTCGCCTCTCTGTTCCTGATAGCCACCTGCGGATTAGTGTTTTAGTCTATTGTCAACAGTCAGCCTTATTTTGAAGTTACAGAAAGCTTCTTCTTTTTTGTTTGTCTTGGTTTGGGAGAATAGATGCAACACTACATTTTCACTTAAGGCAGTTTTGAATAATTTCTAGTTTTTCAAACAATTCATGGATCTCACACATTTCAAACTTTCAAGTTAGGGTTGTTTCCCATTTATACATATATATATATATGTATATATATATATTTAACTTTGCATAGCTCACAGCTCTAAACCTAGGCATTTTTCAATCATATGCCTAATCACCATGTGTCAAGTATTGTCACAAGTTCGTTTAAATTCGTTTCCAAAACCAACAAAATAATCAAACAAAAACAAAAAACATAAACGTGTCAGGACACAAAAGAAAAAGAAAAATGCTGCCACCCGAACAAGGCAGAAGTCTGCATATGTTGGCTTTTAATAGCATGCAGCTTGTAACATGGTAGACTAATGTGTCTGTGTTAATTCAGCTCCATATTATTGTGTGAAGTTGCACTGGGTTGGGAGTGGTTTTGTGTGTGTCACATTTTTGGTGAGCCAATGGCTGGAATGGGGTTGGACTAATTAGAGGCAGGTGTACTTGATTGCACTGATACACTGGTCTACTTATAGCCCACACTACAAACACTGCTGTGTTGTTTTGTCTCTCTGTGCAGGTATGTAATGTGATGAAATCAGATATGTTTGGGATGGATGGGTTTTGCCCTATGAATTTTATATTAGGTGTGTCGTTTTGTCTCTCTGTGCAGGCCAGGGCCTATTATATGCCACAGCCTAAAGGCAGCAGAGTTCCAGAGGCTTGAGTGACCACTGACTATATGCTTGCAGGGTGGTGGGTCTCCAAGGACGACTTCTAACCCTGTTAAAGGCAACATGTGGAGTGCAACTTGGCTGTGTGGCATAGCTGGCTCTGGCCTTGGGACTGTGTGTTTTTATACAATTCATAAGTGGGACACTGGACTGTTTTATCTTTTATCTCTTGATATATTTTTTGTCAATAAATTATCTTTTAGAATTTTATTGACTGACATCTTTTTGCCCATGACTGAGACGGTTGGTCAGACCTAGAGTCTTTCTTTGGGTGTGTTACAGCAGCTTCTGCTCTAAAAGAAACAAATAAATAAAAAGAAAAGAAAATGTGGAACATGCTCATCAGCTTAGCAGTGTCTACATATTTAATTCAGCTTCTCAATCCTGTAGTTGTAGCTGTTGTCTACAGGGTTTTGCTTATTGGTTGTTATTATAGGTGTGCTCTATATCTCAGCAATGTGTCATTCTAGGATGATAGGTTTCAAGCTGGTCAAGTGCCTCTATGCACTTCATTAGTTTAGTTATTCTCTGTATTGTCTTCATCTCACATGTCATTACACTGAGTTTCAGCAAACCTTAAGCTTGATGCAGACTACTGCTTAACAATTATCCACCTCACATCATAACCGACTAAGGTGCCTCTTCATATTAATATTATGTCATTGTTAATATTATACCCTTTGTCTTATATAACAGCAATAGCATATTATAATATTTTATCAGTGTGTACCATTATACTACTACTGAGCCAATTTGTTAGTTAGGATCATCTTATTCAGCAAACAGATAATTTAGAATTCATCCAATCTGCGGTCACATTTGTTCTCTCTGTTGCATGGCGGACCAGGCAGTTCTATTATAATATATTATTTATATTTTATTTTGTATCCATCAAGGGCTTCAGATGACCTGCAGAATCATCCTTTTCCCAAGGTGGAGACAGTTACCTTTTCACACACTGTCCTTGGCTGAACAGTGACACAGCCTTAATATACCTTATTTATTTTATTAAAATATTTTCGTGTGAATTATTTGCTTTATATTCATTTTATACATGCTGGGCATGGTCATCATGCCAACTGTGTTTCATTGTTAATATCACTTTACAGGTTGTTATCCTTGCTATTATTAATTTCAAATACTCTAAAGATAATTTCTACTGTAATTTTCCCTTTGTTTATCTTTATTTCGTACTTTTTATATTTATATCTACTCAGTGGGGTCTGTTTTCAACCCTTTTAAACTACTTCAAACTACTGTGATCTCTAGTTTTCACTTAATAAGGGATTATTAAGTTCTTCCTGATATGGGTGGTGCTGCAGATGCGGCTGCAGGAGTGAGTGATGGTTTACTAAAAGGATTGTGGGAACTGCACAGTGTCTCGTCTTCTGGTTTTACTAAACTGGCAGTTGAGTTCTGTTCTTCTGACTGTTTATATTTTGTTTTCTTAAATCTCTCAGTTTACAGACACTGTTTTTGTCCGGCGTCTGGACTTTTCTTTTCTCACCACTGCTCGTCAGCAGGAGTGAGTTTTAATTTCACTTGCTTGATTACCCATCTTATTTATGTATTTACTTATTTTTGTTTAAGTAATATATACACGATACAGCTGCTATCACCTTCGCTGGTATTAGAGACGAGAGTGGTTGCTCACACGCCCTTCTACTTTCGGACTATTTCCAAAAGCGGTGTGAACTTTACGAGACGGAACTCGACCGTTCTCTCAACTCACCAGCACGTCAGTGAATAGCAGTAAAAGAAAAACACAGTAGGAGCAGCTCAGTCTCTTATTGGACCGTGAAAATTCAGCTTGCTCCGTTAGTTACAACAATACACACACATACATTCACATTCACACTTATTCGCGCGATCGGAACCCTTATAATAAGGGGAGCTGCCAGTCTTTCTGTAGACGAGCTACTTATTCCCTTGACCCAGCTGGGGGAGCTACCCAGAGCTCCAAACCTAACCCACAAGAGTGGGGAGCTTCCAGTCGACGAGCTCCAAGCTACCAGCCGACGAGCTACTTTAAACCTAACCCACAGAGGTGGGGAGCTTCCAGTCGACGAGCTACTTTCGCTATTTTAAATTCCCTGAACTTAAAACTCCCTGAATTTAAAATTCCCTGAATTTAAAATACGCTTTTACGCAAAATTGTGTCAGTGTGTCTGTATCTACCTGGTCAGTGTCGCCGGGTCTGGTCCACCTCGATCGGGCCCCACCACCGTGGGTCGCTTTCTAGAACGTTGGCCAAGACTCGAATTTAACGCCCTTGGTCTTTGACCACACACCTAGTGTGTGGGCTGTCGACAGACGAACAACGTGGACTGGTCACGGAGATGGGACACGATGGAGGCGCTCCGGCTCCGAAGGACCAAGAAATGTTGGGGGAAAACTCTGTAAAAAAACCCAGGAGAAATAAAGACACAATGAGACAAGATCACTTTTTATGCTTTAACGTGCACACGGGTAAGCTGTTCAGAACAACTCACAACGTGTACAGAGGCTGGGCACTTTTTATAGGAAAGACAGTGAGAACAGGATAAGAAAATACAAAACAGATAAAATAAACAACTCCATATGTGGCGCTAGTCTCGTCAGCAGAGAGCTGTGAGAGATAAAACAATCTAAAACAATATGTCCCAGAAACAAGATGTGTTTGCTGGGAAAGTCTAAAAAGATAATTCTAAACTAATCTAACCATAGGCAGAGGGCAGACAAAAGGCATCTTTGTACATTTAAAAGAAGGTAAAGAAACATAGAATCATTTTTCCTGTAACAGTGCTGTTCATCGCCCTGAGGGACATCGCGGTTGGAGAGGAGCTCCTGTGGGACTATGGAGTCTAGAGATGGCACCGTGTTTTATGTCCCATATCCTACATTTGGATTTCTGCCCACACCGACATGACTCCAATAGAGTGTATTTTATAATCAATAAAACTGTGTTTTTTAATATATTGCTGCGTTTTGTATAAGTTCAAACTCAAACTAAAGCTGTTCTGTTATATATCTTTCTCAGAGGTGAAATGCCGGTTGACTCGGTCCATCACTGATGGAGTCTCCCATAAATCCTTTGGCTGGACATTTGACTTGTCTTTATTTTTCCTTTGTTTGATGCTTTGCTTGGCTTTTGTTGTGTCTGACCTTTTCTGATTAAAAGAAAATTGAGCTCACAGGACATCATGTTGCCTCAGCTGATGCAGTCCTCTTTGCAATAATGTTTATTTCCAAAGGAATTTCTAGAAATTGAGAACAGTAAAATTCACAGAATGAATTAGAAGATAACTCTTATGTAGTTAAACTAAAATCCTCTGTGGGGGTTAGTATATAAACTCTTAACACCTAGTTAGCATGAATAAGTGTTGAATGATCAACTCCAGACAGATTTGGTATTTAACACTAAGTCAGAGTTAACGTTCCAACTCTCCAATAAGAGTTAAATTAACTTATAAAGACACTTTAAAAGAGCTGAAATCAAATCTGACAGTCTTCATTTGGACATGTTGGATTTGCTGTGTGGTAAGGCACCTGGGCCAGATGGCTTTCTGACTTTACAAAACCTTCCCAGAAGAAAGAATAATTCCACTTATTAACATGTATGTAGAAGCATATCACACGGAGGCTCTCCACCCACTGTGAGACAGGCAGTGAGTACTGAGAAACCTGCTAAACCTGCAGAACACTCATCATTTAGAGTCTGACGGGGGTTGACACTAAAATACTTTAAATGTTTAGCATGAAGATCAGAGCCTTGGATCCCACATTTGATTCGCTTTGTACCAAAGCATCAAGGGTTTCACAATATAAGAAGGGTTCTCATATAATTCATGAGAGATGTGATGCTAACGATGCAGCTTTATTATCACTGGACGCTCGTCAGGCCTCGGACAGAATAGACTGGTCAGATTTATTTAACCTTCTCCCAAGATATGGATTTGGAAATCATTTTCTCAAATGGGTTCAACTTTTGTAACAAACAATAGTTTCTAAACCCGTCACATTGGAGCGTTCCACTCATCAGGGGTGCCCGTTATCTCCAATGCTATTTATTCTGACTATGGAACCTCTGGTGATGACACTTAGAATGAGAGCTGTACTATTTGGTTTCCAGTTAGGAGATCGAGAGCAGAGATTGGCCCTAGGCCCTAGACTAGGCTGTCCGTTAGCAAAGTTGCAAAATTAATGCTACAAATGGAGCTATTTAGACGATTTTCTGGCTATAAATGATTCAAAATCCTCCTCCGTCCTATTCCTGAACAAGGATGAAAGGTTATGCAAAGTTTTTATATTGAGTCACTTCCTCTGCCTCCTCCAAAAGAATCCTTTCAGAAGTTAAACGATATCTTTAATTGATTCATTTGGACTAACAAAGGTCCTAGATGAAGACTTGGCTTGTTGTACCTGCCATATGAAAGAGGGGGTTACAATTCTCTGATCTTAAACTGTATCACTGGTCAGCACAGGTGCGCTCAGCCACGCTCTATTTTTCCACTGAGACACCTGCAGCCTGGATAAAAAGTGAACAAAAAACAGTGACAAACCTTCAGTTTGATCTGCATCTATGCTCTGCAAGCTCTATATATATATATATATATATATATATATATATATATATATCAGCAGGAAGTCTGACCCCTTCATAATAAAAGCATGTTCTTCACCTGCACTAATCAGGCTGAGAACACGCTGGGCTGGAGTCACGTGATCGACTTGTAGTTCAAACACAGCTGTTTCCTTTCCTGAGTTCTTATCACATCTCCTAAACACATTTCCTCCACCTCAGAACGTTTCTATCAAGGAAAAGTGCTTAGGAAAGGAGGTAGGAGACCACTGAGTGTATATGAACGTGAAGGGCTTTTATTGTGAAATGCAGGGTAGGGAAAAGTTGTTCCGCACATGCGCGGTAGAGATCCTGCGTGAGCAGAGACTAGTCAGTTTAATAAGTTTGATGCTTTGTTTAAAATACAGCAGCCGATCGCTGTTTCGAGCTAATTCTATAGCAGAAATCCACACAGAAAAGTGAATATAAGGATGTGAGCCTATTTTACATTTATTATTGTGACCTCCGACCTGCTGCTTTGTTTCTTTAGGAGTCCCTGTGGTTAAAGAACATCTTCACCTCCATCTCTGAACACCTGAGTCCTGTGGTGTGTAGCTCCGCCCCCTCGCAGACAGGTGAGTTCCTGTTTGTTTGAAACAGCTGGCTGATAAATCAGCTGTACTTTAAATCCTTAATGACGATGTTCACTTATGAAACCAAATACTATTTAAACCATTATTTAAACAGTGAAAGCAGGGCTCACCTGCCCTCACAGGTGTCATCAGAGCAGTCCAGTGTGTAGATGTGAGTGTGGTTCAAAGGTCAGAGCCATGAAGGTGACCGACTGTCAGTGAGGAACAGGGAGGACTAAGAGTCTGAGGATGAAGAGCAGCTGCTTCCTCAGGTGGTCCCACCTGTTCACACACCAGCTCTGGTGTCCACTTCAGGTGTTCTCAGTGGGCGAGTTTATGTTTGTGTTTACCCTTTAACCCTCCTGCCATCCTTTAAAAAACTCACACCCATCACCCTAGGGACCATTCTCAGCCACGCCATAAAAAGACCATATATCCATATTTTATTTCACTTTAAATTAGCCAACCTTGTAAAACTACTTCTCCCTGAAATATTCATGTAAAGTTTTAATTATATTTTCGTTGTTTTAACCCTTCAAATCCCAGTGTTATTACATGAGCGCCCTGTGTTATAAGCCCCAAAAACCAAAAAATGAAACTAAATATTTCCACAAAAAACCAGTTGAAGTAATATGTGATTGTCATTATAAGTAGGCCTTTAGATGGACCAAAGATTGGCACCAACATACATTTTGACCTGCCATTATTTTTTTTGCATTTTTTTTGCAATTTAAAAATTAAAACTTCAAGGCCCTGAGTCTTCATTGACATCCAAGAAAAGAAGAAAAAATAAAATCATATGATGATAATTTGGGGTTGAAAAATAGCGTTTATAATGGAAGTCAATGGGCAGAAAATGGTCCCCAGGGTGATGGGTGTGGGGATTTCTGCTGCTCAGCCATTTTAGGCTGATTTAAGGAATTCACACTGGAATATTAACATTGACAGGTAAAAACTATCCTGTGGCAAGTTTGGTTATATTCCACTGAACACAGTGGAAATGGCAGCCATTTAACACATAGCAGTGGCACAAAAAGGTCCCAAGAAGGCAGGAAGGTTAAACTTTGTTTTCCCAGGTAACCACAGTGACCTCAGCCTCTTCGATCTGAGCATGTGTGCGGTGCAGGCGATCCAGCAGCAGATGTGTGTGGCCCACAGCTTACCTGTCAGCTACAGGTAACGCCCACTGACATCATCGCTGTAGCAGGTCACGTGACCTGGCCTTACCGCTGTCCTCCCGTCTGTCCGCAGGCTGCTGTCCGTCTCCCAGCTCGTCTCCCAGCAGCACCTGGCCTGCGTCAGCAACCTGTCCTGGAGCACCAATCAGCAGAGAGCCTGGGCCAGGGAGGCGGAGCTCGCCGTGCCGGGTCAGAGGGCGCTGCCGAGGGTCAACCTGCTGCTGATTGGCTGTCTGAGAGAAGGCCCTGACGGAGAGTACAGGCTGACGGACGCCAGCGGCAGCGTCATGTGTGAGGTGAGTCAGAGGGGGAGGAGCCTAACCTTAACCCATCGTCCATCAGCTGGTTAGTTCTCAGGAGCTTCTTCACAGCAGCGTCACTAAACCGGATCTGGTCAGAACTGATGGTAACGAGGTCACAACAAACTGCAGGTGTTCATGTGCAACGTGAATGAAATCGAATTCCTCTTTAATTCTGCTCATTCTCTGTGCAGGGACACAAGTGCTGATAGAGTCTGGTCATCACACGCTTCTCTGCTGATGTTTACATCAGCATGAAACAAGCAAACAAGCTCAACAGCTGACTTTCATTTCTGTAAATCAGAAACATCAGGACTTGTTAAATGTGAGCTGTGTTTATATGGATTCACTTAGCTGATCGATAAGTAAGGATGTAAAGACAGAGTCTGTCAGCAAGTGAGTAACTGTGCTGGCACAGACGTGATGACAGCAGAGCTTTATAAAGATGTGGAGCCTCCTCCTCACATAAAGTATACAGATAGCATCACCTGCAGTAACCTGACAGATTACAGTCAGACAGCTGCAGCAGGCTCAGTGTGGTCCTAGCATCACCGCACGGATTAATGACTCACAGTACTTGAAATGTGCAATTCCCTTGTGTTCTTATTGCTATTTATTCTATTCTTCCCTTTTCTATACTCTGTATTTGTATATGTGTATATTTCTGCTCACCTTCTGTAACTTCTGTCGGTGCTGGGCTGTTGGAAACCGAATTTCCTGGAGGAACGCAGCCGAGGGATCAATAAAGTTTCATCTAATCAGATCAGATTAGATTAGATTAGATTAGATCAGATCTAATCCAATCTAATCTAATCTAATCTGATCTGATCTAATCTAATCTGATCTACTGCAGCTATAGGACACGAGGAGGACACGAGGCGACCACTCACCGCTGAGCATCAACGGCTCCTCTGTGGAGATCGTTGACAGCACCAAATTCCTGGGCGTACACCTGGAGAAGGACCTCGGCTGGTCCCTCAACACCAGCTCCCTGCACAAGAAAGCCCAACAGCGTCTCTTCTTTCTGAGAAGACTGAGAAAGGCCCGGCTTCCACCACCGATCCTGACCACCTTCTATAGAGGAACTATTGAGAGCATCCTGAGCGGCTGCATCACTGTCTGGTTTGGGAGCTGTGCCATATCAGACCGCAAGACCCTACAGCGGATAGTGGGAACAGCAGAGAAGATCATCGGGGTCTCTCTACCCTCTATTGAGGACATCTACACCACACGCTGCATTCGCAAAGCCACCAGCATTGTGGCTGATCGGACACACCCCTCTCACACACTCTTTACACTCCTGCCATCTGGAAAAAGGTACCGAAGCATTCGGGCACGCACATCCAGACTGTGCAACAGCTTTTTTCCACAAGCCATCCGTCTCCTCAGCAAAAAGGGACTGACTGATAAACACGCACACACACACATACACTAACATTATCACTCAGCTTAACTCAAATACCTCAAAACATTGAGACTGGACTGACTAACCAACACAAGCGCAAACACACTGACCTACACCACCAAACCATCGCACACACCAACCTGTAAATGCTCTTTTGCACAATATTATTACTAGATATATTATATATATATATATTTTTTTTTTTTTTTTGCACTAACTTGTCTTGTAGCACCTTGGTTCCTGGAGGAACGTTGTTTCGCCTCACTGTGTATTTTTAAACTGTATATGTATATCCAGTGCCTGTCTCTCTCGCCCCTGTGGCTCGATCGTCCCGTTTTCCTCCCTCACTGGAACTCTACATCCCCCACAATGCATCGGGCCAGGAAGAGGCCGCAGGCTTCTTGGAGCTGATTGGCTCCCCTGTCCTGTTGTGTCCTGGTGCTGAGCAAGGATTGGCTGCTGCTCCTGGAAGGATGGAGCTAAGCGGAGCGGTGGGAGTCGGAGAGGCCGGCAGGCTGCTGAGGCACAGGTGGGTCACATGACCTCTGAACTGCAGCGGAGTTTCTGAGCAGTGTGTGTGACAGATGTGTGTGTGTGTGTGCTCCAGGGTCAAAGGTCAGCGGCTGAGCGTGTTCGGAGAGGTGGGCTCAGTCTGCCCTCTGCTGGCCGTGGCAGGAACGACCTTCTTTTGCTTCACGCTGACGGATGAGTCGCGCTCGCTGCCCGTGCTCGTACAGGTACCAGCTCTCTGAGGATGATGATGGTGAGGAGGGACGATGAAGCTCAGTGTGTGTGTGTGTGTGCAGGACAGCAGCCGGCTCAGCTGGATCCAGCGTGTGTGTGTCGGGCAGAGCGTGTGTGTGACAGCTCTACGTGTGTGTGCGCTACGAGGCTGGAGAGGAAACAACATCCTGTGTGTGACGAAGCGCTCCGAGCTGCACGCCGACTACACGCACACACAGGAACACACACAGGAACACACACACTCTGAGTCCCTGCTGTCACAGCCTGCTGAGGACGACTGTGAGGAGGCGGAGCATGAGGAGGTGGAGCTGGACCAATCAGCTGTGAGGATAAAGCAATCCAAAGTCATCAGCTACCAGGTGAGAGTGCTGTGAGCTCTGATTGGCTACCACAGGTTTGTACCTGTGTGCTGATTACTAAGCCTCCTCTGCTGTGATAGGGCACGGTGACTGAGGTTGTGAGTGAGGGGGCGGGGCTCTACGTGCTGGATGGGAAGGTGGGTCTGTGCGTGGCCTATCAGCCGGCGGCGAAGAGGAAGCTGAGGGCGGGAGACAGAGTGGAGGTGAGTCACATGATGTGACATCATCATGCCCGTTTGTGTTCGTGGCAGCCACGACTAATAAAGTTTGATGGTTCCTCCTCCTGCAGTTGCATCACGCCCACTTCCTGTACCGGCCCTGCCCGGACTTCCCTCCCAGCATGCTTTGCACCTGCCTGCGCTCCAGCCTGAGGGTGACGGCCTTCAGCAGGACGGGAGGCTCGCCACCCAACAACCGCTGCCCGGGAGATGGGGCGTTACCACGGTTACTGCTGCAGAGAAACACAGATGTGTCCGATTACCTGTGGACCTGTGACCTAAGCTCGCAGCTGGCACACAGGTGAGGCTCCACCCACCACCACCTGTCCACAGTCAGAGACAGCAGAGCCTGACTGCTCATTGGTCCACTCTCTGTGATGTAAGAGGGCGTCTGATTGGTTCAGGATGTGAGCTTCCTTCCTGGTTGTAAACATTATGAGTTAAATAAAGCTGGGTTCAATTCACAGGGTTTACCTGCAGTTCTCTCTGGACCACCTGCACATCCTGAGTCCATCTGTTGCCATGGAGACACACCTGAGACACAAGGGGGAGGAGCCAGGAGGGGATGTCACTGCCAGGAAGCAGACAGTAGAAGAAGAAGAAGAGACTGCTGGGAGTAAGAGGAGGAGAAGAGAAGAAGAAGAAGCCAACTCCGGCAACCCCTGGCCCTGTGTCTCCATGGTGATCAGGGTGGAGCAGAAGGAGGGTGTGTCCTGGAGGAATACAGGGGCGGAGGCAGAGGATCAGGAGGCAGGGCTGAGACTGTGCTTCTCAGTGAAAGCTGCTGTGATTGGTCCAGTGGTCAGCTGGAGGCGGGACCCAAAGAATGAGCCAATGACAGAGAAAGAAAGTGAACAAAAGCAGGAGAGACAGGTGAGAGACGCACCTGTGTGTGTTTACCTGAGCTCACCTGGATACACAGTTACATGTGTGTGTGTGTGTGTGTGTGTGTGTGCAGGTGGTGCTGGTGTTCTCAGGTGTGTGTACGCGGTGGTTTCCTGTCCTCCAGCCTGGATGTTTCTACAGACTCATCGCCGCTAACACTCAGGTATCAACCCAGCTTTGATGATGTCACTAAGGGGCGTGGCCAGAGGTTTCCCTCATCGGTCTCTGCTCTCTGATATTAGTACACATGAACACGTTTTTCAGCTTTAACTGTAGTTGTTCACACACTGAGGTTAATTATGGAGTTCCACAGGGTTCAGTGCTTGGACCAGTTCTGTTTACATGCTTCCCTTAGGCAGCATCATCAAAACACAGCTTACACTTTTACTGCTATGCAGATGACTCCCACCATTCCTGTTTGTGGGGAGTTGATCTGACCTGAATCCTTGCAGCTGATTGGCCCATGTGTCTGTCAATCAGGATCCCAGTGTTTTAATTGGCTGTGGAGTTTCTGAGCGCAGTGGGGTGGATCTCCACGCTGAGTCGACCCTACAAGTCAGACGTGGTTGGAGATTCCACACTCTGACACGCCCACTGCTGCTGCCCACCTGCAGACAGGTAACACTCGGTTTGCTCCCCATCTTCCTCCAGGACCCTTAAACTTTTTTTTTAGAGATTGACAGACCATGTGACTTTCACGCATTGCATTGTGGGTACAAGTGGCAACAAAATCAAAACACTGCATCAAGCGCTAGTATTTCCAGCACTTTGGGGTCCTTCGGGACTAAGTAAGTTATACAAATACAGGCCATTTACCGTTTATTTAGCTGTTGTTAAATATTGTATCTCCTGTACAGGCCAACACAATCTATTTGTCGTTTCAGGTTGTAGTGTTACACAACATTTTCAGATCTAATATAAATAAAATGAGTGTTTCGTAATTCATTCAATTTATTGTCTTTATTTATAACTGGCATTATTGTTTCATTCTATTATAGAATCTTACAAGAAAGAAGCAACATTGTAAAAATCCATCAGCTTTATTAGCTGCTTCCTGAAAAACAAATCAACAATGCAAAGAAAAAAAACTTTGCTAACAACAAACTGGAAAACAGTTATTCATCACTTGCTTGCTTCAGTACAACCCTTGGGCACATATATGCGGACGTTTCGTGGCTGTTTTGATCTCGCTCTCTCTCTTAACCGATCAGATCTGGCTGTGGTAGCAGCTTTAAACTCGGTATGACCCAGGCTGATAGAGGGGCCAGTCTGGATCACATTCCTGCATTTTGTTTCTGGTTTTCCTACAAAACACAACAAACATTAGCCCGCAAAGCCACAGTGAACAAAGCAGCATAGCAACGAATTCAATTCAAATCAATATAAGACTTATTTGTAACCTACATCAACAATCATGTTGTGATAAATTACGTAATAACTACAACAGAAGACTTAATAATACAACACAGTTAATAATACAGCAGCTTCTTGCCATTTTTGTGTTTGTTTTTATTACTGTGTGACTGTTTTCGTGTGAAAGCCTGCGTACGCTAGTACCGCTTGCCACTCGTTCCCACAATCCTTTGCGGTTTTACCCCTGAATGACGTCATCTTTTTAATGTCTCTTCTCTGTGTTTTCAGGCCGTCCCACCCACAATCTTGTCCGTCTCAGAGGTCTTAGACTGCAGGTAAACTGCTCGTCCCTCACTGAGTCGCCCCCTGTGGCCATCTGAGGAACTGCAGCTGCACACACACTCTCTTACTGGTGTGTGTGTGTGTGTGTGTGTTTCAGCTCAGAGCTGGTGTGTTTTCAGGGTGTGGTGCATAAAATACACACAGTGTGTACAGGATGTGTTTAGTGTCAGTTTCTCGGGTGCAGTGAAAGTACTCAGAGTGCTTCATGTGTTGTTAGCATGTTGGTGGCGTGTTAGTGTTGGTGCAGTAAGTAAAGTGTCGTTTTGGAGGAAACTGCTCACGATTTCAGGTGTGTGTGTTTACCTGTTGCTCTCTCTCTCTCAGGGCTGCAGCAGCTCTCAGTGTCACTCGACCTCGTCAGTGTTTCAGTCCAAAGCAAAGTAAGAGCAGCTTCCTGTTGAGCTCACCTGCTGATACGTGTTAATCACCTGGATGAGTCAGGTGACAGTCACATGATCAAACCATGTGGCTCTGCTCTTCGATCAGGCTGGTGATCGATGACGGGACAGGTGAGGCTCACGTCTGGTTCTCAGCTGCTCTGGTTCCTGCTCTGCTGGGATTGGCTGATGCTCAGTGGGAGCCTTGGCTGGACGTCGGGAGTTCTTAACAGCAGCTCGTTGTTCATTCTGATGTTGTTTTTTAATTATATTTTATATTTAATATCATATATTGGCCTTTTTCAGCTTTATCTGAAGGGCCACAGGTCAGACTCCAGCTGGGCCTGCCGCTCTCAGCCTCACTCTGAGGAAGCCCACAGTCTGTCACAGTGGAAACTACACCGGGGGACCCCATCCTTGGGGTGGACCCATTTTTGTTGTAGCGTGTTTTGGGGTTTAAAAGCCACAGAGACGCGGTGCTTAGAAAAAATGCATTTCAGCTGTGCTGATGCTCCTGACACGTTGGAACGTTGGGTTGTGTTGCGTGGTTGAGAGGAGGCGGCAAAACACCTAGCAGGCTAGTCGGAAGAACACACACCCACGCTGGTATCGGTAATCCACGGTGGTTCTTTAATACGCCTTCTTCAACAACCATATAAAAGCCCGGCTGAATGGCTGCGGCTCAACAACATAACGCCCAGCGTTCATACAACCCAAGCGTTGCAAACAAAACAAGAAGAAAACATAAATCCGTCCCTCGTTAAGCAGAAGCGTGCAGGCACGTGTCCTCATAATCCCAGAGAGAGAGAGCAGCGGCACAAACTGATGACACCATCAACCCTCGACTTGGGTGTCTTAAAGGGACACCACACCATAGTGGCTGTCACAATGTATAAGACTGGGGAAACCTGCATTCAGCTGGACCTGAAAAACACTATGTCCAGATAAACACAATCAACTTTTGGAGAAAAATAAAAGATTCTTCATCAGACTAACAACTAAAAACATGACACTTACCTTAACAGTATGGGCTACATCAAATATATTCAAGACCGACAACAACACTTCTCACTGCTGCTAATTTTAACAAAACTAAACAAAAAGTAGAAAAAGGCAATTCACCAAGTCTTGAAAAGTAAAACTGAAAAATAGAAACACAGAATAAAGTAAAATATCCATCCAGATCTTTACCACCAACAACATAAAATCTATCTTGATTAAATGGCCTAATTCTCCAATAAATTAGCAATAATAAAGTAAGAAAAAATAAGACATTCAATTTATGGACGCTCAAATTAACAGAGCGACATTAAACGCACCTCATTGCCTGCCGTAGCGTTCTTCGCAGCTGCACTTCACCTCAAAGGTCGGTTAATACATCGGATTGAACTTAACCAAAGTCCAATTAAAGGAAAATAAATGTTTCTAACAAATACAATGAAGAAGATTAAAATAATTCACTGTCAGTTACTGTCGCTGTGAGTTTGACGAGGTCAGCTGCTTCATTTGGTTCTGCCTAAAGTTCTCTCAGTGATCCAGTGTTTATATGATAAGATACGTGTTTAATGCAGAGAGTTGGAATTACAAGTTGGTAAGAAGCTTTTTAACAAAGGTTTGATTTAAGCTTTAAGTTCAAAGGTGAAAGAAATTTCACGTTTGATGAAGGAAGATCAAGGCTAACAAGGACATAGGTCAAAGGTCAAAATAAGGTGAGAAAATATAATAGATATATATAATCAATCAATAAGGTGAAAATATCAGATAAAAGGGTTTTTTTGGTTATAAGGAATAAAGAGGTCAAAGGTCAAAACAAGAGACACTGGTAGAGACCTCAAATCATTGTTACTGAAGAAGGAGGAGTTCTTTAACAGTACGACATTGATAGAGTTTGTTTGTGTGTTTGAGAGTTCAGACTGAAAGGGAGCGCACAATCGTGTGTGTGTCTGCAGCTGTTGTGTTGTTGCTGCATCGTTGCCTCAGGGGGAAAGTTGTGTGTGTGTTATGCAGACTAGCAGAGACTGCAGCTGTCAGCAGCCACACACACTTTCTATTCTTCAAATCAAATCACAGTGAAACATGTTCACTGACAGCTCAGCTTCAGCATCGTCTTCATGCTGTGACTGCAGCCGTTCAACTCTGTTTGTCTTTAACCCAAATCATCACAACATGCAAATATAATCATCAAAATGATGTGACTGGAAGGATGCAGCAGTCTGTGCTCCACCTTTCTCCTCCACACCTGCAGGTGGAGAACATGGATGCATGAATCTCTACAGAGTTCTTTGAATATTATCCGTCTCATCAGTTTTCAGTGAACAAAACTCCTCACAGAGCCAAAATAAGCAGTTTGTATCCAACATAACTCAGCTGGACTCTGATGCTCCGTATAACAGCCACACATGAGTCTGGATTCACTCAAAGCATTGAACAAACTTTATTGGAAATGAAGCTTTTGGACATTTGTTCTCTGATATTTGCTCTTCAGCTCGAGTCTCCATCAGTGGGAACATTTCCTGATTCAACTTTTCTTCTGTTCAAATCAAACTCCATGAGAATCAAAGTGTGAATCAGAGTCCTGATGATCAGATTCTATAGAAACATGGAGACTGTAGAGGATTTACACTCAATATGTTCATTTGTTCCCTTCAAGAAAAATCAATCAGTTCATCCAATTAAATCAGTCGTTGATCAGTTTGAAAGGACAGATGATCAGAGGTGCAGAGTTTTTACCTCCATCATTGTTACAGGGACTGAAGAATGGGTGGAGTTTGTGAGTGAAGGAGCAGCCAGTAAAGGAGTAGATCAGAGCTGCAGCACCTACATCATAAAAGGAGACCAGACCCTCCTCATAATCCACAAACACCCCCACCTTCTCAGGACCAGGATGAAGACAGAGGGGGACTGGAGAGGAAGCACACGCTATGTACTCATTTCCATTTCTCAGCCTCACAGTCCAGAAACCATCCTGAGGACTCAGTGTGATTTCTCCCTTCCTGTTGATCGACTCTGTGGCCACTCCTAAATCCCACGCAGTCTTTCCTTTAACCTGAACCTCAAAGTAAAATCTGCCTGAAGAGAAACTCTGCTCTCCTAAAACACAAGGACACTGAGAAAATCTCTCTGGGTTGTCTGGAAGATTCTTCCTCACATCACTATGATAAACTTGTTTTCCATCATCAGACAGGATGAGTTTACGATGAGCTGTATCAGGATCCAGAGTCACATCCACCTCATGCTGCTGCACCCTCTGCAGCTCAGCCTCTAACAGCTTCTTCTTCATGGGTTTCCAGACTGTCTCCTCCAGCTGAGCCACAGCTCTCCCCACAGTCCCCTCATATGATGGTGGATGAACTCTGACCTCTGTCCAGTCCTTGCTGGGTGGAGCAGCTTTCAGGGAGGAGAAGCTTTGGAGGAGGTGGAGGTGGTCTTCAGAGCGTGAGAGCTGCTCCACCTCAGAGCTTCTCTCCATCAGCTCAGAGATTTCCTGTTCCAGATCTTTGATGAGACCTTCAGCCTGTTTCTCTTTAGCTTCCTGTTTGTCTTCGATCTCCTTCATGAGCTCCTTCAGGCGTCTCTCAACAGACTCCATCAGAGCCGTGAGGACCTGAACACCTTCTGCTTTCTGTCTGTCTGCAGCATCTTTACTCATCTTCACCGACTCTGTGATCTCCTGAATCTTCAGTCGTCTCTTCTGGATCATCTGCTGAATCTCAGCCTCTGTCTTCTCCAGCTCTGCCTTCTTTCCTTCATATTCTTCTCTCAGAGGAACAAACTCGTGGTTCTTGTGGTCTAAAACAGAGCAGAGCATGCAGACACATGTCTGGTCGGTCTTACAGAACAGCTGCAGAAGGTTATCGTGCTTCGTGCACATCCTGCCTTCCAGGTTCTCCACAGCATCAACCAGCTGATGTCTTTTCAGACCTTTCAGTGTCAGATGAGGCTCCAGGTGAGTCTGACAGTAGGAGGTCTGACACACCAGGCAGGACTTCAGGGCCTTCAGTCTGGTTCCAGTGCAGACGTCACAGGGAACTTCTCCTGGTTTGGCAGCTTGTTGCTCTGAGCTGCTGCTGCTGGCTTTCTGCTGAGCTTCACGTCTGAACTGAGCAACCATCTCAGAGATGAAGGTGTTGATCTTCAGCTGAGGTCGAGTGTAGAAAGTCTCTTTACACATGGGACACTGACAGCTCTGATTCATGTCCCAGTGCTGACTGATGCAGGTTTTGCAGAAGTTGTGTCCACATGGTGTAGTGACTGGATCAGTGAACACATCCAGACAGATGGAGCACAGAAACTGATCTTCAGATCGCAGATTGCTGGCAGCAGACATGTCTGCACTCTGAGGGAGAAAGAAAAGAAACATTTGATTCAAAATTCACTTTAAATTTCATTTTACAAAGAGAGAAACAAGCGTCAGTAGTCTGAGGAGCTTGGAGAGAAAAGCGTCTGGACTTCTTTAAGTTTCTTGAAGACGTTTCATCAGAGAAGCTTCTTCAGTTCTCAGAGTAACTGGTGGAGACCCAGCAACACACTCAGACACAAACTGGTTCATCCAAACACAAACCTAACATCGTAGTGTCTGCTGTACAGTGCAGCGTCCAGATGGACAGGATCAACGTTTGGGGATGAAGATAAATACAGTCGTTACAAAGATGTGAAATTGTTTCTCTGTTTTACAGAAGGTCCAAGATTCATCCAGATCATTTGTATACTTGAATAAATCAGTTTGTTGGATATTTTCCATCAATTACTGTGAAGTAAACTTCGACCTTGTTGGTGACTGAATACTTCTTATTGTACGTCCAGATCAACGAGCCATTAATATTAAACAGTGACTGTTCCAGTAGAGCTGACAGTGAGGAGGACGATGAATCACAAACCTCAGAAATGTGTTATTAACTGTTGATCCAGTATTTTAATGGCATTGATGAGAACATGTTTATTCAGAGGTGTCTGCTAGGGGTGCAACGATATTCGTATCGATATTGAACCGTTCGATACAGTGCTTTCGGTTCGGTACGCATATGTATCGAACAATACAACATTTGTAATTTATTTTATCAACTTTCCTTCTGACGATGCTGTCTGTGTTGAGCGCTCAGTGAATCTGCGTTTGACTACTCCGCCTAGGGTCGACAGTGCAGCCTAGGCGGAGTAGTCGAACGCAGATTCAATGAGCGCTCAACACAGACAGCATCGTCAGGAGGAAGAGCGCAGGGTAAGCTAGCGAGACAGAAGTTAAGCTCTCCTTTTAACATGGACCTCCCCCACCCTCATTCAGATCTGGCGTTTGGAATTATTTTGGTTTTCATGTGACGTATGACCCTGAAGGTAAGCGAGTCATGGACTAAAGTAAAACAGTATGTTGGATGTGCCACGCAATGCTTAATTACATGGGTGGGAACTAGTGTGTTAGCGCAGTTAGCTCGTTAACGTGTTGGCCGTCTAGCCCCATGCTCGTTAACGGAGATTTGCCGTGTTGTGGCGTTAAGGTCATTTCAACGAGATTAACCTGAAAGCACTAGTGGGAACACAACGAATATGACTGCACATTTACGCCGACATCATCCTAGTGCAAAGACCAAAACAACAAGCATGCTACTAACTTTAGCCGAGTCATTTAGACAGCTGTTAGCACATGATTCTCCTTATGCTGCTGAGAATATAGCTCAGAAGAAGCGGATAGTATAGCTTTTATTTTGGAAAGAGCCATTTCTCTGTAATAAACTCTCTTTTCCAAAGATGAGTGATTCCTCAATCAGATACAGGGCTCGCAATATCGCTAGCCCGACGTCCTGGGGCTAGAGATTTTTTTTCAGTCGGGCTACCAAAATCTATCTCTTCCCTGCCCGTCGGGCTATTGTAGGAAGGAAAAATATATGTCAATGCTTTTGCATTCTTTCAGAAATGTAGCTCGGTAATTATGTCATTGGCATCGGTGAGCCACTGTCAATATGTGACATATTGAAATCGTGTTTGAATTTGCGCTTGTTTTTTTGCTTTCACTTTGCAATCGTGCGAACTGTGTATAGGGAGCGACAGCACTGATCTGTGAGTGATGATAATTTGTGCACCAATTCCTCTGACATCGTCTTATTAATCGTTAGCTTACTATGCAAACATGACAAGTGAAATCTCCCGCAGCAAGCTTAAACATGTGAGAGGTTGATCGCGCAGAGAATCGCTGAGCTTATGTGAGTGAGTGTGTAAAAGCATTTCAGTTCTGCTGAGCCAAATAAGACAGGTCAGGGTGAAGAAGTGACAGCCAAAGAAAAGCTTACCACAAAACGGAGAAGTTATGACAAATCAGACTATAAGGCAAAAAGAAAGTGCAGCTTTATGGTTTCATGGACAAAAGAATTTCTGTGGCTGCAATATGACGAGCTAAATAACCAGGGCTGCACATAAGTGGTCCGCAGGTGCGCATTCACTGTCAAAATAAAAAACACGCACAAGGGTTAGGGTTAAATTTAAAAACTGTACTTTTGAGTTAAAATATGTATTTATAATTTTAATAAATGACAAATTAAAAAGGCATGAACATTTTTTTTGTACCGAAAAAATATCGAACCGTGACACCAAAGTATCGAACCGAACCGAACCGTGAATTTTGTGTATCGTTGCACCCCTAGTGTTTGGTCCATTTGTGCGTCAGTAACTGTCCTGTTTTCTCTCACAGATACTGGAACATCACAGCTCCTCACAAACTCAGGATGTGGAAGAAGATGAACTTTTCCAGTCACTCGCTGGGATACATCATTCATGTTATTCTGGATCCTCAGAAAACATTGATTTATTTTTGTGTTTCACATATTTGTTTGTCCAAATCAAAGACTGATGTTAGTAGAGAAGAAGCCACCATGATAAAGCCTGTGTGTGAAAATGAGATCAGTGGATTTGATCAAAATCACATTTAAGGAGGAATTCTGTCCTCCAGTTTGTTTAAATAAGCTTTGGGATTAAACAGCATCATCTATGTTTGTGTCTGATGACATGTTTGATCCAGGTCAGCTTGAATATCACAGCTGATGTGTGGAACTCTGACATGTTTAAAGCCTGATTATCAGGATGATTCAAACACATCTGTCTAAATAATGAGATTCATGTTTCCACACAAAGTTATAAAGTGCAGCATCGACTGTTTTCTGAATGATTGAGGATCATCTGTGACTCTTACAGGATACACTAAGTCAGATAATCTTTGTAAAATGTGTGAATGACTTTTTGAAGTACTGACCAAAATCTGCTGGTTTACAGTATCAAAGGCTTTATATCAATAAAGAATAAATAGGTGTTTTCACGTCTGTAATCCTTATGATCAATCAGATCCAGAATCAATCTAAGAGGAACAGGAAGTGATGAATAACCAGGAAGTGTGGAGTCAGTCTGAAGTCCAGAGCACAGCCTGAGTCCACAGTCCTGAGCAGAGCCACAGTGAGACTGAAGCAGCAGCTCGATGCTCCTACAGTGGATCTGTGGTTACATGAGCAGATTTCTATGGATCCAGTGTGACTGTGATGAGTCCTGATGAAGTGAACAGAGTGAAGATTTGTGTAGAAGCAGGAAGTGTGATCAGCTGCACTCACCACTGTTGCTGAGAGGAACCTGATGGACTCCAGTGAATCTTCTTTTAGAGACAAACAGGACTCGACTGCAGCTCTGCTGCTGCTCTCTCACACTTTCACTTCTGCAAAATGACGTTGGGCTTCTTGTTTTTCAGGTGTTGCTCCGCCTCTTCCTGCCTCTCCCTTTACAGGAATCAGCCGGTCTGTACTCAGTGACTGTGTGCAGCGGGTGGGAGGAGTGAGGAGTGGTGTGTGGGTTCACACAGTAATGACGGCCTCAGGTGATCAGGAGAAACTCACCTGGATTTCCTTTTTCCACAGCAGACTGAGAGCTTCAGGTGGACCCTGAAGGAGGTCTCAGACACAGGTGGTAAAAGTACACACAGTGTGTACTGAAGTAGAAGTACTACTGTTAAAAATACTCCAAGTACTAATTCAACTTCTTTACTGAAGTAAAAGTAAAAAGTAGTGGCTGTGAAATGAGAGTAAAAAGAGCTGATTGAAGAACATTTCTAACACGTGTTTATACAAAGCTAACTGAACCATGTGCTGCATCAACGTGATAATAAAATAATATTATTCACTTTGTTTCTAATAAATATTCCCAGCTTGAATCAGACAAGTTGAACATGAGCAGAGAAAAAGAAGGAAATCCAAATATTCCTGTGTTCAGTTTTCTCCATTTACAGGCCGACTGTGCCTCTAAACAGGAACATGAGCAGGAAGAGGCTGAAGTGGATTCAGCAGGTGGAGGATGCCTAACATCAGCTGGAAAGATTTACTGTGACGTTTGTTTGCTGTTTTCGCCTCGTGCACGAGAACATCACCAAATAAACTCCAGACAGTTTTTAATATTTCACTGTTCAAGAGCAAAAAGACCGACGGACTGTGTTTAAGGCCACCTCACAAATGTCACACATGAAATATTCAGTGTTTATTTGCTGGTTTGTTGGCAGCAGCTCCTTAAAGTCTGTCACACATCTGTTTGACCGTCTCCAGTTAATCTGAGACACCAGTTAATCTGCAACAGCAGCATCAGGCGGCTCAGCTGATCTCTGGTGTGTAGCTGCTGTGCTGCGCTCCCATTCCTCAGTGAAAGCAACAGCAGAACAAAAACTCTCTCGATCCACATGTTTGAAAAGAAAGCTTTTAAACAGATGGACACACTCAGTAAAGGACAAAGAAATAAGTAAGAAAAAATTAGAGTAAAGAGTAAAAGCAGGAGCGACTGAAACAGGCTGCATGCTAGCTGACGCATGCTAGCTGACGCATGAGCACTAGAACTGTTCAACTTCATTGTTATGATTTTAGCACCGAGTTACATGAAATCCTGCATCAAAAAGAACAACACAGCGATCACAGACATGTTTCTGCCAACAAACCAACATTAACCCAGAAAAGCCTCTAAAACTATGGAACGCCAGGACTGCCATAATGAATTAATTAAATACACCATTAAATAATAAATTAAATGTGGCAATAATTAATTAAAATTGGAATTAATTAATTAAATAAATAGTTATGATATATGTAATTAATTAATTATTGACACATTTAATTAATTATTTATGTATTTCACATTTTAATTAATTATTGACACATTTAATTAATTATTTAATGATATATTTATTTATTTCATTTTGGCAGTCCTGGCGCCTGGCTCTCATCATGAAATAATTTTATCTGTCAGCCTCACCCATCAAACTCAGGGGGCGGGGTTAACGCTGATCGAGTCAAAACCATTGCTTTGGCCTGGTGGCCATTGTTTCTAGCACACAACAACCGGCATGTGGAAGCTAACAGAACTGAGCTTTGAAAAACCCTGTTTGTGTGTCACCAAATACCGTTTTAATGTTTTTTTAGCCGAGAATGTAGTGGTTTAATCTTCATGTGTCTGGTCGGTTTGTCAAGATACAGCCTCTTTGCAAAAGTGTTTCGATGATTTCGGAGATGTCGTCCCAGTCTCACGGCAAAGCGTGGGATAGACCCGCTCGCCTCGCAAGCAATCCCACCGACAAAGCGCAGGCCCCGGTACACAGCTGTAGTAACCCCCGCTGACTTCTTTTACTGAGGTTATATTTATCGATGTTTTATTTCCTGATGTTCTTATGTGTCCTACGTGTTTCAGTCGCCAATTCTGAATTATAACTAACATTAAAAACATGTTTAAGGAGGAGAGAGAGCAAATAAATCTGTTTAACATCTGATCTTTGGGTTTTTGTTCAGTAATCAGCGTGACCTGTGTATAAACGCATAAAAGAGATAACGTTGGTGTTTCCGTCATGTAGTAACTGCTGGCTTTAACTGTACAAAGGTTGTTCGACACTATGAAACACATACAGACTTCATGATGTTCGGCTAATATTTTTATTGTGAATATTAATCATGCTGACCTCGCTCTGTACACCACGCAGCGAGGTCAGCATATCCACGATATCCTCAGCTCCATGAGTTAACACAAAGTTTCCCAGCTGACTATCTAACTGCCAACTATTCCAGAGACATGAAAATATACAGCATAAAGAAAAGTGTAAGAGACTCAGCAGCAGATTAGAATAACAGTTATACATTTAATAAATCACCAAATGAATCCAAGAAACGAGCAAACCTGTTCCGACAATTTGAGTTTGTGTTCCCTCAGCTGCAGACTCGCTGCTGTTTAAATGTTTGAAAAGGAAGATTAGATATAAAAAACGTCAAACATAGACTCAGTCTGCCTTCACATTTGATATGAGGCCAGCACGTATAGTGGCCTCAGCAGGCTATTACTGAAATACACGTGCTATATCATAAACTATGATATAAACAGGGAGGTCCTATTAACATGTTTAGTTTTAAAGGACACCTTCCTGCCTTTAGTCTCATTCATGAGCAGTATTAGTTTTCTTCTAACATCCAGAAGTCTGCACAATGTGTTTCATAGTTTGTAACAAGCCTTTGACAGGTAAACATAAAAAAAGAGAGAGAGAGAGTGTTGACATAAGAAGAGAAAATGCTCTCAATTATGGAGACAGACAAATGGTTCATTTATGTTTGATGTGTGTTTATTCCTCCCTAAATATCGTCGGTGAAGTTCGCCATGCATGTCAGATTTTCCTGCGCATTTTTATACCTCTGCCAACAGAGAGAGAAAAAAAATCACATTCTAACAGACAGCTGGTGCTTAGAATACAGTTGAATAACTATTAAAAAACAGATGATATTTAGATGATAGTTCAGTCTAACACATGTGCCAGTGAACCATTAAACGTCTGTGAAACTATGCAGTTATGAAACGTAACTTTAACCTCAGCCAAACCGATTTGCTCAGTTGTAAATAAAACAGCGAAGTAAACGTGACCCGACAGACAGAACCTGAGTGAATGAAGTCCAGCGTTTAACCACTGAGAGCTAAAACTCAGCTGAGGTTTGAAAGCTGTGTGCTGGTGATTGGACATCAGCCGCTGATAAAGCTGTTCGCCTATAAAGTGCTCTGTAAGGAAACGAGCTCCAGCAGCTCTGCGCTCGGGGAAAACACTATATTTACTTATCTTGTGCAGAAAAATGCGCTGACATTGCTTTATATCGAGCACCGGCTGCCCAGTTAAACTGTGACTATCACCAGGTAACGTAGGCGTGTTTCTTGAATTAGCAGCAGGTGTTAAACAGCTGACAGATGAGGAGGAGGATGCATGCAGGTAAACTGAGGGTCTGTTGAGCTGATCGCTGGTTTCGTGAGAAAAATGTCAGCTCGTTCTTTATGTTACAGAAGCACAGAGACACAAGACCAGGCGGAAAGAGACGATCGTTCGGTGAAAATGAGAATCTGCGAATGCAACATGTGGAACACGGAGAGTGGAATATGTAAACAAACCGGTTAATGTACCCCCTCGGTGCGCTCTGCATGCTAACTGTTAGCAGAGCTAGTGAAATCTCTGAAAACATCTGAGCACTTTTGCAAACATGTTCTATGTTGACAACCTGACCAGACGTACGTCGCGACATTCGCGGCTAAAACACTGTTAAAAGTGTAGCTGGTGACAGAAAAACGGGGTATTTTAAAACTACACCGCCACCATTGCTGCCTGTGATTTGATCTGCATTCTGGGATAACTGGCTGCCCCAAGTCTACACAAGCAATCGATTATCTAGGATCTACCTGTTTTGACTTACTTTGCACGGCAACCAATCAAATGTTAGAGAAGCTGCATGGGCAGCGTTAACCCCGCCCCCTGAGTTTGATGGGTGAGGCTGACAGATAAAATTATTTCATGACGAGAGCCAGGCGCCAGGACTGCCAAAATGAAATAAATAAATATATCATTAAATGATTAATTAAATGTGTCAATAATTAATTAAATGTGTCAATAATTAATTAAAATGTGAAATACATAAATAATTAATTAAATGTGTCAATAATTAATTAATTAAATGTGTCAATAATTAATTAATTACATGTGTCATAACTATTTATTTAATTAATTAATTCCCATTTTAATTAATTATTGACACATTTAATTAATTATTTAATGGTGTATTTAATTAATTCATTATGGCAGTCCTGGCGTTCCATATAAAACAACCTGCTGTGGTTTGGAGTAGAGATTCCTGAATTTACCAGGTGCACCTGAAGGCAGCACAATTTAAACCGTAAATAATGATGTAGGTGCGCAAATCCTTTTCAAGCATCACAGCATCAAATGAGCCGGCTTACGTTTGTTGCACTTCTACACCAAGTTTTACGCTCGCGTTTCTTCGTTATATTTTCATGTGTGTTTCAAGCACTATGACATATCACACACACACATGCTGAGTGTGTCACTGATAAAGCTGTGACACAGCAGCTCACTCAGTCCAGTCCAGGTAACAGACTCACCTGTTAGCAGCAGCTCTGCCCTCACAGAGCTCAGCTGCTTATTTTAGTCAGCAGGAAACATTAATATTATGGACTACAGCCGTCTGTCAGGGCCGTTCAAGGACACAACGTCACACACAGGTTTAAACTGTTAGACTCATGAATACCCACAACGTTCGATGCACATTTATCTTTAACAGGAGCAAACGGCCTGATCAGATAATATAAGAACTCATAAAAGAAGATCTAGTTCCTGCATTTATTACTTCCAGGCTGGACGACCATAATTCATTATTATCAGGACGTCCTAAAAACTCGCTGAAAAGCCTTCAGCTGATCCAGAGAGAGTTTGTTTCACACTGGTTCCTGTTCTACCCGCTCTACTGTGGCGTCAGCTCCCAGTCTGCAGTCAGGAGACCTTCTAGCTTTGACATCATGCTTTAAACTCTGAAAGATTTCATTCTGTTTCCTCCAGAGAACTCCCCAAACCAGCAGAACAAGAAGAACCACCGAAACCAGACCTGCTACAACCAGCACGAGGGTGGAGGAGGAGGGAGGAGCGGAGGAGTCTGTTACAGGCCAAACAAGAGCAGGAGAGTTCACAGGATTAGAGGAGGTGCAGGTGTGGAGATGAGGAGGAGGATCTGCAGGAGACATGGTGAAGATGGTTCAGTCAGCTTATTTTTACTTCAGGTGAGTTCAGGTCTTTATACAGGATGTGATGTCATTGTCTGACCTCTGACCCTCAGAAAGCCCTGAGGAGATTCTCCAAACACATCAGTAGCACAGGAGTAGAGACCTTCATCAGACTGCTGGACGTTTGTGATGATGAACTCTGATTTATTTCCAACATGACTTCCATTAAAGAAGAAATGAGCTGTGATGATGTCACCATTGCTCTGTCTGCAGCGCAGTGACATCACTTCCTGCTGGCACAGGATCTGGAGGGATCTCCAGGATCAGAGCTTTATTGGATCAGCAGACACAAACAGAGTGATGCATAAATCTGTGACTGGCATCAAATGTGTTTGTGTTCTTGTTGGAGCCTCACTGATGGTTTGACTTCATCAACTCACCTGCAGACAGCAGCAGCACACACACCTGCAACAGGAGGTCAGAGGTCAGTGAGAGTCAGAGGATACTGAGGGTCAGAGGTCAGTGAGAGTCAGAGGACACTGAGGGTCAGAGGACACTGAGGGTCAGAGGTCAGTGAAGGTCAGAGGTCACTGAGGGTCAGAGGACACTGAGGGTCAGAGGTCACAGAGTGACACAGCCTGAGTGTATCATCACCATCATAGTTTATTTATATAGCACTTTAAAAACACACAAGGCTGACCAAAGTGCTGAACAATAGAAACATAATAGATACAATAAGAATAATAAATAGGATAAAATTACAAACATAGCAAAAACAATAAAATGTAAGTAAATACAAGTCAGTTAACCACTGAGTCAAAAACAAGCAAATAAAAATGTGTTTCTCTGGATTTAAAAGCAGCACTGATGTCGACTGCCTCGTGTGAAGAGGAAGATTATTCCAGAGGAGCCACGATGGAGAACGCTCCGTCTCCTCAGTTTCAGCCCTGATTTGGGGACTGAGAGCAACGGCCGCTCAGCTGACCGGAGCGAACGAAGAACACGGTGAAGAACAGTTCCTGTTCTGTCAGTGACATACAGGAAAGACAGACGATGTCAGAGGAAACATGGACTGGTTTAGGAGGAAGTAGCACCAGTTTAGTGTGATGGTTTAGTCAGAGTGGGAGCTAAAAGTGAACCTATAGACAGAGCTCAGAGGAGTGTGATGGTCCCCAGTTCCAGAAACGGTGGCAGAGCCGAGATTAATAACAACTAAGAGGATATTTGCACAAATGGAAGAACGCAGTCTTACATATTTGTTTAATATGAGCGTTGAAGGACATGTCCTGGTCAAAAATGACTCCAAGGTTCCTCACAGCGTTACTGGAGGCCAAGGTAATGCCATCCAGAGTAAGAATCTGCTTAGATACCATATTTCTAAGCTTTTCAGGGCCGAGTACAATAACCTCAGTTTGATCTGAATTAAGAAGCAGAAAGTTAGCGGCCATCCAGGTCTTTATGTCTTTAAGACATTCCTGCAGTTTAACTCATTGATTGTATGAAATCTTCCAGAATAGATGGTTGGAGTGTTTTCTAATCATATTGTGTTGGGGAAACATGCACATGTAAAAAGTTCCAGCACATCGAGCTCTGTGACCAACACTTGTGTGTTAAGAAGAACACTTGTATAACAATATGGTGTGAAATGAAAACTCTGACGTTCAACACAGCATTGTTTCAGTCATCAACACATTCCTGCACTTTAGCTGATGTGTATCATGTGGCTTGATGGAAACCTTTTGAACACAAGCTCACACACACAGGTGTACACAGACACACACTGTGTCGTCCTGTGCTGCTGACACTAAACACATCGTGCATTATCAGTCCAGTGTGCTGCTCAGTAGGATTCAGTGTTTATTAGTTACTGTTACTGGTGCACATGATGCTGCTGCTGTGGTTTGCTGTGGTTTACCAACAACACGGCACCGAGCTACCCTAAGGAACTGCTTAAATCGTACGTTCCTGCCTGATCATCTACTCAGTTACTCTTGGTGCAGCCTGGATCTCGGCTGAAGTCTAGAGGTGACCGGGCGTTTGCCCTGGCTGCACCAGAGTTGTGGAATAACCTTCTGATCGTGATTCTTTTAAATCACGGTTAAAAACCTGTTTGTTTAATCTCGCCTTTCCTGCTCGTTCATGCTCGCACCTTAGACTTACTCTATTTTCCCTTATACATATTTTTAATGCCTTGTGCTTTCATTATGTTTTATATTACCCCTGTGTATTAGTGCCATTGACCTGTGAGTATATTTGATACTTTGCTGAGGCCTCATAAGACTCGTGTTACTTCCCTGTGTCTTATGTTAAGCACTTTGGTGTACCGCTGGTTTTTAAATGTGCTCTATAAATAAAGTTGTTGTTGTTTCCTTGGTGTGCTGGTTTCTTTTTGCTTCTTTTTGCTTCTTTTTGTTTCTTTTTGTTTCTTTTTGCTTCTTTTTGTTTCTTTTTGTTTCTTTTTGCTTGTTTTTCTGCAGGATGGGATCAAACAGATTTTAGTCTTTTCTCTCTGTCCCTCTTCTCCTCTATGTTTCTCTCCTTATCTTTACTTTGTCTTTCTTCTGTCTCGGCCCAGTCCTGTCTGTTCTGAGTGTAATAACTCAAAAGTAAAACAAATCTATTACATTTAGCATAGCAAAGCCATAATGATCCCTTTGCGAAATAACTGTGGGGGCGTTTTTCTTGGCTTTCAGATTGTTCTGATTATTCTGATGGTTACAGGTCAGGACAGGCAAAAGAAAAATGGTGTCAGCTGCATGTCAGTGAAACTGTACACTTACCTCCTACTGATGACATCAATGAGATATGATACCAACCACTGCACCTGCGACACCTACAGCCTGCTCTAATGGCTCTAACAGCACATCATGATCACAGCATTGAACACATCATACATTTGGGCAGGTTTGTAGAAATGAGAGCTGCTCAGTCCAAACTGGCTGAAAGCCTCCTGTCCTGTTGGAGTCTGTGCTGTGATTGGTTCTCATGTAGTGCTCTTCTACACCACCTGAACTCTCACTTTACTCAATATTTACTGGCTGTATGAAACTCGCCTCACACAAACACTTCTTTCTGTGCTTTTTCTATCAAAGTGCTTTCTGTCTAACGCACACACATCCACAGTCCAATGCATCTTCGATCTTAAATATGATCAACCTATCTCTAATAATCGGCTATGTACCACAGGCCTTCAAGCTGGCTGTAGTTAAACCTTTACTCAAAAAGCATCTCTAGACCCAGCAGTCTTAGCTAATTATAGGCCAATCTCCAACCTTCCTTTCATATCAAAAATCCTTGAAAGAGTAGTTGTCAAACAGCTAACAGATCATCTGCAGAGGAATGGTTTATTTGAAGAGTTTCAGTCAGGTTTCAGAGCTCAGCACAGCACAGAAACAGCTTTAGTGAAGGTTACAAATGATCTTCTTATGGCCTCTGACAGTGGACTCATCTCTGTGCTTGTCCTGCTAGACCTCAGTGCAGCGTTCGATACTGTCGACCATAATATCCTATTAGAGCGATTAGAACATGCTGTAGGTATTACAAGTACTGCGCTGCAGTGGTTTGTATCATATCTATCTAATAGACTCCAATTCGTGCATGTAAATGGAGAGTCCTCTTCACACACTGAGGTTAATTATGGAGTTCCACAGGGTTCAGTGCTAGGACCAATTCTGTTTACACTATACATGCTACCCTTAGGCAGTATCATTAGAAGACATAGCATACATTTTCACTGCTATGCAGATGACACCCAGCTCTATCTGTCCATGAAGCCAGATAACACACACCAATTAGTTAAACTGCAGGAATGTCTTAAAGACATAAAGACCTGGATGGCCGCTAACTTTCTGCTTCTTAATTCAGATAAAACTGAGGTTATTGTACTCGGCCCTGAAAATCTTAGAAATATGGTATCTAATCAGATTCTTACTCTGGATGGCATTACCTTGGCCTCCAGTAACGCGGTGAGGAACCTTGGAGTCATTTTTGACCAGGACATGTCCTTCAACGCACATATTAAACAAATATGTAAGACTGCTTTCTTCCATTTGTGCAACATCTCTAAAATTAGAAATATCCTGTCTCAGAGTGACGCTGAAAAACTAGTTCATGCATTTATTACTTCCAGGCTGGACTACTGTAATTCATTATTATCAGGATGTCCAAAAAACTCACTGAAAAGCCTTCAGCTAATCCAAAATGCTGCAGCAAGAGTCCTGACAGGGACTAGAAAGAGAGAGCATATTTCTCCTGTTTTGGCTTCCCTTCATTGGCTTCCTGTTAAATCCAGAATTGAATTCAAAATCCTGCTCCTCACATACAAGGTCTTAAATAATCAGGCCCCATCTTATCTTAATGACCTTGTAGTACCATATCACCCTATTAGAGCGCTCCGCTCTCGCTCTGCAGGCCTACTTGTTGTTCCTAGAGTATTTAAAAGTAGAATGGGAGGGAGAGCCTTCAGTTTTCAGGCCCCTCTTCTGTGGAACCAGCTTCCAGTTTGGATTCGGGAGACAGACACTATCTCTACTTTTAAGATTAGGCTTAAAACTTTCCTTTTTTCTAAAGCATATAGTTAGGGCTGGACCAGGTGACCCTGAATCCTCCCTTTGTTATGCTGCAATAGATGTAGGCTGCCGGGGGATTCCCATGATGCATTGAGTTTTTCCTTTCCAGTCACCTTTCTCACTCACTATGTATTAATAGACCTCTCTGCATTGAATCATATCTGTTATTAACCTCTGTCTCTCTTCCACAGCATGTCTTTATCCTGTCTTCCTTCTCTCACCCCAACCGGTCGCAGCAGATGGCCCCGCCCCTCCCTGAGCCTGGTTCTGCCGGAGGTTTCTTCCTGTTAAAAGGGAGTTTTTCCTTCCCACTGTCGCCAAAGTGCTTGCTCATAGGGGGTCATATGATTGTTGGGTTTTTCTCTGTATCTATGAAGCGCCTTGAGGCGACTTTTGTTGTGATTTGGCGCTATATAAATAAAATTGAATTGAATTGAATCTAACTTTGTGTTCGCGTCCCGCCCGAGGATATTTAGCATGCAGCCTGGAGCCGCCAGGAGTCAAACTACCAACCTCCAGGGTCTTAACAGGTGCCCGCTTGACCTCCTGAGCTGTGAGAGTGAAAGGATGAAGGTGGGACTCAGGAGCAGGAGCAGGGAGGCAGCTGCAGCCTTCATGCTGTCTGCACTGACTGAGAGACGCCTCCAGCTTCCCTTTGATCTCATCGGGTGTGTGCTCTCTGTGTGAGTATGCTGCTGTGTTACTCTGATGACTTGCTGAGGCTGTGATGATTAAACAAGCTGTTATCATCATGAAGAATCCCCTCCACCCTCTGCACCACCTACTGGACAGTCTGACAGGTAACTTTGCTGCCTGACACTCTGCACGCATCGCCTGCATCCACCAGTGAGACAAACGTCTAAATCTAAACTCTCGTACAGAACTTAAACCCTTTGCTTTACTATTGAATTGTTCTTGTCACGTTCAGATTGTGGTGCAGTTTTAAAGTGGCACAAAAATCTGTTGGTGACTTTAAATCTTGTCAAAGCACAGAGACGCTACGAGCCCCTCACTGCTCCTCACAGAGACCAGAGGAGGGTGGATGAACTGTTGGTGTCTTTGCTGATGGGTTAGATGAGACGTCACACAGAGGGTCTGTTACAGGGATGTCAGGGGGTCCTGGTGTCCCACAGCAACCACACATGGCAGCAGGTCATGTTATTGATGGCATCATTGTGTAACTGTGTGTGAATCAGGACGTATTAAAGAGTCTCCTTTACTGTCTGAAACTGTCCAAAGCTTCCTGATCAACACTTCCTGCTGCACTTTCAGATCCTCTCTCTGCTCACAGGAGAATCAAACCACTGACCTTTGACCTCTGACTCCTCAGCGTGTTTGCTCTGCAGCTTGTAAACGATGACATAATGAAACATGTCGTTACAATAATGTCAGATGTTGGTGTCGCTGACGTTAAAGTCACAGTTGTAGATCACGAGAGCAGAAGTGTCGTGTTCAGGTGTGACGCAGCTGCTGTCATTAGATTTAAATAGAAGCGAGCGTCCAGCCAATGAGATCAGTCCTGCTCTGTGTGCTCTCTCCTGGTTGGTCTGTGGATGTTGTCATTACAGGTTATTTCAGTGCGGTTGGGGGTGTAGCGTCCTGATGGTGTTCCTCCTTCAGCTCGGCTCTGTCGGGGTCGTAGGTCCAGTGTTTGAGTTTCTGTAACTTCTTCATGTTTTTGGTGAAATGTTCCTGGTTCCTGTTACCATGACGTCTCAGTGTTGTGTCTCTGGGCTTCTTGTAGGTGACGTCTGGTTCTTTTGTCCTCCTGGTCCTCTGTGAGTTTTGTCCTTTGGTGTCCCTGTTATGAAGTCAGTCAGGTGTCTCTGTTTGGGCACCTGTGTGAGGTTAGTCTCTGTGTTATTGTGAGTCTCTGGTCTCGTGCACTTTGTGTTGTCCTGATTCTCTCCTGCTCAGAGGCGGAGCCAGACATTTGAAACACCCGGGGCTTAGCCCTAAAGGGACACCTTAAACTAGTTTTTTAATTAAGCAGCAAGGCAGAACAAAGTCAGGGCTGTATCAAGACACGAGGACTAAACCCCAATTCAACCAGACCCAGAACTGATCCAGAATTAAAACAGGACTACAACAGTTCAAAATCAGGACTACTGAGGACTTAACCAAGACAGAACCAGAATCAGAACTAGATGATAGCAGCACTAAAAATCATCATAGACCTGCACTACACTTATTTTTTTAATTCTACCAAAGTCCACTATTTGGATTGAGAAACGTTTATATAATTATTTATCCTTGTTGTGCAAACAAGCCTGCAGAACTTAATAAATATAGAATTTGAAAAATAACAAAAACCTAAAAAGAAACACTAGGTACGAGATACATGAGGACCTATGATACGCTGATACTTTTGGTAAACAACCATTTGACTAACATGTGTGTCTCACCTGCTCTTGTTCATCTCTGTTCTGTCCTCATTCTCCTCTCCCTCTCTCTCCCCCTCTGTTCCTCTCTCTCTCTGTTCCTCTCTCTCTCTTTGTGCTGACAATCATCAAATATACAGTTGAAACCAGATATTTACTCTTCAGATAAAAACACTTTTTTAATTGTAACATCAAATCAGACTAAATGTTTATTTTTTAGATAAATATAAAAAACATATTTGTTAACTTTCAGAGTAAAGAGAGAAACTATCTGTATTTCTTAATTGCAAATGGCACCAAATTGTATTCAAACTGAGCCACACTTATGGAGCTCCACAGTTCTTCTCCTGGTCTTTTGGTTGACATCTCTTGATGTTCCCATGTCACAGAAACAGCCTCTGTGTTTTGCCTTATATGCATCCACAGCTGTGCCACCAGTTTACTCACATGGACTCTACTAACCTATCAGAAGCTTCTTCAGCTCAGAATGGAATCGTCTGGAGTTTTCCTATTAATTAACAAACTTAGTGTACATGTACTCCTAAATTTGATCAAAGTGATAATAAATAGAAGCTCTCTCTCTCTTTATTCTGACATTTAACTAATTCAAAAGATATTTCAATATTTATCTAAAACAAAAGTTTACTCTAAATTGATGTTGTACGGTAAAAATGTTTTATGTTTTCTCCCTAAAGTGTAAATATCTGGTTACAAATGTGAATATCCTGCTGTGTACTGAAATCCCTCTTGTTTTGCATAGAAATATACTGAACAACATACAAAGCATAATATATAAAATAACATTTACCTGAGTTTTTCCTTTGAAAGAACCCAATAATGTCCATTCTTATATTTCAGTACATAACTGAAACCGATTTAGTCGGGGAGGGTAAGAACTAGGGTTGCCAACCGTCCCTTAAAAAACGGAATCGTCCCGTATTTAGAAACAAAAGTACACGTCCCGTATTGAGCTAATAAGGGACGCACTTTGTCCCGTAATACAGTGAGAATCAAAAGTAGTCTATAAATGTTAATGGAATTAACGCTTTGTTTGAAAACATAATTCCCAGCCCCTCTCCTGCTTTGTGACCAATGAGCTGACAGCACACTTATGACAATTCGAGTATGACAATTCAGATTACCGCTCATCTCATTGGTCGAGGAAAGGTCGCTTACGGAGAAAATACCGGAAGACAACAGATGACCACAACAAGAAGCATGGCCAACAGGGAAACAAACGCCGACACTGCGGTGCAAGTCTCGGACGACAGTACACCTAAAGCTGGGCAGACACTGTGCGATTTTTTCAGTCGCGTTATTCAGCTCCTGCTCAAACTGCACGATTGACTCGCAGGGGTTAGAAGTTGGTAGGTCACGATGCAGGGTCTCACACTATACCGCCCGATGCTCAGATGCGACCTGAGTGCTCACACTGTGCCTCCATAACATGAAGGTTATAACAGACAATCTGTCGCTCGCTCTGTCTCTCACTCACACAGACACACACACCACCACCATCAACTTTGCTAAATTGCTAATGAAAAACATTGATCAGGCAGCTGTGATCGAGCAACAGTGTAAATCCAACTATTTTCACGGTTGTTGTGGTCGTGATAATTTTGTGGTGCCACATCGAAAAGGCTCGGATGAGCTTTCCAAAGTTCTACAAGTTGTGCCTCCATCACTTGTGTCCAGATCACACGCTGCACAGCTGTGCTGCTCCATCTTTTTCACCGACGTTTACGTGTTTGCGCGTGAGCAGTGTGAGCGGCTGTGGTGACACCCTCACGAGCGATTGATGATCGGGAGCTGCTCGAGGTATTAATCGCTTCTCGTTACCCCACGTATACTACACGACGCACGATGAAGGCCAAAATCGGGCCGATCACCAAATCGGTCGCACGACTCAAAAATCGTCTCAAAATGGGCCAAAAATCGCACAGTGTGAGCCCAGCATCAGAGCAGCAATGTTTGTTCCCCTCAGAGAAAGAAAAAAAGGCTGCAAAAGTACAGGGAGGACTGGGAAAAGGGAAACACCTGGCTGGGAAAGTGCACGATAACACCTTTAAAGCGCACTGCACTGTGTGCCGGCGCACTTTTTCCATAGGCATGCTTCTAATGGTGGGCACAAGAAGAACATGAGGGGCATGAAAGCTCGGGGAACCCTTAACCAATTTTTTGTCCACCAGGCCACGGCAGAAGCAGATATGGTATGTAAACACTGGTTTGTTTTTTTAAACCCTCTGGTTAAGGTTAATATGGGCATGTGCAGTGAATATCAGCGCTATGTGGCCAGAAGTGTAATAATATAATTTATTTTGTGTAATAAACAACTGTAAGGATAGATGATTACAACAAATAGATGACTAATACATAAAAGTAATACATAGATGAATAATGATGATGAGTTATGATGCGTAATCATGGGAACAAGCGGGTTTACAAACAGGAGCAGCTGATTAGCATTAGAAAAGCTGAAATAATACCTCAACTGAAGCCAATTGTACTAAATGCACTATATGTGCACTGTTACAAGAATATTTTTGTTCTATTGCTTTCTATTAATTTATATAATTTTAAGTTAAGCAGGACAGAGTTCTTTTAAAGAAAGATTTACTTATATTCTCAAAAGTTAAGCATGACAGGCTTCTGTTTAAGAAAGAGACCTGTTTTACTGTGTTAATGTTGTCATTTTGAGCTAAAAATAAATGGCTAAATGATCATTTGTTTCCCATGTGGTCATATCACAAAGAATATGCATCTGCTTAAATCAAATTCAAGTCAAATGGTTAAAAAATAATTTCACACACAAAAAAAAGAGCTACCACACTGGGAAGGGTGAAGACAACTGGGTTGCCCGGCCCTGGCCACGAGGTGTCCCTTATTTATTTTTCAGGGAGTTGGCAACCCTAGTAAGAACTGAAAATATGAAATAAACACACGTAACCTAAGACTCTCTAAAAAAAATAGCATTTGTTGGCTTTTCATTTCGCCATTTGTTGATTCACTTGAAGAGCAAGTAACGTAATATTGGTCAAGTGATCAGTTTGATATCAATCTTTCGTGATGCACCGTCATATTTACATTATTTGTACAGTACGAATGATTTGCTTTGGTACCTGGTCAAACTTCAGCTCTCCTTAGTATGGCTGGCTCCGTTTCTCCAACAGCGCACTCACTGCTGGCAGCAGCTGCCCCGCCCCCTCGCTCAGTCGCTTAGTGCCTGAGCTCGGATCATACCAATATCAGGGGGGATTCACGCACAGTCGTAAATTCCCACAGTGTGCACTATGTGCTTCGAATATTGTGTGTACTTTTTGTTTTATGCAGTTGTCAGCCAGGCATCTAACTATGAAAAAATTACACTCCAAAAGACCCCGGGCTTCTGACAAAACAACCCGGGCTTAAGCCCAGTAAGCCACCCCCACGCTCCGCCCCTGCTCCTGCTGTGTGTTTATTGTCTCCTGTTGTTCATTTCATGCTTCACACTCATGCTTGTGTGATCTCTCACACAGCATGAGTGTGCTCTGTGTTTCTGTTACACTTCCCTAGTTTCTTCATTTAGTGCATGTTGTTGTATTGAGACTAGTTTGAGTTTATCAGGCAGTCGCATTCATGTTTCCACACTTTCATTCATTCATTCACCTCAAAAATGAATTGGAGATTACTGATGGATGAGTGAACAGATCAGAGACTCTGTAGAGTTTAATGTTTTTAACCTTTCGAGTCATCGAGAGGCTCCATCAGCTCAGTGGTGAGGTTGTTGTCAAAGCCCTCAAAGCCCTTTTAACCAATAGAGCTCATCCAGGTCTTTAACAGAAGCTGCAGGTTAACTCTACAGATCCAACAGCAGCGTGATAAAGAACGATACATTCGTTCAGACTACAATAAACACATTCAGTTACAGAGTCACAGGTAAGGGTCTCATACTGTGATGTAGTGCAGGAACTTTTATATTTACAGTAAAGTAGAAATGAAGCTGGTTAAAGACAAAGTCAGGCTGACATTGTGTGAGAGAGGAGTGCAGACTGCATTAATAACTAACATGTACACTATAAACACAACTGCATGAAGGTGAAATACAAACCATGTTTGGGCTCTTGTGGCTCACAGGTGAGTTCAGGCTGAAGACTCGTCATCCAGACTGATGGAGAGCAGCAGGAAGCACTTCCTGAAGTAGCACTAAAGCTTGTGAATGAATTGTTTCACAGCACGTGCAGTCCCATTGAGAGATTAAAAACAAATAAAAGACTTTAAACGAGCCTCACATGTACAGGTAGGGAGTGGAGTGAAATTAAAATGGGCTAATGTGCTCAGACTTGTTGCAGTTAAAGACGTGCTGCAGCACAAGCTGCAGACTCATAATGGATGCATCAGTAACCCCACAATAAAGTGCGTTACAACAATCCAGCCTAGATGCAACAAAGGCGGGTTACTGTCTCAAAAAGCTGTTTGGATCAAACAGGAAGTCGCCCCGTGTCTTTTATTGCTAGGAAGGAAGCTTTTTATGCAAGAAGGGAGCAAGAAGGTGAGATGTTGAGGGGATCCTCACATGCATTATTCTCTCTCATGGACAAAATGATTCAAAGCTGTCCAGAGAGACGAATCCCCGATGCTGCTAGAATGCTTCCTGATCAATTAGCTGAAGGTGGTGATGGACACTTTCATCTTCTTCCCGTGCTAAACCACCATGCTTAAAAGTGTTTGAGTTCACTGAAGGCTCAGCGTGAGCAACATGTTGTGAGGAAGTCTGTTGTTGCGTGTTGTCTTCACTGATCTCTGATGTATGTAAGGCTCTGGTCTCCTTCTCTGTGGTCCTCTGATGCTGTGTTGAAGCTCTCTGTGGACCAGGGTTGTTGCTCTGACTGCAGCAGCTTTCCTTTGGTTTGCTGGTGGTGTGCGTGCTGATCCAACATCAATGTGCTGTGACTGGTGAACAAATGCACATGTGTGTAACCATGTTATTGTAGTTTTACTTTGTCTGCACTAAATGAGTCAGTTTGGCCTCATTTTCACCAAACAGAAACTTGTTTCTGTGACTGAGTTTGATCTCATCTCCTCTGCACATGTTAATGTGACTCATCAGGTCCAGCTGCCCATCAGGAAGCTTCTGTGTAGAACAAAGGAGGTGAAACGGACTAACTCGGTGGGGGAGGGGCTTCCTGCTTCCAGGAAAAGGTCCGGCTGTGTATCCTTGCTGATGGTCATCATCAGTGTGTGTGGAGTAAACAGCTATAACACAGTAGTCAGCACAGACTCCTGACTCCATCACCTTCATCCTGAGCTGATGGAGTCCTGACACCTGCTCAGTGTGTTTAACATTTTTCTCTGTGTGTGGATTTAAATGTTTGTCCGTTTGTCCTGCAGCGTCAGCTTTTGGTCCTGCACAGTGCTGCGACTCTCAGCTTGTGTTTCTATCCTGCACGTCTCTACATGATGCTCCTGAAACTGTTTCCTTTCCTGCTTCATCTTTTTCCTTAAAAGGAGTTTAGACCGCGAGCCGTTGCTGATAAAGGGAAGTGATGGACTTTCAGTCTGTGCTGGTGATGATGAGCAGCTCTCAGGCAGGACCAGTATCATGGGCATGAACAGAGTCAGGATCAGCTTTACCATAAACACAGACAGCTGACAGATGTTGATGTGATGAGCTGTTGATGCTACATGTCTGCTGTGTGTTGCTGTGATTGGGCAGCTCTGCATCATAGGTCCACCCAGCAGCGTACACAGGCCTTGAAGGGTGGAGAAGGAGGAGCTTATCAGAGCGCACTGGGATGTGATGGAGCTGTTGTGCAGTTGCCATGGTGATGCTAGCATAGTATAGTGTGTATATGTGTATAGTGTATATAGTGTACTTGTATGTGTACTTGTATGTGTATAGTGTACTTGTATACTTGTATGTGTATAGTGTGTATATGTGAGGACTCAGGAGAGGCCCTCTCTCTCTCGCTGTCTTATTTCTTGTGCTCTGCCTCGTTGTGTTGAAGCTCTGACAGCCTGAGGTTACTTTGCACAGACTGTTCATGTCTTTATCACAGAGCAAACTCCAGCAGAGTCAGCAGATCCTCATCTCCCCACCACACGTTTCTGTGGTGATGCTTGAGTCAGAGTTGGTACATTTTCAGTCAGCGAGGAGGAAAATCCTCTCAGTGGTTCCTACTGAATAATGTTAAAGAGGAAACGTTTCATTAAAGTCAGAGTTGTGATTTTCCGTGTGTAATGTTGCTGCTACGGCGATTTCCTCCACCCAAACTGAAAGCAGCTGAGTGCAGAGGCAGGAAGATGAAAGCATCACCGATGAACTTTAGTTACACGCAGTAAGAACATGACTGTAACTGTAATGTGATTACTGAATGGATTAGAGTATCAAGGACAAGCCTGAATTCTGTCTTTGTGCTCATTGTTGCTCTCAAACTGTGAAACACCGTCAGCTGACAGAAGAAAAACTACACCTGCCAGTGTAAACATTCATTTACTGTAATGATCATCCCTGACTGTCGTCCATCACCGTGTGTTGGTGATAAAGTTTATTTATAAATCTCCTAACTCACACGAGTGTTTACTGCATGTTTCAACAGCTTTAACTTTATTCATATATATTATTAATATCAGCCTCCTTTCATGTCTCGTGGACCGAACTGTTCAAACAACGTGGGACAAAAAGGCTTCAACTTTTTTCACAAGTCATGATTTTGGGTTATTCTGGAAGCAATTTGACTGAATTTACAGGTAATATATTGATTAGAGTTCATTTATTCTTTCGGTGTTGTTGTCGTCTATGTTTCCTAGGGGAGGACGTGCTGGGTTACATCTCTCGGGTGGACTGGTGGTGTTGGGAAGACGGAGGTCTGGGCTTCTCTACTTAGAGCACACGAGCAGATAATTGGAAGAAGAAGAATCAGGAAGTTGAAATTCTGACTTTGTTTTTTCAATGGTAGAAAAGATGTTTCAGTCTTCTTTTGTCCTTTCCCCTCACACACTTAGATTGCTCCTCAGAGGCAGGGCCGTGCAGAGACGTTTGAAGGGGCTCAAAGTTAAAAAACCAGGCTGGAGAACAACAACACATTCATCAAGAACCTCATATGGAAGCACATCATGTTACATCACTGTGATCATGTGGGGACGATGCAGAGCAAACGTAGCCTGTGTTTTACCTGATGGGTACAATGTTGCTGTCGGTCTGAGACATTACAGAGTCCACAGGAGAGATGGGAGCTGATTAAACACGTGTTATGAGATAATAATAAAATGACAGTGCTTGGAAACACAAGGCAACAAAACTGTGAGAAATCAACTCTGCCTGTGAATCACTGTCTGACTCTCTTCCTCCTTCCATCTTCTCTCCACGTGCTGCCCATCTGAGAACACTTTGCTATTGTATTGATCTGTTACTTAAGTATCCACACATGACACCTTTACACCTGATCCATAATAAAGTGATGATAGAAAAACATTATAGAAACAGAGCCCTGCAGCTTACTGTGAAACTAAAGATGTTCCCTAAAACGGTGCACAGACCTACAGACCCCTGCCTGCTGTACCCAGTGAGCTGGCAGCTGACGAGCATCACACAGGTGATGTTTGTCGTGCTGTTACACACACAGCACGCTCGTCTGTTTCAACTCATCAGTTGCCACAAACAGCTGAACGTGTCCATAATAAGCTGACACTGCTGTGTGTTACAGGCTACAGTGTGCGCTGTTCACCTGCTTACTGGTTTCCTTTGCATCAGTCTGTCTCCCAGTTTGTCCTGCAGCTCTGCACCACCCATGTGGCTCTTTGTGAGCTCGTTCCCACCTCGTAACCAGTGCACTCTGCCGTTAAGAGCGATCATTGGTTAATGGTAGTCATGTGACTGCTGCGAGCCAGCTCATTTTATTTAACAAAATTGTGATTAATAGTTAAATATTATTGTTGAGGGGCACAGACAGGACTCCACACACACATGAAAAGAAAAAACCCTCAAGAAAAGGCCACTGGTGGGACCCTGTGGTTCACTTTGCTGGCCTCTAGTGGGCACGAGGTGAACTCATCATGTTGGTGTCAGGCCTGATTTTTCCCTGCAGAGGAAACAGAAGAGTCACACCTCACACACACAAACATGAATGAACTAACTAACCCGTGACTGTGAGCCACACCCTCTTGTATCTCCAGGCCTCCTTGCTGTGGACCTCACATCCGTATCTCCCAGCATCTCCCACTTTGAGGTGTCTCAGGGTCAGACTGAGGTCTCCAGACCTCAGAGCGTCTTCATTCATCTCAGTGCGACCTTTGTAATGGTCGTCCTGTTTGTCGGGCCAGTCAGAGCCGTTCTCATACACGTGGACCTTCCTGTATTCTGGTCCATAACATTTCCACACCACTTCACTGTCGTCAGGCAGGTTTTCTGTGGTTTGAAAGGGAAGACAGACGGACTCCGCCCCCTCCTCCTCCTCCACCTGACACTCTGAGAGGACAACAAACAACGTGAGCATGTTAACATTTTACTTGTTATTGATGACACACCAGTCGTGGACTTTATGTTTTTACTTAATCCCCCAGTTTTTATGTTGATTCATAAAAGCTGAATCAACATAAAACGTCTACAGCCTGTTCATAGCCCAGCATCATCCTTAAACCATTGGCTGTCTGAGCGGTGTGTAGACTCATGTGGGTCTCTGAGATTCTGATGAGGAGAGACAGCATCTATCCAGCTTTGGAAGAAGCATTTAGGGAAATCTGTATGCAACACTGAGACCAGGATGTTTCCGGCTCACACGCCTCTCTGCAGACACCTGCTGCTGTTGTAAAGGTTTCCATCACTCGTCTCATTTTAGGACATTGGGAACGAGCTCAGGGTTTGTTTTTGCAACACTATAGCCGGGCTGATAGAGTCAGAGCTCTGAAGTCTTATGTCTGATTCTCTTACACTCATCTCATCTCATGAACGTCCTCACAATATCTGAACCACTACAAAAATGAATCAAATTTACAGTTTCCCACAAACTTATCTTTGAGCCTGGTTGATGCTTTAACTGCTGATATTTACCAGTTTCTCTCCCACAAACTACTTCAGTCATTACAAACCACTGACTTATCAAACACAAACTGTGAATAAGGATCATCTGCTGCACTGACCTTCGACTTTCAGCTCCACTTTTTTCTCCATCAGGACTTTTCCCTCCCTGCTGTAGGCGGTGCAGGTGTAGGTGTCCCTGTCTGTGTGTGTGGGGTATGTCAGGGTCAGACTGAGGTCTCCAGTCTTCAGCGGGTCTTCGATCATTTCTGTTCGGCTCCTGTAACGTCTGTGCTGTTTTTCAGAGTCTTCCTGATACACGTGGACTATCCTGCCATCTCTGTCCTTCCACACGACTTTATTTACCTGAGACAGGTGAACTGTGGCTTTGCAGGGCAGCTTGGCAGACTTCACACCTGAACCCACCTCCACCTCACGAACTGAAAGAACAACCAAGCACAACATGAGCTGCACAGCATCAGCACACTTCCTTTGACAGGATGAAGTGAAATGTTTGCAGTAAAACATGTTGGACTGGTTCCAGTCTGAAACGTGTTCCTTTGCTCCATGAAGAGACTGTGCTGTGTTTGGTGTCCAATCAGCAGCAGAGCTGAACTGAACGTGTCTGCCAGATACCATAGAGTCAAAGCTTTCAGCGTCTCATGGTTTCACTCCAGTCAAAGCTGTGAAGAGTGTAAAAGCTCGAGGGAGAGGTGGACACAGTGTTTCTGTAACACTCATCACACATCTGACTGCACTTACAGTAAACCATGGACAGGGTAACACATGGACCTGCTGTCCTGATGTTACTCTGTGTTTTCTGAAGTCCTGCTTCCAGCCTGGAGATGAGCTTCTTCAATGGTTGTCACAGCTTTTTCTATCCATGGGGCCTTTTTTCTTTAACTATTATAAGACTAATCCATCTTACCAAGAGAAGGATCATCAGAGGAGAGCTGAAACTAACAGGTGTGGTTATTGATTGCACCTAACTGTTATGTTATCAGTCAGTTGCATCATCAGTGGATAGCAGGATGGACACTCCTGCAGGCACTTAGAGCTCAGCGCGTCTCCTCACTACCAGCTTTAGTTACTTTCTGTTAGCCTATAATGATAATACCAGAAACTTTGGCCCTTCAAACAAAGAGTCGGTCCAGACGTCTTGTACAGGATAACTGGGATCTAACAGTTCGTGGTAACCATCAGTGATGTAAAGATCACTAACAACTCATTCAGGACAGAGACGTCAGCTATGGTGCTGTCAAATCACCAAATCAAACTTTGCTGATTACCTTCAAGGTTCTGATATTTCATCAGATGGTCCAATAAAACACTCACCTTCTTTGTTCTTTAACGTTTTGTATCTACAAGACAGCCATGCAGCAAACATAACAGCCAGAAGAACCAGAGGAACCACAGGAACCAGGACACCTGAGAGGACTTTGAACCAGACTGCAGAACGAGGAGGAAGTTCTGTGATCGACACACAACAAACAACCTGAACATCAACCAACAGATTTTTAGAACTTGCCATTAGCATGCATCTGACCTGACAGCACTGACCTGTGACCTTCAGGTCTACATAGGCCTTGTGCTGAGCTTGTCCATACTTGCGGTATGTGCAGGTGTAGTTTCCACTGTCAGAGACTGTGGGCTTCCTCAGAGTGAGGCTGAGGTCTCCAGTCTGCAGAGCCTCGGCTCTCAGTGATGTTCGACTGAAGTAACGAATATTCTGATCTTTAAAATCGTCACCACTCGGCAGACGCACGTGGACCATTGGGTCCTTGAGCTCCTCACGGTCCCACACTGCTGCTGTGGAGTCAATGGTAACATCAGCTTGTACCTGACAAGGCAGCAGGACAGACTCCACCCCCTCATACACCTCCACCCCTGAGGCATGCTGGGAACCTGAGGATAAAAATATAAAGCAGGTGAGTGCTGTGATTTTGTAACAGCTGAGAGACACAGGACATCAGGTAAAGTTCCAAAGAGTTTCCTGATGGTTCACAGATGAACTAAACAGGTAAAGAGGAGCCGACTGAGTCAACAACCAGGAAAGTGAGTGACTGAGTAGAAGCAGACGTCCTCATGTGCAAACATGTCAGCCTGTCTGACTCTGAGCCGTCCCTCTGATGGACACAGCTCTGATGCTGGAACATTTTGTGGATTTGTGTGTGACATGTATACCTATATAACTATATAGACTATCTATCTATGTGCACTGAACATAGATATTTTAACTTTCACGCAGAGTCTTAAGCACATGGTTTATTAAGGGGGTACAGTGACAGTTGATGTACGGGGAGATTTCTCCTGAGTAACTCAACCTCCCCAATACACACTCGTCTTTCATGCAGCACAACCAAAACAGTTACACTGTATGCGTGTCTGTGATTATGTCATACGATATAATCACACACACACACACACACACACACACACACAGTGAATTTCCTTTCAGTGTGGAGATGATGCAGCAGAATTTAGCTTTGTGTTGGGTTCTGATGAAAAACAATCAGTAAGGTTTCGTTTGTATATTTACAACAATTAATGCAAAATGAATCAGAATAATCTGAAGGAAGCTGACAAATATGTAAAAGATGCCACTGTGACATGAAACAGGTGAACAGCAGAGATGCAGTTTGTTCACAATAAGTTCAATATGACCTAATGTTATATTAACAAAGTTACCATTGAAATGTTAAGATACTGAAGTAAAAAACTGAAGACACTTACTTCAACCTTCAAATATAAACAGCTTCTAAACAAACTGCTGTGATGTTGTGTTTCATGAGTCATCAACCTGTTCTTCATGAGCTGCTTCAAAATGAATAAAACACTGAGATCTGTGTGAATGTGTGTCAGTGCTTTATTCATGATGAACTAAAACCTCACTGAGCTTCATAGTTCTCAGTTATTTGAGCCACATGGTGGGATCCACCCTGCATCACCCGAGCAGGGAGGGCTTCATTCAGCAGGACACAGAGAGCAGACATCAGTGCACTGCATATATAATAACCTGTGTGTGTGTGTGTGTGTGTGTGTGTGTGTGTGTGTGTGTGTGTGTGTGTGTGTGTGTGTGTGTGTGTGTGTGCGCACATGCATGCAGAGTATCAGAGCAGCTTTCTTACCGAGTAAGAGGAGCATCAGCATCAGTGGCATCTTCATAAATCTGATCCTCAGTCAGACACATGCAGCAGCACTGCAGACACTCCCAGAGGCTGCTGCACAAACACCAGCTTACTTTCACTTTCATTTTCATGCAAGGGTTAAAAATGATTGATTTTTAGTTTGAGATTTATTATTATTGTTGTTTTTCTGTCCTGTTCAGCAGCTTTAGAAGGAGAATTATGATCTGAATGCTTCGTCAGTTTATTTATCTTGTATGTGAATAAATAATATGTATTGTGTAACAGTGTTTGAGCTGACAGGCTGGGAGGGGCAGATTATCAAGAAGAAAGAACAAGCTAGAGTGAGAAAGAGAAAGAGAAAAGAGGGAAAATGTGCAGTAAAGCTGTTCAGAGGCTCTGAAAGATAAAATTATCTGAGAGTCCCGATCAAAAGTTTAAGACTGCTTGAAAAATGTCAAAAAATCCTGTTTTGCTTGGTTGGATCTTAACAAGGTTCCAAGTAGAGCTTCAACATGCAACAAGAAGAAATGGGAGAAAACAGTTTTTGAGCCTGCAATTTATTTAAAACAATGCTTAAACTGAAACAGGCAGTTTTACAGCTGATCAAAAGAAAAGAAAGAAACACAGAGACTAAATGCACACAAGGAGGTGATCAGGGGAAGTAGAAACACACGAGGAAACAGCTGACTGGAATACACCTGATGACCAATGTTCCCTCTAATGTTTCATGTGTCTGAACACACAAACTGAGCGTCCCTTGGACCACTGTGAGCAACAGCAGACGTGTGCACTGTGGTCACGCCAGCATCCAATCCATCCAAGTTACATGTTTATTAAAATAATCAAATTACAGCATTTATGTTAGACTACTTTTAATTAACTGCTTTAGCCCACTTACAATGAAAATAAAATCTTGTTCCTGACCTGTGCAGCATGTTAACACTATTGGAAGTAAAAATAACTTGAACTCCAATTTTGAAAACACAACTTTATTATTATTTTTTTCTTAATCTTTAAATATAGTAAACATACCTTGTGTGCCACAGACTGCTCCCAAACACGAGGGGACAAGTAATACCTCTAAAACACTTAAGTTGGCTTTATTAAACATTAGATCTCTAGCTGGGAAAACATTTTTAATTAATGATTTAATCACTGAGCACAGCCTTGATTTTATGTTTTTAACTGAAACTTGGTTGGACCAAAGTAACAGTGGAGCTGTTCTCATCGAGACGACCCCTCCTAACTACAGTTTTATCAGTGAGGTCAGGGCGAGCAGGAGAGGAGGAGGGGTTGCTGTCTTATTTAATGAATCATTTCAATGTAAGCAGCTATCTCCTGGAAGTTTTCAGTCTTTTGAATATGTGGCTTTACAGCTGAAGGCCCCATCCAAAGTTGTGTTTCTTAATGTTTACAGGCCTCCCAAATACTGCACAGACTTTTTTAATGACCTCAGTGAACTGCTGTCTGTGATCTGTGTTGATTTCGACTGTGTAATTATTGCTGGGGATTTTAACATTCATGTGGACAACCCTCAGGACAAAGGGACTAAAGACCTGAGTAACACTCTGGGCAACTTTGGGCTGACTCAGCATGTAACAGAGGCCACACATAATAGAGGACACACTCTTGACCTACTGATCTCCAAAGGCCTGAGCATTTCAAAGGTTACTGTGTCTGATGTGGGCGTGTCTGATCATTACTGTGTTTTCTTTGAAAGTAAAATCTCAGCCCACACAAATATATCAACAACAGTGATCACAAAACGGTGTATAACTGAACACAGTAGTGCAATTTTTAACCAGGTCTTCCCATTAACACCTGACCTGTCCAGAGGGTCAGTCAATGAGCTCGTCAATAGCTTCAATGCTAACATGTTAAATGTAATGGACACTATTGCTCCCATTAAGGTGAAGGTTATCTCTGGAAGGAAAAAGTCTCCATGGAGAAACTCCACACTGGTGAAAAATGAAAAAAGAGAGTGTAGGAAAGCTGAGCGCAGATGGAGAAAAACAAACCTCCAGGTTCATTATGACATCTATAAAGAGAAACTTCACAATTATAATTTACAACTGAGGAATGCAAGGAGGTCCTACTTCTCTGACATCATCACTAAAAACAGCCATAATGCTCGGGTCTTATTTTCTACAGTTGACAGGCTAACAAACCCTCCTGTGTCAGTGGCAGCCGAACTTCATTCGACCATGGCCTGCAATGACTTTGCCAAATTCTTCACTGAAAAAATCCAAAAAATTAGACAAGCAATTGGTACATCAACAGCAGATCCAGGATATGTACTGTGTCCACCAAAAAACTGTTTAAACACCATGAAACAGTTTCAACCTATTAACAGCAAAGACCTGGAGGACATCTTAGGTCAACTGAACTCCTCCTCCTGCTGTTTAGATGTCCTGCCAACAAGTTTTTTCAAAAAGGTCTCAAAGACTTTAGAGTCAGACCTGTTACAGATCGCCAACTTTTCTTTAATATCAAGTGTGTTTCCAGAATCACTAAAAGCTGCTGTAATCAAACCTATACTGAAAAAGGACAATCTTGACAAGACACAAATGAACAACTACAGGCCGATCTCAAATCTCCCATTTTTAAGTAAGATCATTGAAAAAGCAGTTTCCCAACAGCTCAGTTACTTCTTAAAACAGAATAACTGCTACGATGCCTTCCAGTCAGGTTTTAGACAGAACCACAGCACTGAAACCGCTCTGACCAAAGTGTTTAATGACATATGTCTGAATACAGACAGTGGAAAAATGTCAGTCCTAGTTTTACTGGATCTCAGTGCAGCATTTGATACAGTTGACCACAACATATTACTCAAACGACTGGAGAACTGGGCAGGTCTTTCAGGAACTGTACTAAACTGGTTCAAAACATACTTAGAAAACAGGAAATACTTTGTATCAATAGGTAACTTCACATCTGAGCAGACAAGTATCACATGTGGAGTTCCCCAAGGTTCCATCTTGGGACCCCTTCTGTTTAACATCTACATGCTCCCACTGGCACAGATTATAAACAACAACAAAATAAACTATCACAGCTATGCAGATGACACACAAATATATATCACAATGTCACCAGGAGACCGAGGCCCTGTACAGGCTCTTGGTAAATGCATTGAGGAAATTAATGACTGGTTGTGCCACAATTTTCTCCAGCTAAACAAAAACAAAACTGAGGTAATAGTCTTTGGCGCCAAAGAAAAACGATTACAGGTCACCAGAGAACTTCAATCTATACACCTAAAAACCACAAACCAGGCGAGAAATTTGGGTGTAGTGATGGATGCAGACCTAAACTTATAAAAACACATTAAGACAATAACAAAGTCAGCTTACTATCACCTCAAGAATATTTCAAGGATAAAAGATCTGATGTCTCAACAGGACCTGGAAAAACTAGTCCATGCATTCATCTTTAGTAGGCTTGATTACTGTAACAGCATCTTTACAGGTCTACCTAAAAAATCAGTCAGACAACTACAGCTCATTCAGAACTCTGCTGCTCGAGTCCTCACTAAGACCAAAAAAGTGGACCACATCAGTCCAGCTCTGAGGTCTTTACACTGGCTGCCTGTCCGTCAGAGGATAGACTTTAAAGTTCTGATGCTGGTCTATAAAGCTCTGAATGGTTTAGGACCAAAATACATCAGTGACCTCCTGACCCAGTATGAACCTTCCAGATCCCTCAGGTCATCTGGATCCGGTCTTTTATCAGTTCCCAGAGTCAGAACCAGACACGGAGAAGCTGCATTCAGCTTTTATGCTCCTTATATCTGGAACAAACTCCCAGAAAGCCTCAGATCAGCTGAAACACTCAGTTTATTTAAATCCAGGTTGAAGACTCACCTGTTCTCAGCTGCATTTGAATAAAGCACCAAATCCACACTTTTAAGCTTAAATTTCAAAACTTACATTAACTACTGATCTTATCTATTTCTGATTTTATCTGTTTTGATTTTATATACTGTTTTGTTTGTTTGTTTGTTTGTTTGTTTGTTTGTTTGTTTGTTTGTTTGTTTGTTTGTTTGTTTGTTTGTTTGTTTGTTTGTTAAGTGGGTTTAGAGCTCTGGGTAGCTCCCCAGCTGGGTCTAGACTGGGTCTAGAGAGTATTTTAAATTCAGGGAATTTAAAATAGAAAGTAGCTCGTCCACAGAAGGACTGGTAGCTCCCCTTACGATAAGGGTTCAGATCGCGCGAACAGGTGTGAAATGTGTGTGTTTAGTTAGTTTGTTTGTTTGCTTGTTTTAATCAATTTTAAATCATGCTTTTTATTTGTTTTTGTTTCTAATGTCTCTGTAAAGCACTTTGAATCACCTTGTTGTTGAATTGTGCTATACAAATAAATTTGCCTTGCCTTGCCTTGCCTTAAATAGTATCATCAACATCAGTACATCTGTACATCAGTTGAAAAGCTGCATCAAAAATTCAAGTAAGGAGTTACTTGTCCAATGAAGCCTTCAATAGGTGGACTTCATTTTTAAAGCAAAAATCTGAGTAATTTTCAAGAAGCGACATTTGTGAATGAAAAATTTTGCAACTATAAACAAGTTGTTAATCCCAAATTCTATTTTCTTATTTTCTGTTTGTAGGCCAAATCTAATTACTTGAAAGGTTAGAGAAGGGCAGTCAATATTTTTAGAGGTTAACCAGGACTGAAAATCATCCCACAAACATCTGGAACTCTCACATGAATAAAAAAGGTGCTCTGTAGTCTCAATATCACTGTTGCAAAAAGTGTGTTCGTATCTATACTGAATTTCTTGTGAAGACAGTCGTTGGACGGGTATATGGCATTTAAGATTTTAAAGTGATTTTCTTTTGCTTTTGGTGGAATTGGAAAAGAAAGATACTCAGTCAAAAACCTCGAGTTATAATCTTTAAACAAATATTTTCTTTTTAATTGAGAAGGAAAAAGTTGTTTGGTTAGAATTTTGCATGTCTTTCCTTCAAATTGACGATCATCAATAATTAGGGACGGCTCACAAATTATAGAGGAAGAACAGGTTAAACTGGCTTTAGCCATCTGAATCATTGCAGGGGGAATGGCTTTCACAACTTTAATGAATTTACTCTGAGTACATGATAAGCCATAATTATCTATGAATTTATTATATGATAATAATAAATATATATTTTAATATTTAATTTAAATAAATACTTATTTTCCACCCTGATTTATGAATAAATTCTTTACAAATCCTACCATGTGGATTCATGGATTTTTTTTTCACATTCTGTCTCTCACAGTTGAAGTGTACCTCTGGTGCAAATTACTGACCTCTGTCATCATTTTAGGTGGGGGAACTTGCACAATCGGTGGCTGACTAAATACTTTTTTGCCCCACTGTATATATATATAATAATAAAAACTGCAAAGCTAAACTTAACCCTGGTTAACCCTGGTAGTTAACCCTTAACCCTGGTAGTTTGCCCTGGTTCAGCTTTGACAAAGTTGTCATCTTGTACCCTGTCAGAGCCCTGTATGCTTGCAGAGACCCCTACAGTAGGGCAACATGCAAATGTCCAAACCTTTGTGTTTTAGCTTTATTTATGTCTTACACAGCATCCAACTCTTTAGCTAACTTAATAACTTCAGCTAAAGTGAAGAGTTAGTCTAATTCATTAGTGCAGCATTACTGGATCACCTCTGTTTGAAGTGATATAACGTGATGTACAACTATCACTGAAACAGCAAACTTTGTAAATAAACAAACAACACTTCTCACAAAATGTGTTCTTTATACCTGACTGTATACCTTCAAGCCTGTAGTTATATTTATTATCAGTTAGAGCCCCTCCTCATTGTTCTTCTTTGGTGCAACCCTATAAATACAGTGTACCCCTTTTGCCTCTCCCCTTTTCTACAATTCCCCAGTGGGAGACGTGGGTAATTCGTATGGGACTCATGGAGCATCTCTCTATGAGCACTCAGTGCTTTAAACAGTTCGTCTCAGTTTAACCAGCAGCCTTCACACCACACATCACACAGACATGGAAACTTCAAACCCTCAGACTGAAGACACCATCGGAAATAAATAGATTGTGATGAAGATGAAGAACTGGAACAGTTTGCTGTGGTTTCTTCTGTTCCTGTCAGAAATAAGAGTCTGGCAGCACTTTGCTCTCCTTCCACATGTTTAAGGAGGAAGTGAAGACGAGTGAGTCAGTCGTCTTCCTCTGTGGGCCCAACATCAGGCAGCAGCCACGTATTTGTAAAAACCCAGCCCACTGCTTCAGAAACACTGAGTCCAGGTGACCAGAGTCATGTGATCAGTGAGGTCTTCACTCAGGACGTCACTGCTTCAGGACCTGATTCGGAGGTTTATAAGGACGTGGATCATTGGTGTTGTGTGAGAGCTGGTGAACCATGGGGAACATAAATAAAAACCAGGCCATCAGCAATTTACCTCTCAGTTCTAAAACCTACATAATACACTATACATATAGTTATATGGGTTATAGTATGTTATAAATAAATGTAGCTTCACACTGCACTTCATATGTTTTTCCACTAGATGGCAGCACAGAGGCCTGTGTTGGAAAGCTTTGAGTAATGAAGCGTTTTCAATCCAAGCTTCAGAAAGCTTCATGTGATCATCAAGGAAGCAACCAGGAAATATCTGCTGTGTGTAAAAACAGCAACACAAGAATCCAGGATGAAGACAAGAAACTCAAAGCTCACACACAAAACAGGCGGAGCTAATTTTGTGACGTGTTTCTGTAAAAACACCACAGAAGTGAATCATCAAAGTTTCCATGTGAGCTGATGATGCTGCTGCAGAGTTTCTGTGAACCTCCTGTGACCCCGCCTCCTCATACAGAGACATCTTATTGGCTTTATTCATTCTGCTCAGCACAGACCTGCTGCACCCTGGATCCCAACAAGAGCTCCAGTTGGATCCAGTTTGATCCAGTTTCTGCAGTAAATCTAATGACGGGCGTCTGTCTCTCCTTAAGCTTTTCTGCCCACAAGGAGAGCTCTGCCTCCTGCCGCTCACGGGTCGTGTCATTCTGTCAGGCATGTCGTGTGTGGAGGTGAGGAAGACATGACCCAAACGCTGGACTCACGGTGCAGGATAATGGTGTTAATGGTGTTTTATTGTAGGTAGGCTGGATGAACAGAACATGAACTGAAATGACTGACTGGGTGACTGAACTGAACATACATGCGGAGAGACAACATCAACATCAATGACACAACAAAGAACTGGAGGAAACTGAGGACTTAAATACACAGACTGATGCGGATGATAATGAGAGACCGGTGAGTACACAGCTGAACATAATCTGGCTAACGACATGAGAGACGAGCTGATACGGGAAAAACAGGAAGTGAGAACAACATTGATGTGGCAAAATAAACTGAACATGAACAAACTGAAATCACTGGGTCAATGACCCAGCAACCCTGACAGCTGCATTGCTGGCTGATCCCAAAAGGTTGATTCTGCTCATCTGGACGTTTTCAGTGGGAGAAACGTTTGGTCACTGATCCAGGTGACTTCTTCAGTCTTAGCTGACTGCAGGTTTCCAACCTTATAAACAGCACATTTGCACAATGATTGAAACTAGCAGCAGTGGTACCTGATATATATTATAGTAATAAAATACATAGACATATAATACATACTAATGATGAAGGAACTGAGCTCACAGTCCATTTTTCATTTAGTGAACTTCTCAGTTTATTTTGGGGGGCTCAGAAATGCTCACTCTGTTTGTACATCACTTATTGTCCGCAATAGACTCATTCTGCTTTGTGGAAATAAACATGTGACATTATTTCCTGTGTTTTTGATGCAGCGTTTTATCAAACTAGAGCTGCATGATAAACAATGAAACGGCTTCTAAAAGTTTGACGTCAAAGAATAGAATGAATAGAATAGAATGCCTTTATTGTCACTATACAGTTGTACAATGAGATACAGAGCATCTCTGTCACCAAATTCCAGCATATTCTTCACCAGGACCCTTTGTGATATTTTTCATGTTTCATACAAACTAAAGTGATACACAACATACGCAGTGCTAAACACAGATATTTACATGTTTCTAAGAGTTTGATAACGAAGCTGTTACCATCCTGCACCATGTTCTTGTTCTTGTTCAAAATGGGAAAAACACAAGACTAGTTTCAAATAATCAGCGTCTGCTGTTTATTAGATAAGCCGCATGCATTATGATCCCTCAGTACAATACAATCATTTTCTGCTTGAACTGCATTCAAAACAATTGAGCCAATATTTTCAGCTTATATGGCTGAAACATTTTGAAATGATGAGCTTCCAACAATGAGTAAAAGATGTGGAGAGTTTGGAAACATCCCATTAAGAAAGAGAAATCAAACATTTGGATTCATTTTAATGAGCTCAGACTTGTTGAAAATGCAGAGGAGCTGGTTGTGAACTGAGCTTCAGAGAAAAACAACATATTGATATTCACTCTGAAACTTTGAGTGTAAAAAGACAGAAAAACAACATGTGGATCCTGTAATAATGGGAGCTTCCATCTTTAAAGGACTGAAGAGGAAGAAGTTTACAAGGAATCATTTAGAACAGTTTCAAACATCAACTGATTGAATCCATGAATCTGAAAACGTGTTTCTGAGTGAAAGAGAGACATGTACAGACTGAACTATCTGTTCAACAGTCAGAGTGTTTCTCTAACAGGAGGACACTCTTTAAACTAGGGCTGCTCGATTATGGCAAAAATGATAATCACGATTATTTTCACTGACATTGAGATCTCGATTATTTGACGATATTTATTTAACAATAACAACGTGTTGAATAATGACTTTAAAGATTGTCAAAAAATAATATAAAATAGTGCAAATACTGATAACAGTGCAAATGTTTGCAAAATAAAAATAAATGAAAAATGTAAACATCTGTGTTTAGTGAACTGTGCAGTGTTGCTCTGTGGTGCAGCTAAGACACTGTAGCAAAGTTTACACACTATGTCTACTTGATCCACGTCTGACCCCTCAAACCCATAATGTTTCCACACCACTGAAGTTTTTTTTACCTCTCTTTTCAACCAATGGCAGTCACTCTCCTCTCCAAATAACTTCGGCTTAGCTTTCCGAGCTTCCCTCGGGTCCGCTTAATTAGCGGTCCCCAACCCCCGGGCCTCGGACCGGTACGTGAATCGTTTGGTACCGGGCCGCGAGAGTTGAGGCTCAGGTGTGAAATGTATAGTTTTCAGGGTTTTTATCGGTTTTCAGCGTTATTTTGTTATCATTTTTATCATTTACTCGGTTTTCCTTGGTCTTTTCACGTGTGTTAGGAATAAATTTTCTTTTTTTCGGTACCGGTACTAGTTTTATTTTGTTGTATTTATCCGCGACACCTTAAAGGCCGGTCTATGACAATATCGTCGGGCATAAACCGGTCCGTGACGCAAAAAAGGTTGGAGACCGCTGCTCTTAATTGTTGTGACGCGTGTTCGAAATGCAGGGAGGTGCGCTCGATTTGCCACACGGAGCAGCGCGAGAGTAAAGCACGAGGGAGGGGCTAATAATCGGCTCGGTCATTTTTAATGATCGTTGAAAGCCCAGATCGTAATCGAGATTAAAATTCGATTAATTGAGCAGCCCTACTTTAAACTCAGCTCAGCACAGGGACACTGAGGAACCAAGATACCTGAATCTAAACCCAGGATAAAGAGTTTCAGTGAATGTGGTGCTAAAGGTGTTGTTAAGGTTCAAAATATTGGGGATGGAGACAAGAGAAAAAACCACAATAACAACACTGGTCCGGCCGGGTTGAGTCAAATGATGATTTAATGATCACACACGTGGGAGATGGACACTGATGCAGACAGCCTCAAAATCTCAAAATGGTGGAGCATTGCTCAAACTTTTATAGCCTCTGGTGCCTCCACCTTATCATAAAAAGCCTAAACATTCACATGCTCTCTCTCACACAGCGCCTGAGCTACGACCTTGGCTCCCTGTTTATCTGCTCCTGCTGAAATGGGGCAGAAAACTCCAGCACACTCTGTTCTCTTCTACTCAGACAAATTAGACAATAACCTTCTGTGAACAGTATTTCTTATAACTCAGCAATATAATGCATCATAAAACAATATCATTCATTCACAACAAGTCAGCAATTTAATGTAATGCAAATCAGTTTAACTAATACAATAGTTATCAGCTTCTTCTAATTCAGGAGAATAATGCAAACTAAAACTACATAATAATTCACAATCTTTAATTAGGGGTATAACATGGCATAAAATAATATCATAATTTTACAGTGTGAATATGAATCAGATTGTCAGAGGAGACTCTGTAGAAGGACAGAGTGCCGGCAGGAACGTCCACATACACCGCTACTCTGTTAGAGACAGAGATGGAGGAGGAGATGGATGTTCCTCTGCTATTGTGCCAGACAGAATGAGGACCATCATCGTAGCAGATCAGGCTCCAGGACTGATCATTGTAACCAAACCAACAATCTTTACTGTCTCCTTTCCTTCTGATTCTTCTGTAACTCACTGACATATAAACCCCTCCTTTCCACTCGACCTCCCAGTAACAGCGACCAGTCAGACCATTTTTACACAGCAGCTGAGGCCAGTAATCAAATCTGTCTGGATGATCAGGAAATGACTGAACCTCCTCCACATGTGCCACCTTCCTGTTGTTGTCAGACAGTTGGAGTTTTGTGTGTACTGTGTTTGCGTCGACTGTGAGTTGACAGGAATCTGATGGAGAGAACAAACACAATCCAGCTGCAGTTATTGATCATCTGTTCATTGATTGACTCCTGACATCAGAGATGTAAATGAGTGATGTGACAGTTTGAAGATGGTTGAATGTGTGCTGCTTTGTTTTCATGAATCACATTAAAAACCCACTTACATTTCCTCAGACCTGGTCTCAACCACTGGACTCCAGCAGGCTCCACCCTGAAAGGAGGGGGGGGGGGGTGTCAGACCAGCACAGTCTCTTTCAGCATACACAACTGGACATTACATGGCTCTCATATACATACTGTTAGACACTGATAAAGGAACAGTGCAACATTTTCACGAATACACTTATGAGGAAAACATTGAGACAACAGTTTATCCTGCCCCGGATAGGGTTACTGAGGCCCACAGCCAGAAGAGGGGACATGGGCCCACCCTCCTGCAGGCCCACCACCCGCATGAGGTGCCGTAGGGGTCGGGTGCATTGTGTGCCGGGAGACAGCCAATTCAATTCAATTCAATTCAATTTTATTTATATAGCGCCAAATCACAACAAAAGTCGCCTCAAGGCGCTTTTCGGAGTTCGGAGAGCAGATGCTCTGGCAGACCGATCCCCGGCTACCAAAATTGGCAATTGGGACATGGAATGTCACCTCTCTCGTGGGGAATGAGCCTGAGTTAGTGCATGAGGTTGAGAGGTACCGGCTAGATATAGTCGGGTTCACCTCTACGCATGGCTTGGGCTCTGGAACCAGTCTCCTGGAGAGGGGGTGGACTCTGTCTCAGTCTGGCGGGCTGGGGTGTGTATGCTACTATCCCCTCGGCTTGCTGCCTGTACATTGGGGTTCTTCCCGGTGGATGAGAGGGTTTGTTCTCTGCGCCTTAGGTTCAGGGAACAAGTCCTGATTGTCATCTGCACTTATGCGCCGAGTTGCAGTTCAGAGTACCCAGCCTTCTTGGAGTCCCTGGGTGGGGTGCTCCACCTGAAGACTCTGTTTTCCTACTGGGAGACTTCAATGCTCACGTGAGTAATGACAGCGAGACCTGGAGGGGCGTGATTGGGAGGAACGGCCTCCCTGATCTGAACCCAAGTGGTGTTTTCTTATTGGACTTCTGTGCAAATCACAATTTGGCCATAGCAAACTCCTTGTTCGAACATAAAAGTGTCCATAAGTGCATGTGGCACCAGGACCCTCTAGGCCACAGGTCGATGATTGATTTTGTAATCGTATCACCAGACCTGCGACCATATGTTCTGGACACTCAGGTAAAGAGAGGGGCTGAGCTGGGGAGGACGCTGGACAGACCCAGTGCGCCTAAACATGTAATGAGGGTGTGCTGGGAACGCCTCCCAGAGGCCCCAGTCCGTGAAATCTTCAACACACACCTCCGGCAGAGCTTCAACAGCATCCAGAGGGAGACTGGGGACATTGAGTCCTAATGGACCATGTTCAGCATCTCCATTGCCAAAGCTGCAGCATTGAGTTGCAGCCGCAAGGTGGTTGGTGCCTGTCGTGGTGGTATTCCCCAAACCAAATGGTGGACACAAGAGGTGAAGGGAGCCACAAGGCTGAAGAAGGAATCCTGTCAGGCTTGGTTAGCCTGTGGGACTTTGGAGGCAGCTGACAGGTACCGACAGTCAAAGTGGATTGTGGCTGAGGCAGTGGCTGAAGCAAAAATTTGGGTGTGGGAGGAGTTCGGAGAGGCCATGGAAAAAGACTTTTGGACTGCCTCAAAGAGATTCTGGTAAACTGTCAGGCGTCTACCAGTATTGTGGATAGTGTTGGTGGAGCGCTGCTGACTTCGACTGAGAAAATAGTCGGACGGTGGAAGGAATACTTGGACGACCTCCTTAATCCCACTGACACGTCTTCCAAGGAGGGAGCAGAGTCTGGGGATGAGGGGGATGACCCGCCAATTTACGGGGGCGAAGTCACTGAGGCAGTTAAACAACTCCTTGGTGGCAGAGCCCTTGGTGTGGATGATGTCCTCCCCGAGTTCATGAAGGCTCGGGATGTTGTAGGGCTGTCCTGGTTGACACGCCTCTACAATGTTGCGTGGAGATCAGGGGCAGTACCCCTGAACTGGCAGACCAGGGTGGTGGTCCCCATTTTTAAAAAGGGGGACTGGAGGGTGTGTTCCAACTACATTGGGAATCACACTCCTCAGCCTCCCTGGGAAAGTCTATACAAGGGTGCTGGAAAGGAGAGTTCGTCCGCTAGTCGAACCTCGGATACAGGAGGAACAATGCGGTTTTCGTCCTGGTTGCGGAACACTGGACCAGCTCTTTATCCTCTCAAGGATACTTGAGGGGGCATGGGAGTTTGCCCAACCAGTCTACATGTGTTTTGTGGACTTGGAGAAGGCATTCGACCATGTCCCTCGGGGTGTCCTGTGGGAGGTGCTATGGGAGTATGGGGTGTCTGGCCCATTGCTACGGGCTATTTGATCCCTATACAACCATTAAGAGCTCGGTTCACATTGCCGGCAATAATTCGGACTTGTTCCCTGTGGGGGATAAGCTCCGCCAGAGCTGCCCTTTGTCACCAATTCTGTTCTTAATTTTTATGAACAGGATTTCTAGGCGCAGCCAAGTGGCGGAGGTCTTTCACGTAGGTGGTCTAAGAATCTCATCTCTGCTTTTTGTGGATGATGTGGTTCTGTTGGCTTCATCGGTTGATGGCCTCCAGCTCACTCTGGAACGGTTCACAGCCGTGTGTGAAGCAGTGGGAATGAGGATCAGCACCTCGAAATCCGAGGCCACGGTTCTCAGCCAGAAAAGGATGGAGTGCCCACTCTGGGTCGGGGACGAGTTCCTACCCCAAATGGAGGAGTTTAAGTATCTCGGGGTCTTGTTTGTGAGTAATGGGAGAAGGGAGCTGGAGATCGACAGACGGATTGATGCTGCAGCCGCTGCACCAGTCCGTCGTGGTGAAGAGAGAGATGAGCGCAAAAGTGAAGCTCTCAATTTACCTGTCTGATCTACGTCCCTACCCTCACCTATGGTCACATGCTGTGGGTAGTGACCAAAAGAACAAGATCACAGATACAAGCAGTGGAAATGAGCTTCCTCCGAACAGTGGCTGGTCTCTCCCTTAGAGATAGGAGAGGGTAGGGAAGTTCAGCCATCTGGGAGGGGCTCAGAGTAGAGCTGCTTCTCCTCCACATTGAAAGGAGCCAGCTGAAGTGGTTTAGGCATCTGACAAGGATGCATCCTGGGCGCTTCCTGGGTAAGGTGTTCTGGGCATGTTCCGGAACACCTCACCCAGTGACTTTGAGGACTAGTGCCAGCAGAACTACCTCCAGATCAACACAAGAAAAACCAAGGAGCTGATGGTAGACTTCCACAACCAAAAACATCCTCTACTTCAACCACTAAACATCCAAGGTATGGACATTTTGAGGCTGTGGTACCTTGGTGTACATCTGAACAATAAACTTGACTGGACTCACAATTTAAAAACCCTCTACAGAAGAGGGGAGATCAGGCTGTACCTGCTGTGGAGACTGAGGTCTTTCGGAGTGAAGGGCCCACTCCTGAAGACCTATGACTCTGTGGTGGCCTCAGCCATCTTTTACGGTGTGGTCTGCTAGGGCGGCAGCATCTCTACTGGTGACAGGAAGAGACTGAACAGCCTGATCCAGAGGGCCAGCTCTGTTCTAGGATGCCCTCTAGACCCAGTGGAGGTGGTGAGTAAGAATGGAGAAAGGAGAATGGTGGCTAAGATGTCATCCCTGTTGGACAACATAGCCCACCCCATACATGGGACCCTGACAGAACAGAGCAGTGCTACCCAAGATGTGGGACAGAGATGGCCGCTACCTTTACAGGGAAAGACTCAGCTGAACATTTCTATCTATTTCTTACCTTGGCTCATGTGATGAGGCACATAATTAATAATGGGTCAACGACCCTTTATAGGGATAACCAAATTTTAAATTAAATTAAATACCTAAGTCTCTCCAAAATTTTATTTTAGAACTGAAGAAGCTTCTCATATGAAATGTCTGCAAGAAAAAGCTCAGTTGCTCTTTTCAAGCTCCTTAGATTGTCTGTAATGAGCAAGCACTTCCCTTCATTTGTGACATCTGCATGAAACAATCAGGAACTGAATGTAGGACACAGCAGATGTTTTCAACTTTTCCTCCTCTATCAGACATTCTCTCCATACCTGAGAGTGTCTAGTCTCCAATGTGGATCCTTCAGTCCAGCCAACAAACTCTGGACTGAGTCTCCTGGATGATTGTAGCTCAGGTCCAGCTCTCTCAGATGGGAGGGGTTGGAGCTCAAAGCTGAAGCCAGAGAAGTACAGCCTTCCTCTGTGATCAGACAGCCTGATAGACTATATAAACACACACAAAAAAAAACAATACATTTGTTAAAACTTCACTAAAGGCTTATTTTCAATTATTTTTATGGATAAAATACCCATTCAAATTCAAATTTTATTTGTCACAAACAAATGAATGATAGTCAAATGCCAAGTCCACAAGATACATGTAGACTTGTTGGATAAATTCCATGCACCCTCAAACACCTGAAGAAAACTTTGTGAGATTTCTTGTTTTATTTGTTTAAGAAGAAATAGACAATTTCATCAAATTCTGATATGTAATATTGTAATATTTTTTTTTTATAGACCAAGGAAAACCAGTCATAACAGAGAATTTACACAGTTAGTAGGTAGTGTGCAATTTAGACATTTTTTGTTTGTTTGTTTGGTGTGTGTGTCAGAACAGTTGGACAATGATGGAATGTCACACACACTGCTGTTACGGCTGCCGTCGTGGGCTGGGATTATGACATGTAAATGTGAGTGTGCAGGTGCGCCTCCAGGAGTGGTGGATCCCGAAGATGGTACACCAGGAGTATAAGACGGCGCGGTTGAGGACGGCAATCATCCATCCTCGGTTTTACCCCAACCAGCTGGGGCTGCGACATGCCCTGTGTTGCTCTGCAAGTCATGAGGAAGTTCGAGTGGATCGCCTTTTCAGTTGGGTACAGTTTTCTCATGTTTAGTTAGTCAGGGAGGTAAGTGATTGTTGTTTAGTTATGTTTTTGGGGGCTACGTAAGCAATCGCTCCTCTGAGTTAGCTTCTCTTATTGTTGTTTACCGTTCGAGAAGCCAAGCAGGAATTCCTCCGTGTCAGCCCAGCTGATCTTGTTTTTGGACACACGGTACGCAGGCCGTTGCAATTACTTAAAGAGAAATTATTGTCCGAATCGCATCGGGTGGAGGATAATGTGTTGGATTATGTGTGTGCTTTTAAGGAATGTCTCTCTCGTGCAGTTGGCCCGCGACCACTTGAGGCGAGCCCAGGGCATTATGAAAGCACGTTTTGACAAGAAATCCGTGGTTCAGAATTTTGCCCCGGGGGAGAAGGTGCTGGTTTTGCTTCCAGTGACTGTGTCTAGCATTCGAGCTCAATTTTCTGGTCCTTATGAGGTGGATCGGAAAATAAGTGATACTAACTATGTCATTAAAACGCCTGATCGGAAGCGAAAGTTGCAAGTGTGTCATGTTAATATGCTCAAATGTTATGTGTCCAAAGAGCTCGCCACCGGTGATGTAATTTGCTCTGGGCACCACAGAGTACCACCCACAAGACGATGGTTTGATGGAAAAAAGTGGCTGTATACTGGGGGCTCGGAGATTGGAATTGCGAGATGTTGGCCACTTTGGAGTCCTCCCGCTCTCATTTGCCACCCCCTGCTCATAGGGATGTCCTTGCGTTAGTGAAAGCTCATCAACCTTTGTTTTCTGACTACCGTAGGCAAACATCTGTCCTGTGTCACGACATCACGGTGGAAACTGACAGGCCGATAAAACAGCACGCTTATCGTGTAAACACCACAAAGCGGAGCTTGATGCAGTAGGAAGTTGAATATCTCATTGAGCATGGCCTTGCTATTTCCAGTCATGACGCGTGGAGCTCGCCTTGTATTCTGGTAGCGATAGCGGACAATATTTCCAGAAAGTGAATGCGGTTACCAAACCAGACTCGTTTACGCTCCCGCGGATGGAAGATTGCCTCGATCGTGTTGGTTCTGCTCAGTATGTTACAAAGCTGGACCTATTAAAGGGGTACTGGCAGGTTCCATTAACACCTAGGGCTTTGGAGATCTCTGCGTTTGTAACGCCCGATCACTTCCTCCAATATACAGTGATGCCTTTCGGGTTACGTAATGTGCCCGCAACGTTTCAACGCCTTATGCGGCAGGTGCTGTGTGGAGTGTCTAAGTGCGAGGCATACTTGGACGACGTGGTTGTCTATTTTACCTTGTGGCCTGAACATCTCGCAACACTTTCTGAGGTGTTTGGGCGGTTCAACGATGCCTCCCTCACGCTCAACCTTTCTAAATGTGAGTTCGGGAAGGCTACTATTACCTATTTGGGCAAGCAAGTGGGACAAGGGCAGGTATGGCCCGTGACTGAAAAAGTTCAGGCCGTTGTGGACTTTCCAGTGTCACAAACTCGGCACACGTTGCATCGCTTTCTGGGCATGGTTCTATCGGGGGTTCTGTAAAAACTTTTGTTTTGATTCAGGGGAACACATTTTTTCCCTTGTAGTTTTGGCATTGGCTACGGTCCACGGTAGCCTGTGTTACTGTTCTTATAAATAAAATAAAAAAAAACACCCGGTAACCAGATAACATATCGTCTCTGTCTTCTGTCGGAGGGATATTAAAATATGTTATATAGTTTCGTCTGGCTTGATCGCAAATGGTGTTCTATGACTTTTGATGGTTATAACCCTTTATACTTTTTATATATGAAATTTCTGCACAAATTTTGGTCCTATTGAAATGAATATGAAACTACAGTCCATCTAGTGGTATGAATGGCAAACTACAGTCATGGTGCGTTTGGCTTCCTCTAGTGAAAGAAAGGTAAACTATACTCAATAGCAGTACATTTTTGCTCTAGTTAATATTAGCGGCTAAAGTTTTAAATGATTTCTTAAACATGTTGGTGATTTAATGCTAAAAAATAAAAATAAAAAACATTGTTTTTAAGTGTTTTTTGTGAGATTTTAGGTTGTGTTAAGGCAGTACGTCAAAATGAAAAAAACAAAGAAACTGCCAATTTAAACGTGAGGTTGTGTTGAATAGAATGCCAACAAACTAGACATTTTCTTTTAATGTAAAAGAATAGAAAGGTCACATTACAGTTAGTGAAAAATAGCCAGTTACACTTTTGATTTCTGAAGGGTAAATGACTGCTTGACTGTCTGAGTTCTAACCTGAGAGTTTCCAGTGTACAATATGGACTCTCCAGTCCTGCAGACAGAAGTTTCGCTCCCAAATCTCGCAGATCATTGTTACTCAGGTCCAGCTCCATCAGACTAGAGGACGGGGAGGTCAGAATTGAGGACAGAGCCGCACAGCTTCTCTCTGAGAGATTGCAGCCACTTAGTCTGAAACAATTATTATTGAAAATAGTTTTATTGTTTCATGTAGACAAGAGAAATACACTTCATACAGGGAGTGCAGAATCATTAGGCAAATGAGTATTTTGTCCACATCATCCTCTTCATGCATGTTGTCTTACTCCAAGCTGTATAGGCTCGAAAGCCTACTACCAATTAAGCATATTAGGTGATGTGCATCTCTGTAATGAGAAGGGGTGTGGTCTAATGACATCAACACCCTATATCAGGTGTGCATAATTATTAGGCAACGTCCTTTCCTTTGGCAAAATGGGTCAAAAGAAGGACTTGACAGGCTCAGAAAAGTCAAAAATAGTGAGATATCTTGCAGAGGGATGCAGCAGTCTCAAAATCGCAAAGCTTCTGAAGCGTGATCATCGAACAATCAAGCGTTTCATTCAAAATAGCCAACAGGGTCGCAAGAAGCGTGTGGAAAAACCAAGGCGCAAAATAACTGCCCATGAACTGAGAAAAGTCAAGCGTGCAGCTGCCAAGATGCCACTTGCCACCAGTTTGGCCATATTTCAGAGCTGCAACATCACTGGAGTGCCCAAAAGCACAAGGTGTGCAATACTCAGAGACTGAATGTCAGAAATGTATATTTGTGAATGTGGAGATGTTATATTGGTGTCACTGGTAAAAATAAATCATTGAAATGGGTATATATTTGTTTTTTGTTAAGTTGCCTAATAATTATGCACAGTAATAGTCACCTGCACACACAGATATCCCCCTAAAATAGCTAAAACTAAAAACAAACTAAAAACTACTTCCAAAAACATTCAGCTTTGATATTAATGAGTTTTTTGGGTTCATTGAGAACATGGTTGTTGTTCAATAATAAAATTATTCCTCAAAAATACAACTTGCCTAATAATTCTGCACTCCCTGTATCATTTTGTTACAAAAGTCTTTAAAATGAGTACATATTTACTTACAGAGCTTTGTTGGCGATGTTGACCACTGGCAGCAGCCTCAGAAAAGCCTCCTCTGAAGCAGAGTATTTCTTCAGGTCAAACACATCCAGATCTTTTTCTGATGACAGTAAGATGAAGACCAGAGCTGACCACTGAGCAGGAGACAGTTTGTCTGTGGAGAGACTTCCTGAACTCAGGGACTGTTGGATCTCCTCCACTAGAGAACGATCATTCAGTTCATTCAGACAGTGGAACAGACTGATACTTTGCTCTACAGACAGACTGTCATTGATCTTCTTCTTAATGTACTGGACAGTTTCCTGATTGTTCTGTGAACTATTTCCTGTCTTTGTCAGCAAACCTTGTAGGAGAGTCTGATTGGTCTGCAGTGAAAGACCAAGGAGAAAGCGGACGAGCAAGTCCAGGTGTCCACTTGGACTCCGTAAGGCCTTGTCCACAGAACTCTGGTAGAAGTGTGTCTCTGCAGATTCTCTTGTTTCACGTGTCTGGGAGGTTGTTTGCTGTTCTTCCAGCAGATTGACTCCAGAGTTGATGAAGGTCAGATGGACATGAAGAGCAGCCAGAAACTCCTGCACACTCAGATGGATGAAGGAGAACAGTCTTTTCTGGTACAGTCCACTCTCCTCTTTAAAGATCTGTGTGAATACCCCGGAGTACACTGAGGCCGCTCTGATATCAATGACACACTCTGTCAGGTCTGATTCATAGAAGATCAGGTTTCCTTTCTGCAGCTGATCAAAAGCCAGTTTTCCCAGAGACTCAATCATCTTCCTGCTCTCTGGACTCCAGTGTGGATCTGTCTCAGCTCCTCCATCATATTTGATCTTCTTCACTTTGGCCTGAACCACGAGGAAGTGGATGTACATCTCAGTCACGGTCTTGGGCAGCTGTCCTCCCTCTCTGGTTTCCAGCACATCCTCCAGAACTGTAGCAGTGATCCAGCAGAAGACTGGGATGTGGCACATGATGTGGAGGCTTCGTGATGTCTTAATGTGGGAGATGATCCTGCTTGCCTCCTTCTTATCTCTGAATCTCTTCCTGAAGTACTCCTCTTTCTGTGGGTCAGCAAACCCTCTGATTTCTGTCACCATACCAACACACTCTGGAGGGATCTGATTGGCTGCTGCAGGTCTTGTGGTTATCCAGACGCGAGCGGAGGGAAGCAGCTTGCCCCTGATGAGGTTTATCAGCAGCACATCCACTGAGGTGGACTTTCTAGGGTCAGTTAGGATTGTAGTTTTGTGGAAGTCCAGAGGAAGTCGACACTCATCCAGACCATCAAAGATGAACACAACCTGGAAGTCTTCAAAGCTGCAGATTTCTGCTTCTTTGGTTTCAGTAAAGAAGTGATGAACAAGTCCCACCAAGCTGAACTTTTCCTCTTTCAGCACATTCAGCTCTCTGAAAGTGAATGGAAATATGAACTGGATGTCCTGGTTGGCTGTGTCTTCAGCCCAGTCCAGGCTGTATTTCTGTGTTAAGACTGTTTTCCCAATGCCAGCCACTCCCTTTGTCAGCACTGTTCTGATTGGTTCATCTCTTCCAGGTGAGCCTTTAAAGATGTCTTCTTGTCTGATTTTTGTCTCTGCTCTGTCTGGTTTCCTGAAGGCCATTTCAATCTGTCTGACCTCATGTTCATCATTGACCTCTGCAGTCCCTCCCTCTGTGATGTAGAGCTCTGTGTAGATGTGATTCAATAGGGTTGGGTTTCCTGCTTTAGCGATCCCCTCAAATACACACTGGAACTTCTTCTTCAGTGTAGATTTAAGTTTACACTCACTCCAATAGACGTCTCTATTAGAAGTTCCTAAAAGAAAGAATAATTCAATTCAATTTTATTTATATAGCGCCAAATCACAACAACATTCGCATCATTGTACAGCAGAATAGACAACAAATATCAGTCCAGAATTTTTATATTTATGTTTGACTATCACTTTAGGGTTAGACATTAGTAAACAACCTGTTCAACCAGCAGCTTAAATCTTTATAGAAATCCTCTTACTCTTGTGCAGAAGGTCAGCTAGTTCATCCTGCTTCATTCTCCTTAAAAAGTCCAATGTGATCTTCACAAATGCCTCTCTGCTGCTATTCCTCTGCTCCTCGTCCTCACCCACTTTCTCTTCAACCGTTCTCTGACCTTCCAAGTATTTCAGATAATCTGGACTGACAACTTTTTGAATCTTCTTCAGTTCATTCTTCACAAAAGTGATGATGTTGTCCTGCAGTAGCTGGAATAGAGTATTGTGTCAATTAATATGTTACATTACAACCTCAACTGGTGGTGCAGTGGAAGAAGAGAGGAACAATGAACAGAGGGAGACCAGGAACAACAGACAGAAATAGCCAGGAGATATGAAGGTGTTGTCATAATCATATTTCTGTTGCAGTCCACAGCATATTTTGATTCTGGAAACAGAGTGAATATTGCTACATCATGGTAATTGTAGTCAGTATGTTCAAGGGAGGTTGTTAAATTGGAATGTTTAAAAAAAGAAGCAAAAAAATAAATCAAATTCTGAGATCAGATAACTCAACTTTGCATTGTTTAGAGTGGAATAAATGCTATAATAATATGATAAATAACTTTTTCTAAAGTTTTCCAATCATTTATCCAGCTTTCATAGTTTATTAGACACTACCATGACAGCCAAAAATTAAAGGACCTGTCTGTAGCAATATGTGTCAAGGTGGTCATGGGTATAGATAAAATTACAAACACATCTTTTTGACCAGCCCAGCTGCTAAAGCTCATTGTTTATTTGAAACAGTGTTTAGTTGTGCTTCTAACTTGTCTTATCTTTCAATTAATACTACGAAAAACTAATACTTGCAATATGTTTGAAGTATAAATAGCCGTTCTTTTTGAGAAATGACTGAATAGAATAGATGTTGAACATGTACAGACCATAAATATGGAGTCCAGCTGTGTTTGATGCTGCTGGGTAGACTGACTTCTGGGAACCTCTGAGCTCTGCTGGCCCACTCTGTGGAGGAATCATGAAGAATTAGTTCAACACAGGAGAAAGATCAATATTTGAAAATGCTGAGTTTTGGCTCTCAGAAAACACCATCTTAATGCTGCTGGCAAAAACAAGAAAAAGAAAAAAAGAAGAGAAATGGAAAAGGAAAAAAAACAGCTTACACCACTAAATACCTGGAGCTCTTACAAGAATAAAGACTGGTAAATCTTTTGTAATATTTCCAATGGTCTAATTATCTTAACTGTAATGACACAGATGACATGTGTCATTAGTGTTTTCTAACCTGCCAGGATTAAGGCACAGAGTTAGCCATCCATACCTGACTCCTTGGAAACTACATAACTCTCTGTGTAGTTTCTCAGTCATCCAGGTCATGGAGCTTGCAAGACAGTGATTGTAATAGCAGTCTAGCGAGGAAGGACCGGTTAGCAGGTCCAGCGGCCATGTGGTGTGGAACTTGAAGCCAGTCAGTTAAATCAATCAACAGACCCATACTTAAGTGTCAATATCAGGCGAGCGTTTCAGGCTAAGGGAAGCATGTATAATTGTGAGAGGCCATAAGAAGATCATTTGTAACCTTCACTAAAGCTGTTTCTGTGCTGTGCTGAGCTCTGAAACCTGACTGAAACTCTTCAAATAAGCCATTCCTCTGCAGATGATCTGTTAGCTGTTTGACAACTACTCTTTCAAGGATTTTTGACATGAAAGGAAGGTTGGAGATTGGCCTATAATTAGCTAAGACTGCTGGGTCTAGAGATGCTTTTTAAGTAAAGGTTTAACTACAGCCAGATTGAAGGCCTGTGGTACATAGCCGATTATTAGAGATAGGTTGATCATATTTAAGATTGAAGCATTAAGAGATTAGAGATTACTCTTATTTTTCATAAGTGCACAAATCGTACTCCAGAATAGATTATTTTTTGCTTGATTCTAAATTTATGTCTAAAGTTGTATGCTCAACTTATCATAACATATTGATCTGGGATCACTCTCCAACCTCTTTAGTCCTGGACTTCTGTGGTACGAAACAACAGGGTTACTGGCGTTTTCACCCGTCACTCCTGTGTGAGACATCCTTTTGCCAATTTATGACAACTAAAATATCAGATTTCTTGGAAGCTAATGATAAACGTTTCTGATTCGATTTTATGGGGAACATTTAAAGTGGTAATGCGAGGAGAAATTATTTCTTTTGAATCTTCGTAAAAAAAAAAGAACGCTGGAAACGCCTGTTCGAAATAGAAGCTGAATTAACACAGAACAGGACCACAAGGCCTCCTCTTGTCCCTCTTTTTTTCCAAGACATAATTAAAAGGAAGTTTGAGTATAACACAATTTTATCTAGTCAAGTAACAGATCAGCTATTTAGGATCAGACAGAAGCATTTTCAGTTTGGAGATAAGCCCCATAAGCTTCTTTCTCGGCAGCTAAGAGGCCTACAGGCCAGTAGGGCTATACACAAAATTTAATCAAGATCAGGCGAAATTTTAATTAGCCCTAAAGCTATTAATGAGCGATTTAGAGAATATTATGAAGAGCTCTATATGTCGAAATCATGGGGCAATATTACTGATTGGTTAGGGAAGCTGGATCTCCCGAAAATGAATGACGTTGCACGAGAGGCTTTAAACTCAGATATTACTATTGAAGAAGTTTCGAAAGCTATTAAGTAATTCCCCAATGGAAAGTCCCGAGGCCCAGATGGGTTTGGCATTGAACTGTATAAAAAATACTCTGAAAAGCTGGCCCCGCTTTTATTGAGAATGTTTAAGCATTCTTTCCATACTCAAAGATTTCCCCGTACGCTATATGAAGCTAATATTTCTTTGTTATTGAAAGAAGGAAAGGATGAAACAGAATGTCCCTCTTATCGACCTATTGCTTTGTTGAATTTGGATATGAAAATTTTCACTAAAATTTTGGCAAACAGATTAAATGGACATGTTGGATGAATTATCCATCCGGATCAAACTGGGTTTGTCCCCCAGAGGTTTTTCTTCTTTAATGTTCAAATGTTGATGAACACTATGTATCATAGGCACTAGGGAGCTTCCAAGATCGCAGTACTGAGCTTAGATGCTGAAAAGGCGTTTGACCAGGTCGAGTGGGCCTATATGCTTCGGTACTGGAGAAGTTTGGTTTAGGCGAACAGTTTATATCATGGGTTGATATGATATATAGACATCCCTCTTCTTCCATTCTTATTAACCAAGATAGATCAGCGCCTTTTCTTTTTTTACACCACGGGACACGACAAGGCTGCCCTTTGAGCCCTTTGCTCTTCGCAATTTCTATTGAACCTCTTGCAGTAGCCATTAGGAATGAGCCCTCTATTGACCCTGTCCGATTGGGGAATATCAAGCACTACATTTCTTTATATGCGGATGATGTTGTTTTGTTCTTGTCAAATCCTGAGCAATCTGTTCCTGTACTTTTAGATGTGGTGAGGTCATTTGGGGAAATCTCAGGTTATACAATTAATTGGCAGAAGAGTGAGTTTGTGGCTTTAACTGCGATTTTGAAAGTTTTGCCTTTTAAAATTACAGACAGATTGAAATACTTGGGTGTTATTTTGCCTAAGGTTCCTAAATCGATGTTTAAGTTGAATTATCTTGAACAAGTTGAAAAATTGAAAAAGGACATTGAGAAATGGAGGGCTCTACCTATTCCCATGGTAGGTCGCATTAACGTAATTAAAATGGTTTCCCTTCCTAAATTTCTATATTTATTTTTAAATTTACCTATTTTTTTGAATAAGCAATTTTTTAAAGTGATCGACTCAGTAGTATTACCATTTGTTTGGGGCTTTAAAACTCACAGGATATCAAAAGTTCATCTATGTACTGTAAGTCTAAACTTAAGGGTGGATTTGCTCTGCCACTGTTTCAGTTTTATTATTGGGCTGCAAATGCTAGAACTCTTGTTTACTGGCAGGAAGGGTACAAAAAGGTCATGTCTGCCGATACCGCACCTTGGGTGGTCATAGAGAGTGGTGGGGTTGAGAATAGTTCCCTCCCTGCTCTTCTTTTTTCATCCTCTAATCCACGAACCAAGGTCAATAATTTTATAGTTTCGAACTGCGTTAAAATCTTTAGTCAGAACAAAAAAGGTTGTGCTCTACCAGATACTTCGATCCATACTCCAATATATTGTAATCATGCATTTCCACCCTCATGTTTAGACGCCTCTTTTGAGGTCTGGACACAGAAAGGTATTATTACTGTCAAAGACTTATTTATTGACAGGCAGTTTGCATCATTTACCCAGTTGCAGAACAAGTTCTCTCTCCCCGCATCACATTTCTTTCATTATTTACAGATAAGAAACTATGTTCGTCAGAGTACTCTTAATTTTCCATCTCTTCCGGAAGAGGGGTCAATTTTTACACTCCTTCTGAGTTCCCCGGATTCTAAAAAGTTGGTTTCTGGTTTTGTGAAAGCTTTTTCTGAGTATTTAAATTTTGAATCTGACTTTTTGAAGATGGTATGGGAGGAGGAGCTTGGTTTGCAAATAGGAGATGAGGTGTGGGAGAGGAGTCTGTGTAGGATCCATTCTTGCTCTATAAATGTAAGGCATCAGTTAATTCAATTCAAAGTGCTTCACAGACTTCATTATTCAAAAACTAAACTGCACAGGATTTGTGATATATGATCGTTGTAAACTTGGAGAAGGCTCTCTCACTCATTTATTTTGGACTTGTCCCAAATTGCTTAACTATTGGTTGGACATTTTAAAATATTTTTCTGGTATTTATAATTGCACATTAGAGCCGGACCCAATAATTGCATTGTTTGGAACTTCCTCTTCCCTTTTACACCTCAGCCCTGCTGCACAAACTGCAGTTTTGTTCGGAATGGTAATTGCTAAGAAAATTATCTTGACTCTCTGGAAGTCGGATATTGTACCTCAATTCAAAATGTGGCAAACAGAACTGAGTGCTCTACTACATATGGAGAGAATTAGGTACACATTAGCGGACAAACTTAGTAATTTCTTTGATGTGTGGCAGCCATTTTTAGACCATGTATTAAAGCAAAGTCCTGTTTGATCGATCACCAATAACTCGGCCTACCACCTTAGTGTTTTATTTCTGTTTATTGCCAGTTGAAGTAATTTTGAATAATTTACAATAGTAATTTTACTAGTAATACTACTTCAACTGATGTTGAAGTAGTATTTTTGTCGTTGCAGTGTAATATTTTGTCTTATTTGTGTGTTTTAGCCCTTGTTGTTATGTTGTCTGTTTTTTGTTTTTTTTGTGTCTTTCTTTTTTCCTTATATCAAAACATCTCAATAAACATACTTACAAAAAAAGATTGAAGCATTAATTAATGGCAGGACTTCTTTGAGCAGTTTTGTAGGAATGGGGTCTAAAAGACACGTTGATGGTTTGGAGGAAGTAATTATTGAAGTTAACTCAGAAAGATCAATTGGAGAAAAAGAGTCTAACTTAACATCAATGGTACTAAGAGTAGCTGTAGATAATATTACATCTGTGGGATGATTATTGGTAATTTTTTCTCTAATGATAAAAATTTTATTTGTGAAGAAGTTCATGAAGTCATTACTAGTTAACGTTAAAGGGATGGTTGGCTCAACAGAGCTCTGACTGTTTGTCAGCCTGGCTACAGAGCTGAAGAGAAACCTGGGGTTGTTCTTATTTTCTTCAATCAGTGATGAATAGTAAGATGTTCTGGCTTTGTGGAGGGCTTTCTTATAAAGCAGCAAACTATTTCTCCAGGCTAAATGATGATCCTCTAAATTTGTGACACGCCATTTCCTCTCCAGATTACGAGTCCTCTGCTTTAGGGTACGTGTTAGAGAATTATACCACGGAGTCAGGTACTTCTGATTAGAGACCTTAGTTTTCACAGGAGCTACAGTATCCAGAGTCGTACGTAGAGACAAGAGACAAGATAGAACTTTATTAATCCCTCGGGTGGGTTCCTCTGGGAAATTCGACTTCCAAAAAGCACAGCAACGACCGAAGTTACAGTTACAGAATTGTTATATATATATATATATATATACACACACACACACACACATATATAAATACAGAGACAAATATAAATAAAATATACAAAGGGGATAAATAGAATAAATAGGAATAAAAAATAAAAATACAAGTGAATTGCACATTTCAAGTATTGAGTCTATTGCACCGTTGACTATTTACAAAAGTATTGCACAAGGTATTGCACAGTGAGGTGAAGAGGCACTACAGCCTAGTTGTTCCCCCCTCCTTTGTCCTCCTGTTTCCCCTCCCTCTCCCCTCCAGAGAGGAGTTAAACAGTCTGATGGCGTGTGGGACAAAGGAGTTTTTAAGTCTGTTAGTTCTTGTCTTGGGGAGAAGCAACCTGTCACTGAACAGACTCTTCTGATTGTTTATGGCCGTGTGCAGAGGATGCCCAGCATTGTTCATAATGTCCATCAGTTTCTTTAATGTCCTTTTCTCTGCCACTGTCACCAGAGTGTCCAGCTTCATGCCGACCACAGAGCTAGCCCTCCTGATCAGTTTCTCCAGCCTGGATGAGTCCTTCTTTGCTGTGCTGCTCCCCCAGCACACCACAGCATAGAAAAGTACTCCAGCAACCACCGACTGGTAAAACATCCTCAGGAGCTTCCTGCAGATGTTAAAAGACCTCAGCCTCCTGAGGAAGTACAGTCGGCTTTGGGCTTTTTTATACAGGTGCTCTGTGTTGCATGACCAGTCCAGTTTATTGTCCACCCACAGCCTGAGGTACTTGTACTTGTTGACCACCTCCACCTCCTCCCCCTCTATCTGAACCGGCAGTGGACCTTCTCTGGACCTCCTGAAGTCCACAACCAGTTCCTTAGTCTTTGAGGTGTTGAGTTGCAGGTGGTTTGTGTGACTCCATGCAACAAAGTTCCTCACCAGACTTCTGTACTCCTCTTCCTGATCATCCCAGATACACCCCATGATGGCTGTGTCGTCTGCAAACTTCTGAATATGGCATAATTCAGAGTTGTAGCAGAAGTCAGAGGTGTACAGGGTGAAGAGAAGAGGGGACAGCACAGTTCCCTGTGGTGCTCCTGTGCTGCTGACCACAGTGTCAGACGTGATGTCCTTCAGCCTGACGTACTGTGGTCTGTCGGTGAGGTAGTCGGAGATCCAAGCCACCAGGCAGGGGTCCACCTCCATCCTGTTCAGTTTTTCCTGAAGCATACAGGGCCGGATGGTATTAAAGGCACTGGAAAAGTCAAGAAACAGGATCCTGACCGTGCCTTTTCCCCCATCCAGGTGTGAGTGGGCTCTGTGTAGGAGGTACAGGATGGCATCCTCCACTCCGACACCCGCCTTGTATGCAAACTGTAGTGGGTCCTGGGCATGTTGTACCTGTGGTCGGAGGAAGTTGAGGAAGAGCCGCTCTAGAGTCTTCATAAGATGTGACGTCAGTGCCACCGGTCGGAAGTCATTCAGCTCATTGGGCCGGTTCTTTTTGGGGACCGGGACGATGCAGGATGTCTTCCATAGGGCGGGCACTCTCCCCAGTCGCAGACTGAGGTTGAAGACTCGTTGTAGCGGCTCCCCAAGTTCAGCAGCACACGCCTTTAGCATCCTAGGACACACCTTGTCTGGGCCTGCTGCCTTTCTGGGGCGAAGCTTCCTCAGTTGCCTCCTGACCTGATCCACTGTGACACTGGGAGATGTTTGGGAGGAGGGGAGGGGGGGGAGATGTCTTGCTGCTGAGAGAGGGATTGGAGGAGGGGGGTGTCATGGTGTCAGGAAGGGGGGGGAAGCGAGGGAGGCAGGAGAGTGGGGGGAGGACTCTGTAGTGAAGGTGAGGGTGGGGGGGTTGTGGGCTGGTCAAACCTGTTGAAGAAGTTGTTGAGTTCGTTTGCCTTCTCCACAGTCCCCCCCACTGTGCTTTTCGTAGTGAGGAGGTAAAATGATTAACAAGATAATCGACCTCTGTTGGGGTAGCGTTCAGATAGCTGCTCTGCTCTGTGTTGGTACAGAGCATTGAAGATGATAACAGTGGGTGAATTATATTCTTAAACTTAGTTACAGCGCTTTCAGAAAGACATCTACTTTGATAAAGTCTACTCTCCACCGCTGTGTAATCAATTATTGTAAATGTAAATGTTATCAGGAAATGATCAGACAGGAGAGGGTTTTCAGGAAACACTGTTAAATGTTCAGTTTGTATGCCATATGTTAAAACAAGATCTAGAGTGTGATTAAAGTGGTGGGTGGGTTCTTTTACATTTTGAGATACTTCAATTGAGTCTAATGAAAAAATTATATGCCATGTTGAGGCTGTCATTTTTAGCATCTACATGGATGTTAAAATCACCCACAATAATTACTTTATCTGAGCTGAGCACTAAATCAGATAAAAGGTCTGAGAAATCAGACAGAAACTCTGTGTAAGGTTTATACATAGGCTGGTGTGAAAAATTGCTGCCACACCGCCCCCTCGGCCTGTGATTTGAGGTTTCCAGTTCCAGGTCACTGTTCGTGTGGTCGAATGGCCGGTCAGCTGAGCAGTTTTGCATTCTTTTCTAACTTTAATGCTCTTTCCATTGTTGTTTTTCGCCGTCTACTCTGTACATTTCGTATTCTTTCCTTTTTCTCATTTTTGTGGACTTGTTTCTGACACTTCGACATGACCCCAAGGCTCACCTACACCAGAGAGTCCCTCATTCAGCTGCAGCTGCAGCCCAGGCTCCGGCTTTTCCGCTCTGCTCCTACAGACTATTTTCGCGAGGAAATACTCTTGGACACGGAAATCAAAAAACTCACAAAAACAAGGTAACCAGGAGGGGATTAAAGAAGAAGGGGTGAGAGCCAGACTCAAGAGGGAGACACACAAACAACGAGCACTCCTGTCCATTAACCTAATGTGTGTTCTCTCTGCAACAAGCTGGACGAGCTGCAAGCCTGCGTCAACCACTTGCATGAGTGATGACGACAGCACGCTGCACATTGATGGCTTTTCACTACCTCTTCATCTGGACGGAGACCATGAACGCACCATAAGCAACATGGCGGCGGCATGTCTGCATGTAAACAGCAGCTGGTGCTCTACAGTCATTGTGAGGGAGAAGCTGTGCACTACAGACATCAAGCTTCTGGCTGTTTCCCTGTTCCCAACTCTGGATAGTCATATTTTTGGGGGGGGGGTTAATAAATTTGTCCATATTTCTAGAAACGAGAGCTGCTCCAGCCAAAGGATGGGATGAATGACATCTCTCTTAAAAAGACCAGGTTTCCTCCAGAAAGTCTCCCAATTATCTAAGAAGCCCACATCGTTTTTTGGACACAACTCAGACAGCCAGCAGTTTAAGAAGAAAATGTGGCTAAACATGTCACTCCTGGTCTGATTTTGGAGGGGACCAAAGAAAACTACAGAGTCCGACATAGTTACACACGATTCAATATTGATTTTAGTGACCTCCGATTGGCGTAACCGGGTGTCATTACTGCCGACGTGAATTATGATTTTACTGAATTTACGTTTACAGTTTGCCAGCAGTTTTAAATTTCCTTCAATGTCGCCTGCTCTGGCCCCTGGAAGATAATTGACTATGGTTGCCGGTGTCTCTAGCTTCACATGTCTGAGAACAGAATCACCAATTACCAGAGTTTGAGCCCCGGCGGGTGTGTCGCCGAGTGGGGAAAAACAGTTAGACACATGAACGGGTTGGTGGTGTACCTGGGGCTTCTGTTTAGGACTATGCTTCCTCCTCACCGTGACCCAGCCGCCCTCTTTCCCCAGCTGCTTGGGGTCTGCCGGGGAACAGGTAGCGGGGCCTACGCCATCTTCGGCTGCACAGGGGCCTGCTACAGGGGCCTGGCTAGCTACGGGTGTATCGGGGGGGAACCAAGTCTCCAATTCAGTAATCCTGGCCTCCAGAGCTGCAAATATGCTACATTTGTTACAAGTATCATTACTGCTAAAGGAGGCCGAGGAGTAACTAAACATCTGACACAATGAGCAAGAAAGTGCAGGAGGAACTGGTGAAGAAGCCGTGGTGCTAACGAGTCGGCTACGAGCTAAGCTAAGCTAATGAAACAGTAGAGACACAGTGAGTGAATACTTTGGCTGTAAATTATTTGCCAAGTCCGTTAACTATTGCACCTCCTCTCTATATGCTGACGAGACCCACCACAGTCGTGTCATCGGAAAACTTGATGATGTAGTTTGAACCGTGCATTGCTGCACAGTTGTGAGTCAGCTGAGTGAACGGCAGTGGGCTGAGCTGAGCCCTTAGGGGCTCCATTGCTCAGTGTGGTGGTGTTGGAAATGCTGTTACCGATCTGGACTGTCTGAGGCCTCTCCATCAGAAAGTCTAGGATCCAGTTACGGTAGGTGTTCAGACCCAGCAGGCTCAGTTTTCCAATCAGGTGCTGAGGAACGACTGTGTTGAATGCTGAACTGAAGTTTATGAACAGCATTCACACATGTGTCCTTATTGTCCAAGTGGCTGAGAGCAAAATGTAGGGTGGTGGCAATGGCCTCATCTGTTGACCAGTTTGGGCAATAGGCAAACTGCAATGAGTCCAAGATGGTGGTAGCAGGGCCTTAATATGCCTCATAATGAACCACTCGATGCACTTGACCATGATGGGTGTGTGTGCAACAGAAACACCTCCTAGAACATCCATTCTGTACATTCTGATTGCTGTGTTTTTTGAAACAGTCCAACACACACCGCTTCACATATGAACATAGAAATGTGTGTGAAAAAGAGCTGAGCTGACATTAAACATGATGGAGATTTATTCACAAACACTGAGTCACAGCAACATTTACACACACATTACCTCTCTGCAGGAGGACACGTGCCTGATTTAAAATTAATGATTTTGGGGGGGGGGGGGGGGGGGTGTCTCTGTGCCCTGAGTGCTCACCTCCTCCTTTTTCCTTTTATATGAAAGAACTTTCTCGTTGGAAATTCAGACCTACCAGCTTTAGTGGCTACATATACTGATGTCTGAAAGTGTTTTAAATTATCCTTAAAGTCTGGCCTTTCCACTGAGTTTGGTTCTATAAACAGAATCTATGATCATCTCCTCCACCTGATGCTGTGGAGATTCAGAGAAATAAATCTAGCATAAGAAAAGAGACGATAGAAAAAAGAAACTGATCTTATCTTTTGTTATTGGATTTCTCTGTTTGGGAAATATTCCACTCATTCCACTTAACCTGGGTAGTGAATTAAATCAGGGCTTTTTTTATCAAGTCCTAGAGACACTAACATGAAAACATGTTGAGCAGCTCTCTGACTTGAAGAACACGCTTTAGCGTCTTTTGAATTTTTGTGTGTTTGATGTTGATGGTGTGTGAGCAAACTTTTAACAGTTATTTCAGTTAACTTAAGTCAAAAATGATGTTAGCCTTCATATAGATGTGATCTCCCTTTGGACCTCAAAGCTGAGCCTCACATGTTTTTGGTCCTGGGATTTTGATACAGCAAAGCAAAACTGTCAGAGTTTAAATACTCATGCTTGAAGATGAGGAATCATATGCAGACATTAGATACAGAAGGACTTATAATGTGGAGGGAGCTGCTTATTGGGGTTAAACCCAAGAAAAAAGAACACAAGCAGCTCCCTCCTCTATGTGACATCATACTCATGAGGAGGGAAACAAGCTTTTTTTATGATGTTGGGTGCTTTAGCCAAGGATACTTCATAAAAGTTCAAACAAACAAAACTAGTAACCCCATGCAGCACAGCTGACCTTTGTGAAGTATCAACAATAACAACATGCTATTTAACAGAGCCATATAAAGACTAACATACATCAGTAGTTTATTTGATTTGCACCCTAATTCACTGATCTGATTTATGTTATGTAAATAGAAATGTCCCACTTCCTGTTATAACGCTAAAGAAGGAAACAAAGCAAACTTAGAGTTTCTTCAAACGCACACCAACTACAGGCTCCACGCCACACCCGGACACTAAACACGGACACACAGGTGAGCTGCTTCCTGGAAGGAGGCGGGTTTAAACCTGAAGCTCAGCTCAGGAGGGTTGGAGCGGAGCCAACAGTTGATGTCTCCACTTTCTTCTTCTTCTTTTTTGAAGAACAAGTTGAATCTATACCTAACACACATGTAAACAAAACATTCGTTTATGATGTCCGCTCTCCGTCTGCTGCTGTCCCTGCGAATAAAAAGTCCCGGAGCTCTCCGGTCGAGCTCAGGCAACATTCAGCGTGTTTTATCTGATCACACACACTTAGAGAAAATGGCGGACACATTCGACCTCGTTGAAAAACATTACACACTGACTTTAATGGAGAGACCGGAAATACAAACACAGTTTGTTGTGTGAAGAAATCCAACATGAGCTGAACAAACAGTAAAGTTCCTAAAGACAAACTGTTAAAGGAGGAAACAAAGCAAACTTACAGTTTCTTCAAACATACACACCAACAACAAGGTCCACTCCACGAAGCTCAGGAAAGTGAAAGTAAACTTTGAGCAGGACGGAAACACCCAGAGAGGCGTTTGAGGACACTCACGAGCATCGAAACACTGTGTGCTGCGTTCAGGTGCACCTCAGAAACTCCCAGATTGTTGGCAGGTCGTGATTTATTTCGGTTTTCCTGTTTGAAGCACAAACATCATGCATCACTTTGTTGTTCTTCTTCCTGCAGCGTTTGAATATTTCAGCACTAAACGGATGTTTGTTCAAAGCTCATTTCAACCTGTTGAAGTCATGAATGAAAGTGCAGACTGAGAGTGGATCACATGATGTGTGTCATGTGACATGTTCAGTATTGTCACACATGTCTAGATTGTCCCTGATATCATAGCTGCTCAAACACTGATGATTATATTTGAAGAATTATTCCTGATGGCAGCAAAGTTTGATTGGAGCTCTCTGTCTGTGCTGATTTGTCGCCCTCTGGAGGTCAAAGCACAAACTGCATGATGTCACTGTAACCACCACAGTGACAGGAAATGATGCTAACGGCTGTCGTTAGGCTCACTGACAGCAGTGCTGATGTGTTCATGTCAAACACTGGATCAGGTCAGACTCCTTCATCCTTCTCCAGCATGAGGCCGCCCTCAGACCCACAGGAGCTCTGACCTTTGATCTCCTGACCCTATCCACTTCAGTCTCTTTGCATCTTTAAATGCAAATCCATCCAAACTGTAGCCGAGCACCAAAAGCTGGAAGTTGTTATATGAATGATGATCATAGCAGAGTTCCTGTTTCCAGCTCAGACGTGTTAAACGCTGCTGCTGTGCTACATTTGTCATTTCCTGCTTCCATGTCAAAGTGCTGAACTCATCTTATCACTATAATGCAGTAAAGCAGGAGCTGTAAGTCTGACATTTATTTAATGTCATCACAAACACACACAGCTGGATCAGCACCCAGACAAAGGGCTGAAAAAATCAGCATTTGATTATTATTATTATTATTGTTATTATTATTATTATTATTATTATTATTATTATTATTATTATTATTATTATTATTATTATTATTATTATATATCCTGTTTATGTGGATGCACTTTACTGATCACATGACTCTGAGGGATGTTTCCAGCACCTTGCTGAATCTGAGCCATGAAGATTTAAAGCAGCTCTGAAGGCAAAGCAGGTCTGAGCCTATGTTAGCAAGCTGTACCTAATAAAGTGGCAGCAAGGACTCAGTCAGTTATGATCAGAGCCAGCAGGGGGCAGCACAGAGAGGCGAGGCGCTGTCAGAGAAGCAGGCTGACATCAGACTGGTCATATTCCATCATCTATACCTGAAATAATCATCAAACACATGCAGAGCAGAAACATGTGGAAACATCTGGAGCTCAGTCTCAGTTTGATCCCTCAGAGGTTTACCTCAGTCCTGCTCCTCTGCTTCCTGTTTACAGCGCACATCATGCTGTGTACTGAGAGTCATGTGGTCAAAGTGAGGCCCTGGTACTCTGACAGAGAGCTAGCACAGTTATCGTAATGTATATCATCACTACCAGAGAGCATTCAGCTTTCACAGCAGCCAACATCCTGTCACACTGAGCATGTGCAAACACAGCAGCCAACATCATGTCACACTGAGCATGTGCAAACACAGCAGCCAACATCCTGTCACACTGAGCATGTGCAAACACAGCTCTCAGCCTCCATCACTCACAAGCTCCAGCCTCCACTTAAAAGCCCAGAACAAAGCTTGTGACCAACACAGCGCAGACAGAGGTGATGTCCACACTCTGTTTCTGGGTGGGAAACTCACCTGTGGGCGTGGCTGTTCCTCCCCTACAATCTCTGATGTCACAGCTGCTAAATTAGACTGAAGCCAGACTCAAACAGAAAACAGCCTCAGAGACTCAGAGAGAGCGCTGCTCCATCTCTGGACCGTAATATATATTCCACCACTATGCTGCAATGCATCTTGGGATAGGGTGGGCCCACCTGTCATTCAAATCCAGGGAGAAGAAGGACACGTTTGTGGGAGCCTGGGAGTCTGGACGGCCTTCGTGGCCTCGCTGTGATGTCATGGACCTTCAGAGGAAGCAGAGGCTGAATTGAAACACACCTGCTGACTTCCTGTGTTCTGCTCTGACAGCTGCCATTTGTCACAATGTGGATAATAAAGCCATCAAACTTCACTCAGCTCCAGTAACACCATCAGTGTTTGATGTCCAGAGGATTCATCAGCTTTAACCATGATAGAAGCAGGAAGTTAAGATGAAGATGAACCATGTTGTGACTGAAGGACAAAGCTGAAACATACAGATGTGTACAGATGTGTGGAAAACTAAGCAGCAGCCATGTTTGGAGGCTCACTGAAGTCCTCCCAGCTGACAGTAGAAAAGTCTGATTTTTACTGTGAAAGCCACAAACATGTTTAATGAATCATTTTTAGAACTTAGAGAAACTGTTCATGTCCAAGATCTTTCCAAACACCAAATCTATACAAGCTTTACATGAAATGAAGCAAAAGTAAACTCAGGTATTATCTGTACAAATACTTTAAAGTGTTCCAACAACAATCAGGTGCATATACAATAAGGCAAGGCAAAGCAAGTTTATTTATATAGCACAATTAAACAACAAGGTGATTCAAAGTGCTTTACAGAGACATTAAAAAACAAAAACAAATAAAAAGCACGATTTAAAATTGATTTTAAAAAACAGTAGATAAAAATCAGAACAGTAGATAAAATCAGTAGTTAAAATTTAAATTTAAAATTTAAGCTTAAAAGTGCGGATTTGCTGTTTTATTCAAATGCAGCTGAGAACAGGTGAGTCTTCAACCTGGATTTAAATAAACTGAGTGTTTCAGCTGATCTGAGGCTTTCTGGGAGTTTGTTCCAGATATAAATGGCCTGTATTTGTATAGCGCTTTTCTAGTCCCTAAGAACCCCAAAGCGCTTTACACAACCTGTCATCCACCCATTCACACACCCATTCACACACTGGTGATGGCAGCTACATTGTAGCCACAGCCGCCCTGGGACGCACTGACAGAGGCGAGGCTGCCGGACACTGGTGCCACCGGGCCCTTGGTGGAGCATAAAGGAGCATAAAAGCTTAATGCAGCTTCTCCGTGTCTGGTTCTGACTCTGGGAACTGATAAAAGACCGGATCCAGATGACCTGAGGGATCTGGAAGGTTCATACTGGGTCAGGAGGTCATTGATGTATTTTGGTCCTAAACCATTCAGAGCTTTATAGACCAGCATCAGAACTTTAAAGTCTATCCTCTGACGGACAGGCAGCCAGTGTAAGGACCTCAGAGCTGGACTGATGTGGTCCACTTTTTTGGTCTTAGTGAGGACTCGAGCAGCAGAGTTCTGAATGAGCTGTAGTTGTCTGACTGATTTTTTAGGTAGACCTGTAAAGATGCTGTTACAGTAATCAAGCCTACTAAAAATGAATGCATGGACTAGTTTTTCCAGGTCCTGTTGAGACATCAGATCTTTTATCCTTGAAATATTCTTGAGGTGATAGTAAGCTGACTTTGTTATTGTCTTAATGTGTTTTTATAAGTTTAGGTCTGCATCCATCACTACACCCAAATTTCTCGCCTGGTTTGTGGTTTTTAGGTGTATAGATTGAAGTTCTCTGGTGACCTGTAATCGTTTTTCTTTGGCGCCAAAGACTATTACCTCAGTTTTGTTTTTGTTTAGCTGGAGAAAATTGTGGCACAACCAGTCATTAATTTCCTCAATGCATTTACCAAGAGCCTGTACAGGGCCTCGGTCTCCTGGTGACATTGTGATATATATTTGTGTGTCATCTGCATAGCTGTGATAGTTTATTTTGTTGTTGTTTATAATCTGTGCCAGTGGGAGCATGTAGATGTTAAACAGAAGGGGTCCCAAGATGGAACCTTGGGGAACTCCACATGTGATACTTGTCTGCTCAGATGTGAAGTTACCTATTGATACAAAGTATTTCCTGTTTTCTAAGTATGTTTTGAACCAGTTTAGTACAGTTCCTGAAAGACCTGCCCAGTTCTCCAGTCGTTTGAGTAATATGTTGTGGTCAACTGTATCAAATGCTGCACTGAGATCCAGTAAAACTAAGACTGACATTTTTCCACTGTCTGTATTCAGACATATGTCATTAAACACTTTGGTCAGAGCGGTTTCAGTGCTGTGGTTCTGTCTAAAACCTGACTGGAAGGCATCGTAGCAGTTATTCTGTTTTAAGAAGTAACTGAGCTGTTGAGAAACTGCTTTTTCAATGATCTTACTTAAAAACGGGAGATTTGAGATCGGCCTGTAGTTGTTCATTTGTGTCTTGTCAAGATTGTCCTTTTTCAGTATAGGTTTGATTACAGCAGTTTTTAGTGATTCTGGAAACACACCTGATAATAAAGAAAAGTTGACGATCTGTAACAGGTCTGACTCTAAAGTCTTTGAGACCTTTTTGAAAAAACTTGTTGGCAGGACATCTAAACAGCAGGAGGAGGAGTTCAGTTGACCTAAGATGTCCTCCAGGTCTTTGCTGTTAATAGGGTGAAACTGTTTCATGGTGTTTAAACAGTTTTTTGGTGGACACAGTACATATCCTTGATCTGCTGTTGATGTACCAATTGCTTGTCTAATCTTTTGGATTTTGTCTGTGAAGAATTTGGCAAAGTCATTGCAGGCCATGGTCGAATGAAGTTCGGCTGCCACTGACACAGGAGGGTTTGTTAGCCTGTCAACTGTAGAAAATAAGACCCGAGCATTATGGCTGTTTTTAGTGATGATGTCAGAGAAGTAGGACCTCCTTGCATTCCTCAGTTGTAAATTATAATTGTGAAGTTTCTCTTTATAGATGTCATAGTGAACCTGGAGGTTTGTTTTTCTCCATCTGCGCTCAGCTTTCCTACACTCTCTTTTTTCATTTTTCACCAGTGTGGAGTTTCTCCATGGAGACTTTTTCCTTCCAGAGATAACCTTCACCTTAATGGGAGCAATAGTGTCCATTACATTTAACATGTTAGCATTGAAGCTATTGACGAGCTCATTGACTGACCCTCTGGGCAGGTCAGGTGTTAATGGGAAGACCTGGTTAAAAATTGCACTACTGTGTTCAGTTATACACCGTTTTGTGATCACTGTTGTTGATATATTTGTGTGTGCTGAGATTTTACTTTCAAAGAAAACACAGTAATGATCAGACACGCCCACATCAGACACAGTAATGTTTGAAATGCTCAGGCCCTTGGAGATCAGTAGGTCAAGAGTGTGTCCTCTATTATGTGTGGCCTCTGTTACATGCTGAGTCAGCCCAAAGTTGCCCAGAGTGTTACTCAGGTCTTTAGTCCCTTTGTCCTGAGGGTTGTCCACATGGATGTTAAAATCCCCAACAATAATTACACAGTCAAAATCAACACAGATCACAGACAGCAGTTCACTGAGGTCATTAAAAAAGTCTGTGCAGTATTTGGGAGGCCTGTAAACATTAAGAAACACAACTTTGGATGGGGCCTTCAGCTGTAAAGCCACATATTCAAAAGTCTGAAAACTTCCAGGAGATAGCTGCTTACATTGAAATGATTCATTAAATAAGACAGCAACCCCTCCTCCTCTCCTGCTCACCCTGACCTCACTGATAAAACTGTAGTTAGGAGGGGTCGTCTCGATGAGAACAGCTCCACTGTTACTTTGGTCCAACCAAGTTTCAGTTAAAAACATAAAATCAAGGCTGTGCTCAGTGATTAAATCATTAATTAAAAATGTTTTCCCAGCTAAAGATCTAATGTTTAATAAAGCCAACTTAAGTGTTTTAGAGGCATTACTTGTCCCCTCGTGTTTGGGAGCAGTCTGTGGCACACAAGGTATGTTTACTATGTTTAAAGATCTTTTAGAGTGCAGCTCTCTGTGTTTTGACCAGGCCACATGTCTCCTGTCACCTAAACGTACAGAAATTTTAAAACCTTCTAGTAAACAGGGTCCCAGCTTCTCCTGGGAAAAGTCACCACTGCCATAATCCTCGCAGCCCGGACCCTAAACACATCAGACTGCGGAGACAAAGCATGAAGGTGGTAAGGAGGAACTAAGGGGGGGCGAGGCTGGGCAATGTGACTTCGATTGCTCTGTTAAGGGTGGGGCTCGGTGGCGAACCTTTGGCCGCTCTGGTGGGGGGTTTATGGGGGACAAAAAGGGATTGGGACGGGGGGTAGATCTGAGCCCAGCATTGACCCGCTCCATCATCTCTTCAGTGAATTTCAGGTGTGGGGAGGAGGGAGAAAGGGAGGGGGAGGAGGGTGATGGCCTGTCAGGGGTTTGGGGGACTGGGGAAGATCCTGGTCCTGGTCGTTGGTGTTGTTGAGAGAGTTGGAGGCAAATAGGGACCCCTCTTCTTGCCTCAGATGTCTCTCCTTTCTGAGGCTCTTCCCGGGTGGGGGCAGATGGAGCTCCTCCTCAAGGTTTCTGCTGGGCTTTGTCTGTTCTTGGAGTACTGTTTGTTCCTCTTTATGAGATAACTCCTCGTTTATCTCAGCCTTGGCACCAAGCACAGATGGATGACATATGGAATAAAACAAGTTGGAGGTGAACAGTTTCACCCCTGACTTGTTAAAATTAAATCCATTTGTTTTAAACAGATGCCTGCGTTGAGGATAAGGTAACTATAAAAATGTTGCTGTTTCTGTTAAGAACACTTTAGTCCTAATGATCTATAAGTGTCCAGAAGCTATCGCAGGTAAGCTCATACGCAAAAAAGAGAAAAAAATCAGCATAAAAATCAATAAAAGAAGCCAAGCATTTAAAGAGCAAAGAGAGGAAGCCCTTAAGCACCTTCTTCGCTGCCGCATATTCTTTTCTTCTTCGTTGTATCTCCGGGGCATAATCAAGTACAAGTACTTAAATAAATAAATCATTAAATAATTAATTAAAACTGTCAATAATTATTTAAATGTGTTATTAATTAAATATGTCAATAATTAATCAAATGTGTCAATAATTAATTAATTACATGTGTTGTAAATGTTTATGTAATTAAATATGGTGTATTTAATTGATTCATTATGGCAGTCCTGGTGTTCGTTACCTCGGGGATAAACTACATGTTTTATGGCAAATGTGAGATGAGCCTTTGTGGTGTTCTTGGTCAGCAGTGGTTTTATTCTTAGAACTCTCCCGTGGAGGTGATTTTTGCCCAGACCTTAAATAAGGCCAATTGAGTTATTCACAAAAATATGTTCCACATGTCTCTTTAGCCAGAAGAGTAAGTGTTCAAAGTCTTTTGTGAGTAATTCTGATTCTCTATGCAGATGTATTTGATTGTACAATCACTTTTGTGATACCATGCAGCTTTGTAAGAATTTGAGTACCTTTTTACCTTAATGTCTCGCACAGTGGCTCCTGGTAAATTACTTCAAAGCAAGGGCATACTGCTGCTACACAGGAAATGACCGCTCATAAATGAATAAAAAAACCATCTGTTACACTCACCTCTGACACTGAGAGTCACTGATTTCTGTAAAAGCATGTGTCCATCCTTGTTATCCAGGTAACTTCAGGCTCCACTCTGGGATTACTGTACGATGGAGGTGTTCACTTCTTACTGGGATAAATCGCCATGGTAACAGATGCTGTAGACCTAACCTGCTCTAGAGCTGGTTATGTTCCAGATTAGAGATCAGCGTGTAGTGACCAATCAACAGTGCCATCACTCATGGAGGATCCCTCAGAGCTTTCTATTATTTCTATTATCTCTACTTGAATATAGAGACCAACAGCTGTTACACTCACCTCTGACACTGAGAGTCACTGATTTCTGTAGCAGCATGTGTCACCATGGCCACTAAGTTGAAGGTCTTTCAGCTTCAGACTGAAGTCTTTAGTTCTCAGAGGATCTTCATTCATCTCTGTGGTCTCTGTGATCCTGGTCCTGTAAGAGATGCTGGTGTTCATTGTTCTGATACACATGGACCGTCATGTTTTGGTGTTTCCACTCCACTTTGACGTCCTGAGGAACATCATCTTCTTCATTAATTTTAAAGGGCAGCAGGACAGACTTCTCCCCCTGTGCCACCTCCACCATCTCCACTGGGTAATCTGAGAACAGAACAATAAGACAGATGTCAGTGAGTGTGATCCTCCATCATCTCCCCTGCTGTGTAACCAGTAGGTCTTAATCCTGTTTTCATGGTCACACTCAGGTCTCTGCTTCTCCGTATTTCTGTTCCTTTAACAAAACTGTTCTAACATCTCAGGTATACCTGGACTAAAACCTCAAACACTGCAAGCTCTGTAACTCAATCACTGAAGAAACATTCTGAGCTCTTCATATACCAACAGATCCTCATATCAGAGGCTTGTTCTCACCGTCCTCTGTCTGCTTCTCCTGATATTTATGAGAAAAATTTAAAAGTTTCAGTTTAAAAAGATGTTTTTTTTAGAGTTAACTTTGTAATAACCACCCAGAACATGTTCATTTGATATAAAGCCTATGTAAGCAGGTGGGTGGATGGAGGTGGTGTAAACAATCACTGAGTGTCTTTGAACTCTCTCACTTTCACTTTCACTGGCTGCTTGGTTCACTATAGAAACGACTGAGGTTTGAGTTCAAACTAGAGATGGCACGATACCACTTTTTTATGTCCGATACCGATATCATAAATTTGGATATCGGCCGATACCGATATGAATCCGATATAGTGTTTTTAATCAATAAAACTGTTTTTTTTTTTGCTTGTTTTTTTTTTTATATCTTGCTGCATTTTGTATAAGTACATACTCAAGTTCAAGCAAAAAACAAACAAACACTAAAGCTAAAGCCCTATTCTGGTATTTTAAAGAGTAAGCAACCTAACTAATAGGGTTGCAAGCTCCCAAAAAAAAGGGAACCACCCCTCACCCTCCACCTCATGATGCTTAATCGACGTAATCAACTTTATATTGATGCAGTGTGGAAAAAAAAAATGCACAGAAATAAATTATTTTTCAAGAATAATTAAATAGATTCAACATCTTTCTTCAACAGAACTGCAGACTGCACAGATGGTACCTTCCCAAAGGAAGAAGTACTATAGCTTACTAGGGTATATTAGACTCAACAGTTACTATATACAGTAATGGACTTCTATACGTTTTACATCAGATTAAAACTTTGGGTGTAAGATTCAGATAATTATTTATTAAAAGCTCGACATTTTAAATGAGAATAAGAAAGAAAAGTATGTCTTTGTGCCCCCTTTTCCCTGTTCATGCCCTATCGGCCCCCCTGGCTAAACTTTGCTAGATCCACCCCTGCACAGTTACAGCCGTCAGCTACGTAGAAAAAGATCCTGGTGTAGAAAGTAATATTAAATACATTCTAACAACAGCTGATCAAGCTTAAACGTGCTGCTGTTGTTCAGCCGCTGGTTTCCTCTTTCTGTTGCAAAGTGGGCCAAAAACAAACAAGAGAGACGGACTGGCAACAGAAAAGGCGATCAGCTGATCATTGATCAGTTTAACGATTAAAGTAGTAGCAGGAGAGGGAGGGAGGCAGTTGCTCCTTATATCGGTTGTTAAGTTTAAAGTTTACAAACATTCAGAGATGAACTTACACACTTGCTTTACTTCTCTCTTCTTCTTTGGCTCTCGGAGGAGGCGGACGCACTTTTCCTCCTCTCCCTTATCTTCCCTGCTTAGCCTCTTGTGTCCTTGTCTTGTGTTTTTTATTATTTTTCCCTGGAACACTCTCTCACAGTCTGTTCTCTAAAACCTAAAAGAGGAATTATGGATTGGATCAACTGGTCCCTAAATGCAACTGACACCCCTTTCTCAACAAGAAGTCTGGGCTTGGGTGAGCCTGAGTGCTGAAGATATCTACCTATTCGGAACCATGGTAACAGGGTTCTGGCTGATCGGAGCTGGCTTGGCCCTGACTTATCGAAGAATTAAGAAAGTGGAACCAGCTGTTCAAACCCCCACAAGGCTGCCCGCTGGGATTGGAACGATGGGAGAGGCGTGAGTTTCTCAAAATGGGCTCATTGAGTGCAGCATGGATAAGATCTTGGAGAGGCTACGGCTGCTGTGAATACTCAGAATAAGATCTCTGACTGCAGACTGGATACATCTCGGAAGGGCTCGCTCAGAATAAAGTCTCTGGGCGCAAATTGGATGACATCTCGGGGAGGCACACTGCCGTGAGTTCTCAGAAATTGACTCCTTGAGCACAAGAAATGACAACATCACAGAACGCAAGTATGGCGAAGCTCGCGGCTCTCCAACGGGAGATTGAGAGACCAGTGTTGGACTGTAGAACTGCTTTGAAATTCATATGAGCTGTTTGCACTAAAGTAAAAAGCACCATCACTTCATGCAGATACCCCTTCGGCGCCAGCTGCAAGGCCAGAGCTGAACAACAACACCCTGATAACAACTGTGTTGAGTCTCTTCCTTCCCATTCCATGCAAGGCCACCTGGGTTGGCTGGAAGACTGTTTACTTAGCCTGGCAGGGCGAAGGACACTGTCTCAGCTGAACTATGGACACGCACACACATACATATACTGATAAGCACTCACTGACGCATCACCCGCCCTACCCCGGATCCAACGCCACCTCCAACGCTTACCTCCCCTCTGATGTGGACATCGGGTCAGTTGGAGGTGCAATCAAAGATTGCAGCGGTCCCAGATCAGATGTACACACTGGGACTCTTTCCCATGTTGCTGTCTGTGTTTGTTGTGCTGTGGTGTGTTGATATCTGTGCATTCCTGTATTATCCTTCTGTGTTACACATTTCGATGTTTTTTTTCCTCGCTACCTAGCCTGACCTGTCTCCCCAATGTGATGTTTGTGTATTGTATGTACGGTCGGCAAGGTCTGTCATCTCGGTTGTGGGCAAAAGACCTGCAACTGACAAATAAAGGCTATCTCATCATCATCAACTTCCTCGGAGATGAAATGCCGGTTTGGTAGCGAGTCTCCAAATGCTCAACCAGACCGCCGACAGGTCTTGCACGCTACAGCTGCTCTATCACGTGATGCATACTGCTCCGTCGTGCTACGGTTATGAGCCGAGTTACGCCATGTCGCAAGTTTTGTGAGGTGCTTTTTTTGATTATTTAATGGATCGGATTACATTTTTTTTTATTTCTCTCCGATATCCGATCCAGTAATTTAGGTCAGTATCGGACTGATACGTAATATCGGATCGGTCCATCTCTAGTTCAGACACCAGCAATCACTGGTGAGATGTCTCACTGTTTGAGTGTCACCGACCAGTCACTCGCTAAAGAATGAAATCTCCCATTAATACTGCCCGCTGAGCAGAGGTGGGTAGTAATGAGTTACATTTACTCCGTTACATTTACTTGAGTAAGTTTTTGAAAAAAATGTACTGTTAAAGTACCTTTTTTCCACGATACTTTTTACTTTTACTTGAGTACATTTGTGAAGAAGAAACTGTACTTTTACTCCGCTACATTTGGCAATATTTGACTCGTTACTTTTTTTTTTTAATAATTAATTTCACACATTGGATAATACTACTAATAAATTATGGATCATGCCGCCACTGGAGCTACCAGCAACTCTTTCACCAATCAGACGTAGCCATGCAGTCACATGACCAGATATAAAATGGCGGGCCGAGTAGCCCAAGCCTTTGCTGGGAGAAAGAAAGGAGGGAAACGAAGAGCTTTGGATGGATTGTGGGAAGACAACCAGCATAATTTAAATCAGTTAAACATTAGTCACAGAGTGCCGTTACCAGCAATACCTCCATGGATACTTCCTGATGCTAAAGTAGACTTAACATTGTTGGACAAGAAGAATAAGGATGAGGCATTTATTTGAAACTCTCATACAGTTCAGGCTTACATTGTCCAATATTATAGTTATGTTCAAATATATACAGACGCCTCAAAGAACACAGCCGGTCAAACCGGTGTAGCAGTTGTGGTCCCAGTTTTCGGTGGAAATAGGTAAAAGGATTAGTGATGGACTTTCCGTATACACTGGGGAAATGCTCGCAATATTATTAGCTGTTCAGTGGGTAGAAGACATGAGGCCGTTACATGCAGTCATTTGTTCAGATTCAAGTTCATCATCGATCAGTCTACAGCACAGTCATTCAGAAGGTAGAGCAGATGTTTTAGCAGAAATTCAGCAGACACTTTTCCAAATACACCTGATGGGACTTGAGATTGACAGACCACGTGACTTTCGCGCATTGCTTTGTGGGTACCCGTGGCAACAAAATCAAAACACTGCATCAAGCGCTAGCATTTCCAGCACCAGTAATCATTAATTCTGTGGTTTTAATCCCTACTTACATTTTATTTGCCCAAAAACAGTTCTGTACAAAACGACGGAGAACACGGCAGCTCCGTACAAAGACAGACGTGACAAAAAGGCAAAAAAAAAGTAGGAGGAAAAACTCAAAGGAGTGAAAGTGTCAGACCCATACGAGCACACAGAGTGGAGTAAGGACGTTAGCGTGCTGCACAACTTTCATCACACACATATTTATTATTATATGGTCCTAAGTGTGAGTTCATACACTCACAAGATGTTTTGTAACTTCAGATCCTGCAACAAGCCCAGGTCCAGTTTACTTTGGTGATTTGGACTATTCCATCTCACAGCTGTTGTTAATTCTTTTTCCTTTATCTTCTGTACAGGCCAACGCATCTATTTGTTGTTAGGTTGTAGTGTTACACATTTTCAGATCTAATAGAAATAAAATGAGTGTTTTTCATTCAATTATTGTCTTTATTTATAACTGGCATCATTGTTTCATTCTATTATAGAATCTTACAAGAAAGAGGCAAAATTGTATTCCATCAGCTTTATTAGCTGCTTCGTGAAAAACAAATCAACAATGCAACAAAAAAAAGAAAAAGGTTGCAAAACAACATACTGGAAAACAGTTATTCATGACTTGATTGCTTCAGTACAACACTTGGGCACATATATGCAAACGTTTAGTGGCTGTTTTGGTCTCGCTCTCTCTCTTAACCGATCAAATCTCTCTGTGGTAGCAGCTTTGAACTCGGTATGACCCAGGCTGATAGAGGGGCCCAGTCTGGATCACATTCCAGCATTTTGTTTCTGGTTTTCCTACAAATCACAACAAACATTAGCCCGCAAAGCCACCGTGAACAAAGCAGCATAGCAACGAATTCAATTCAAATCAATATAAGACTTATTTGTAACCTACATCAACAATTATGTTATGATAAATTACGTAACAACTACAACAGAAGACGTACGTTTGTGGAAATGCTTGGAGCAGACTAACATGTGAGCTGGAGTGTTCTGGGACGTTATATTTGGTCTTCCAATGGCTGCAATCCGGGCCATCCGTCGGCTTGAGGCTGCCGTGAACACTCAGAATAAGACCTCTGAGTGGAAATCGGATCACATCATGGCGAAGCTCACGGCTCTCCAACGGGAGATTGAAAGACCAGTGTCAGACTGTAGAACTGCTTTGAAATTCATATGAGTTGTTCGCACTAAAGTAAAAAGCACCATCACTTCATGCGGATACCCCTTTGGCGCCAGCTGCGGTCGCAAGGCTGGAGCCGAACAACTACACCCTGATAACGACTGTGTTGAGTCTGTTCTTCCCGTTCCATGCAAGGCCACCTGGGTTGGCTGGAAGACTGTTTACTTAGCCTGGCAGGGCGAAGGACACTGTCTCAGCTGAACTATGGACACACACACACACACAGAGACATATATACACATGCAGATATACACTCATCCCCCCTCCAAACGCCTTCGACGTTTATTCCCCTCCGATGCTGACGGTGGATCAAGGAGACCAGCGCACAGGCTGCAGGCCTAGATGTACTGTCTAATTCGGCTGTCTCTCACCCTTTACCCTCCCCTGTTACTTGTCATGTGTTTCTTTCGTGTATTAAGAGTTTTTCATGTGCAGAGGTGTTTTTTTCTGTTCTCAAACTGATCTCCCTGTTGGAGCTCAGTCTGGGGGGAGTTATTTTTTTCTCCTAATCTTTCCTCATGTGGTGCATTTTACATTGTTATACCTCTCTGACCTGTCTTCCCCATGTGATGTTTGTGTCATGTATGTATGGTCGGAGGGTAAGATGGCGCCGCCATTGCGTGCAATAGGTCGGCAGCCTTATGAAATTTCCCACTCGTGGGACTAATAAAGGTATCTTATCTTATCTTATCTTCAGCATCGTCTTCATGCTGTGACTGCAGCCGTTCAACTCTGTTTGTCTTTAACCCAAATCATCACAACATGCAAATATAATCATCAAAATGATGTGACTGGAAGGATGCAGCAGTCTGTGCTCCACATTTCTCCTCCACACCTGCAGGTGGAGAACATGGATGCATGAATCTCTACAGAGTTCTTTGAATATTATCCGTCTCATCAGTTTTCAGTGAACAAAACTCCTCACAGAGCCAAAATAAGCAGTTTGTATCCAACATAACTCAGCTGGACTCTGATGCTCCGTATAACAGCCACACATGAGTCTGGATTCACTCAAAGCATTGAACAAACTTTATTGGAAATGAAGCTTTTGGACATTTGTTCTCTGATATTTGCTCTTCAGCTCGAGTCTCCATCAGTGGGAACATTTCCTGATTCAACTTTTCTTCTGTTCAAATCAAACTCCATGAGAATCAAAGTGTGAATCAGAGTCCTGATGATCAGATTCTATAGAAACATGGAGACTGTAGAGGATTTACACTCAATGTGTTCATTTGTTCCCTTCAAGAAAAATCAATCATTCATCCAATAAAATCAGTCGTTGATCAGTTTGATTGACAGGACAGATGATCAGAGGTGCAGAGTTTTTACCTCCATCATTAGGACAGGGACTGAAGAATGGGTGGAGTTTGTGAGTGAAGGAGCAGCCAGTAAAGGAGTAGATCAGAGCTGCAGCACCTACATCATAAAAGGAGACCAGACCCTCCTCATAATCCACAAACACCCCCACCTTCTCAGGACCAGGATGAAGACAGAGGGGGACTGGAGAGGAAGCACAAGCTATGTACTCATTTCCATTTCTCAGCCTCACAGTCCAGAAACCATCCTGAGGACTCGCTGTGATTATTCCCTTCCTGTTGATCGACTCTGTGGCCACTCCTAAATCCCACGCAGTCTTTCCTTTAACCTGAACCTCAAAGTAAAATCTGCCTGAAGAGAAACTCTGCTCTCCTAAAACACAAACACACTGAGAAAATCTCTCTGGGTTGTCTGGAAGATTCTTCCTCACATCACTATGATAAACTTGTTTTCCATCATCAGACAGGATGAGTTTAGGATGAGCTGTATCAGGATCCAGAGTCGCATCCACCTCATGCTGCTGCACCCTCTGCAGCTCAGCCTCTAACAGCTTCTTCTTCATGGGTTTCCAGACTGTCTCCTCCAGCTGAGCCACAGCTCTCCCCACAGTCCCCTCATATGATGGTGGACAGACTCTGACCTCTGTCCAGTCCTTGCTGGGTGGAGCAGCTTTCAGGGAGGAGAAGCTTTGGAGGAGGTGGAGGTGGTCTTCAGAGCGTGAGAGCTGCTCCACCTCAGAGCTTCTCTCCATCAGCTCAGAGATTTCCTGTTCCAGATCTTTGATGAGACCTTCAGCCTGTTTCTCTTTAGCTTCCTGTTTGTCTTCGATCTCCTTCATGAGCTCCTTCAGGCGTCTCTCAACAGACTCCATCAGAGCCGTGAGGACCTGAACACCTTCTGCTTTCTGTCTGTCTGCAGCATCTTTACTCATCTTCACCGACTCTGTGATCTCCTGAATCTTCAGTCGTCTCTTCTGGATCATCTGCTGAATCTCAGCCTCTGTCTTCTCCAGCTCTGCCTTCTTTCCTTCATATTCTTCTCTCAGAGGAACAAACTCGTGGTTCTTGTGGTCTAAAACAGAGCAGAGCACGCAGACACATGTCTGGTCGGTCTTACAGAACAGCTCCAGGAGTTTATCGTGCTTCGTGCACATCCTGCCTTCCAGGTTCTCCACAGCATCAACCAGCTGATGTCTTTTCAGACGTTTCACTGTCAGATGAGGCTCCAGGTGAGTCTGACAGTAGGAGGTCTGACACACCAGGCAGGACTTCAGGGCCTTCAGTCTGGTTCCAGTGCAGACGTCACAGGGAACTTCTCCTGGTTTGGCAGCTTGTTGCTCTGAGCTGCTGCTGCTGGCTTTCTGCTGAGCTTCACGTCTGAACTGAGCAACCATCTCAGAGATGAAGGTGTTGATCTTCAGCTGAGGTCGAGTGTAGAAAGTCTCTTTACACATGGGACACTGACAGCTCTGATTCATGTCCCAGTGCTGACTGATGCAGGTTTTGCAGAAGTTGTGTCCACATGGTGTAGTGACTGGATCAGTGAACACATCCAGACAGATGGAGCACAGAAACTGATCTTCAGATCGCAGATTGCTGGCAGCAGACATGTCTGCACTCTGAGGGAGAAAGAAAAGAAACATTTGATTCAAAATTCACTTTAAATTTCATTTTACAAAGAGAGAAACAAGCGTCAGTAGTCTGAGGAGCTTGGAGAGAAAAGCGTCTGGACTTCTTTAAGTTTCTTGAAGACGTTTCATCAGAGAAGCTTCTTCAGTTCTCAGAGTAACTGGTGGAGACCCAGCAACACACTCAGACACAAACTGGTTCATCCAAACACAAACCTAACATCGTAGTGTCTGCTGTACAGTGCAGCGTCCAGATGGACAGGATCAACGTTTGGGGATGAAGATAAATACAGTCGTTACAAAGATGTGAAATTGTTTCTCTGTTTTACAGAAGGTCCAAGATTCATCCAGATCATTTGTATACTTGAATAAATCAGTTTGTTGGATATTTTCCATCAATTACTGTGAAGTAAACTTCGACCTTGTTGGTGACTGAATACTTCTTATTGTACGTCCAGATCAACGAGCCATTAATATTAAACAGTGACTGTTCCAGTAGAGCTGACAGTGAGGAGGACGATGAATCACAAACCTCAGAAATGTGTTATTAACTGTTGATCCAGTATTTTAATGGCATTGATGAGAACATGTTTATTCAGAGGTGTCTGCTAGGGGTGCAACGATATTCGTATCGATATTGAACCGTTCGATACAGTGCTTTCGGTTCGGTACGCATATGTATCGAACAATACAACATTTGTAATTTATTTTATCAACTTTCCTTCTGACGATGCTGTCTGTGTTGAGCGCTCAGTGAATCTGCGTTCGACTACTCCGCCTAGGCTGCACTGTCGAGCGCAGATCCACTGAGCGCTCAACACAGACAGCATCGTCAGGAGGAAGAGCGCAGGGCAAGCTAGCGAGACAGAAGTTAAGCTCTCCTTTTAACATGGACCTCCCCCACCCTCATTCAGATCTGGCGTTTGGAATTATTTTGGTTTTCATGTGACGTATGACCCTGAAGGTAAGCGAGTCATGGACTAAAGTAAAACAGTATGTTGGATGTGCCACGCAATGCTTAATTACATGGGTGGGAACTAGTGTGTTAGCGCAGTTAGCTCGTTAACGTGTTGGCCGTCTAGCCCCATGCACGGGGCGATCGGCGGTAGCTCGTTAACGGAGATTTGCCGTGTTGTGGCGTTAAGGTCATTTCAACGAGATTAACCTGAAAGCACTAGTGGGAACACAACGAATATGACTGCACATTTACACCGAAATCATCCTAGTGCAAAGACAAAAACAACAAGCATGCTACTAACTTTAGCCGAGTCATTTAGACAGCTGTTAGCACATGATTCTCCTTATGCTGCTGAGAATATAGCTCAGAAGAAGTGGATAGTATAGCTTTTATTTTGGAAAGAGACATTTCTCTGTAATAAACTCTCTTTTCCAAAGATGAGTGATTCCTCAATCAGATACAGGGCTCGCAATATCGCTAGCCCGACGTCCTGGAGCTAGAGATTTTTTTTCAGTCGGGCTACTAAAATCTATCTCTTCCCTGCCCGTCGGGCTATTGTAGGAAAAATATATGTCAATGCTTTTGCATTCTTTCAGAAATGTAGCTCGGTAATTATGTCATTGGCATCGGTGAGCCACTATCAATATGTGACATATTGAAATCGTGTTTGAATTTGCGCTTGTTTTTTTGCTTTCACTTTGCAATCGTGCAACTGTGTATAGAGAGCGACAGCACTGATCTGTGAGTGATGATAATTTGTGCACCAATTCCTCTGACATCGTCTTATTAATCGTTAGCTTACTATGCAAACATGACAAGTGAAATCTCCCGCAGCTTAAACATGTGAGAGGTTGATCGCGCAGAGAATCGCTGAGCTTATGTGAGTGCGTGTGTAAAAGCATTTCAGTTCTGCTGAGCCAAATAAGACAGGTCAGGGTGAAGAAGTGACAGCCAAAGAAAAGCTTACCACAAAACGGAGAAGTTATGACAAATCAGACTATAAGGCAAAAAGAAAGTGCAGCTTTATGGTTTCATGGACAAAAGAATTTCTGTGGCTGCAATATGACGAGCTAAATAACCAGGGCTGCACATAAGTGGTCCGCAGGTGCGCATTCACTGTCAAAATAAAAAACACGCACAAGGGTTAGGGTTAAATTTAAAAACTGTACTTTTGAGTTAAAATATATATTTATAATTTTAATAAATGACAAATTAAAAAGGCATGAACATTTTTTTTGTACCGAAAAAATATCGAACCGTGACACCAAAGTATCGAACCGAACCGAACCGTGAATTTTGTGTATCGTTGCACCCCTAGTGTCTGTATATTTGGTCCATTTGTGCGTCAGTAACTGTCCTGTTTTCTCTCACAGATACTGGAACATCCTCACAAACTCAGGATGTGGAAGAAGATGAACTTTTCCAGTCACTCGCTGGGATACATCATTCATGTTATTCTGGATCCTCAGAAAACATTGATTTATTTTTGTGTTTCACATATTTGTTTGTCCAAATCAAAGATTGATGTTAGTAGAGAAGAAGCCACCATGATAAAGCCTGTGTGTGAAAATGAGATCAGTGGATTTGATCAAAATCACATTTAAGGAGGAATTCTGTCCTCCAGTTTGTTTAAATAAGCTTTGGGATTAAACAGCATCATCTATGTTTGTGTCTGATGACATGTTTGATCCAGGTCAGCTTGAATATCACAGCTGATGTGTGGAACTCTGACATGTTTAAAGCCTGATTATCAGGATGATTCAAACACATCTGTCTAAATAATGAGATTCATGTTTCCACACAAAGTTATAAAGTGCAGCATCGACTGTTTTCTGAATGATTGAGGATCATCTGTGACTCTTACAGGATACACTAAGTCAGATAATCTTTGTAAAATGTGTGAATGACTTTTTGAAGTACTGACCAAAATCTGCTGGTTTACAGTATCAAAGGCTTTATATCAATAAAGAATAAATAGGTGTTTTCACGTCTGTAATCCTTATGATCAATCAGATCCAGAATCAATCTAAGAGGAACAGGAAGTGATGAATAACCAGGAAGTGTGGAGTCAGTCTGAAGTCCAGAGCACAGCCTGAGTCCACAGTCCTGAGCAGAGCCACAGTGAGACTGAAGCAGCAGCTCGATGCTCCTACAGTGGATCTGTGGTTACATGAGCAGATTTCTATGGATCCAGTGTGACTGTGATGAGTCCTGATGAAGTGAACAGAGTGAAGATTTGTGTAGAAGCAGGAAGTGTGATCAGCTGCACTCACCACTGTTGCTGAGAGGAACCTGATGGACTCCAGTGAATCTTCTTTTAGAGACAAACAGGACTCGACTGCAGCTCTGCTGCTGCTCTCTCACACTTTCACTTCTGCAAAATGACGTTGGGCTTCTTGTTTTTCAGGTGTTGCTCCGCCTCTTCCTGCCTCTCCCTTTACAGGAATCAGCCGGTCTGTACTCAGTGACTGTGTGCAGCGGGTGGGAGGAGTGAGGAGTGGTGTGTGGGTTCACACAGTAATGACGGCCTCAGGTGATCAGGAGAAACTCACCTGGATTTCCTTTTTCCACAGCAGACTGAGAGCTTCAGGTGGACCCTGAAGGAGGTCTCAGACACAGGTGGTAAAAGTACACACAGTGTGTACTGAAGTAGAAGTACTACTGTTAAAAATACTCCAAGTACTAATTCAACTTCTTTACTGAAGTAAAAGTAAAAAGTAGTGGCTGTGAAATGAGAGTAAAAAGAGCTGATTGAAGAACATTTCTAACACGTGTTTATACAAAGCTAACTGACTAACTGCTGTGGTTTGGAGTAGAGATTCCTGAATTTACCAGGTGCACCTAAAGGCAGCACAATTTAAACCGTAAATAATGATGTAGGTGCGCAAATCCTTTTCAAGCATCACAGCATCAAATGAGCCGGCTTACGTTTGTTGCACTTCTACACCAAGTTTTACGCTCGCGTTTCTTCGTTGCTGATTTTTGTTCCACAAACCAAAAGAAAAAAGATTCAACCTTTAATATATTTTCATGTGTGTTTCAAGCACTATGACATATCACACACACACATGCTGAGTGTGTCACTGATAAAGCTGTGACACAGCAGCTCACTCAGTCCAGTCCAGGTAACAGACTCACCTGTTAGCAGCAGCTCTGCCCTCACAGAGCTCAGCTGCTTATTTCAGTCAGCAGGAAACATTAATATTATGGACTACAGCCGTCTGTCAGGGCCGTTCAAGGACACAACGTCACACACAGGTTTAAACTGTTAGACTCATGAATACCCACAACGTTCGATGCACATTTCTCTTTAACAGGAGCAAACGGCCTGATCAGATAATATAAGAACTCATAAAAGCTCATTTATGTAAATCTCTGCTTGGACCAGTGAAACAGTCTCACACTGATTAAACACCATCACTACTTCAGTAATGACAGAGGGGCGTAGGCGTGCTCGTGGGACAGCTTCCTCCAGCTGTGGAAACCAGATGTGGAAGCAGACTCCCTGATGTTGCAGTCCAACACCAGTGTGAGCAGAGAGGACTCAGCTGCTGGGCGGAGCTTATCTTCCTGTCCTGTTCAAATCCAGCATGAAACTCTTCTTATGTTCCCTCTTCAGTCTGATCCTGTCTAACAAACATCACTGTTCACCTCCTCCTCCCTCTGTGACTCCTTCATGTCCACTTTACTCCTCAGTAAGTCTCCACAGCTCCAAACCAGCTCTGCATTCAGAGTTAGTCCACGTTCTCACCTCCATCTTCAACCTTTCCTCAGCCAGAGTGTTGTGTCTGTGCTTCCACAGGCCCCGCTGGTTTACAAACTTGTTCCTGTTAACGGAAACAAGACGAACAGCTTTTACTTGCTAGCAAGGGAGGACCGCTCGGTGTGTCAGGAAAGCACTGAATCCACCCACAGACGACCTTTTACTGAACACAGTTACAGTACACACAAGCACCACCCATTGTAAACCCCTATGGTCAACAAACATAAGGCCCTATGTGTGTGTGTGTGTTTGGGGTGCGTTTGTGTGACCTCCTGCCCACAAAGGATGATAAAGCAGGAAGCTTACTAAGCAGCAAACAGAGCCCTCACATAGATGAGCCTATAACAAAACACTGCAGCCTCCCCACCAACAAACTGGCTGGAGAGGTGGTCAGAGACAAAGGAACGTCTTTGATCAGGCTGCTTGAACCAAGACTTACAAACTTAAGTAACACAATGACAACATTTAACAATTTGACTCCCACACAGAGCACTATCCCCACATGCTTCAAGACCACAACCATCATGCCCCTCCCCAAGAAAAGCCCAGCCACTAAACGCCTGCAGACCAGTCGCACTGACTCCCATCATTGCAAAGTGCTTTGAGAGAGTGGTGCTGGCCTACATCCAGAGCAACATCCCAGACACTCTGGACCCCCTGCAGTCTGCCTACCGGCCCAATAGGTCCACGTCAGACGCCATCGCTGCTGCCCCTCACTACTCCCTCTCCCACCTGGAAAACAAAGACCTCAGGGTGCTTTTTGTTGATTATAGCTCCGCCTTCAATACAGTCATCCCTCACAAACTCATTCCCAAGATCCTCAGCAGCTTCTACAGCTGCACTGTGGAGAGCACACTGACCAGCTGCATCACTGCATGGTACGGCAGCACTACTGCTATGGACCAAACGCCTGCAGAGAAGATGATCAGGACCCCGCTGCCCTCTGCGGAGCATCCACCATCGCAGAGTCCAGAGGAGAGCTGCCTCCATCCTCAAAGACCCCACATCCCCCCAACATGGCTGTTCACACTTCTACACTGTTAGACATTTTATTGTATTTTTACAGTAACTCACTGGCAACACTATTGCCAGTAAGTTACTATAATTACCAGTGTTGGGACTATTATCATCATTATCATCTCTGTTCTTACCTAGTTGGAAGTCCTCCATTCAAACTCAGAGAGCCGCTGGAGGAAGGTGGTGATCCGAGGGCTGATGCTTGTAACCTTCCTCTTTACGACACGACCTGTCTTGCGGCTTGTACCAAGTTTTGCAAAGCATTTTGTTCCCATGTCTGGATTGATCCTCACAAAGAACCTTTTAACGGAAAAAAGGCTGCTTTAATCTGCTTTAATTTCAAAATTAAAACATACATTACAGCAATCACCTATATGTTTCTGCAACTGTAGTCAAGCTATCACATATATTTCATTCTTAAATGGTGTAAAGTATTTACCTCTGTATCATCTCCAGTGTGATGGACGCTGACTCCTGATACTCAAGGTTGAAAACGTAGTATGACGCAAAGAAGACAGCAAGGGTGCTGGCAAAGTCATGCATCTGCTCAGGCTCATAAAATACCTTGCCCTCCAAACTGATCATCCAGCGGCTTGCAGACATGAAATTATTCCCTAAAAACAGACAAGAGTCCAATAAGACAATGTGCTCACCGTTACAAATAAGGTTTCCACAAGAATGCTGGATAGCAGGCCTCACACTGTACAAAAATAGAATCCACACAGTTTGCTGCTATTTCTCTTATTATTTATTATGTAATGAAAATTATGATCAATTACAGGAAAAAACTGCCTAATGTTTTGGCATTTTGGCCTGTGCTGAAATGTTAGGCTGGTTTTTCCTGTTGGTCATTGTGTATAATAAATAATAAGAGAAACAGCAGCAAACTGTGTGTATTCTGTTTTTATACAATATAAAACAGACAAACCCCTGTTAAGTTGTTGTGGGTACAAATACCACAATAATTACATAGATTTTTATTACAAGAGGATTGAAACTATTTACTTACCAAGCGCTATTACCCTTGGTGTGATGGGTAAGGTCATCTCTCTCTCAACAGACATCTTGGTGGAAAAAGCCTTTAAAACACAAAAGGAACTGATTTGAATGATGATACCCAAAATCATTGAAATATTTTTCCTTTGTTTATGCTGGCAGTATTGAGAGTGCATGTGTAAAATTTTAAATATAATTACGTCAGCCAAGATGAAGATTGAGTCCTCTTTTTCTTGGAAGTACTTCATCAGAAGAAGGATGGCTGCTGTGGCGATCTGGTTGTGGTTCAGCTTTGCACTGTCGCACTCACGTAGCAGATGTTCAGTCTCCTTGTTCCACTGAAGTCTCTGGCTTTGAAAGAAGTTCAAAATTCTCCTTCCTTTCGTAAGAAGGGCTTCACTGAGACGTGTCTCTACCTCAATATCTGTGAGTGTGTGGAAGTGAGTGCAGAGGCCTCTTTTAGTAAAAAGAAATGGCCAATGCTCTTGAACCTCACATAAGGTGGGGGCAGGCCAAAAAAACTGGGTTAGATTGTTTTAGCAGTCTTTAAATGTCCAAAAAAATGTTGTCTACCTTTATTCTCACTAAATATGTCTTTTTACCTGCTGTTTTGTCTTGTCTCTCAAAGAACTGAGGCTACATCACACTGTCAGCGCGGCCAGCAAGGGCAGGAGGACAGCAATGCAGCACACTGGGCGGGAAAAGACAGAGAGACAATTGTTAATTTAATGTTGCATTTATTTAACGCTTGAAAATATATTTACATAAGTAAATAACAGAAAAAAAACACACAACCCATCTTTTCCAGAATAATTCAACTAATTGCTCTTTTGACCAGCCTAACACAGACGTTACATGGTTTTCCTATGAAAAAGACCCTGGAAGACGTATTAAAGGAAAAAAACATGCTCCCCTTCCCACTTAAAAAAATAATAAATATTAAACTTAAGTTGGAGTTCCTCGCGCCACCAACCTAATGTTATATTAACTTTTTAATGTTGTGTACTGCAGCTCACACAAAATTAAATAAAGCAGGCTAACCTACATGAGCGAGCTCAAAACTGGATAAGAACTTACAACACACTGCTGGGGTTTGGAATAGAATTGAACAAATACTTAAAATATAATCTGATTATTTTTGGAGCAGCCTTCAGGATCTCACGTATCAACACGTTGTTTTTAGACTTGATGGATAGCATTAACAGCCTGCTAGCTGCAAATAATCGTGTGAATCATGTGTTTTCACAAAAGAAAACATATCACTGATACAGAAATAGTCTATATACAAGATTGCTGCAACAGGTGCAGCCTTACCTAATGTCCACCCAAATCATTTGATATTATGCTTGAAAGAAGAAAGACTTATGCAAATACCAAATTCCCTTGGAAGACCCTGCAAGGGTCCTCTTGTCCCTAGCAACTAATGACCTCTGAACTTCAGTGAACTCTGACCTTTACTGACTCTGTCCTCCTGTTGCAGGTGTGTGTGCTGCTGCTGTCTGCACCGACTGTTTCTGCAGGTGAGTTGATGGAGTGAAAACAATCAGTGAGACTCCAACAAGAACACAAATACACTTACTGTGTGTGTGTGTGTGTGTGTGTGTGTGTGTGTGTGTGTGTGTGTCTGTGTGTGTCTGTGTGTGTCTGTGTGTGTGTGTGTGTGTGTGTGTGTGTGTGTGTGTGTGTGTGTGTCCTCCAGTGTCTCTGTCTGTCAGTCCAAACCTTCAGCAGGTCTTCAGAGGATCTTCTTCAGTGTCTCTGAGTTGTGTTGATGATGGACAGACAGCTGATGGATGGACAGTGAAGAGGACCAGAGGAGGACTCACTGAGGACTGTGGAGCAGCTGCAGGCTTTGGGAGGGTTCATGGTTCCTCCTGTCTAATGGAAGTTACTTCTGTGAGAACTCATCTGGACAGCAGAGCGATGAAGTGTCCATCAGTGTTTCAGGTAGAGACAGGGAGATGTTCCAGCTGTGTCTCTGTGCAGATGTTTCCAGATGTTGGATACATGTCTGTCAGTGAGTTGAGAGTGTGAGATCAGTTCTAATATTTTGGCAGCATGTATTCAGACTGGTGGATGTTGTGAGATTTGACCTGCTTAGACTGTCGCTGTGACAGGAGGAGGGAGAGGCAGAGAGAGGAGCGGTGACACAGCTGCTGCTTATTTCTCCTTTAATGGACGTCATGTTGGAGCTGGAACAGCAGCAGAGCTCGTCATCAGAAGGGTCAAACAGGCTGATGAAGGTCTCTACTCTTGTGCTACTGAAGCATTTGGACCGTCTCCTCAGAGCTTTCTGAGGGTCAGAGGTCAGAACAGTGACATCACTTCCTGTTTACAGACATGATCTCCTGATAAAATGATTGAACCGTCTGCATCATCTCTCCTGCAGATCCTCCTCAGCACAGGAGCTCAGACTCCACTCCTCCTGTGAACTCTTCTGCTGACACTGCTTCATCACCTCCTCAGGGTCTCACCTCCTTTCTCACTGCACTCATAGCAGGCCTGGTTCCTGTGGTTCTTCTGGTTCTGCTCTTGGTTCTAGTTCGACTTCTTTTCCACTGCAAAAAGCAAAATGAAGCAAATGTTGTGTCTCTAAAATCACTGTTGTCTTTGTTGTTGGTACTGTGTTAACACACACCTGAATGCTGCAGACCACCAAAACTTCTGCTTCATTACAGGCGATTCAGTGTCACTCAGTGTGACTTAGTATGAGTTATTTCAGGTTCTGTGCTGAATGCAGCAGATTACAGACTTTAAACATCACAATCAGTTTGTGTTTCATCTCTTTGCAGTTTGGCATGACCTGTGTGTGTGTTCCAGATACACATCATGCTGCTCCACATGTTGTCCACTCAGATGAGAGGATTCACACTGCAGGTACAAATGAACCAAAACATTGATGGTCGTGTTTTTTCGTTAATTTAACCAAGACGTGCAGCACACCTGAGAGAAAAACAGCAGATAAAGGGAGAAGGTAGTGTAGGAGTGTTTAGCTGATTTTAGAGTTTAGAAATGTGTTAACATAATGTAGAACTATTGTAGAGACACTGACACTGCCCTCAATGTAATAAAGGCCTGATTGTGTCATGAACTTAGGAGTAGATTGTAGAAGACCCCTCCCCCAGTTGAACTGTGCAAGGTCTCAACATTTGACCTGGATACCTGTGGTCTGGAAGGGAGATGGGTTTTATGACCTCTAGGGAGTCACCTGCACCCACAGTGTTTTAACTGTCACGCACACTCACTCACCTGCACACACATACATACAGGTATGCGTACACAGCCACACACGAGCACTCACATAGACACAGACACAGAGTTTGCAGCACACCGTGGGGGGTTTATGATGGGGATGCCTCTATAAAGCTGGCTGTAACTAACAAAGGGGTGAAGATTTTGCAGAGGGGCACCGGCCTTCTAGAAGATGCATGCTTAAATGAGGATAAATGAAGATGAGTAAAGATGAATAAAGTTTTGTGAAAATGACTACTGAGTCCGGTGCCGTCTCTGGATGCTCGAGGAATAAAAAGAACCGGGGTAAAACTGATTTCGCAACAGTAGGAAACATAAAATGTAATGAGAGCTGAATACAGATTCACACCACACTTTACAGGTTCAAGAGGTACAAATACTTCTTCAAGACACTGTACATGAAACTTGCACATCTGGATGGGCATCCAGCAAAGCCAAGACCTGAAGGGGCTGGTATGGGAAAGTAGACTTTTAGCAAGAGGTGAATCTGAGACACAGTTTAACAGATTCAATAACACAGAAAGATGATGAAGAGTCAGTGTGCTGGGTGAAAGGAACTCTTCTGATGGAGCTAAAACAGTTTGTGTTCAGGGTGGGAAAGGCTCCAAAGGCTGGGAGGCTGAAATGGAAGGTGAGCTCCACTCTGGTGTCTGAGTCAAGGACTTCCTGGCTGACTGGTGTGGAGGAACCAGTCTGCTCTGATTGTCATCAATCACTGGAGGACATTTCACAAACATGTGGCACAGATGGCTGCTCTGAGCAGGTAGAGGAGATGAAAGGACTCCTCTTTCAGAGTTCATCAGTCTGCTTCTGAATCTCAGCATCAAGTCCTCCACCACGACCCGAAAGACTTTTTGTTCATTATGGAACGAATGTTAACTAGGGTGAACTGAATCAGTGATGGCTGATCTGCACACTCGCTAACACCAACAAAAGGATGCATTATTTCTTCTTCAGCCACCTTTCTCACTCACTATGTGTTAACAGACCTCTCTGCATTGAATCATATCTGTTATTAACCTCTGTCTCTCTTCCACAGCATGTCTTCATCCTGTTTTCCTTCTCTCACCCCAACCAATCACAGCAGATGGCCCCGCCCCTCCCTGAGCCTGGTTCTGCTGGAGGTTTCTTCCTGTTAAAAGGGAGTTTTTCCTTCCCACTGTCGCCAAAGTGCTTGCTCATAGGGGGTCATATGATTGTTGGGTTTTCTCTGTATCTACTGTACAATAAAAAGCGCCTTGAGGCGACTTTTGTTGTGATTTGGCGCTATATAAATAAAATTGAATTGAATTGAATTGAATTACATATAGAAGATAATAATATCAAGGACACACGATTGTTAACAAAACCACCAGATTATAAAAACAAGACAATTTAAATGAATATTTCTCATATTATTCATCACTAATAATTGAACCTTTTATGTACAGGTGATTTATGCAAGAGGCACAAGTTTGTTTACAAAAATCTGCTTTTTAAAATTTTAAATAAATGTGTTTCTATTAAAAGTGAAAGCAGATGTGATGTAAGAATTTTAAGACAGCTTTGATTATGGGGCAGATTACTGCCATCATACCATCGAGACTCGTCATGACCTGAACATCAGCTCCTCCCTGTGCAGCTGGATCCTGGACTTCCTGACAGACAGACCTCAGGTGGGTCGGCTCGGCAGCATCACCTCATCCAAACTCAGCACCGGTGCCCCCCAGTGATGTGTGCTCAGCCCCCTGCTGTAGACCCTGTTCACTCACGATTGTACAGCAACACACAGCTCCAACACTATCATCAAATTTGTGTGATCACAAAACCAGCAAGACAGCAGCACTTCTTCCGGAGGCACCTCAGAAGATTCGGCACGAACTCCAGAATGCTTACAAACTTCTACCGATGCATTATTGTAAGTTTCTGACCGGCTGCATCACCACCTGGTACAGCAGAGGGCGGTGAGATCAGCACAGCACATCACCAGGACTGAACTGCCAGCCATGCAGAATCTCTATAGACACAGGGATAGTTTCTACCTACAAGCCACAAGGCTTTTGAACTGCACACAGCATTAAAAACTCACTACAAGTACTAGACTCCACACCGTCATTTTAACCACTTTAAATCCTCACTGCACAAGTTTTTGCAAAAACCGTAAATAACAATGATTGTCCTAAAGTGTCTTAATATTTAATACTTTAGTATTTTATTACTTTTTCATTTTATATTTATTATTTCTTCTTAAATATAACTGCACACTTTCTATATATCCATGTAAAGCTGAGGAGCACAAGCCAAAGAATTTCATGATGGGCAAATGTGGCTACACTGTTTATCTGTAGATTACAATAAAACTTGAAACTTGAATGTTTGAACAGAAATCCTAAAAAGCAAGACCCTAAACTCTTTCATGACTGTATCCTCCCTCCGTCCTCTGCACACGTGCAAACCCCATCAGCCTCTCTGACTGAAACACGAGAAAATAGATCTCATCCTGTTCACAAAAGTCAAACATGGGGTGTTCAGTCAGGCTGGCTTACCACACTGAACCACAGGGGGGCGATAGAGGCCAACACGTCAGCAGGAAGTCAAAAGGACATGCTGAGTCACTGAGCTGAGAAGGGTCAGGTGTGTGCAACAGGGGCAGCAGCCAGGCGCTCTTGGCCGAGCTCTCCAGAAAGGAGCAGGTCCACACAGGTGAGTGGAGCTAACTGATATCACAGTTACTTTGAATAAACTTTATGTAGACTCAGAGAGACACAGGAAGCTTCTGTATAAAATCAAAGAGTGTTTTAGTAAACTGGCTCTACTCCACAGGTGGGCAGTAACGTACAAAGTACAAATACTGTACTTCAATAGAGTTTACTACTGTCTGTACTGAGTATTCTAACTTTTTACTGTTATTCCCTAAAAATATCTGTACTTTCTACTCTTTACAGTTTCCAGACAGGTAGCTTAGATTAACTGGGCACTCGGGGTAACTGAGATCTGAGATCTGGGCAGATTTGATTTCCAGGGAAATGTCGATGTTTAATCTTTAAATCTCTGTGCGTGTCGTTTTTAACACTTAATTTTAGACTGAGAAAGTTCACGTGACCTTATCAGGTGACTCTACAGCACTGAAGCACGAGACAGGTGTCTGTGCTGATCCGTGTTCGTTATTTCGGTAGGTTGTTGCTCTTCGTCACACACACCTCTCTGTGAGGGTGGTCAGCACAACTACACACACACAGTCCAGCCACACTAACCTGTGACGCACCTGGGTTCATTCAACACTTCCTGTTTCATGCTTGTACTGGACACAGTTCTAACAGCTCCCGCTTCAGTTCTTGCAATCAGCCAGTCGCACTCCGTCATCACAGTGACGTCAGCACTGGAGGAGTGAGAACAGGCAGGTAAACGTTTCAGTGGGTCAGACAGAAATCTGAATCTGTGGGAAATCTCACAGTTATACACTGATAAAATACATGTCTCATACAAAATCCCTCAGATAGTAGAAGTAGCAGAGAATCTCAGTAAACATTATGTAGAGACGCTTCTTTATTATTATTATTATGAAGTGTGCAGCATACAGAATAGAGCCGGATAGGTTTGATTAGGAACCTTACAGACAAGACAGAGCTGGTAAGAAAATAATACAAGCGTGATGTGACTTTGTGTACTGAGTGTGTGTAGTGAGAGAGTGAGTGTGGGCGTATGCGTGGACTGAGTATGTGCAGTGTATTCTATGGATAATTTATAGTGTATGAGCTACAAGTTCAAACTTGTAGTTTTAATACCGTTATTATTACACAGCTGGTTCCTGTATTCAGTATTTGTAAGAATGGAGTTGCTTAGAGATGCTTTACTCTAGATTTTCTTTAGCTGGTGAGATTCAGCAGTTTTTGGTTTGGGAGAGTTAGGTTTATCTGGGTTTTCCTTAGTTTGGATAATATTATCAATTTTAAGTTTTTAAGTACTGAAGAAACTTTGTCAGTGCCAAAGATCAGGGATAAGTTATGAAGACTGAAAAAAAGTTTAATTTTGGATGACATGGTTAGGATGTGTTATTCCTTTGGTTTTCCAGGAGGAGAAATGTAATGTTTTTTTATTGATTATAAGTAAGGTATAAGGTAGGGCTGCAGGATTTTGCATAAAATGAGAATCACGATTTTTTTCCTTAGAATTGAGATCATGATTCTCTCACGATTTTCTTTTCCAGTATAAATATTTATTGCACTTATTAACTGCACATCAACTTCGTAACAGGTGAGACTGAACATAAAAACAATAAATAAACATAAAAACAACAAAATGTTGTACTGCTTGAAATTCCGTCTCCACCGTTGCTCGACGCTGCGTGTACAGAGCAGGTAGTGCAACAATAGAAAAATAGTTGCGGGACGGCACTGTGTAGCGTTTGTCTAGGGTGTTGATCATTTTCCTAAATCC